>NC_091282.1:106970584-107634334 GCF_032444005.1 Ranitomeya imitator | reverse complement strand
CAGATGCAGTTTTTCCAACGCATCCGCTGCCCATTCTGAAGTCTAGGGAGGAGGGGGCGGAGTTCCGGCCGCACATGCGCGGTAGGAAATGGCGGACGCGACGTACGAAAAAACGTTACATTGAACAATTTTTCATGCCGATGGTCCACCAAAACACGACGGATCCAATGCACGATGGACGCGACGTATGGCTATACGTCGTGATCCGTCTGCAATACAAGTCTATGGGCAAAAAACGCATCCTGCAGGCACATTTGCAGAATCCGTTTTTTGCCCAAAATGATGGATTGTGACGGAAGTAAAAGTAGCCTAACCCGGAAAGCTGTACTGGAAAAAAACCTGCATTAAAGGGAATCTGTCACTCTAAAAATCGTATATGAGCTAAGGCCACCGGCATCAGGGGCTTATCTACAGCATTCTGTAATGCTGTAGTGAAACGATGGCCGGGGGACCACAACGTTGCAGGAAGACTACTGTGCACAAGATGAGGTGCAAACAACAAAGGGTAGATTTAATGGAAGGCAAGGAATGAAGTGGATGAGGAAGATGCAAACAGGGATATGCAATGGCAAAAGATAATTTACAAGAGTAATATTCTTTAGCTTCTCTTCACAGTGCTTTAACTGTTACACACTCAATATATGTGACACAAGTAAATGCAAACAATAAACAAAGAATGATGCTACTCTACGTATAACTTCCCTGGCCTTTACTAAGCAGGCCTCACGGCTACCATGTTCTGACTATTGAAGCCTACACTAGGCCCTGACATGTGCACAAAACAGTAACAAACTCATGGTGATGTTGGGGACTCCGATCCAGTCCCGGGGGGCCCCTTACAGTCTAGTACGGTGATGCGCAAGGCTTTCTGCCAGCTCCGTGAATCATAGTCTTCTCCTTGCTTTGGGGTCCTGGAGGTGCTCCTGGAAACTGCAAATCCCTTTCTCGGTATCTTCGTGGCTCCTCGAACTAACACAGGACAGCCACTCTCGCTGCACCCAGAAAAGTCTGTGAAATCTCACAAGCCCACTACGTTACAGGCTGGGGGTCCTCTCTTGCAGCTATATCAGGACACAGTTCTCCTCTCTTACAGCTGTAAGCACAAAGTTCTCTCTGCAGCAGCCTCAGCTCACACACACTGTTCATGCTCCACCCCTGCCATCTGCACATCCCAGTTCATTCACACAGTATATCCCAGGGGAGAAGCAGAACATTCCATCCTGCCAGGCAAGGTGGTGCAGTCTCTTAAAGCATGTTCCTTACTGTCCATAACAGAACCACCCTCCTACAGTAGATAAGCCCCGATGTAACCTGAAAGATAAGAAAAACAGGTTATATTATACTCACCCAGGGGCGGTCCAGTCCAGATCTGGCGCCTCCCATCTTCATACGATGACGTCCTCTTGAGGGAAAGGTCAGAGAGGCCCAGCACTGCAGTACATTGCAGACAAAGTACGCCTGCGCCGGAGCAGCGGCAGGAAGACAAGAAGAGGACGTCATCGTATGAAGATAGGAGGCGCCGGACCCGGACCACGACGCCCATCGGACCCGAAACTAACCAGGACCGCCCCTGGGTGAGTATAATATAACCTGTTTTTCTTACCTTTCATGTTACATCGAGGGCTTATCTACAGCATTACAGAATGCAGTAGATAAGCCCTGATGCCGGTGGCCTTAGCTCATATACGATTTTTGGGGTGACAGCTTCCCTTTAATACTCGCTCAGTGCTCCTTCAATCTGATTTGTTCACTAGATTTCTTATGACAGATACATATTTTTTTCAATAGAAATTCAATGTATAAAATTATACACACACACAAATTGTCATTCATATAATCCAAGACAAATTAAACATAACTGTAAGTTCACTGAAAGGGAGTTCAAACCCACAATGGAAGGGGATAGTGCTTTAATAGGTACTTACTTCAAGAAGTTGGGAAAAAAACCTTATTATCTAAAGTAAATTACATATGGTCTGATTAAAAGATCTGAAATGAAACAACACACGCGATCAAGTAAAATGTTAGCACTAGGATTAGAATCAGGCTTGTTATACACGTTTCCATCACTGGAATTAATTGCTATTTATCTAGCGCTGGAGAACATTTACACTGGACTTCCAGGCTCAGCAATTTTATCTGTGATAAGAGATAAGAGGTTTTGAAAGAGGAATTTAAGTGATTGCTTTCTTAATGTGGAAGAAAGATTAAAATGCACAAGGCTGGGCAACAATACTGCAAAACAGCAATTCTGAAAACAAGAAAAACAAGAAAACGAAAACAATAACTCAACACACTTTGCTTTCACAAATACATAATGTTCATACATCTTCTCATTGTATACTGCCTAAAACAAGCCAACGTGGGTGACGAGGCACACTGCCTGCCAACAATGTGGTCTTTGTCCAGACGTCGTAATGGACAGCTCATATCATTCCATGCAGCCCTCAGTGAGCCCATACCATAATTATGTGTTTTCTACAATGAAGGTGAACTCCAAGAAACATGGTTAAAACAGTCTACAACTGTAATAATGATCGCAGTAGCTGCTGCAGATGTCCTTCAGGTCACCAGGGACAGTAGAAAAGCTTAGCTCACTTATACGCAAGAAGAAAAATTATATAATTGGAGCACAACTGTATTCACTTAAGAGAGGGCAAGATGAAACAGTTCTGTGGTTAGTCAAGACTCGACAGTACCACAGCGCAACTAGCATAATGTCAGGAGTATGAAACCTGCTGCTCATCATTTTCTCCTAGTTCCATATTTATAGATTGTAAAACAGTAGGAAAGTTTCAAACTAAAGTTTATTTTCTTGCTGAAAGAGGTTTTCCCACATCATCATGTATCACCGATATACATATAGGATCAATGAGGGTTTCGTCGATGACAAGAAAAAGGTACACTGTCTACTGTTTGAATGAAGCCATGGTCATGTGCGTACTATACTCCATCCAAGTCAGTCCCATAGACGATGAATATAGTAGTACTGTGTGACCACCGTTCCATCCATTATATTATGGGTAGATGGCAATGTTATTTATGGGCCACGCCCTTTAGGTTGTAGACACTGGACAATCCCTTTTAATCAGAAAATGATTATAAGTAATCTGAACAAGAAGCTAGTGTTCAGTTAAACCGTGACTACTGAATTACAAAGAAAAAAATATAGGCAATATACAGTTACCGCTTGAAAAGAATGGCTCCAAACAGACAGACTAAATTCATGAGTTTCCATTAATAGCTCACAATTTCCCAAAAGTTTATCTAAAATCTTTTTTTTTCCTAAACCAACCAAATCTTATGGATCATATAAAAAAAATGTAGTCCAGCCATAATCATGTATTACCGGTAGTCCTAATAATTTGAATACAGCCAATCAGGCTTTGGAATGGCCCACAGGAGAAACCTCCAGTTGGCCCCTGTGCAAGAGTGGGCCACCACCCTCTTATATCAGCAGTACCAGGCACAATATACTTGAATCACTATATACAGACAAAGGCGGCATCTTATTCATTTATCAATCCACCCAGTTCATTGTTATATACAGTACAGAGCAAAAGTTTGGACACCTTCTCATTTAAAGATTTTTCTGTATTTTCATTACTATGAAAATTGTACATTCACACTGAAGGCATCAAAACTATGAATTAACACACGTGGAATTATATACTTAACAAAAAAAGTATGAAACAACTGAAAATATGTCTTATATTCTAGGTTCTTCAAAGTAGCCACCTTTTGCTTTGATGACTGCTTTGCACACTCTAGGCATTCTCTTGATGAACTTCAAGAGGTAGTCACTGGGAATGGTCTTCTAACAATTTTGAAGACGTTCCCTGAGATACTTGGCACTTGTTGGCCCTTTTGCCTTCACTCTGCGGTCCAGCTCACCCCAAACCATCTCGATTGGGTTCAGGTCTGGTGACTGTGGAGGCCAGGCCATCTGGCGTAGCACCCCATCACTCTCCTTCTTGGTCAAATAGCCCTTACACAGCCTGGAAGTGTGTTTGGGGTCATTGTCCTGTTGAAAAGTAAACGATGGTCCAACTAAATGCAAACTGGATGGAATAGCATGCTGCTGCAAGATGCTGTGGTAGCCATGCTGGTTCAGTATGCCTTCAATTTTGAATAAATCCCCAACAGTGTCACCAGCAAAGCACCATCACACCTCCTCCATGCTTCACGGTGGGAATCAGGCATGTAGAGTCCATCCGTTCACCTTTTCTGCATCACACAAAGACACGTGGTTGGAACCAAAGACCTCAAATTTGGAATCATCAGACCAATGCACAGATTTCCACTGGTCTAATGTCCATTCCTTGTGTTCTTTAGCCAAAACAAGTCTCTTCTGCTTGTTGCCTGTACTTAGCAGTGGTTTCCTAGCAGCTATTTTACCATGAAGGCCTGCTGCACAAAGTCTCCTCCTAACAGTTGTTGTAGAGATGTGTCTGCTGCTAGAACTCTATATGGCATTGATCTGGTCTGTAATCTGAGCTGCTGTTAACTTGCGATTAATGAGGCTGGTGACTCAGATAAACTTATCCTCAGAAGCAGAGGTGACTCTTGGTCTTCCTTTCCTCTGGCGGTCCTCATGTGAGCCAGTTTCTTTGTAGCGCTTGATGGTTTTTGCCACTGTACTTGGGGACACTTTCAAAGTTTTCCCAATTTTTTGGACTGACTGACCTTCATTTCTTAAAGTAATGATGGCCACTTGTTTTTCTTTACTTAGCTGCTTTTTTCTGGCCATAATACAAATTCTTACAGTCTATTCAGTAGGACTATGAGCTGTGTATCCACCAGACTTCTGCACAACACAACTGATGGTCCCAACCCCATTTATAAGGCAAGAAATCCCACTTATTAAACCTGACAGGGCACGCCTGTTAAGTGAAAACCATTCCCGGTGACTACCTCTTGAAGCCCATCAAGAGAATGCCAAGAGTGTGCAAAGCAGACATCAAAGCAAAAGGTGGCTACTTTGAAGAACCTAGAACAGGGGTCCCCAACTCCAGGCCTCGAGGGCCGCCAACAGTGCAGGTTTTCAGGATTTCTTTAGTATTGCATCGGTGGTAATGTGATCATCTGCACAGGTGATGATTCCAACCCCTGTGCAATACTAAGGAAATCCTGAAAACCTGCACTGTTGGCGGCCCTCGAGGCCTGGAGTTGGGGACCACTGACCTAGGATATAAGACATTTTTAATTGTTTCACACTTTTTTGTTAAGTATATAATTCCACATGTGTTAATTCATAGTTTTGATGCCTTCAGTGTGAATGTACAATATTAATAGTCATTTAAATACAGAAAAATCTATAAATGAGAAGGTGTGTCCAAACTTTTGGTCTGTACCGTACATTTGTGATTAAGGATAATGTCACATTTGCATGTAACTGAAAAGTGGGGTCCTGGAGTTAGTTACTGGTGGATCCCTGGCACCCCAGTCCGACACTGCAACATATGCACGATACTTACAGGATGTCATATGGTTGCAATGGTGACTGTACCAGTAAAATCTAAAACAGGGAAAGAAGGTTTCTGAAACCACCCCGGGAATGACTTAGCAGGTGGAGTACAAAAAGAGAAATGGTTCCCTAAAACATCGAACAATTGTGGGTGTAACATTATCAATAGTCAAACAACAAAGTCTGTGCAAAACTAAAGTGCAGCCTACTGCCAGAGTAAAACTAATGCAGATTTCAACGCAGTCCTGTTTTTACGGTTCACAACTTCACACATGCCAGATTAGTTGCTGAAATGCAGGATACAAAAAAAAAATCTCTGTTTCATACTTAAGAATGAGGCGGTTTCTAAAGCATGTGTCTGTAAATGATGCACCCCCCATTCAAATGCATGATACTTTCGGTGCTAGGATCATCCCCATGGGAATTATAAGAACAGCATGGTGCATGGGGTTAGCCGAGACTCTGGAGAACATGATTCGAGTCGGTTTTTACAGTCCCCAGTCTCGTGATCGCCTTTATTCACCGAATAACAGCGATCGCAAAAAATTTTTTAAAAAAAAGGTACGATTTTCAATTAATTTCTCTCTCCTCTGATATGATCTAACATATCAGGGAAGAGAGAAATTGGGTCCCCCAAGCCCTCCAGTACCTCCAGCTCCGTCTCCCAGCCCTCCGTGTCATCTTCCTGGAAGAGAATGGCTGACGCATTGGCAGTGCGCCACCGAGATCTGCTGGCCGGTACCCGGCAACAATAGGAGATTTTTCCTATTGGTTCAGTTTGATCACTGTGATAGATCCTATCACAGTGATCAAAATAAAAAAAAAATAGTAAATCAATAAAATAATAAAATTAAAGAAAAAATAGAATTATTCTTACCGTTAATTCGGTTTCTAGGAACCTTCCACGACGGCATATGGAGGTTGTCTCTTTGCCCTAATGGGGAACAGGAAACACAGAGAGGTTTAAAAGGACCTCCCACCTCCCACCTGCCAGTGACTTACAACTGAACCCATAGCACCGGTTTACCTTCCGAATCCCAGAACTAATCCAGGAATATATATCGGGTGGGAAATTAGTGCCGTCGTGGAAGGTTCCTAGAA
Organism: Ranitomeya imitator; assembly: GCF_032444005.1. NCBI lineage: Eukaryota > Metazoa > Chordata > Amphibia > Anura > Dendrobatidae > Ranitomeya > Ranitomeya imitator. Next base: position 107,627,766 of record NC_091282.1, on the reverse strand, counting down.
ACCGAATTAACGGTAAGAATAATTCTATTTTCTCTAGTCACCTTCCACGACGGCATATGGAGGAATACCAACTAATTTGGCACTAGGGAGGGACAACGGCCTGCAGAACTTTACGGCCGAAGACTAAGTCCTTATTGGACAATACATCTAATCTGTAATGTTTAGAGAAAGTATGAAGTGAAGACCACGTTGCTGCCCTGCAGATCTGCTCTGGGGATGTACCTGCTCTTTCTGCCCAGGAGACTGACGCAGATCTTGTTGAATGGGCCTTGATCCCTACTGGAGGTATTTTGTTTTGAGCAAGGTAGGCTTCCGTTATAGCCTTTTTGATCCATGTAGCAATGGTACTTTTAGCTACTTTTTTACCCTTATTTTGCCCAGAGGGATGGACAAAGAGGTTATGATCGATTCTGAAAGCACGGGTCTGATCTAAGTATTGCAGCACAATACGTCGGACGTCCAGAGTGTTGAATCTTCTTTCTTCCGAATTTGCAGGACTATGGCAAAAGGTTGGTAGAACAATCTCTTGGGAACGATGAAAATCAGAGACTACCTTTGGAAGAAAAGAAGGATCTAGACGAAGTACTATTGAGTCATCTCTCACTAGAAGATACGGCTCTCTTATAGATAAGGCTTGTAGTTCACCCACTCTTCTAGCCGAAGTTATGGCTACCAAAAACACAGTTTTGTATGCAAGATTTTGAAGAGAGCAGGAGGAAAAAGGTTCAAAAGGCGGGCCTGTAAGACCTTGAAGCACCACATTCAGATCCCATGGGGGAACTATTATCTGTTTTCTAGGATTCATCCTAGTTGCTGATGTTAAAAATCTTTTGATCCAGCGATGGCCTGCTAGATCTTGATCAAAAAAGGAGCTAAGTGCCGAGACCTGGACTCTGAGAGTACTGGGCCTAAGACCCATTCCTAAGCCTTTTTGCAAAAAATCTAAGATGTTAGGTATATTAGGCTTGAGAGGGTCTGGAAGGTTAGGTAGACAAAAAGACGAAAACTTTTTCCAGATTTTGTTGTAGATGGCGTTGGTTACTGGCTTTCTCGATTTTTGGAGAGTAGCTATAACAGAGTCCGATAGTCCTTTTGCTTTCAAGACCTGGGCTTCAGTAACCACGCCGCTAAATTCCATTTCTGAGGGTCTGCATGGAGAATAGGACCCTGAGAGAGGAGATCGTTTTTTAGAGGTAACATTACTGGTCCATCCACTTGTAGTTGGATGATCAAGTTGAACCAACTTCTTTTGGGCCAAAAAGGGGCTATCAGGATAGTCGGAGTTCCTTCTATTCGTATCTTCCTTAGAACCTTTGCCAGGATTGGGATTGGTGGAAATGCGTAGACAAGCTGGAAGTGCCAATCTTGGACTAGGGCATCCACTCCTCTGGGATTGCCTCTTGGGTTCAAGGATAAAAAGGTTTTGACTTTTGCGTTCTGGTGAGAGGCAAAGAGGTCGACTTCTGGAAGACCCCACTTTTGTACTAGCATATTGAACGTTTGAAGGTCCAGGCTCCACTCGCCAGGATGAATGTCCTGGCGACTCAGGTAGTCTGCTTGAATATTTGCAGTCCCTTTTAGATGAATTGCTGTCAGTGACAGTAAGTGTTTCTCGGCCCAATAAAAAATTCGAGCGGAGATCTTTTTCAAACTGAGGAATTTTGTGCCGCCCTGACGCCTGATATGCGCCACCGTGGTCATGTTGTCTGAATAGATCTGGACATGTTGACCGGAAATCTGACGGCTTGCTGCTAACAGGGCCTCTTCCACAGCTTTGAGTTCTCTGAAATTTGACGATTTCTCACTGATCGACTGGTTCCAAAGACCTTGGTAAGGAACATGATTTACTATGGCTCCCCAGCCTCTCCTGCTGGCATCTGTCTTGATCGTAGTTATCGGGAGCTGAATCCAGCTCACCCCCTTCAGGAGGTTTCTGGAATTCATCCACCATGTTAAGGATGCTTTCACTCGACCTGGTGTGTGAATCCTTCTTGTTAGAGTGCCAGGTTGACCATCCCACCTGTCTAGAATGTGGGTTTGGAGAATTCTGGAGTGAGCTTGAGCCCAAGCCACTGATTGTATACAGGCTGTCATGGAGCCTAAGAGAGACATTCCTTCTCGAAGAGTAGGACATCTCATCTCCTTGAATTTTCTGACTTTTGCTACTAATGGTAGCCTGTGATCGTCTGGGAGAAAGGACATCTGTTTTGTTGAGTCCAGAACCACCCCCAAGAACTTTCTGGTTCTTGAGGGTTGAAGCTGAGACTTCTTCATGTTTGGAATCCAACCCAGAGACTTCAATATCTCCAAAGTGGTTGACACATGGGATATCAGGGTCATCTCGGTGGGGGCAACTACCAGTAGATCGTCCAAGTAGGGCACTATACAGACACCTTGACTCCGGATAAATGACACTGCCTCTGCCATGATCTTGGAGAATACCCTTGGTGCTGAGGAAATGCCGAAGGGAAGGACTCCATACTGATAGTGCTCCACTCGATGACTCCCCCGTATCGCAAACCTGAGGTATTTTCTGTGTCTCGGGTGGATAGGAATGTGAAAATATGCATCCCTTAGGTCGATGGTTGCCATAAAGGACTGATGTCCTATCAGAGGAATTGCAGATCTTACAGACTCCATCTTGAACTTGCGATATTTCACATGTCGGTTTAGACCTTTTAGGTTTATAATAATTCTTACGTCCCCTGAGGGTTTGGGTACTAAGAATAGACGGGAATAATGTCCTTTTCCTTGTTCCAGATGTGGAACCGGTGAGATCACATTTGATTTCATAAGATCTCTGAGACCCAATGTCAACAAATTGTGATCTCTTGAAGACGTAAGGGTAGTAACTTTCAGACCCTGAGGGGGGGAAGAAATTAACTCTATTAATAGGCCCTCCTTGATGACATTGAGGACCCAGTGGGAACTGGTGATATTTTCCCACTGACCCACATATTTTGAGAGTCTCCCCCCTACCGGGTCGGAGTCATTGCTTGTCCTGTTGGGACTGTTGCTGCTGCTGCTGGGGGACAAAAATATTTTTCCCTCTACCTTTGGCGTAACTCCACCTGCCGGTTTTGCCTTTCCCTCTTTGAGGGGGCTGAGACTGTGGGGCACGAAAAAACCGTTTTCTCGGTTGTTTTTGCTCCGGGAGTGCCTTTTTCTTGTCAGTAGCCTTGTCAAGAATATCGTCTAAGGCTGGACCGAAAACATAATCTCCCTTAAAAGGTATAGCACACAACTTGGCTTTTGAAGTGATATCACCGCTCCATATTTTAAGCCAGAGGGCTCTTCTAGCAGAGTTGGAGAGTACGAGAGATCTGGCGGCCACTCTAACAGATTCCAGAGAAGCGTCAGCCAGAAACCCAGAGGCTCTATGCAGGATGGGAAGTGAATCTAATAATTCACCTCTCGGGGTACCCTGAGATATATGAGACTCTAATTTCTCCAACCAGCAGGAGAGGGCCCTGGCAACACAAGTGGAAGCGACATTGGCCTTAAGGATAGACGTTGAAGTTTCCCAAGACTTTTTTAGGAGGCTTTCAATCTTTCTGTCCATAGGATCCTTTAATTGTGAGGAATCCTCAAAGGGGAGTGCTGTTCTTTTGGCGACTCTAGCCACCTGCACATCCACCTTTGGAATGTCCAATTTGATTACTTCACCCTCTAGAGGAAATCTATGCTTCATTTCTGCAGGGGTAGTGAGGCGTTTCTCAGGCTGTTCCCATTCCTGATTAACCATACTAACAATGTTAGCGTGCACCGGGAACCCCACTCTTTTCTCCGATCTGAGTCCGCCAAACATCTGATCCTGTACGGACTGTGGCTCATATTCCTCTTCTAGGCCCATAGTATTACGGACAGCAGATACTAAATCCTCAATGTAATCTGAGGAAAAGAGGTATTTCCTGACCTCAGCTTTAGGTGATACAGGATCTTCCCAGCCCACAGATGAAGTATGGGAGAGGTCTGAATCAGAGTCTGATTCGACCGCCTGAATTTTTCTCTTTTTAGCTGGGGAATGCGGCGGCGGAGGTGGAGGTGGAGGAGTAGTAAAAGCTGCTAACGAAGATTGCACCTCCTGTTTTACTAAGGAGCGAATTTCATCCAGCAGAGATGGTTGCTCAGCTTTTACAATCTTGTCAGTACATGGCTGGCAGAGTCTTTTGTCCCAGTTAAGAGGGAATTTAGTAGAACAGACTGGGCACTTCTTTTTAATAGCGGCTTTAGGGGCAGACTTCTCTCCCTGAAATGACAAGGGAGAGGGGAGTGAGGACATTAAAACCCCCTATAGGTACTACCTCCCGGATCCTATCCCTGCAAAACACTTACTGTAGCAGGGGTAGCGCTGGGCTCTGCAGATGCAGGGCACAAGGAACCATCCATACTGGGAAAATTAGTCTTACCTCAGTGGTGGTTCAGCAGGGTTTAAGAACGCTGTCCGCACCTGCCTCCAGCAATCAGTAGTTCCCCCTCCCCCTCCGGGATCCATGTGAGGGGACGCCATCAGTCCGACACGCCGGCCGGCGAACCCGGAAGAAGCGGCTTCCAGGAGAACGAGGGACCGGAAGTGACGCGCGAGACCGCCGACGTCACATCCGGAACGCCGAGCCGGCAATGGAGGGGGAGAACGCTGAGCAGCTCATGGAGGAGCCCGGCGAGGGATCCCAGGCCTGCTTTGCCCTCGTGGGGGCGCGGGAAGGCCGGGAGGGGGTCCCTGAGGCACCTGCATAGCAGGACGACGGGAGCAGCAGGGGAGGAGGCGGAACGCGACCACCAGCTGCCCGGCTACAACAGGCAGAGCCTGCACAAAGGTACCGCAGTCGCCGGCCACAACAGCACCTGGAGACCTCTCCCTGTCCCATGGGGAACAGGAAAGACACTGGCAGGTGGGAGGTGGGAGGTCCTTTTAAACCTCTCTGTGTTTCCTGTTCCCCATTAGGGCAAAGAGACAACCTCCATATGCCGTCGTGGAAGGTGACTAGAGAAATTATATTTATTTCTATTCTTTGCAGTAGGGATAGGTTTGGAGTTGCTGTTGGGTTTAGGGTGGTGGTTAGGCGTGTGTTGGGGTTAGGGCTGTGTTAGGGTTGGAGTTAGAATTGGGGGTTTCCTCTGTTTAGGTACATCAGGGGTCTGCAAACACGACACAGCACCTGCCATTGATTCCAGCCAAATTTGTGTTCAAAAAGTCAAACGGCACTCCCTCCCTTCTGAGGCCTGCCATGAACCCAAAGAGTAGTTTCCTCCACATATGGGGTATCGTTGTACTCAGGAGAATATGGACTACAAAATTTGTTTTGCCATTTCTCTTGATACACTTATGAAAATAAAAAAAGTTTGTGGCTAAAGTACATTTTTTGTGAAAGAAGTAAAATGTTCATTTTTCCTTCCACATTGCTTTAGTTCTCGTGAAGCACATGAAGGATAATAAACTTCTTGAATGTGGTTTTGAGCACCTTGAGGGGAACAGTTTTTAGAATGCTGTCACTTTTGGGTATTTTCTGTGTTATTGACCCCCAAACTCACTTCAAATGTGAGGTTGTACTTACAAAACCATTTTTTTTTTAATTTTGTTGGAAAAATGAGAGATCGCTGGTTAACTTTTAACCCTTAACCTGTGAAGTGAAAACCATTCCCGGTGACTACCTCTTGAAGCTCATGAAGAGAATGCCAAGTGTACAAAGCAGTCATCAAAGCAAAGGGTGGCTACTATGAAGAACCTAGAATACAAGACATAATTTCAGTTTCACACTTTTTTTTAAATATATAATTCCACATGTGTTAATTCATAGTTTTGATGCCTTCAGTGTGAATGTACAATTTTCATAGTCATAAAAATACAGAAAAATCTTTAAATGAGAAGGTGTGTCCAAACTTTTGGTCTGTACTGTATATATATTTAGTAGTGTTTAGTTTCGATAATGTTATAACTACAAGTAATAAATAGGAGGAAAAATGACTAGTGCATGAATAAATAACAAAATAAGTACCGCAGTTGTGGTGGTCAATTAAGATGGAAGAGCAATCAAGATTAAAGTCTGAATATATATGGGGAAAATCAGGGCCGCCATAAGAGCATGCCCTGACTGGCATACGGGGCCCGATGACCAGAGGGGGCCGCATCGGGCCCTCTCTCTTCTGGTCATTGGGTCCCAGCTTCTGCCGCTGCAGTAACTGAACCTGTGTGCGAGACGCAGGTTCAGTTAAACTCTATTGCCGTGTTGGCCCGCACAGCAATAGTTAAAAGCTGCCAGACAATCAGAGGCTGGCAGCTGACGTCAGCGCGCACGTCACCGACGAGTACATGCCTGGACTGCGTTGAGGGAAGCTCGCCACAGGAGCACGGCCAGGTTTTAATTGAAAGTGCAAGCCCGGGGTAGATTGGGAGACACAGGGGCTGGATGGGAGACACGCGGGGAGGATGGAGACACATGGGGCAGGATGGAGACACATGGGGCAGGATGGAGACACATGGGGCAGGATGGAGACACATGGGGCAGGATGGAGACACATGGGGCAGGATGGAGACACATGGGGCAGGATGGAGACACATGGGGCAGGATGGAGACACATGGGGCAGGATGGAGACACATGGGGCAGGATGGAGACACATGGGGCAGGATGGAGACACATGGGGCAGGATGGAGACACATGGGGCAGGATGGAGACACATGGGGCAGGATGGAGACACATGGGGCAGGATGAAGACACATGGGGCAGGATGAAGACACATGGGGCAGGATGGAGACACATGGGGCAGGATGGAGACACATGGGGCAGGATGGAGACACATGGGGCAGGATGGAGACACATGGGGCAGGATGGAGACACATGGGGCAGGATGGAGACACATGGGGCAGGATGGAGACACATGGGGCAGGATGGAGACACATGCGGCAGGATGGAGACACATGGTGTGGTCAGGTAAGAAGAAAGGTGTTTTTTTATCTTTATTTAATGGGGCAAGCCACGATCTGTTTTGACAGCAGGATGGGGACACAGGGGGCAGGATGGGAGACACAGGGATAGGATTTTCGATCTGATAGCACAATGACCCATGTTATTTAATAGAGCTTTTCAGAAAAAATATAAAATAAAAATCAGATCCCACACAGAACATCCATGTGGCGTCCAATTTTTACAGATACGTTTCCATAATTAAAGGTAATCCGTCACCCCATTTTTGGCCTATAAGCTGCGGCCACCGCCATTAGGGGCTTATCTACAGCATTCTGTAATGCTGTAGATAAGCCCCAGATATAACCTGAAAGATAAGAAAAACAAATTAGATTATACTCACCCAGTGGCAGTCCCGGTGCGGTCCGGTCCGATGGGCGCTGCGGTGCGGGTCCAGCGCCTCCCATCTTCATGCGATGACGTCATCTTCCTTGCTTCCTGCCGCGGCTCCTGTGCAGGCGTACTTTATCTGCCCTGTTGAGGGCAAAGCAAAGTATTGCAGTGCGCAGGCGCCGGGAAAGGTCAGAGAGGCCCGGCGCCTGCGCACTGCAGTACCTTACGCTGCCCTCAACAGGGCAAAGTACGCCTTCGCAGGAGCTGCGGAAAGAAGACAAGAAGAGGACGTGATCGTATGAAGATGGGAGGCCCCGGACCCGGACCGCCCCTGGGTGAGTATAATATAGCTTGTTTTTCTTATCTTTCAGGTTACATTGGGGGCTTATCTACAGTATTACAGAATGCTGTAGATAAGCCCCTGATGGCGGTGGCCCCAGCTTATAGACCAAAAATGGGGTGACAAGCTTCCTTTAACCTAGAAACCTATTTGCTCATGTGCATTTTTTTTTCTTGACAAGCATCCGGGTTTTCTGGATGAAACTTCGACTATTTTTCATATGTTTGTCTGCAGTCAGCCAAAAATGTGACGGATTATAATCAGACATATATTTATGTCTCAGATTTAAGCTGCCAATGACTGGGGCAGAACGAAGCATCTGACAGTTTCCCTTCAAAAGTTTAGAAATAGAAAATTAAACACACTGCGATACAATATTGTCACCGTGTTCAGCAATCCATATTCTGCTACAAACAATTGTGGTTCTATTAAACAAAATTTGCAGCACCATAAATCTAGTGGATGCTGTAGGATGAGCTAGGAGTAGTCAGTAGTATCCAGATGCCAAACCCAGAATAAGGGCCATCAGACACAGGTCTCCAGGAGAAAAAATATCTATATTTCTTGCCTTCACGTCAGAATTCGCAAAGCAGCCAAACATAATTTTCTCCAAAGAGAATAAAGTGGTATAAAAAGGGCTGTCTCTAAAACAAAGTCCTGATTCTGGGATGAGACATGCAAAAAAATAAAATTGGCTTCTTGAAGTAAGAAAGCAGATGAAACATTAAAAGACGTGAGCAATGCATACAAGCTTGCTGCCAGATGGAAAGTAGGTCAGGACAAAAATCTAGCTACATAAAAAAACATTAACAGTAATATTCAGCTCTGCCGTCCCACAACTATACAGGAATTATTACACTTCCCCCAAAGTAATAATGTTTGTACATCGGCAATTACAGCATCCCCAAGCCAAGCATGTCCCAACAAAGACTGAAGACTCGGGAAGTGATTGTCTGAGATCACCTCAGTAATATCTCATTGGAAAAGCTGCCTACGTACTGTGCGAAAAGCACTGCGATCTGGAAAATATAGACGCTGTAATTATATGGACACGCTGCATAGGAAGGAATTTCATAGAAGATGCATGCCACCTTAAAACATGAAGGCATCAAATCCAAATTAATGTGAAAGGAAAGAAAATCAATTCCTTGGAAATGAAGTTTTGCACAATTCCATCACAAGAAAGCAAATATAGTAGGAATGATGTGCTATTAAATCACAGGGAGAAACCAAATATTAATTTGGAGAGACAATTAACGTCAAACGTATTTGTTTTTATTCTTTACCGGTATTATAGGAGGGATATACAACTATTCATTCTGCAGCTCGCCCATCAAGTCCCTGACAGCTCTCATCTTATGAATGTATTCATTTACTTATAAGACATGGAGAGCAAAGTCAGATATACAGCATAACTGAAAAAAATGCAGAGCGCCACAGGTATCGTACAGGAACCTCAGCAATACAAATATATGTTACAGAGTGGCCCTAATATCGGATTGTGAGTGTCACAATTAGGGTCTGATTAGTGTAATGAGGGACCAGCTACAGAGGGGTCTAGTTCAATGGTCACTTCAGGGACAATAGATATAATTGTATAAAAAAAAAGTGTGGAGATTACATACCGTATATACTCAGTATAAGCCGAGGCACCTAATTTTGCCACAGAAAACTGGGTAAACTTATTGACTCTAGTATAAACCGGGTATGAATTGTCCCCTCATCCCTGTCTTGCTATGTGTGGCTCAGCCCCCCCATCCTGTCTTGCTATGTGTGGCTCCCCCCATATCCTGTCTTGCTATGTGTGGCTCCCCCCATCCTGTCTTGCTATGTGTGGCTCCCCCCATCCTGTCTTGCTATGTGTGGCTCCCCCCATCCTGTCTTGCTATGTGTGGTTCCCCCCATCCTGTCTTGCTATGTGTGGCTCCCCCCATCCTGTCTTGCTATGTGTGGCTCCCCCCATCCTGTCTTGCTATGTGTGGTTCCCCCCATCCTGTCTTGCTATGTGTGGCTCCCCCCATCCTGTCTTGCTATGTGTGGCTCCCCCCATCCTGTCTTGCTATGAGTGGCTCCCCCCATCCTGTCTTGCTATGAGTGGCTCCCCCCATCCTGTCTTGCTATGTGTGGCTCCCCCCATCCTGTCTTGCTATGTGTGGCTCCCCCCATCCTGTCTTGCTATGCGTGGCTCCCCCCATCCTGTCTTGCTATGCGTGGCTCCCCCCATCCTGTCTTGCTATGTGTGGCTCCCCCCATCCTGTCTTGCTATGTGTGGCTCCCCCCATCCTGTCTTGCTATGTGTGGCTCCCCCGTCCCATCTTGTAAGCATGGCTCGGCTCCCCCGTCCCTTCCTTGTATGCATGGCATCCCCCATCCCATCTTGTAAGCATGGCTCCCCTCGTCCCATCCTTGTATACATGGCTCCCCCCGTCCCATCTTGTAAGCATAGCTCCCCTGTCCCATCTTGAATGCATGGTTCGGCTCCGCTCCCCCTGTCCTCCCCGTCATACTCATCCTCTTTGCGCCGTCGCTGTATGTCCCTGCATCTCTGTTGTCTTGATGGCAGCTTTTCCTGTGATAAGCGGTCATGTGGTAACACTCATTTAGCTAATGAATATATGCTCCACGCCTATGGGAGTGGAGACGCGTGCATATTCATTACCTTAATGAGCGGTACCACGTGATGGCTTAGCACAGGCAGCGCTGAAGCACCGGGACAACGGAGACAAAGGGATGGTCACCGACGGCGCAAAGAGGGCGAGTATGATGTCACAGCTGCTGGCTTCTGCCGCTACTCCCCTTCCCCTCTGGCTTTCTGGACCATGACTCATGTATAAGCCGTGGGGGACATTTTCAGCACAAAAAATGTGCTGAAAATCTTGGCTTATACAAGAGTGTGTGTGTATATATATATATATATATATATATATATATATATATATATATATATATATATATATATATATATATATATATATATATACACACACACACACACACATACACAGACACACACGATGGTGGCCCGATTCTAACGCATCGGGTATTCTAGAATATGCATGTCCACGTAGTATATTGCCCAGCCACGTGGTATATTGCCCAGCCACGTGGTATATTGCCCAGCCACGTGGTATATTGCCCAGCCACGTGGTATATTTCCCAGTCACGTAGTATATTGCCCAGCCACGTAGTATATTGCCCAGCCACGTAGTATATTGCCCAGCCACGTAGTATATTGCCCAGCCACGTAGTATATTGCCCAGCCACATAGTATATAGCACAGCCCACGTAGTACGGTATATTGCCCAGTCACATAGTATATTGCCCAGCCACATAGTAAATAGCAAAGCCACTAAGTATATTGCCCAGGCACGTAGTATATTGCCCAGCACAGAGCCACGTAGTATAGAGACTTAAAAAAATACCGTAAATAAACATATACTCACCTATAGCCCGTTGAAGTCCTGCTATATTTACCATCCGCCGCCTTTCTCGCTCCTCGCCATGCTCCCAGGATCGCTCCATTGCAAGCGGCAGCTTGCGGTCCCAGGGCTGGTGTGAGCAGGACCTATGATGACGTCGCGGTCACATGACCGTGACGTCACGGCAGGTCCTTGTCGCACACCAGCCCTGGGACGGGACCGGAAGCTGCCGCTTGCAATGGAGCAATCCCAGGAGCATGGCGAGGAGCGAGAAAGGCGGCGGAGGGTGAGTATAGCAGCTTTTTTGTTTTTTTATTATTTTTAACAGGACATATTTTTACTATTGATGCCGCATAGGCAGCATCAATAGTAAATAGTTGGGGATACACAGGGTTAATAGCAGCGGTAACGGAGTGCGTTACACAGCGGGCCACCATCTAGTATATATACACCAATACCTCACATGTGGGAGTAAACCATTGTTTGGGTGCACGGCAGGGCTCGGAACGGAAGGAGCGCCTTTTGACTTTTTGAATGAAAAATTTGCTCCAATCGTTAGCGGACACCATGCCGCGTTTGCAGAGGCCCTGATGTGCCTAAACAGTATAAACCCCCACCAATTGACCCCATTTTGGAAACTAGACCCCCCAAGGAACTTATCTAAATGTGTGGTGAGCACTTTGAACCCCCAAGTGCTTTACAGAAGTTTATAACGCAGAGCCGTGAAAATAAAAAAATCACTTTTTTCCCCCACAAAAACAAATTTTTAGCCCCCAATTTTTTATTTTCCCAAGGATAACAGGATAAATTAGACCCCCAAAGTTGTTGCAATTTTTCCTGAGTACGCTTATGCCCCCATATGTTTGGGTAAAGTACTGTTTGGGCACACGTCGGGGTTCAGAAAGGAGGGAGCACCATTTGACTTTTTGAACGCAAGACTGGCTGAAATCAATGGTGGCGCCATGTCGTGTTTGGGACCTTCTGATGTGCCTAAAAAGTGGAAAGCCCTCTATTCTAACTCCAACACTAACCCCAACATACCCCTAACCCTAATCCCAACCCTAAGCATAACCCTAACCACAACCCTAACCCCAACCCTAACCACAAGCCTAACCCTAACCCCAACACACCCCTAACCCTAATCTTAACCCCAACTCTAATCCCAACCCTAACTCTAATTCCAACCCTAAGGTTCTGTGCCCACATTGCGGATTTGTGTGCGGATTTTTCCGCACCGTTTTTGAAAAATCCGCAGGTAAAACACACTGCATTTTACCTGCGGATTTCCTGCGGTTTTACACCTGCGAATTTCAGGCAGGTGTAAAATGCTGCGTTTCCGCGTGGTATTTTCTGCACCATGGGCACAGCGGATTTGGTTTTCCATAGGTTTACATGGTACTGTACAATGCATGGAAAACTGGTGCCAATCCGCAGCGGCCAATCCACTGAGGATCCGCAGCCAAATCCGCACCGTGTGCACATAGCCTAATTCCAACCCTAACCCTATTTCTAACCCGAACCCTAGCCATAACCATAACCCTAGTGGAAAAATAAAAATAAATATATTTTCTTTATTTTATTATTTTCCCTACCTGTGGGGGTGATAAAGGGGAGGTTATTTACTATTTTTTTTTTTTGATCACTGTGATAGGTTGTATCACAGTGATCAAAATGTACCGGCATTGAATGAATGAATGAATCTGAGGGCCGTCAGATTCGGCAGGTGCACTGCGCACGCGCCCGCCATTTTGGAAGATGGCGGCGCCCATCGCTGAAGACCGCCGGCACCGGGATGGACGCCAGGACTCGGGAGGCACAGAAGGGGTGAGATCGGACAGCGGGAGGGACAGAGGACAGGCGGGGGGATGGAGGACAGGACTGGGGGACGGAGGGCAGGACTGGGAGGGCGGAGGACAGGATGGGGGGGCGGAGGACAGGACGGAGGGGAGAGGAGGGCTAATGGCAGCGGCAGATCGCCGCTATAAGTCGGTGGCAGGGGTGGATCGGGGTCTCCAGCAATGGCCGATGATATTGCAGCATCGGCCATGGCTGGATTGTAATATTTCAGCAGTTTGACTGGTGAAATATTACAACTTGCTCTGATTGGCTGTTGAGAGTGAAACAGCCAATCAGAGCGATCGTAGCCACGTGGGGGCAAAGCCACCCCCCTGGGTTGAAGTACCACTCCCCTGTCCCTGCAGATCGGGTGAAATTTTAGTTAACCCTTTCACCCGATCTGCAGGGATGCGATCCCTCCATGACTGCTTTGCACACTCTTGGCATTCGCTTGATGAGCTTCAAGAGGTAGACACCGGGAATGGTTTTCACTTCACAGGTGTGCTCTGTCAGGTTTAATAAGTGGGATTTCTTGCCTTATGAATGGGGTTGGGACCATCAGTTGTGCTATGCAGAAGTCTGGTGGATACACACCTGATAGTCCTACTGAAAAGACTGTTAGAATTTGTATTAGGGCAAGAAAAAAGCAGCTAAGTAAAGAAAACCGAGTGGCCATCATTACTTTAAGAAATGAAGGTCAGTCAGTCCGAAAAATTGGGAAAACTTTGAAAGTGTCCCCAAGTGCAATGGCAAAAACAATCAAGCGCTACAAAGAAACTGGCTCACATGAGGACCGCCCCAGGAAAGGAAGACCAAGAGTCACCTCTGCTTCTGAGGATACGTTTATCCGAGTCACCAGCCTCAGAAATCGCAGGTTAACAGCAGCTCAGATTAGAGACCAGCTCAATGCCACACAGAGTTCTAGCAGTAGATATCTCTACAACAACAAGAGGAGACTTTGTGCAGCAGGCCTCCAAGCAAAATAGCTGCTAGGAAACCACTGCTAAGGACAGGCAGAAGAGACTTGTTTGGGCTAAAGAACACAAGGAATGGACCAGTGGAAATCTGTGCTTTGGTCTGATGAGTCCAAATTTGAGATCTTTGGTTCCAACCACCGTGTCTTTGTGCGATGCAGAAAAGGTGAACGGATGGACTCTACATGCCTGGTTCTCACCGTGAAGCATGGAGGAGGTGGTGTGATGGTGTGGGGGTGCTTTGCTGGTGACACTGTTGGGGATTTATTCAAAATTGAAGGCATACTGAACCAACATGGCTACCACAGCATCTTGCAGCAGCATGCTATTCCATCCGGTATGCATTTAGCTGAACCATCATTTATTTTTCAACAGGACAATGACCCCAAACACACCTCCAGGCTGTGTAAGGGCTATCTGACCAAGAAGGAGAGTGATGGGGGGCTACGCCAGATGACCTGGCCTCCACAGTCACCAGACCTGAACCCAATCGAGATGGTTTGGGTTGAGTTGGTCCACAGAGTGAAGGCACAAGGGCCAACAAGTACTAAGCATCTCTGGGAACTCCTTCAAGATTGTTGGAAGACCATTCCCAGTGACTATCTCTTGAAGCTCATCAAGAGAATGCCAAGAGTGTGCAAAGCAGTCATCAAAGCAAAAGGTGGCTACTTTGAAGAACCTAGAATATAAGACATAATTTCAGTTGTTTCACACTTTTTTGTTGCGTATATTCAGTAATTCCACATGTGTTAATTCATAGTTTTGATGCCTTCAGTGTGAATGTACAATTTTCATAGTAATGAAAATACAGAAAAATCTTTAAATGAGAAGGTGTGTCGAAACTCTTGCTCTGTACTGTGTGTGTGTATGTTTGTGCATACATAATATATATATATGTATATTATGTATGTGTATATATATGTATATTATGTATGTGTATATATATATATATTTAGATGGTGGCCCGATTCTGACGCATCGGGTATTCTAGAATATGCATGTCCACGTAGTATATTGCACAGCCCGCGTAGTATATTGCACAGCCCGCGTAGTATATTGCCCAGCCGCGTAGTATATTGCCCAGCCGCGTAGTATATTGCCCAGCCGCGTAGTATATTGCCCAGCCGCGTAGTATATTGCCCAGCCGCGTAGTATATTGCCCAGCCGCGTAGTATATTGCCCAGCCGCGTAGCATATTGCCCAGCCGCGTAGCATATTGCCCAGCCGCGTAGTATATTGCCCAGCCGCGTAGTATATTGCCCAGCCGCGTAGTATATTGCCCAGCCGCGTAGCATATTGCCCAGCCGCGTAGCATATTGCCCAGCCGCGTAGCATATTGCCCAGCCGCGTAGCATATTGCCCAGCCGCGTAGTATATTGCCCAGCCGCGTAGTATATTGCCCAGCCGCGTAGTATATTGCCCAGCCGCGTAGTATATTGCCCAGCCGCGTAGTATATTGTCCAGCCGCGTAGTATACTGCTCAGCCGCGTAGTATATTACCCAGCCACGTAGTATATTGCCCAGCCGCGTAGTATATTGCCCAGCCGCGTAGTATATTGCCCAGCGACATAGTATATTGCCCAGCCACATAGTATATTGCCCAGTTACGTAGTATATTGCGCAGCCACGTAGTATATTGCACAGCCACGTAGTATATTGCCCTGTAACGTAATATATTGCCCAGTCACGTAATATATTGCCCAGCGACGTAGTATATTGCCCAGTTACGTTGTTTATTGCCCAGTGACGTAGTATATCGCACAGCGACGTAGTATACAGCACAGAGCCACGCAGTATATTGGCCAGTAACGTGGTATATTGCCCAGTGACGTAGTATATCGCACAGCGATGTAGTATACAGCACAGAGCCACGCAGTATATTGGCCAGTAACGTGGTATATTGCCCAGTGACGTAGTATATCGCATAGCGATGTAGTATACAGCACAGAGCCACGCCGTATATTGGCCAGTAACGTAGTATATTGCCCAGTGCCGTAGTATACGGCACAGAGCCACGTAGTATATTGCACAGCAAAGTAGTATACAGCACAGAGCATATTGCCCAGCCAGGTTTGTCACAGGTGAAAAAATAAAAAGTAAACATATACTCACCTTTCCGATGGCCCCTTCTAGTCCATGGTAGCTTGCGGTCCCAGGGTTGGTATCAGAGCACAGGACCCGTGAGGACGTCGTGGTCACATGACCGTGACATCATGGCAGGTCCTTCTGCCATACCATCTTTGCCACTGGAAACTGCAGCGGAAGATGGTGGCCGGCAGGAGATGCTCAGCGGACTACGGAGGGTGAGTATAGCAGGTTTATTTTTTTTTTTTTAACATTACAATTTTTACTATTGATGCTGCATAAGCAGCATCAATAGAATAAAGTTGGGGACACAGGGTTAATAGCGGCGGTAACGGAGTGCGTTACCCGCGGCATAACGCGGTCCGTTACCGCCGGCATTAACCCTGTGTTAGCGGTGACCGGAGGGGACTATGCAGGCGACAGGCACTGACTGCAGGGAGTAAAGAGTGGCCATTTTCTTCCGGACTGTGCCTGTCGCTGATTGGTCGCGGCAGCCATGACAGGCAGCTGACGAGACCAATCAGCGAATGAATAACCGTGACAGAAGGATAGACAGATGGAAGTGACCCTTAGACAATTATATAGTAGATATATATACATATATACACACAGCTCTGGCAAAAATTAAGAGACCACTGCAAAATGCTCAGTTTGTCTGATTTTTCTCATTATAGGTATATTTTTGAGTAAAATGTAAATTGTTCTTTTATTCTATAAAGTAACATAGTAACATAGTTAGTAAGGCCGAAAAAAGACATTTGTCCATCCAGTTCAGCCTATATTCCATCATAATAAATCCCCAGAACTAAGTACTAACGACATGTCTCCGATGCTCCAAACAATACATTTTGTATTTTCTGAAAAGGAGAAATGGTCAAAATAACAAAAAAAATGCATTGCTTGCAGACCTCAAATAATGCAAAAAAAAAAAAAAACAAGTTCATAATTTAGAAATAACAATACTAATGTTTTAACTCGGGAAGAGTTCAGAAACCAATATTTTGTGGAGTAACCATGATTTTTGTTTGCAGCTTTCATGCGTCTTGGCATGCTTTCACCAGTCTTTCACACTGCTTTTGGGTGACCTTATGCCGCTCCTGGCACAAAAATAGTCAGGTAGAAAAACAATGCAAACACAAACCAAGGTCAGAATCAGGATTTAAACAAGTTGGGCAAGAGCAGTGTAAGAGTGCACGTGGGTCAGACTAAACCTTATAACTGGCACTGGGGACAGGGAGCTGGGGGCGATGTAAAGTGACAGCTCCGTCCAGTGCTCACAAAGAGGATTTAACACCCAAGCTCCGTGCCTGAATCTCACAAGTCTCATAAACCGAACAAACTTATTGCATTGTTGCCCGTAATATTCTGCAGTGCAGGCGCAGAGCAATCTGGCGACAAAAGCATGGAGAGCGCACAGGCATGGATGTCACATATACGTCCTGCTTTTTTCAGGAAAGGACAAATGACACATTCCCTTTAAGCAGATCAGTAAGGCACCACCACCTCTAGAGAACTGCTCCTTGGTCCATTTCCTCAATAATTTATAAACCTTTATTTAGGAGTTTTACGGTGCGGCTGAGAACGGATATTCGAGAAAAATTGTATACCCTCAACATCCTACATTAATATTGCATCTAATGACCTCTGATGGTGTTACACTGCGACTGACCATCGACAGTCACAAACCTTTCTGTATGTGGACTATTATTCTGCCGCTGTCACAAGTCGCACACAAATTAGAGGTCTATCATTTTCCAACAGCAAAATTGCAGTTAAGGATCGGTGTTGCCGTGTAGCCCCAGCCTATATTTTACATGTTCAGCAATAAGCCAAATTTAATTTGTTTGAGCAAGAAAATGGATTTTACTTCTATCCATCTCTGCCTTTCCATGAGACACACATCAAGCAGAGATGTGAACTGTATCCTGACAAACTTGTCAGCTTTGCTTTGACCTACGAGTTAATGTGTAGAAAATGATCTGTCAATTATGGCTCGCGGCTGCATTTAACAGCTTTCAGTAGAGCGGCTGATGTAAGAATGATTGAGCGCCTTGCTGAGCCGGGTTTGGTCCCAGGACTTATGTGGCAAAAGTCCTGTGTACGGATCCAGTATGGCAACTCTAGAAATCCTGCGTGTCTGTATTACAGACTAGACCCCTGATGTGCAGACGCCTGGTGCCAACATAAGGTTTCTAAAAGGAGGTTAAAAAAAAAAAAAACAACAACAAAAAATTTAGCGCCCTCTGTGAGCCCATAGCTGATTGGGCACTTATGATTTCCAAACTATAAGTAACCTTTTAGAACTTTAAAAATAAAAAACAATAAGATATACGTAGGATTTCTGCAGAATTGCACTTTTTAGTGGATAGCTCCCCCTTTTAAAGAAATCTGTTTCAATAATCATTTGCATTACTAAATTGGCCCTGGCTTCAGTGTCTCCTGTCCTGGTGGGGCTCCTGATGTATTTATGGGTTTAGGTAACTAAGTGGTACTTTTAAAGCAAATAAACAGAAGATCAGGCTATAAAACGCATCGAGGATCCAGAGGTATGGATGGATGCCATTTTTACATTAATATGACAACACCTGATGAAGGCTAGACAGCTGAAACGTGTTGTGTTTATGCTTTATTAGGTTTTCAAATTTCTCGTGTCATCTAACAACCCTTGGCTAGGTTTTTAACAGTCACGGTGCTTATTATGACACTGTAAGCCACATTTTTTACCTTCCAGGTGGGGCATACCTTTTAGCAGTACAATACTACAGTGTGTTCCAAATTATTATGCAAATTGGATTTAAGTGTCAAAGATTTAATTGTTTTGTTTTTAAAATAAACTCGTGGATGGTATAGTGTCTCCGGGCTCAATGGATCACTGAAATCAATCTTAAACACATGTGATAAGTTTTCCAGGTGATTCTAATTAAAGGAAAACTACTTAAAAATGATGTTCCACATTATTAAGCAGGCCACAGGTTTCAAGCAATATGGGAAATAAAAAGGATCTCTCTGCTGCTGAAAAGCGTTAAATAGTGCAATGCCCTGGATAAGGTATAAAAACATTAGATATTTCCAAAAACTTAAGAGTGATCATCATACTGTGAAGAAATTTGTGACTGAAACAGAGCAGGCAGAGTTCATGCAGATAAAGGCATATTGAGGAAGGTTTCTGCCAGACAAATTCATTGGATTAAGAGAGCAGCTGCCAAAATACCAGCAAACAGTTAATTGAAGCTGCTGGTGCCTCTGGAGTCCCTCGAACCTCAAGGTGTAGGATGCTTCAAAGGCTTGCTGTGGTGCATAAACCTACTATTCGGCCACCCTTAAACAGTGTTCACAAGCAGAAACGGTTGCAGTGGGCCCAGACATACATGAAGACCAATTTTCAAACAGTTTTTACTGATAAGTGTCGAGCAACCCAGGATGGTCCAGAGGGATGGAGTAGTGGATCGTTGGTGGATGGCCACCATATCCCAACAAGGCTGCGACGTCAACAAGGAGGTGGAGGAGTCATGTTTTGGGCCGGAATCATGGGGAAACAGCTGGTGGGGCCCTTTAAGGTTCCTGTAGGTGTGAAAATGACCTCTGCAAAGTATATAGCGTTTATGACTGACAACTTTCTTCCATGGTATAAAAAGCAGAAACGTGCCTTCAGGAGCAAAATAATCTTCATGCATGACAATGCACCATCACATGCTGCAAAGAATACCTCCGAGTCATTGGCTGCTATGGGCATAAAAGGAGATAAACTCATGGTGTGGCCACCATCTTCCCTGACCTCAACCCTATAGAGAACCTTGGGAGTATCATCCAGCACAAGATCTATGAGGGTGGGAGGCAGCTCACATCAAAACAGCAGCTCTGGGAGGCTATTCTGACTTCATGCAAAGAAATACAAGCAGAAACTCTCCAAAAACTCAAGAATGCAAGAATTGTGAAGGTGATATCATAGTAACAGTTAGTAAGGCCGAAAAAAGACATTTGTCCATCCAGTTCAGCCTATATCCCATCATAATAAGGCCGGCCTCACACTAGCGAGTTTTACGGACGTGAGAGAGGTGCAGAAAATACGGATTGCACACGGTACAATGCATCTCTATGGCCAAGCTTCTATCTGCCGTATTTTACGGATCCGGCCTTCTACGGCCGTAGAAATTCGCAGCATGCTGCGTTTGTCACCGTATTGCGCAAAAAATTCGCCAATGAAAGTCTATGGGGGCGAGAAATATACGGATTACACACGGACCAACAGTGTGACTTGCGTTAAATACGCCAGACATCTCCAGACATTGCCAGGTGCAAGGAATTGAGCCAAGCCCTCAATCACGAAACTCAGACATGCTAATTAGCTCAAAAAGCCACATAGACATCCCGGAAGTCTGGTGCTCGCCTCCACAGAGTTCCAAGCAGCATGGCCAGCATAATCAACGTAGATATGCTCCTCATCCTGGTCCAAGAAAGGCCTGAAATATGGGACCAGCGGGATCCTAACTATTCTAACCGGGCCAGGAAAGAGGCAGCTTGGAGGGCCATCTGTGGGCTACTATTCCCTGATTATGCCCAACGGCCACGTGCGGAGCAGACAAGTCTATGTAAGTACACTCATGTATTCACAAGATTTTACTTTAAAAGATGCTTTCCCTACATGATTACTTGAGCAATCCTTTTTATCTTTATATGTCATTTATGGCCTTATTTGTCATTTTCTAAAGCTGAGGAACATGCCAAAGTGTTTCTGGACATAGTTCATGTTGATCTTGCCCTGCTAAATATTTTCTTGGCCTCATACCCCGTCCAGAGGGTTGTTGTCCCTTGTCTTATTTTTACATAATTTTGAGCATTATTCTCATTATAGCACAAGTCATTTTCCTTTCCTATCCTAGCATATCTTACCTAATGTATGTTTGCAAGATCATGGTTCTCTCCCCTCTCTACCAGTCTGATACTGTCAAGTTATTACCTTTTGGCGATATATAGCCCTCTGCATGTAACCCCTTTATCATCTGACTCACCATGGAAATTATTGTGCTATAGCCACTTTTTGCTTAAAAATTACAAATATGTCTGACAACTGGACTAAGCTATGTTCAGAATGATATAGAACATTATTTGTGCCCTTGTAATTGCAGTGGATGATGTTATGACACGATGGCGCAGCATCCGGGACCAATACCGGCGGGAAAGACAGCAGCGGGCAAGAAGTAGGTCAGCAGCCCCACTGAAGAAGAGGAAGTATATATATTACGACCGTCTTTCCTTTTTGGATGCCAGTATGGATCTTAGGCAGCAAGTACAAACCACTCTAGACATTTGTAATTAAACTAAATCTTAGTCTTTTTTGTGGATTAGGGTTATGACATTGCAAATTCCATGTAAGGATGTGTCAATATAGTGCAAACAATAATGTAAACAAGCATAAATTCCAAAAGGGTCCTGGAGGAGAGAGGACCCTGGCCGCCAAGCATCCCAAGATTCAACAAGGGATGGGTGAGAATGTAGTATGCGAGTTTAGAGATGTTCAGGCAGTGTTTTGTTGGATGGGTTGTTACTGCATGTTATCTTATTGTTTGAAGAGGTGGTTGTGCCTGGTTTTTGTGTAGCGTGAAATGGTATGCCACATTATGATGTGTTGTGATAGTGTTTGTTACATTTGTGGGGCTCTCCAAGACAAATCTTGTATATCCTTGTGTGAATATGAGATAATAGGGGAGTAGAGAAGGAGATGTTGTGCTGCTCTGAGTTTTTATTTTTTGGGGGGGTTAATATTGCACACCGATGTCTAATTAAACAATGTCAAAAGAATAATTTCCTTTTATTGTTTTCTTAACAGAACACAGTCAAACCTCACAGAGAGGGAAACCGGATCAGAATCAGACCCTATCATTGATCCTGTAAGTGTGGAGGAAGAGGTTGCAGGACCATCTGTGGCTGCATCAGCATCCATCATTGAGGACCCATCAGCAGCATCATCACTGCAGGCAGCAGCAAGTGATGAAGATGCTGCACCACCACCCTCAGCAGCACATGATGTGCCAAGGCCTGTGGAACATGGCCACAGCAGCAGCCCTACAGGCCCACTGGTGTCATCCCCACAGGCAGCTGGGCCTTTACGGAGATCCCGGCGAAGGAGAGAGCTTGAAGGCAGAAGAAGTGAAGTTGATGCTGGGGTCCTCAACTATTTGGCCAGGGCAGCCACAGATGATGGCGAGGAGGCCTTTGCCCGCAGCCTTGCCCGATACCTTAGACCCCTCCCCGTGAGGTGAGGCTACGTGTGAGAGGGTGTATGCAAATCCTGATTGATTTAAGCACCCCTCCAAATAACCCCTATGAGGTTTTTGAATACCTGAAGCGAAGGCAGCTTGGCCAAACGAACCTCTTGCGCCTTCAATTCCCTCAACAGGAGCCAAATCAGGATTTGCTGCACCTACTCCACGTATGCCTCCCCTTCAACCCCTCCCATCCCAAAATCTACAAAGGCCATTAGAGTACCAAATGGCAGGCTTCAACCCCCAATCCCAATATGGCCACTTCTCCAGACCCAGTGATGTTGGCTGGTCCCAACCTGGGTTTGGACAACATGGCCATTTTGGGTTGGGGTATGATGCAAGGCAATCTGTACCTCAGCATGATGCACAGAGCCAAATGGCTTATGGTCAACACACATCTGGCCAATATGGACAAGGCCAGTATTCTGGGCCACAAGCCACTGCATCCTCACAGGATGAACTGCCATCGGCCCAACAAACGCCCCCAGACCAGGGCCCAGAGCTGGCAACATCTCCCCTACCAACTTACAGCGATCTGTAATTTTTTTCTGTTCTTTGGTTTTTGTTTTGGTAGCTGGCTACCATGTTAATGTTGTGTTTTCTAAACATTTCCACTTTGTTGTGGATCCTTGGTATAAAGCAACCCATAAAAAAAGGCTTATAAAAACCATATGGCTAAAATATGGTGTTAAAAACCAAAAAAAAAGGGTTGCAAAGATAGTAAAAAGTTTTCAAAAAAGCCAATTGATGTTTGTAGACTAATCATTTTTGCATCACACACATATTCAGAAAACAGAAACATATGGTCAGTAAGTAAAAAAAACACACACAGTATGTTTTCAGTGGTTGATAATAATATATTACAAAAACATATCTTTAAAAAAAAAAAATCACAACTGAGAAACAGCATAATCTTGCCAGGGAGTAGAACCCTGAGGAGAAACAAAATAATTGGTCAATACATCCCTAACTTTGATGCCAGAAAGGGGACGGCGCGGAGGTGGGCCATGTGGTGTTGGACTAATGACACTACGCAACATGTGTTCATCATTACCATCTGAGAAGCAATCATGTATGCGGGTATAGTTGTGCAAAATTACTGATGCTTTGATTACTTCATTTACTGTAGCCTCACTGAGCTGTATGGCAGTCTGTAGGACACGCCATTTGGCCACCAGAATACCAAAGGCGCACTCCACCAGTCTGCGCGCCCTAGAAAGGCGCAAATTAAATATCCTCCGACGGTGGTCCAGGTTGCGCCGGGGATAAGGCCTCATGACGTGTCTGGTGAGTTGGAAGGCCTCATCTCCAACCAAAAAAAAAGGCAGTGCTTCTGCAGTGGAGCCTGGGAGTTGTTGTGGTAGTGGGAGGTCTAACTGGTTTTCACGTAGCCGCCGACCCATTATAGACGAATTGAAGACCCTAGAGTCTCCAGTTCGTCCATAGGCCCCAATGTCTACAATTATAAACCTGTAGTTACTGTCAACTACAGCTAACAGAACTACAGAGAAAAACTGCTTATAGTTGTAGAATTGGGAGCCAGAGTTCGGCAGCTTACGTACCCTAATATGTTTCCCATCCACCGCTCCAATGCAGTTTGGGAAGTCACAATTGACCTTGAACCCACGGGCTATTTGGAGCCAATCAGCCAGTTTGGGCTCAGGCATCACAAGGTCCTTAAGTCTATCCCATATTTGGCGACAGGTTAACCACACAATGCCAGAAATGGTGGACCGCCCAATCAAAAATTCATGGTGGAGACCCGCAAAGGACAATCCAGTGGACAGAAATCTGTAAGTGAAACAAACACAATAAATTAGGTTTGTTTCAAGAGTGCACACAAAACATGAATAAGCACAATCATATTTGCATTTGTGGGCTACTAAATTAACACTGAAAAGGGAAAAATGGCCTTAAGGGGGTGAAATATAACAGTTACGTTACGTTGTCACATCTGCTTTGGCCTTAATGTACACATATTATGGGTAAAAATTTAAAAAAGAAGAAAAATTTATAAACAAGATCATCAACATACAGTATGTGAGGATGGAGAATACATACCGTAACGTGAGGGGAAGACGCTCCTCAGCAGAGATGGCTTTGCGCAGCATTGTGTCCTGAAATGTTATTCCTGGGCGTAATATCTCCAACAATCTGTCAAAGGTTTGTATAGACATGCGACAGTAGAGATAAAACTTGTCTGGATGTTCCCGCAGAGCTGTATATAGCCGATGAAAATGGCCTTTAGTGAGGCGTTTAGACAGAAGAGGATGCACCCACATTCTTCTGCTCCTCCTTCGCGGATCCACAATAACAGGGTATAGGTGCCCAAACCGACGAGACAATAGCCAGTTAAACCAAACTTGCTGCATTGGGGTGAACTGCAGGTGGTCAGACATGGTCCAAATGTTACAACAACACTCCAACAGTTGCAAAACCACAAAATGACCATATGGGAGTGAGACACCTGTAGTAGAGGCCTTAAATAGGGTTGATGAGGGTAATTTAAATCAATTTCAGCCGCCAAAACCGTTAAATGTCCATTTTGTCAGGTTGCGTGAAAAATACGCATTACGGTGGGCATACGGATTACATACGCAACATTACATGCGCAAAATACGCGACCACACCTTGCCTACGGAGTTCTTACGGACCTCCGTATTTCTAATTTTGGTGCGTATTACGGCCGTAAAATACGGACCGTATTTTTCAACGCCGAGTGTGAGGCCGGCCTAAATCCCCAGATCTACGTCCTTCTACAGAACCTAATAATTGTATGATACTATATTGTTCTGCTCCAGGAAGACATCCAGGCCTCTCTTGAACCCCTCAACTAAGTTCGCCATCACCATCCCTTAAGAGGCAAGCAATTCCAGATTCTCACTGCCCTAACAGTAAAGAATCCTCTTCTATGTTGGTGGAAAAACCTTCTCTCCTCCAGACGCAAAGAATGCCCCCTTGTGCCCGTCACCTTCCTTGGTATAAACAGATCCTCAGATATCAGAGAAGGGGTCCTATGTTAACATGTAACTTGGCCTGTTAGGATGTTTTGGAGTTAAATAGCTTTTTGGTTCAGTGAATGTGACCTCCTAATGCTGCAAATTCCACAAATGAGCATTTTCAGTTCTTTAAAACATATCAAATGTTTAGAAATTCTACTGTGCCTAATAATTTGGAACAGTGCATTTTGAGTTTTTATTCATTTTGGAGATTATATTGTTATCATTGGGAGGTTTCTTCAATAAAATTCGATGTATAATCTAACGGGTGATGACTTTTATTAGACTGACTGCCATTTGCACCGACCACTTAGGAAAATGTGAGAAAAATATCATTTGCATAATAATTTGGAACACAGTATATTACATTTCATTTTGCAAAAGAAAGAAGAGTAGTATTAAAAGGGAACCTGTCAGTTGCTCATTAATGTAAAAACCACCACCAGTAGATCACTATGCGCTTGTGTACTTTTTTAAAGTGTGTTTAGTTTACCAAAACCAGATACTTCACTTTCATACAAAACATGTTTAAAGCGGTTGGCCACTACTGAAGTTTTCATGTGAACTGCTGCAACCTGAGCTGCTCCCCTGGTCACATGATCTCTAGCTGAGAATCTACTATTTCCTGTGAGGTCATGTCAGATTCTCCCACACTTCTTGTCTCTGGAAACTGACAGCTGGGTGGGGCTTGCAGTATGGGTGGGCGTGGCTCCACTCAGCAGCACTCACACTGTTCATGTAGTGCATGCTTACATCTGTATGTATATATCTGTATGTTTACAGCAGGGTGTAGATACATTTACATACCCTGCTGTACTCTTTATTATACGAGTACTTCTATCCATCTCTCTAGCCATTCTATTAAGGTATGTTTCCATGTCCAGGAAACCCAGCGCTTTGGACGCAGTGGATACCCTGCTCAGTCCAAAGTGCTGCCCCCTGTTGTATGTGCGGTGGTTCCAGATGTGTTCATTGAGAACATGCAGAATCACCGCATCGTATTCACAGACCGGGTTATTTATTGTGCGGAGACGGAGCATCTCCGCAAGATAAATAGACATGCTGCTGTCTAAAAAGACGCGCCGCATGTCCGGATACGCAGGGCCACCGGATGCGGCTGTGCGCACATAGTGGAGACAGGATTTCATAAAATCCCCTCCACTATGCTGTAATATCTGGACACTGTGGATTGAATGATGCGGCTGTACACAGCGTCCAATCCGCAGCAATCCTGATGTAATCCGGCACGTGGAAACATACCCTTATACGTCTCTCTCTATTACTATATTCATTGCAGTTATCCATCTCTCTCTCTCTCTCTCTCCATTCATTGATCCATCCACGCCATCAGTGAGTAGGGAATAATTTTTATTGGTGGGGCTGGTGCATTACTTCTGTGCCATGTTACAGTGACCTGTACAGGAGATCGTGAACAGCCTATCACCAACATTGTATCAGCACAAACAGCCTGGTACAATGAGCCGGCTCCCTACTGTGAATGATGGGAGTATATAGTTTATTTATGAAGATTTTAGAATAGTACATTGAATAGACAGGATTCGGCCGGCCGCGACCAATTAGCGAAGCGTGGTTCAAATCCTGCGCCTGTCGCTGATTGTTCGCAGCCGGCCAGGTAGTATATAGCATAGCCACGTAGTACATTGCACAGCCCGCGGAGTACATTGCACAGCCCGCGCAGTACATTGCACAGCCCGCGCAGTACATTGCACAGCCCGCGCAGTACATTGCACAGCCCGCGCAGTACATTGCACAGCCCGCGCAGTACATTGCACAGCCCGCGCAGTACATTGAACAGCCCGCGCAGTACATTGAACAGCCCGCGCAGTACATTGCACAGCCCGCGTAGTATATTGCACAGCCAGCGTAGAATATAGCAATGTGGGCATCATATCCCGGTTACAAAAAAGAATTAAAATAAAAAATAGTTATATTCTCAACCTCCATTGTCCCCCGGATCCAAGCGAAGCAGTTACCGATGCTCCTCGCGCGCTCCGGTCTCCAAAGTGCATTGCGAGACCGATACATCATCATCTCGCGAGATCGCAATGCATGGAGCGGTCACCGGAGCGTCACGAGGAGCAGGAAAGGCCTGTTCCTGATCCGGGGGCCGACAGACTGAGTATATAATGATTTTTTATTTTATTATTTTTAACATTAGATCTTTTTACTATTGATGCTGCATAGGCCGCATCAATAGTAAAAAGTTGGTCACACAGGGTTAATAGCTGCGTTAATGGAGTGTGTTACACCGCGGTCCGTTAGCGCTGCCATTAACCCTGTGTGAGCGCTGACTGGAGGGGCGTATGGAGCGGGCACTGACTGCGGGGAGGAAGGAGCGGCCATGTTGCCGCCGGACTGTGCCCGTCGCTGACAGGTCGTGGCAATGGTCATGGGCGTTTTGCCACGACCAATCAGCGACTTGGATTTCCATGACAGACAGAGGCCGCGACCAATGAATATCTGTGACAGAAAGACAGACAGACAGAAAGACAGACAGACGGAAGTACACCCTTAGACAATTATATAGCAGATAGGTGTTCACCTTGGGTGAACATATTTAATTGGGATCTGTTCCTAAAGAGCTGGCTCTTTTTGATGAGCACAGCCAAGTGATCCAGATCATCAAAAAAAAAAAAAAAAGTCGTACTGTTCATCACTATGGTGTGTGATACTGGGGCTGGAGTGGCAGGGTTTACAGGTATATGCCCACTGCTGGCTTGCAGCCTAGTACAAGGAATGATCAGAAATGTAGTCAGAAGAGAGTAGAGGAATCTGAAGAGGAAGTTATACACCAGAACTGATGCTTGCTGCCTTCCCGCTTTGCTTCCTGTGCCGTGACATGAAACTTGACAAAAAAAGGCTTATATAGTTGTTTAAGGGCATTACTATTAATGAGGCTGTCCGCTACTTTAAAAGAGAATCTGGCACCAGTTTTGTGACATAGCAGCTAAAAATATCACGTTATTCAGCATCTGTGCTGCATTACCTAAATCCTTATATAACCCCCTGACTTCCCCTGTAAACCCCGCACCGTATGGTAATCCTGGTCCAGTTACGATGGTCGTGGCTTTGGGCCTTTCCATCCCACCCCTGGCTGACCTATTCTTAGAATTCAAAGCAATATGGGGTGGATGTACCGTACCAGGCTGCGGCCACTACCAGTACACCGAGCAGCTCCCTAACTCTGCACTTCTAGCTGAGCCCAGCACTGAGAACAGTTGATCGGTGGGGGTGCCGGTGTTCCACTGATCAGACATTGATGACCTATCCTAAGGATATGTCTTATATGTTAAAGTAGTGGGCAACCTCTAAGCATTTATGGCAAAACCAGTAATTGAGTTCAGGTGGTAGATAACCTCTTTAATACATACATGCTCTGTATATCAGCCAATAGTCAAGAAGATTTGGACAGGTACGAATCACTCTGGCCATACAAGAGGGCTTGAGATGAAGTTGCCTTGGAATAAGTCTAGCCCACAAGCTGTAAAAATGTTCAAAACCAATAAAAAGTAAAAAATCAAATCCTATAATCTCTGGAAGCATGTCACAATGCATTGTAGACTTTGGAATAGGCCAGAATAGTTAAAATTACTTTTGCAATTTGTTTCTAATTCACAAAATCATTATTTGTTTGTATAAAATGTAGAAAGAGTAGAAATGTCGACAAGGTCATCTATGTGGTGGAAGAACTCTCTGCTTGAGGCCACGTTCACACGTTCAGTATTTGGTCAGTTTTTTACCTCAGTATTTATAAGCCATAACCAGGAGTGGAACAATCAGAAGAAAAGTATAATAGAAACACGTCACCACTTCTGTATTTATCACCCACTCCTGGTTTTGCCTTATAAAGACTGATGTGAAATACTGACCATATACTGATCGCGTGAAAATGGCTTTAATATCAAATCAGTACAGATCAGTGACTAGACGAATAGTCACATAGGCAGATTGATTTATTCCTGGTGACAGGTTCACTTTAATATCACTGAATTTGGGTTTACAATTCAGTCCAATTATCACGTGGGAATAACATCCAGCCCCTCACCTTCTTTTACTAACATTAGAGAATGGCTCCGTTCTAAAGAGCAGACTAATACCAGTGAGGTCCTGTAATAGGACATCAGCACTGTAACAAGTCAGGTTATGACATTTCTTCCCTCCGCCATAACCTGTAAACGGCACAATAGAAAAGTGGAAGAGTTTAGAGCAACTCAACCAGCAAATGGAGACCACGTAGAGTTATAGAGCAGGGTTGTCGAGTGCCGAGGTGCATAGTGCAGAAAAGTCACCAATACTCAGTAATCTGGCAATAAAATCGGCACAAACTGTGCGCCAGGAGGTTCATGAAATGGGTTTCAATGGCTGAACAGCTTTATGCAAGCCTTACGTCACAAAAAAACTAAAATTGCAAAGCCTACTTCATTAATTGCAACGATACTCACACATGGCAACAGTGCGAAGTCAGTGTGCTCCCCTTGAGTTTTCACAGACCCATAGACTTGGATGGGTAAATTTTGATACAACACTCTGCAAAAAAACAACACATGGACGGGTGTACAGCCCCATAGATTTTAATCGGCAGACGTTCTTTATGTGAAAAACACAGATAAATCACGTATGATTCATGGATGTCTAAATGAGGCCTTAGCCCGAGTGTGGCATCTGCTGTCAGCCACGTGATGGCACTGACCTTGTGACAACGAGCTTCCCTTCTGCTTCTCAGTTTTGCACTGAACATTGAGAGCATTAGGGCGAGGAGCTCGGTGGGTACATGACTAAGTGTGCAAATCGCATATGTCCTGGGGGGGGGGGGGGGATGGGCGCCAAAATTAATTCTTGCCCCTGGTGCCAGAAACCATAGATACACCTCTGCCGGTGGAGAGCCGGAGACTGCCCATCCTAGTCTACGCCGTAGCCTAGAGCCCTCATTATCATAGGAATATGGCAGTTAATAAATTGTTTTCCTAAAGCTTTATAAAGTAGTTTTAGGTCAGGGAGGAATGGTTAGGGATGAGCTAGCAAGGTGCAATGACAGGTAGTGATGGCTATTTGCAGACATGTGCGGCACTTGTGGTTTTGCACTTGCGGTGATACAAAAAACACTGCTAGCAGTGTTTTTTCCCATTGCTGCAAGTACCGCATTTGCCGGATTGTGGCAAAACCGCAAGTGCCACACATGTCCGCAAGTCCCATAGGGAATTAATGAGGCCGATGGAAGTGTTGCTGAAAGTGATCCGTTACACGGCAGATGCGGAAAAACTGCAGAATCTGCTGCAAAAGGCCAAAGTCACTGCCGATAATGTCACTCACCAAAGGGGGAGGCAGCACTAAAAGTGCCTAGGGCAGCAGAAACTCTAAATACGGCCCTGCTTGTAAGGAACAGCTCGTGCCTAGGAGGAGAGGGGTTTTTTTTTTACTTTTTAATCTGTGGCACTTTGGCAGCTAAGAAGGAATTGTCCCTTTAAAAGTAGTAGAAGTTTGATTTCTGGAAAAACTCAAAAACCAAGATCATAAATGGAATTTTTTCCTCACAATGCCCTCCCAAGATCAGCAGTCCAGGATTGTTAAATTCGTATAACTGCACGCTAAGTGAATTTTAGTGGAGATCCTGCCTTTGTGGTGAAATTGTTCCTTATTTAAAATAGATTAATTTCACTTTCTTACAACCGAGAAAACCTCAGTCAGCAGATAGGCATCTTCATAAGCGAAAACAGGTCGAGATATGATTTTTAACTTTCATATTTCCATAAATCAATCAAGCCAACCTCTGGGAAATTGCACTGCATACGTGGAATTAAAGAAACAAGGAAGAAGAAATTCAATAAACTCCATCCTTACAAAATCAGGAAATCTTTATGACTAGTTTTTTTTTCCTCCAAAACTGTCAGCAAGATCAATATTGATGTATATTTGTTTAAGGTCAACAAGGAAAGAGGAGGAAGGAGAAGCTGTGAACTCTCAGCCTTGTACGTAGAAAGTATGGATACCAATTTATGTTTTATTGTCACCTCGCAAAGATTGTTCTTGAAAATAATTTAATCCTCACATGTTGCAGATCAGCAAAACTGCTCGTTGACCCATGTATCCTATTAATATTGATTGCATAATGAAAAAAGCAAACGGGATACGACACAGATTCCTTTTCATAAAGTCTACATGGACAAGGTTATATTCGCCAACAACCACAAGGTAATTACACAAATATTGAAACAATAAAATCTGACGTTAGGAGTGATGGGATTTTAAGTGTATCTGATGAAGGGGATGCTGATGGATTAAGACAAAATCGCGGCACAGCTTTCTTCTATGCATGAGGCTTTCAAGTTTATTGACAAGAGCCTGGCTCCCTGCGGACACCAAGTCAATGGTGGAAAGAAATAATCGATATTCCCACATCTTTCCATTCAAGAAGGCAACAGTAAAGCTTATGAATGTAAACAAAGAAGCCTAAGGCCATAAATACTTCCGCAAGGGCTGCCGAAACAATCAATCACTCATTACCTAAACTAAAGCTGCAGAAAATGAACATCAAGGAGCATCACTTGATCTTCTCCTAGAGGCAGGTACAACCATCGAGGAAAATAAAAGTCTACCTGCAACGGTGCTTAGAATAACAGAGAATGTA
Organism: Ranitomeya imitator; assembly: GCF_032444005.1. NCBI lineage: Eukaryota > Metazoa > Chordata > Amphibia > Anura > Dendrobatidae > Ranitomeya > Ranitomeya imitator. Next base: position 107,595,908 of record NC_091282.1, on the reverse strand, counting down.
ATGATGCACAGAGGACCAGGACAAGCCATTTTCTTAAAGTATCACTACACCCACGATTCTGGCAACAGTACAATTATTTTGCCATCAGTTAGTGACATAGCAAGGTAACGTTGTGCCCCCTTAATCCAGTAATAGTGCCATCAGTACAAAGTAATACGGTTCCCATAAAACTTAAAGATGCCCCTCAAAGAGCAACAAAATGCTCGCCTATTCTGATCAGAGGCCTCTTATCCCTGGCTCACAGGGTAGGGAACCAAGGGTAGCGGAATATAGTGACATTGTTTTGCCGCCTGTGGGGGGAATATTGACGGTAAAACTATAGCAGCATGCAGTTTACAGGACAATGAGTGGTGGGCAATATACTATGTGGGCAATGTTATATACTGCGTGGGCTGCGTTATATACTACATGGCTGCTATATACTACGTGGGCAGTGTTATATACTGTGTGGGCTGTGTTATATACTACATGGCTGCTATATACTAGGTGGGCAGTGTCATATACTATGTGGGCAGTGTTATATACTGTGTGGGCTGCGTTATATACTGCATGGCTGCTATATACTACGTGGCCAGTGTTATATACTATGTGGGCAATGTTATATACTGCGTGGGCTGTGTTATATACTGTTTGGGCTGTGTTATATACTGCGTGGCCACTGTTATATACTGCATGGCCTGTATTAACGCATCGGGTATTCAAGAATATGTCGTGGCCTGTGCTATATACTATGTTGCTGCTATATACATACATAGTCTAGAATACCCGATGAGTTAGAATCGGGCCACCATCTAGTGACTAGATATATTGCGCTGTATGGCTATAACAAACATCCTCCTGGATTACTTGCATCTGGTACATTATAATGTCCTGACAAATGATATTTTAAGCACATTAATGTATGGATATTTTGCTTCTAGAGTATGTGCATACAGAATATGGATCATATGAATATAGGTATAGAATGATCAATTTATAACCAATTTCAACGCATAACACTTTGGACCTTGCTTTGTATGCAGCATACACCCAGGAGATATTCCAACACTCCCCAGCATTTATAAAATCACAGTTTGGAGTACAGAGTATAAGAAACTGTGGATTATCGGAAGCTCCAAAATTCCCTCCAGTATCATTTATTGGAAGAGATACAGACCAGAGGAGAGATCCTGGGTTTCAGCCAGAGATGTAAAGGCCGATCACCTGGTCAGGGCATTCCATTTTAGCCTTCCTGAGAAACCTAGGGACCCAATTGTTCCCCCTCCCCTAGAAAATGGAATTCTGTCACGATTCCTCCTCTCTTAGTGTGGCGGCTGGCAGCCCAGCCCTCCAATCTGATGATTGAGTGTGCTGAGCTGTTAGTGTGGCAAGTGACAGTCCAAAAAAACCAATCAGGGCCGGGGCTTGATGAGTTTCTTACAAGCGTCTCCGGTTCGGAATGATTCCCATGCCATTTAGCTGGTTGTTTGCCTTTTATCTCTGCTAGTTGTAGCTCTGCTCAGTTTGTAGTATTTTAATCTTTGCTGACCGACTTTGGATTTGCCTTTGACCATCCCTTTGCCTAAACCCCTTTGTCTTTATCCACTACATTCTTGGAATTCTGACCCCAGATTGTGACCAGCTCTGTTTAAGACGTACCCTCCTGTTTTTTTTTTGTTTTGTTTTTTGTTTGTATTTTTTACCTCAGACACCCTGAATACCACACCTCATGGCATGTCCGTAAATAGTGACTAGTGTGACGTTAACAGTTTCTGGTTGGTTTCACAGGTGTTTCTTTACTCTGTTTCCATATATGTTCCTTTTCGATTTTGAGTTCAGTCAGATTCTACAATGTGCACATTTCCAAGCTTATGAATGGTACTGTATACTTCCCTTCCCGGCTGGTGCCATTCCTTCCATGTCAGCGCTGTCTCCTAGAAGTCATATGACAATGGTTGCTGCAGTCATATGACAATTTGTGGCCACTAATTGGCTGCAGCATTTCGGTATCACGCAATAGCAGAAAGGAGACAGAGCAGATAACAGAGGAATGGTGCTGGTCCAGGAGGTATGTTTTGTTTTTTGTTGCACTGTGCAAGTAACATCTTTCCATAGTATTGCTCTACTGCAACGTTTGATATTGATTGGGAGTAACTTACCTAGGCTTTGTGCTTGACATCAATATTTAAGAGATAAATTGTGCATCTCTCTCTAGCTGGAAGAGTCCCAAAAGATGGAATTGCTAACACACTAGGCTATCTTACATGCTTAGGGTAAGTGTGCAACTTATTAACTTGCATGTACCATGTACACTTATTGTGATAAACAGGCACTTTAGGGGGATAGATCAAGCTTATCAGAAAGGGCAGTATATTATAGTGATAAAAGACATGCTTGTTTCAAATTCTTTAAAGGGGATTAACAGGGTGTGACGACAGCATTTAATCTTAATTATTCAGGAGCCTATTTTCAGTATATGAGGATGCATAGACTGATATCTATATGTTGACTTTGGTTGGTCAAGAAACAGACAATTGTTCATACTAGTCTGAATGTGACTGAGGAGTTGCTGTTTGCTGCAAGCTCATTGTCTACGATCTTTGAGAGATAGAGACATAGGCTAATTGAACAGATGTATGATAATATTTTGATTGACCATTGTGTTGGACCCTGTGGCTTCTTGACTTGCAAAACAGAGGACTAAAAACTGAAAATTGATTTAATACTCAAATAATTCGAGCTACTCTCATCACACCTTCCTCTTGACCACTGGATGATGACTTGGAGGACAACAGTTGTGAACTATATAAAGGGGATATGTCTCTTTAACAAAACATCCAAAGAACCAGAGACTATTTACAAAACCACAGCCAAAAACACTCTACAGGACAGCAGCCAGGACATCATTGCTCCACCACGAGGGACACAGATTCGACATTCTACAGAATATCAGCTTAGGGAACCACGGCCCAGGCTGAAAGAATACAGATCTGCTCTAGTGACAATCATTGAACTCATGGATACGTTTGGGGAAGCCAGTTATTTGGACCTACCAGTCACTTGAACCCCACAGATACGCTTGGGAAAGACAGGATTAGGACCCACCGGTCACCTGGTTCCATGGAGAGGTTCAGTGAAGTCAGGTTGTGACCCACCGGTCACCTGGCCTCGTACCTCAATGGACTATCCGCTTCCTAAGCTTGTCATTGCCTACTCTGTGCACACCATAGGTGTGGGTAGTCGGCCCTGTAAGTCGCAGCTGCTTTACTCCTGGCGAGTCAGCAGAAGATGGGACTGTTCTATGTGTTATTTGCCCATTTGTCATTAAATAAAGTATTGCCACACTGTTTTACCCTCACCCTGTGTTGTCCGAGTAGCATTATGCACACGGTAGAAAAAAAAGTGTGGGATGATCCCTGGTCCATGCGGTCTATAGCCAGTGGACTAAAGAAACTGCTGACCCCTGTGTCTCCACACAGGGCTAAAACAGTTATTGACATATCTACAGCATAAGTGTTCAATAGAAGATTGGTGAGGTCAAGCATGAGGCACACCCAATAAACAGCTGAAATCTGCTCCAGCAGTACCTATATAACAGCAGTGTATGGGGTGGAACACAGCAGCCGTGCACCTTGATCAGTGGCTGCTGCCGGATAACTTTCGCCCAAAATTTTGGTGAAATATTTGATGCTTCTTAGACCACTCCCATTTCTTGCAAAACCAATTTTCCTTTTCAGACAAACCACATACAATGTTTAAAATACATAGCATGTGTGCAAGTTATGTATTTGAAATAAACATTGCCCCCAGAATTATGGCACACTTTTCTTAAAGGGACTGTCAGCTGATCCTGTGTAAATCCCCAGACACTGAAACTGTTAATGTAATACTAATGGCTCAAGATTCTATGTAAGTAAACAGATGCGGTGCCAACAGAAGCACTTTACTCAGAAAAACTTCAGGGTTCAGACATTTTTTCCCCGAAATCCTTGAGTCAATGGCTCTTAGCTCACTTATAAGTACACAGGCTCCTCTTACAGCCAAGGTAAAGGGAACTTGTCAGAAGATGAGCTGGCCAGGAACATGTAGCAGAAAACATGCTCCCTTGTTGCAAAAAGCTACATTTTACTCAAAGCATTTTGTGGTGTGGTTGGAGGAGCAGATAAAATCCAATCAGAGAATGGGAAGACAGGGAGGCCGTCAATCAAGCTCAGCCAGGTTTGGCTCATTTTTATACTATGATGTGGATTGAAACAGGGAGCCTCGCCTGATTTCATGCTTCTCGTTTGCCCCAATTAGGGATGAGTGGACCCTTTTAAGTCCGGGTTCGACCCAACTTTAGTCCAAAGTTCGGTTCGGGCACCAGAACTGTACCGAACTTGAACCCAATAGAAATCATTTGGAATTTGAACTTGGAGCTGGAAAATATCTTCTCTCTCTCCCTGTTATGTATAGCAGAAATCATGATCTCCTATGAACGTCAGCCACAGCTGCAGCCAATCACTAGGCTAAGCAGTAATGCAAACAGTCACGTGCATGATGTCAACAATAATCAGGAGAAATCGATGGAGACACTAAAATTGAAGGCGTTTTCCATGAATATTTTTTTTTTCCTTCAGGCAGGACAACATTTCAAAAAGATTACACAGCGATTCGGACATGTATTCTCAAAGAAAGTACACTAGCCTCATCAGATCTAAAATCTATTCAAAGCACTACAGCAGTTTTTTTCCACTGCTGGAGTGGTGCTTTAACCCCTTTACCCCCAAGGGTGGTTTGCACGTTAATGACCGGGCCAATTTTTACAATTCTGACCACTGTCCCTTTATGAGGTTATAACTCTGGAACGCTTCAATGGATCCTGGTGATTCTGACATTGTTTTCTCGTGACATATTGTACTTCATGACAATGGTAAAAATTATTTGATAGTACCTGCGTTTATGTGTGAAAAAAACGGAAATTTGGCGAAAATTATGAAAATTTCGCAATTTTCCAACTTTGAATTTTTATGCAATTAAATCACAGAGATATGTCACACAAAATACTTAATAAGTAACATTTCCCACATGTCTACTTTACATCAGCACAATTTTGGAACCAAAATTTTTTTTGTTAGGGAGTTATAAGGGTTAAAAGTTGACCAGCAATTTCTCATTTCTACAACACCATTTTATTTTAGGGACCACATCTCATTTGAAGTCATTTTGAGGGGTCTATATGATAGAAAATACCCAAGTGTGACACCATTCTAAAAACTACACCCCTCAAGGTGCTCAAAACCATATTCAAGAAGTTTATTAACCCTTCTGGTGCTTCACAGGAATTTTTTGAATGTTTAAATAAAAATGAACATTTAACTTTTTTTCACAAAAAATTTAATTCAGCTCCAATTTGTTTTATTTTACCAAGGGTAACAGGAGAAAATGGACCCCAAACATTGTTGTACAATTTGTCCTGAGTATGCCAATACCCCACATGTGGGGGTAAACCACTGTTTGGGCGCATGGCAGAGCTCGGAAGCGAAGGAGTGCCATTTGACTTTTCAATGCAAAATTGACTGGAATTGAGATGGGACGCCATGTTTCGTTTGGAGAGCCCCTGATGTGGCTAAACATTGAAACCCCCCACAAGTGACACCATTTTGGAAAGTAGACCCCCTAAGGAACTTATCTAGAGGTGTGGTGAGCACTTTGACCCACCAAGTGCTTCACAGAAGTTTATAATGTAGAACCGTAAAAATAAAAAATCATATTTTTTCACAAAAATTATCTTTTTGCCCCCAATTTTTTATTTTCCCAAGGGTAAGAGAAGAAATTGGACCCCAAAAGTTGTTGTACAATTTGTCCTGAGTACGCTGATACCCCATATGTGGGGGTAAACCACTGTTTGGGTGGATGGGAGAGCTCGGAAGGGAAGGAGCGCCGTTTGACTTTTCAAAGCAAAATTGACAGGAATTGAGATGGGACGCCATGTTGCGTTTGAAGAGCCACTGATGTGCCTAAACATTGAAACCCCCCACAAATGACACCATTTTGGAAAGTAGACCCCCTAAGGAACTTATCTAGAGGTGTGGTGAGCACTTTGACCCACCAAGTGCTTCACAGAAGTTTATAATGCAGAGCCGTAAAAATAAAACAAAATTTTTTTCCCACAAAAATTATTTTTTTAGCCCCCAGTTTTGTATTTTCCTGAGGGTAACAGGAGAAATTGGACCCCAAAATTTGTTGCCCAATTTGTCCTGAGTGCGATGATACACCATATGTGGGGGGAACCACTGTTTGGGCACATGGGAGGGCTCAGAAGGGAAGGAGTGCCATTTGAATGCAGACTTAGATGGAATGGTCTGCAGGTGTCACATTGCGTTTGCAGAGCCCCTAATGTACCTAAACAGTAGAAACCCCCCACAAGTGACACCATTTTGGAAAGTAGACCCCCTTAGGAACTTATCTAGATGTGTGCTGAGCGCTTTGACCCACCAAGGGCTTCACAGAAGTTTATAATGGAGAGCCGTAAAAATAAAACAAAAATTTTTTCCCACAAAAATTATTTTTTAGCCCCCAGTTTTGTATTTTCCCGAGGGTAACAGGAGAAATTCGACCCCACAATTTGTTGTCCAATTTGTCCTGAGTGCGCTGATACCCCATATGTGGGGGGGAACCACTGTTTGGGCGCATGGCAGGGCTCGGAAGGGAAGGAGCTCCATTTGGAATGAGGACTTAGATGGAATGGTCTGCAGGTGTCACATTGCATTTGCAGAGCCCCTAATGTACCTAAACAGTAGAAACCTCCCACAAGTGACACCATTTTGGAAACTAGACCCCCTAAGGAACTCATCTAGATGTGTTGTGATAGCTTTGAACCCCCAAGTGTTTCACTACAGTTTGTAACGCAGAGCCGTGAAAATTAAAAAAAAAAAAATCTTTCCCCCCAAAATTATTTTTTAGCCCCCAGTTTTGTATTTTCCCGAGGGTAAGAGGAGAAATTCGACCCCAAAAGTTGTTGTCCAATTTGTCCTGAGTACGCTGATACCCCGTATGTTGGGGGAAACCAACGTTTGAGCGCATGGCAGAGCTCGGAAGGGAAGGAGCGCCATTTGGAATGCAGACTTAGATGGAATGGTCTGCAGACGTCACATTGCGTTTGCAGAACCCCTAATGTACCTAAACAGTAGAAACCCCCCACAAGTGACCCCATATTGGAAACTAGACCCCCCAGGGAACTAATCTAGATGTGTTGTGAGAACTTTGAACCCCCCAAGTGTTTCACTACAGTTGATAACGCAGAGCCGTGAAAATAAAAAATCTTTTTTTTTCCCACAAAAAATATGTTTTAGCCCCGAGTTTTGTATTTTCCCAAGGGTAGCAGGAGAAATTGGACCCCAAAAGTTGTTGTCCTATTTGTCCTGAGTACGCTGATACCCCATATGTTGGGGTAAACCCCTGTTTGGGCACACGGGAGAGCTCGGAAGGGAAGAAGCACTGTTTTACTTTTTCAACGCAGAATTGGCTGGAATTGAGATCGGACGCCATGTCGCGTTTGGAGAGCCCCTGATGTGCCTAAACAGTGGAAACCCCCCAATTATAACTGAAACCCTAATCCAAACACATCCCTAACCCTAATCCCAACAGTAACCCTAACCACACCTCTAACCCTGACACACCCCTAACCCTAATCCCAACCCTATTCCCAACCGTAAATGTAATCTAAACCCTAACTGTAACTTTAGCCCCAACCCAAACTGTAGCCCTGGCCCTAACCCTAGCCCTAACCCTAATCCTAACCCTAGCCCTAACCCTAGCCCTAGCCCTAACCCTAACCCTAGCCCTAGCCCTAGCCCTAACCCTAGCCCTAACCCTAGCCCTAACCCTAGCCCTAGCCCTAATGGGAAAATGGAAATAAATACATTTTTTTAATTTTTCCCTAACTAAGGGGGTGATGAAGGGGGGTTTGATTTACTTTTATAGCGAGTTTTTTAGCGGATTTTTATGATTGGCAGCCGTCACACACTGAAAGACGCTTTTTATTGCAAAAAATATTTTTTGCGTTACCACATTTTGAGAGCTATAATTTTTCTATATTTTGGTCCACAGAGTCATGTGAGGTCTTGTTTTTTGCGGGACGAGTTGATGTTTTTATTGGTAACATTTTCGGGCACGTGACATTTTTTGATCGCTTTTTATTCCGATTTTTGTGAGGCAGAATGACCAAAAACCAGCTATTCATGAATTTCTTTTGGGGGAGGTGTTTATACCGTTCCGCGTTTGGTAAAATTGATGAAGCAGTTTTATTCTTCGGGTCAGTACGATTACAGCGATACCTCATTTATATCATTTTTTTATGTTTTGGCACTTTTATACGATAAAAACTATTTTATAGAAAAAATAATTATTTTTGCATCGCTTTATTCTCAGGACTATAACTTTTTTATTTTTTTGCTGATGATGCTGTGTGGCGGCTCGTTTTTTGCGGGACAAGATGACATTTTCAGAGGTACCATGGTTAGTTATATCTGTCTTTTTGATCGCGTGTTATTCCACTTTTTGTTCGGCGGTATGATAATAAAGCGTTGTTTTTTGCCTCGTTTTTTTTTTTCTTTTCTTACGGTGTTTACTGAAGGGGTTAACTAGTGGGCCAGTTTTATAGGTCGGGCCGTTACGGACGCGGCAATACTAAATATGTGTACTTTTATTGTTTTTTTTTTTTTATTTAGATAAAGAAATGTATTTATGGGAATAATATTTTTATTTTTTTTTTTATTATTTTGGAATTTTTTTTTTACACATTTGAAATTTTTTTTTTTTACTTTTTTACTTTGTCCCAGGGGGGGACATCACAGATCAGTGATCTGACAGTTTGCACAGCACTCTGTCAGATCAATGATCTGACATGCAGCGCTGCAGCCTTCACAGTGCCTGCTCTGAGCAGGCTCTGTGAAGCCACCTCCCTCCCTGCAGGACCCGGATCCGCGGCCATCTTAGATCCGGGGCTGGAGGGAGCAGGGAGGGAGGTGAGACCCTCGCAGCAACGCGATCACATCGCGTTGCTCCGGGGGTCTCAGGGAAGCCCGCAGGGAGCCCCCTCCCTGCGCGGTGCTTCCCTGTACCGCCGGCACATCGCGATCATCTTTGATCGCGGTGTGCCGGGGGTTAATGTGCCGGGGGCGGTCCGTGACCGCTCCTGGCACATAGTGCCGGATGTCAGCTGCGATAAACAGCTGACACCCAGCCGCGATCGGCGGCGCTCCCCCCGTGAGCGCTGCCGATCGCATATGACGTACTATTGCGTCCTTGGGAAGTAAAGCCCACCCCACATGGACGCAATAGTATGTCTAATGGCAGAAAGGGGTTAAACATAAGCTCCCTGCCCCCAGTCATATACTCACCCTCTGGTGTCTTCAGTTTTTTGGAGCTGCTCCGGACGCCATATTGTACGCCGCTTCTAACTGCCCCGAAGTCAGAAGCTACATCAAACTGTCAATGCAAGTCCATGAGAGCCAGAATGAGGACAGAACGAGGCTATCATAGACGTACATTGATTAGTGACCGCCGACTCGCTCCAGCAAACACTGTAGCAGGGGACACACTGCAGAACATGGACAGGAGCGTCAGAGAAAACGGATGAAAATGCTGGAAGGTGAGTATCAGACCCCCGGACTTGAATTTGAAACACTTCTCCAGCAGTGGAAAAAAACAAAAACAAAAAACACTGGGGTGGTGCTTTAAGAGTTTATGGATATTGTATTGTGAAATCTGGAAAACAGATCTACTTTATGTATACACTACTGACATTAAATATACAGTGCAATTCAAAAGTCCATGCAGTGGATTTCCTTGTTCTTATTGGAATGCGCACAGTGTAGATTCAGACTGAAGACAGCAAACCTCAGAAAAAAGCGAGCACACCACAGAAGAGAAAACCTTAGAAGAAAGTGAGCAAACCGTAGAAGAAAGCGAGCACAAACCTCAGAAGACAGAAACATAGTAAAGAAATGTGTGAAGCAAACCAGAATTTATTAGATTCCTCAAAGCATACCCCTTTTAGGCTAGGGCTACACAGTGACTCCGAGGCTGTGATAACCGTCGCATAACGAGAATGACTATAGAAGTGATTGGGGTTGCATTGTGGCACCTACATTACTGTGACTGGCAAGTTGCAAAAACTCCAAAAAGAAGTCAGGGTTTTTTTTTTTGGCGACTTGCATGTCGTGGTAGTGTAGGTGTTGCAATGTAGGAAAATACATACAGTGGGGCAAAAAAGTATTTAGTCAGTCAGCAATAGTGCAAGTTCCACCACTTAAAAAGATGAGAGGCGTCTGTAATGTACATCATAAGTAGACCTCAACTATGGGAGACAAACTGAGAAAAAAAAATCCAGAAAATCACATTGTCTGTTTTTTTATAATTTTTTTTGCATTTTATGGTGGAAAATACGTATTTGGTCAGAAACAAACAATCAAGATTTCTGGCTCTCACAGACCTGTAACTTCTTCTTTAAGAGTCTCCTCTTTCCTCCACTCATTACCTGTAGTAATGGCACCTGTTTAAACTTGTTATCAGTATAAAAAGACACCTGTGCACACCCTCAGTCTGACTCCAAACTCCACTGTGGTGAAGACCAAAGAGCTGTCAAAGGACACCAGAAACAAAATTGTAGCCCTGCACCAGGCTGGGAAGACTGAATCTGCAATAGCCAACCAGCTTGGAGTGAAGAAATCAACAGTGGGAGCAATAATTAGAAAATGGAAGACATACAAGACCACTGATAATCTCCCTCGATCTGGGGCTCCACGCAAAATCCCACCCCGTGGGGTCAGAATGATCACAAGAACGGTGAGCAAAAATCCCAGAACCACGCGGGGGGACCTAGTGAATGAACTGCAGAGAGCTGGGACCAATGTAACAAGGCCTACCATAAGTAACACACTACGCCACCATGGACTCCTGCAGTGCCAGACTTGTCCCACTGCTTAAGCCAGTACATGTCCGGGCCCGTCTGAAGTTTGCTAGAGAGCATTTGGATGATCCAGAGGAGTTTTGGGAGAATGTCCTATGGTCTGATGAAACCAAACTGGAACTGTTTGGTAGAAACACAACTTGTCGTGTTTGGAGGAAAAAGAATACTGAGTTGTATCCATCAAACACCATACCTACTGTAAAGCATGGTGGTGGAAACATCATGCTTTGGGGCTGTTTCTCTGCAAAGGGGCCAGGACGACTGATCCGGGTACATGAAAGAATGAATGGGGCCATGTATCGTGAGATTTTGAGTGCAAACCTCCTTCCATCAGCAAGGGCATTGAAGATGAAACGTGGCTGGGTCTTTCAACATGACAATGATCCAAAGCACACTGCCAGGGCAACGAAGGAGTGGCTTCGTAAGAAGCATTTCAAGGTCCTGGAGTGGCCTAGCCAGTCTCCAGATCTCAACCCTATAGAAAACATTTGGAGGGAGTTGAAAGTCCGTGTTGCCAAGCGAAAAGCCAAAAACATCACTGCTCTAGAGGAGATCTGCATGGAGGAATGGGCCAACATACCAACAACAGTGTGTGGCAACCTTGTGAAGACTTACAGAAAACGTTTGACCTCTGTCATTGCCAACAAAGGATATATTACAAAGTATTGAGATGAAATTTTGTTTCTGACCAAATACTTATTTTCCACCATAATATGCAAATAATATGTTAAAAAAACAGACAATGTGATTTTCTGGATTTTTTTTTTCTCAGTTTGTCTCCCATAGTTGAGGTCTACATATGATGTAAATTACAGACGCCTCTCATCTTTTTAAGTGGTGGAACTTGCACTATTGCTGACTGACTAAATACTTTTTTTGCCCCACTGTAGATCCTGTAACTTGGGAATCCCTAAAGTAAACACAGCATTCACACCAGCAAATGTAAACTGGGTGTAGTCTAGATATTAGATGACATGTAGCTGCATGCTTGGAAAAACCTAAAGTGGTTTTGTATAATGTTTTATAGACCGAAAACAAATCCACAATTGCAGACAAACAAAACAGGTCAGCAGTTTAGAAACGGTGATGGAAATGAATTTGTCTGGCAAACCGGTGCTTCCTCCAGTCAACTTGACATCAGTGAAGAAACCATGAAATATATAACAAAACAAAACAAAATCTAGGGAAAAATGGAGTTTGCCTATATTGTAACCTGAGGCTAAAGCCTACTTGTGTAACGCAGCAACACGATCATCCAAAAGTTCAATATCTAAACATGGTTGTCTCAAGATAGACATATCACGTCAATGCCGGATTGGGTGGGTTTGACTGTTGCATTTCCCATGATCACTAAGGGAATCATTGAAGTAAAAAGAGTAAAGTTGGGCCAAATTTATTAATTTTCGAAATCACAAGTCAAGATTCTGTCTAAAACATCTGAAAAAGCCACTGACAAATATCAGAAAACCTAGAGGGGAAAAAAAAAGCCAGAGTTTTCTGAATCATATTACTACAAAAACTGTGGCAAACAATTTATAGGGATTTTCAGGACTTCATTATTGATGATGATCTATCCACAGGATAGGTAGCCAATATAAGTTGAATTTGGGTCCTAAACCCAACAACCCCAATGATCAACTGATGCTAGGTGCAGAGGCTACCATCTGCGCACAGAATCGGGACACCACAGCCCTGACCACTATAGTGGCCGTTCTTGTATAGTAAGAAGCAGTGATATACCTGAATAGCCCTTGCAGGATATGTCATTAATGAGGAGAGACTCTGCGGCCCAGTGAAATCAAGCAAAGGCAAATTTTGCTAGAAGATTTAAAGGGGGAGCGACTTTGTGTGCTGGACCTGATCATGTGACCCACAGGAAGGAATTCCTTGATATAAAAAGCACTACATGTCAAACCGCAGGCAGATTTGGCACCAGGGAAGAGAGCGAAGCAGACGTGCTCCACAGACGCCACTGAGACCATCGTGACAGGCCTCAGTGGGAAGTCTATGTCACCAAGGTGACCGTCATCACCTAGCAAGGTCTGGATTTCCCTCAGGAGAACTCCTAGTTCTGCCTAAGCTGGTCAGGACTAGGATCCGTGTCCTGCGCCGGTAAAGCCTCTGAGACCAGACGTTGCCTGTCAAAAGCAGAAGACTAGTCCTCTCCGCCCCAAGACTGAGACTTCCTCCAAGAAGATTCAATCGGAATCAGAGGCATGCCTGCAATTGTGGATCAACAACGCGACTGAGATGAGCTGGCACTTCCAGCTGTAACCTACGGTACTGGGGTCGGCTGGGATTAGGACAACAGGTTGGGAGGGGATTGTTGGTGCGTGGACGGCCCAACGCATGTTAATGAACTACGTCAAAAGAGAAAATTGAAGCCTAGCAGGAAAACCCAGTGACCCTCGCTAACGCCAGAGCTGCAGAGAGAACTTACGCGCCGATTCCCACGGGGGTGGGCCACCTTTGTGAAAAGAACATTAACGTTATATAGTGTAAGACTTTCTTTGCTATTCCAAACTTATTTGCTTTAATGCTGATTTGCATAGTTATTGACACTAATTCTTTAGTTACTTTTAATCAATGTAAAGCTATTGCAGTATGTAAATAGAACTACACTGCTCAAAAAAATAAAGGGAACACTAAAATGCCACATCCTAGATATCACTGAATGAAATATTCCAGTTGTAAATCTTTATTCATTACATAGTGGAATGTGTTGAGAACAATAAAACATAAAAATAATCAAAGTAAATCACAACTAATATCCCACGGAGGTCTAGAGTTGGAATGATGCTCAAAATCAAAGTGGAAAATGAAGTTACAGGCTGATCCAACTTCAGTGGAAATGGCTCAAGACAAGGAAATGATGCTCAGTAGTGTGAGTGTCCTCCACGTGCCTGTATAACCACCCTATAACGCCTGGGCATGCTCCTGATGAGGCGGCGGATGGTCTCCTGAGGGCTCTCCTCCCAGACCTGGACTAAAGCATCCGCCAACTCCTGGACAGTCTGTGGTGCAACGTGACGTTGGTGGATGGTGCGAGACATGATGTCCCAGATGTGTTCAATCGGATTCAGGTCTGGGGAACAGGCGGGCCAGTCCAGAGCTTCAATGCCTTCATCTTGCAGGAACTGCTGACACACTCCAGCCACATGAGGTCTGGCATTGTCCTGCATTAGGAGGAACCCAGGGCCAACCGCACCAGCATATGGTCTCACAAGGGGGCTGAGGATCTCATCTCTGTACCTAATGGCAGTCAGGCTACCTCTGGCAAGCACATGGAGGGCTGTGCGGCCCTCCAAAGAAATGCCACCCCACACCATTACTGACCCACTGCCAAATCGGTCATGCTGAAGGATGTTGCAGGCAGATCGCTCTCCATGGCGTCTCCAGACTCTTTCACGTCTCTCACATGTGCTCAGTGTGAACCTGCTTTCATCTGTGAAGACCACAGGGCGCCAGTGGCGAATTTGCCAATCCTGGTGTTCTGTGGCAAATGTCAAGCATCCAGCATGGTGTTGGGATCTGAGCACAACCCCCATCTGTGGACATCGGGCACTCAGACCATCCTCATGGAGTCGGTTCCTTACCATTTGTGCAGACACATGCACATTTGTGGCCTGCTGGAGGTCAATTTGCAGGGCCCTGGCAGTGCTCCTCCTGTTTCTCCTTGCACAAAGGCTGAGGTAGCGGTCCTCTTGCTGGGTTGTTGCCCTCCTACGGCCCAATCCATATCTCCTGGTGTACTGGCCCGTCTCCTGGTAGCGCCTCCAGCCTCTGTAAACTACGCTGACAGACACAGCAAACCTTCTTGCCGCAGCTCGCATTGATGTGAAATCCTGGATCAGCTGCACTACCTGAGCCACTTGTGTGGGTTGTAGAGTCTGTCTCATGCTACCACGAGTGTGAAAGCACAACCAACATTCAAAAGTGACCAAAACATCAGCCAGAAAGCATTGGTACTGAGATGTGGTCTGTGGTCCTCACCTGAAGAACCGCTCCTTTGAGTGGGTCTTGATAATTGCCAATAATTTCCATCTGTTGTCTATTCCATTTGCACAACAGCATGTGAGATTGATTGTCAGTGTTGCTTCCTAAGTGGACAGTTTGATTTCACAGAAGTTTGATTTACTTGGAGTTATATTCTGTTTAAGTGTTCCCTTTATTTTTTTGAGCAGTGTATATCGGTCCCTGACTGTTGCCGCCTCGTGTCCTCTGTGCGTTGCATCCAGACAACTGCTTTATATTTGGGTACTGTACCTAAGCTCACATCCACTTTGGCACCAGGCAGTGTACACATCTGGCGGCTGTGGGATTTGCTAACAGCTCATTAGTGACAATGCTGGTTGTCGGACAGCCATGCCCCAACAAGCTGATACTGGATTGCCAATCTTAGAAATAGGTAATCAAAAAACATAGTCCTAGGCAGTCCCTTCAGAGTACGGCTGGGTTCAGACAACCATATGTAAAATACAAGCGTGCTTGTCCGCATAGCAGATGGATGCAAGAACTGCCTGCATTTACAGGCACTTGTCTGGTCTGTAACACAGATCAGATTAGTGCAGGTTGTAATTTTTTCCACAAGGATCATTGGTCTTCATAAAAACTCACTGGTGTGCACAGGCACACTGATTACTGTACACCAGTGATCCCCAACCCTGGTCCTCAAGAGCCACCAACAGGTCATTTTTTCAGGATTTCCTTAGTATTGCACAGGTGATTGAATGCTTGCCTGTCCAGGTGATGCAATTTTCACCTGTGCAATACTAAGGAAATCGTCTTGTGTTGGTGGCTCTTGAGGACCGGAGTTGAGGAACACTGCTGTACACAGACAGAACACAATGAAAAACTGAAAATGTGGCCTAAAATAAATCGAGAACTACAATGGGTATAACTTTGTCCCCAGACTGCCCACAACAACCAAAGAATGCATTGCGTAATTGACCACATCTGAATACCACTTAAAGCACCATTCCAGCGCCCCCTTGCTCCTAGTAATATACTCACCCTACAGCGTCTTCACCGTTTCTCGGCGCAGCTCCTGTACAGTGGCACCATCTTGTTAAAGTAGCTTATGACTGGTCGGAAGTCAGATATTACGTCACAAACTCTCAATACAAGTTTTTGAGAGAGAAAATGAGACCAGAGCAAGAGTCTCTTAGACTTGTATCAAAAAGTGACCTCCATGCAGCTCCATGAAACACTGGAGCTGCTGGCAGTTAACTTTTCGCTGGAGACAGACTGGAACGACGGCAAAAACGCCGGAAGGCGAGTATGAGACAGGGAGCAGGGGACTTACCGGTACATTTAAAGCACCACTCCAGCGGTGCAATGAAAAAAGAAGCTGGGGTGGTGCTTTAATCTTGCGAACGTTCCATGACAGGCTGAAGCATCACTTCAACAAAATGAATTTCCTGCTTAGTTTTGGTTGCTTGGTTTCATTTAGCAAACATCCTGCTATTAGAATTTCACTAAAGATACTTCCTAGAACATAGAAACATTTTTGACTATTCCTGCCAGCTGAATATGCCCTGCAGCAATCTGCTCTCTTCCTTGTGTTTGGATGCTAAAGCAAACAATATCATGACAGGGACTGTATGTACCAGAGTACTTGGAGCAAAAAGAAAATGAATATTAAACAGCAAATAAGTAACACTCGCAGCACCAGTCCTAATATCTGAAAAGGTCTACAAAACGGGAAAAAAAGAAACCACGTCTAATTCTTCTCAACTCAAGATAAGAAGAGACTCGTCCCAAAAGAGAAAAATGCAACTGCAAAGTTATACAGCAACCGTCATTAAATTTTAGTTAATCAATAGTACACAGGAAAATAACGATCATGCATTCTCAAAATTCTAAATTAATGGGAAAATCTGTATTCCGTGTAGATTAATTTTCCCAATAATGAGATAGGAGATGACAGTTGGTGCTTTTAAAATTTTATGGAGGAGCTGGAGGCCGACAGACGTTCTGCCGCAAGTTCCCCTGAAATGTCAGTTACAGTTCTCCATAGAATTTTACAAGCACTAGATATCAATGGCTCCATTAGATATAATTGGCTCCAGTGATTAATATCTAATCGAGTGGGAACTCAAGAAAGGAGGCAGAAGTAATATGGTCACATAATACTGAGGTTCAAATGGACAAGAAGAAGTGAAGTGGAAGATTATGCTGTGACGTGCCAATCATTGGAGAAGTGGTAGCAGCTGTGACGATGGGAAATGGTGGCTTCAAAAGGACTGAAGGCAGAATAATGGGCCTCACATATGATAGATGGCTGCCGGACGAACCAACTATTGGACTGACCGCTCTCTCTCCCCCAACTCCTCCATATACAGGAGGGCTCGCTCTGCCGAGAGTGTACTCTAGGAAAGACCCTGCTAGAAATTTTTGGTGTTGGTTTATGTCACCAAGAAGAAAAAAGATCTTCAGTCAGAAATGAAAGATGCCAGATCCTTAGCTCTCTTAAAACTATCTGCTGGAGAGGGAGCAGGGTGGTGGTAAGTTGTGAGACCCCCACATACATTAGAGTGTGCTGAGCCTGCAGTTATCGGTGGGTTCGGTTAGTCTAGTCAAATGGTATGTGGGCCTTCAGTTTTTGGCACTCGCCAGATCACAGGACTATCAGGAAACCATAAAGCAACATGATATGGAGGATGATGAGAGGAATCCTCAATAACTGAGTACTCCGGCCACAATCAATTATTTTCAGTGGAAAACCCCTTTAAAGTCCACCAAGTTTATCAAACTGGCTCATACTGCTTGACAAATTTGTTGCGCTTAGACTGTCTAGTCCAAATATGTAATATCTATGAAGAACTGGGCACACAGTTTATGTAGAAAAAAAAAAGATTTATTTGCAAACCACAGTGAAAATATATGAAGTTTCAGTCTCCACTGAGACCTTCTTTAGATACAGATTGCCCTAGGAGAATATAGAACTCAATGCTGAAACTATACCGGATACAAAGTGACTAGAAAGTGGGAATACCACTAAGGCAGGGGTCACACTTGCAACTGCCGAGCGAGTCTCTCGCCCCAATACCTGGCACTGCCGCCGGCGGTTCAGACCGGAGCGCTCAGCTGCATAGAAATACATGCAGCCGCACACTCTGGTCCCAAGTGCCGGCGGCAGTGCCGGGTATTGATGCACGAGTTTCTCGGATTGCAGTTGCAAGTAGGACACCGGCCTTAGTGGTATTCCCACTTTATACTCATGTTGTATCCGGTATAGTTTCAGCACTGAGTCCTATATTCTTCTATGGCAATCTGCATATCTAAAGAAGATTTAAACTGAGACTGAAACGTCATATTGCGCTGGCGTCACTGTCAAACGGAACATGAAGAAGCCAGAGATCAGCTCATCCCGGACTTCCTCTTCATGTTCAGCTTGTCCGAAGGTGGAAACAGTGACAAAAGCGCTGACTGGGCGCTGGGCGCCACGTGTCATTCCATCGCATCACATCACGGGGCGACGAGTGCCAACACCGCTGGAACGGAGCTGATACGGAAGGGGAGTATAGGCTTTATTATGTTATCAGGGCATAATATTTTAGTGAACAACCCCTTTAAAGACAGCTTGTATTTTTTTATGGATAAAATTGGAAAAACTTAAATCAAAAATTATAGGTGAAAATGTCTTAATAAATAATAATTTTATTTTTATAGCGCCAACATATTCGGCAGCACTTTACATTTTAGAGGGGACTTGTACAGACAAATACATTACATAATAACAGTAATCACGTAAAATCAATAGATACCAGTATTCTTGACTATAGACCAGAAATAATAGACAATATTAATTCCCAATACCCACAGTGCCCTGAAAACACATTTCTTTACACTGGCCTATCGCCTCAATATACTTTTCTAACTATCCCTGTTTTGCCCATACAAAATTTTCTTCAAAACCAGTACCCCCTTATCTGTTCACACTGTAGATGCCCTTAATAGCCCTCTGTGCCCGATTAAAATACTGGTTGGTGATCGGTTCATGCTGCAGTACATGAACACCCTCTATATTACATTGATGGCCGGACCGTACAATACAAGCAATTGTTAATATCAACCTTTTGTGTCCCCCCTATTTCCTCATAGGTTGTAAGCTTCTGAGCAGGGCCTTCATTCCTCTTGGGATGATCATTATTATTTTTATTATTATTATTTTTTTTTTATATAGCACCATTGATTCCGTGGTGCTGTACATAAGAAGGGGTTACATACAAATTACAGATATCACTTACAGTAAGCAAACTAAAAATTACAGACTGATACAGAGGGGCGAGGACCCTGCCCTTGCAGGCTTACATTCTACAGGATGGTGGGGAAGGAGACAGTAGGTTGAGGGTTGCAGGAGCTCCAGTGTTGGTGAGGCGGGGTCAGTGCAGGCTGTAGACTTTCCTGAAGAGATGGGTTTTCAGGTTCCGTCTGAAGGATCCGAATGTGGTGGATTATCGGACGTGTTGGGGCAAAAAATTCCAGAGGATGGGGGAAATTCGGGAGAAGTCTTGGAGGCGGTTGGGTGAGGAGCGAATAAGTGTGGAGGAGAAAAGGAGGTCTCGGGAGGACCGAAGATTGCGTGAGGGAAGATATTGAGAGATTAGTTCAGAGATATATGGATGAGACAGGTTGTGGATGGCTTTGTAGGTCAGTATTAGTAGTTTGATCTGGATACGCTGAGGGAATGGGAGCCAGTGAAGAGATGTGAAGAGATTTGCAGAGGGGGGAAGCGGAGGAGTAGCGAGGAGTGAGATGAATTAGTTGGCAGCAGAGTCAAGGATGGGCTGGAGAGGTGCAAGGGTGTTAGCAGGGAGGCCACAGAAAAGGATGTTGCAGTGTCAAGGCAGGAGATAAGGGCATGCACAAGCATTTTAGTCATCATTTGTGTTCTGCAAAATAATTGAAATTAAGATATATTAATCTTGACAAGTCTAGAGAATTTTTACTTTTCGAAACATATATTGAAGAAATACAAAACCACTGCAATGCCACTTTTTTCGTTTTTATACTTTACATTTTTTTTTCCTTTATTGGTTCACAGGCAGTGTTCTAGAATCCCTACATAACAAGGTTAACAGGGAACAGAACAGCAGGTGCCAATACCTTGCAGAACTTGTAAACTGTTGTGGACTTCAAAACATGGAGATTCGTTGAGTCAGCATGAATGTTCAAAAACACAAAAGGAAAAGCGTTGGTGGTGAGAAAGGGACAGTAGTTATAAGGCATATGCATGTGTACTTGGGTCAGGGACGCATTTTATGCCATTTTCAGCAATCAACTAAAATCTTGAAACTTTTGCAAAATGTTTTGCTCAGGCTCCAAGTGCACAAGTGGTGACAATGTAATAACATTTCAATACGAATCTCATAGTACAAAAAGAAAATGTTATTGATGAATTTGTTGCCTCTGGATAAGTAACTGTTTCCATACAGCCATCCTAACTATAAAGAGAAGAAAAAAAAAAAAGGGTTCAAGATTTCCCCCCCAAAAAGAACTTTTGTCTGGTATTGCAATTTAGTCCTATTTCCTTTTTTAAAAGTGCAATTTTTTTAGAATTTTTTTATTGTAGGTACACTTCAACTGTGAGAGACAAAATAAAAAAAAAATATCCAGGAAAATCACGTTCCATTTTTTTTTTTTTTTTTTTTATTTACATAATTTGCATTTTATTGCATGAAATAAGTATTTGGTACAATAGAAAAACAGGACTTAATTTTTCGTACAGAAGCATTTGTTTGTAATTAGAGAGGTCAGACGTTTCCTGTAGTTCTTGACAAAGTTTTTTTAAACTCGTTTTATTGAAGGATTCCACAAAATAAGAGTTCTTGACAAAGTTTGCACGCAATGCAGCAGGGATTTTGGCCCACTCCTCCATCCATATCTCCAGATCTTTCAGGTTTCTAGGCAGTCACTGGGCAACATTGAGATTCAGCTGCCTTCAAACATTTTCTATTGGATTCAGGTTTGGAGACTGGCTAGGCCACGCCAAGACTTTGAAATGCATCTCACGGAGCCATTTCTTAGTTGCCCTGGCTGTGTATTTCAGGTCATTGTTGTGCTGGAAGACCCAGCCACAACCCATCTTCAATGCTATTACTAAGGGAAGGAGCTTGTTGGCCAAATTCTCACTAAACATGACCCCATCCATCCTCCCTTCAATATGGTGCAGTCGTCCGGTCCCTTATGCAGTAAATCGCCCCCAAAATATGAGGTTTCTCCCACTATGTTTCATGGCTGGGACGGTGTTCTTGGGTTTGTACTCATCCTTCTTTCTCCAAATATGGCGAGTGGAGTTGATACCAAAAAGTTCAATTTTGGTCTCATCTGACCACATGACCTTGTCCTCTGCCTTCTCTGGATCATCCAGATGGTCAATGGCAAACTTCAAACGGGCCTGGACTTGTGTGAGAAATGGGATCTTGTAGGACCTTAATCCATGATGGTGTAGTGTGTTGCTAACGGTAAGGTTTGAGACTGTGGTCCCAGCTCTATTTAGGTCATTGACCAGGTCCTCCAATGTAGTTCTGGGCTGTTTCCTGATGTTTCTCAGAATGATCCATACGCCACAAGGCAAGATCTTGCATGAAGCCCCAGACTGAGGAAGATTGACAGTCATCTTGCGTTTCTTCCATTTTCTAATAATTGTGCCATCAGTTGTTGCCTTCTCACCAAGCTGCTTGCCAATTGTTCTATAGCCCATCCCAGCCTTCTACAGATCTACAATTTTGTCTCTGGTGTCCTTAGACAGCTCTTTGGTCTTGGACATAGTGGAGAGGTTGGAGTGTGATTCAGTGTGTGCACAGGTGTCTTTTATACGGGTAACTAGTTCACACAGGTGCAATTAGTGCAGAGTAGGAGGGATTCTTAAAGAAAAACTATCAGGTCTGCGAGAGCCAAAACTCTTGCTGGTTGGTAGGTGATCAAATACTTATTTCATGCAATAAAATGCAATTTTATTATTTACAAATCATACAATGTGATTTTCTGGTTTTTATTTGTAGATTCTGTCTCTCACAGGTGAAGTGTACCTACGATAAAAATAATTACACACCTCTCTAGTCTTTGTTGGTGGGAAAACTTGCAAAAATCGGCAGTGTATTAATTCTTTAATTTTCCCCACTGTATGAACTCTCCACAGGAGAGTTGACCGTGTTAGGGACAACAAGAAAAAAATCCAAATGTGAAATAGATGAGGGGATGAGAGAAAGCATTGAAAAAAGGTGTGTAGTGGATGCAAGATGACATGACAATTGGAGGACACCAATGATTACAGTTTGGTTGGGGTCGCTGTGATGGTGGAGAAGTAGGTATTGGGAAAAAGTGTAGCAAGGACTGAAGGTTGAAGCTTTCTCCATTGTTGTTAATTTGAAGTTTTAAACATTTGTTAGCTCTCCACAGCAGCAATATACGGGATGGGGCAATGTGGAAAATGGAATACAAAGCTTGTGAGTACGTATTTTTAGGAATACGGAGTGGATCGAAAACTGATAACGGTCTGTCTGTTCGCACATGTAGTAGACTTTCTTGGAGTAGGTTTTCTTCTCATACTGCTCTACAATCCTGGAAGCTTGCCTTCACCTTTTCATCAGACTGATTTGCAGGGCTACTCACTGATTGACTTCATCAGTAGAATGTGATGTGCGAGAAAATTGCAATGTATCTGTAAAAATCAGATGCTATAATGTTTTAATTTTTTTTTAATGCACAAATAGACGAATCTCATCCAGTGTACAGAGCAAACTATTGCATACTGTGATTTTTTTTCATACACCGATTTGGTCAGTGGAAAAAAAAATTGCTTATCTGCACTGCCCTATTAAATGGGTATTAGAGTGCGGTTAGCTTTTTTTTTCCCACGGACAACACTCAGACCAAAAATATGGTCGTGTGAATGAGCCCCAATAGGGAGGCCCCTCAAAAAAAAGTGGTATACCGTCATCCATGATGATGCAGATAGTGTCAGTTGAAGAAGAGCGAAGCCAATCTGGGAAGTGATTGATAAAAGTGGAACCAGGATCTGGTGGATGGTAGAGGTTAGAGGATGACTACTTAATGGAAGACAGAACTTCATAAGACAGAGAACTTCAGAAGATGAAAGGATGAGGGTAGAAGCTGAGCTGGGTTGAAGCAGTTCTCGGATATTAAAAGGCTGCCTCCCTACAGCATATCGATTTCAAGGGTTGCAAGTTTGAGGGCCATCATCGGGCTGTACTATTGAAACATGGACGAGGGACGGCTATCAGCAGACACGCACAAAGATTAAACACTATGAATATTTACTAAACAGCGTATAAAACAAAGGAAAGGATTGTAGATAAACAGAGTATGAGTAACAAATGACAGCAGTTACTCTCAATAACTCCGACTAAGAGTATAGGCAGGTACACTTACACAGAATTAACAGTTATATGCGAGCAAAACACAACGCATTCTACACAATACACAAGTATTCTGCCAGTACTTTAGTAAATGTCTACTTGGAGCAGTTTTTGAAGCGTCTCCTACAGAAGAGGCCTTTTCTACTAACTATCTAGGCTATAAGGCTATTTACATATGTGCAAGATGGTACCAGTACATCCTGAAACTGAAGTAGAAGGAACCTTGCTGGGCCGAGTCCCAAATAACCAGAAACGCCATCTTGAAGCTCTTGGGAAATGCCGATCTCTCCAAAGCAGAGTTTCCCAAGTCCTTAGAGATAAGGGTTCAAGTGACCTCGCCCAAGATGATGTGTACTTGGTTGTTGTCCTCATCAATTTGGCTGAAAAACGCATCCCAGAATCACCAAAAACAGATCTAGAGTCGCACCACCCTATCCAGATTTTCTCCAAGGATTTGCAGCTTTACTTCCACCTGAACTCTCCTTAGACTCCTCCCAACTGCCCAAAAAAAACTCTGAGCGCAATCTCCAGCTGCTGCCCTCTACTGGCCAGATCATATGGAGCACCCGCTAGAACCGGGGGGTTCTCAGAACCGGGCCAGTTCTTAAAGGGATGTGTCACAGTGGCAGTGACCCAGTCCGTGGCCCTGGGCGTCCAATAAAAGGGGAAAAGTATGTGGGAGTAAAGTCTATAGTAGTAGTGTTCATGACGCCACCTGTGGTATTCGGCCAGGGATGGCCGACGCTGCATGAAGGAGTCCTCTGGGAATGATGGTATTGCAGCAGAGGTGGCATAGTTCCCCACAGGTAGAACTTAGTCCCCAGAGCTCCCAGTGTAGTTGGTAAGGATTAGAGATGGTGAAGTGCAGGAAAGAATTAGAGGACACAAGGTTGAAGTCTCTTTACCTTTAACTGGTAGTATGCAGCCACAGTCCAGGGTACGGATCACAGGCGGTGAGGTCCGGCCAGCCTGGAAGCGATTTGGTATCCCCCTAGCCAGGTGGGGTTGGAAGCCTTCCTTACTGCGCTGTGTTGTAGTCCCTTGCTACCTAAGGCTTCACACAAGGTCCTCTCTTTCTCTCTCTGTCCTATTAGAACAATATCCGTATGGCAGGCAACTCGAGCCTTTTTACAGGTGTCCCTACTTGCGGCGACTCCGGGCTCTATATGCTGCTGTGCCTTTGGATGTAATGGTGGACTTTCGACTTGAAATCTCCTGCCCGCCGGTTTCCGCTGTGGGGCATACAGCTACCCCGACAACCTTGGAATTCCGGCTTACTTGCGCCAATTCTGGAGTGAGCCCTCTCACAGCTCTACTCCCAGTATCTTTCCTCTCCTTTGCCTCTTCTCCCCTCGCAGTCTCTCACAGACTGCTCTGTCCCTCTCTTCTCTTTCCAGGAGCTGCAGAACCACGTCTCTGCACGGCCCCAGCTTTTCACTCCTCTATCACAGAGGTCCCCAACTCCAGTCCTCAAGGCCCACCAACATGTCATGTTTTCAGGATTTCCTTAGTCTTGACCAGGTAATAATTGCATCACCTGTGCAATGCAAAGGAAATCCTGAAAACATGACCTGTTGGTGGGCCTTGAGGACTGGAGTTGGGGACCTCTGCTCTATCAGACTGACCCTAACTCCTCCTCCAGCCAGAATATATAGGGAAGCCACCCACAAACTGGATCAGAGCTTCCCCTTCTGGCCTGGAGTCAGAACAGTGTTGTGTGTACTTCCTACCTGTTAAAGGGATTTTCCTAGCTTCCAAGCATGGCATCACCCTCCCCATGAGAAAGACAATACCACTGTGACAACCGAACTCCTGGGGTGTCACACATACAGTATATTACATCAATAAATGTCCAACACTACAGTAAACTGTGATTAACCCTTACACTATTGCTAGGAAACTTATAACGTGGTTTTCTGCTTTATCGACCACCAAATTTGAACTTAAAGGGAACCGGTCTCCCTCCCAGGTGTTTGTAACTAAAAGAGCCACCTTGTGCTACACGAATGCTGCATTCTCACAAGGTGGCGCTTTTATTTCTTGTTCCTGGCACTGCTGCAATAATCGTGGCTCTTTTAGTTATAAACGCCTGGTTTTGACAGGTTCCCTTCAAGACAAGAAACCGGGAGCAAAGCATTCTTCTGTGCTATACTAATGTTGGACGCTACTTGTTACATAGAGCTGACCAACATTTGAGTGGTTACATAAAAATTTTGAATAGAACATTGGGCTATGGCTAGCTTCAAAGTAGCTTTTAGCAGGGCTGCGGACGAAAGCCTTCTTCCTCTGTGAAGTCCCGCCCACTGCCGCGCGTCTTCCTTCAGCTCCGCCTAAGTCTGCATGCATCCTGAGTACCCTATCTTTAACATTGGGTACGCAGGCCATGCGGATGTATGTGGATGCCTCTGCATGCAACGTTTTGAAGCTGCACTGACCGCAACAAAATATAACATGTTGCATTTGACGCAGGTCATGCAGCGTCTAGACGCATGCAGAGGCATCCGCATACATCTGCATGGACTGCGTGCCCAATGTTAAAGATAGGGTCGCAGGACGCATGCAGACGTAGTCAGAACTGAAGGAAGAGGCGCATCAGTGGGCGAGGCTTCACAGAGGAAGAAGGCTTTCGTCCGCAGCCCTGCCGAACACTAGTGTGAAGCTAGACTAAGTAATACTTGATCTCCCTTCTGAGTGTGTCATCAGTAATATTCCTTGGAACACTGAGTGATGAAATCAAGATTTCTATGGTCAGAACAAAGCGGGAAAAGCCTTTTCTTGTCTGGAACTCGACGTTTCAGACATACTTTTGAATGTGGTTTATTGGTAGTATAAGAAAAAGTTATTGAAGTACCATATATGAAATCTAGTGGGTTGCAACACCATTTATAAGCCTCTGGAACTAACACAAAAAGACTTACAACATTTCTTCAATAGACCATTGAAAACTTATCCGGGAATTCGCAAGCACTTCAGAAATTCAAAATTCTCATCCTGTAGTAGGAAAAAAAAAACACCTTATAGGGGTGGCCTAGTTTCATTCTAAAATGTGGTCAAAGCAGTTTTTGCTGCATGACCAACATTGATCTTGATACAATGGGGTGGTAACCTTCTGACATGATGTTCTGTGGACGGGGTAATTTTAAAGCAAAACCTTTTGGCAGACATGGAACCCTTCATCTCTGGCATAAAGCTAATTCAGTGATCCAGGGCGCTAACATATTGGTACGGACTGTAAGTCATCTTGGTGTTACTTTGCTGCCAAAGGATCTTGACATAACTGACAGAACCATGAATATTCGCCAGATTTGACACCCACTTGTGAAACAAACCGTACTAGCTTTGGATTACTTGGCCTGACCACAGGTTCTTCTGACCAGGTCTAACTACAATACAGGCATATGTGAAGCATATAGTTTGGTCAGAAGACCTGTTAGTTGGGGCTGGTGTTCACATCTGAATGTGGTCTGAACATCCACCTTCCACCACAGAATCCTAAAAGAGAATATCTGGTCATCTATCCATAATTATCTGAAGCGCAAAAAAACAATTGGGTCATATAAGAAAACTTACATTCTAAAGCAGAAGAGCAAGTCCACCTCTAAATGGCTCAAGAGAAAGATAAGCTAAGGTTTGGGAAAGTTAAGCCTCATTGAGACGTTCTGCCGGGACCTATAGCAGGCAGGTCAAAAGCAATTTTTCAAAGAAGAGTGGGTCAAAAGTCCTACTCAATGTTATGAAAGACTGATCCCCAGTAGAAAAATATACTTAGAATTGAGGTTGCTCAGAGAACTCTCAACTCTAAATATTTTTCTATCTACTGGATTACACGGTACAAAGATATAGATCTTTCCTGATCCCCAGTAATAAGATAATTAATTTTATATTCTAGATAATTTTCTATGGTTATGTGCGTGTAAGATCATATAAATTAATAACCGGTAACAAGATTTAATGGTGCATGACTACATTTTGGCACAAAGAACACTGTGGAAATTCTGACACCAGTTCCCACCTCCTCCGGAGGCTCAGCGCAGGCTCCATACCTCCAGATTCTCAGTGCTTATTTTACTGCTGTAAATTTATACAGTGTCAGCATGCTTCTCGGAGTTTATCTGTAATTAAGTTTATAGGTGACATTTTTTCCCCGGAGCACCTTGATTATTTGAAGTGCTACAGAGAAAGTAAGTCTGCAGAGGCACAGAAAACTTCCAATAAAACAATAGCAGCACAGCTGGATTGCACATTAACTAGAGCGCAGGGCAAAAAGTTATGTTTACGGCAACAATTTTAAACTAAACGCTTGCCATCTGTTTAGTCAGGCACCGAATCACACGGGCACTCGAGAATTGAATGTGCCGTACACAAATGCTTGACTGTGCTTTTTATCCATGCAGAACTAAAAGCATTCACTTAAAAAAGACATACGGTTTAATAACACTTTAAAGCCATTATTGCCACTAAGCCTTGGCTATACAAGTCCATTTCCAGGAGGAGGCAAATATATTAAATTATCACACTTAGGTGTGTTTTCCTTTACAGACAAGTTTATATTACTTTATGGAACACTTACAATGAGTCACCAGACATTTTCTAGGCTTTCTTCATTTAATTAAATATGCTGTACGTTTAGCAAGTAGGACACTGGTGAATAAGCGTAACAGGTAAATTAAATTAACAGTCAGCTAGCATATTATATATATATATATATATATATATATATATATATATTTGTCTAAGGGTCACTTCCTTCTGTCTTTCTGTCTGTCACGGATATTCATTGGTCGCGGCCTCTGTCATGGAAATCCAAGTCGCTGATTGGTCGTGTCAAAACACCCACGACCATTGCCACGACCAATCAGCGACAGCCATAGTCTGGCAGCGACATAGCTGCTGCTTTAGTGCCCTGCAGTCAGCGCTGAGCGCTCACACAGGGTTAATGCCAGAGTTAACGGACCGCGGTGTAATGCACTCCGTTAACGCTGCTATTAACCCTGTGTGACCAACTTTTTACTATTGATGCTGCGTGTGGTGAAATAGGTGTATATATTATATATATCTCTATATGTGTGTAGAGACATTTGTCTAGGGTTATGTGTGACCAGTGATAATGTAGCATCTGTCCTGAAGGCCAGTGGCACCTAGGTGTTACTTGCCTTCAGGACAGATGCTACATTATCACTGGTCACACATAACCCTAGACAAATGTCTCTACACACATATAGAGATATATATAATACTAGCTGAAGAGCCCGGCGTTGCCTGGGCATAGTAAATATCTGTGGTTAGTTATAGCATCTCACTTGTCTTATTTTCCCATCACGCCTCTCATTTTCCGAATCACATCTTTCATTTTCCCCCTCCCACCTCTCATTTTCTCCCTCACTCCTCTCATTCCCCCTAAACACTTGTCATTTCAACCTGACATCTGTCATTTTCTGATCACTCCACTATTTTTCCTCACTCCTCTCATTTTGCACTCACACCTTTTCAATTTCACCTCACACCTCTCATTTTCACCTCATCACCTCAGTATATACATGTTTGTCATCTCCCTTATATATAGTATACATCTGTATGTCATCTCCTGCATATAGTATATACCTGTATGTCATCTCCCCTGTATATAGTATATACCTGCTGTGTCTCCTGTATATAGTATATACCTGTGTGTCATCTCCCCTGTATATAGTATACTGTATGTCATCTCCCCTGTATATAGTATATACCTGCTGTGTCTCCTGTATATAGTATATACCTGTGTGTCATCTCCCCTGTATATAGTATATATCTGTGTCATCTCCTCCTGTATATAGTATATACCTGCATGTCATCTTCTATATATAGCATATACCTGTATGTCATCTCCTCCTGTATATAGTATATACCTGTGTGTCATCTCCTCCTGTATATAGTATATACCTGTATGTCATCTCCTCCTGTATATATATGTACCTGTATGTCATCTCCTCTATATAGTATATACCTGTGTGTCATCTCTCCTGTATATAGTATATATCTGTGTGTCATCTCCCCTGAATATAGTATATACCTGTGTGTCATCTCCTCCTGTATTAGACCTCGTTCACACGTTATTTGCTTAGTATTTTTACCTCAGTATTTGTAAGCTAAATTGGCAGCCTGATAAATCCCCAGCCAACAGGAAGCCCTCCCCTTGGCAGTATATATTAGCTCACACATATACATAATAGACAGGTCATGTGACTGACAGCTGCCGTATTTTCTATATGGTACATTTGTTGTAGTTTGTCTGCTTATTAATCAGATTTTTATTTTTGAAGGATAATACCAGACTTGTGTGTGTTTTAGGGCGAGTTTAGTTTGTCAAGTTGTGTGTCTTGAGTTGCGTGTGGCGACATGCATGTAGCGACTTTTGTGAGATGAGTTTTGTGTGGCAACATGAGTGTAGCAACTTTTTGTGTGTCGAGTTGCATGTGACAGGTTAGTGTAGCAAGTTGTGTGCAGCAAGTTTTGCGCATGGCGAGTTTTATGTCTGGTGCCTTTTGAGTATGTGCAAGTTTTGTGTGAGGCAACTTTTGCATGTGTTGCAACTTTTGTGCATGTGGCAATTTTTCCGCGTGTGCAAGTTTTGCATGTGGCGAGTTTTCCATGAGGTGAGTTTTGCACTTGTGGCGAGTTTTGCAAGAGCCTAGTTTTTGCATGTGGCGAGTTCTGCGCGTGGCGAGTTTTGAGTGGCGACTTTTGTGTTTCGACTTTTATGTGGCGAGGTTGGTGTATTTGTGGTGAAATGTGTGCTGAGGGTAATATGTGTTCAAGCATGTGGTAGTGTGTGGCGCATTTTGTGTGTGTGTTTATATCCCCGTGTGTGGTGAGTATCCCATGTCGGGGCCCCACCTTAGCAACTGTACGGTATATACTCTTTGGCGCCATCGCTCTCATTCTTTAAGTTCCCCTTGTTCACATCTGGCCGCTGTCAATTTGCCTCCTACACTTTTCCTTTCAATTTTTCGCATTGTGTAGATAGGAGCAAAATTGTTTGGTGAATTGGAAAGCGCGGGGTTAAAATTTCACCACAACATAGCCTATGACGCTCTCGGGGTCCAGACGTGTGACTGTGCAAAATTTTGTGGCTGTAGCTTCAACGCCTCCAACACTTTTCCTTTCACTTTTTTCCCCATTATGTAGATAGGGGCAAAATTGTTTGGTGAATTGGAACGCGCGGGGTTAAAATTTCACCTCACAATATAGCCTATGACGCTCTCGGGGTCCAGACGTGTGACTGTGCAAAATTTTGTGGCTGTAGCTTCAACGCCTCCAACACTTTTCCTTTCACTTTTTTCCCCATTATGTAGATAAGGGCAAAATTGTTTGGTGAATTGGAACGCGCGGGGTTAAAATTTCACCTCACAATATAGCCTATGACGCTCTCGGGGTCCAGACGTGTGACTGTGCAAAATTTTGTGGCTGTAGCTGCGACGGTGCAGATGCCAATCCCGGACATACATACATACATATACACACACACATTCAGCTTTATATATTAGATATACACATTTCACCACACTGCGTATGCAGCATCACTAGTAAAACGATCTAATGTTACAAATAATTTAAAAAAAAAAAAAAAGGTTATTCTCACCCTCCGACTTTGCGCTGTCCTCGGCAGTGCAAGCGGCAGGTTCCGGTGCCAAGGATGCTATGCGAGAAGGACCTGCCATGACGTCACAGTCATGTGACCGTGACGTCATCACAGGTCCTGCGCTCGTACCAACCCTTAGACTGGAAGCTGCCACGTGCACCACACACGGGCGCCAGGACTTCAAGGGGTCTTTGGAAGGTGAGTGCATGTTTATTTTTTATTTTAAGTCTTTTTTTAACCACGCATGTAGTGCCCACATTGCTATATACTACGTGGGCTGTGTTACATACTGCGTGGGCTCTGTTATATGCTACATCTCTGTGCTATATACGATGTAGCTGGGCAATATACAACGTGACTGTGCAATATACAACGTGCTCTGTGCTATATACTATGTAGCTGTGCAATATACTATGTGGTTGTGTCGGTTCTGTTATATACTATGTCGACTGTGCAATATACTACGTGGTGCTGTTATATACTACGTGGCAGTGCAATACAGGTCCTTCTCAAAAAATTAGCATATAGTGTTAAATTTCATTATTTACCATAATGTAATGATTACAATTAAACTTTCATATATTATAGATTCATTATCCACCAACTGAAATTTGTCAGGTCTTTTATTGTTTTAATACTGATGATTTTGGCATACAACTCCTGATAACCCAAAAAACCTGTCTCAATAAATTAGCATATTTCACCCATCCAATCAAATAAAAGTGTTTTTTAATAACAAACAAAAAAACCATCAAATAATAATGTTCAGTTATGCACTCAATACTTGGTCGGGAATCCTTTGGCAGAAATGACTGCTTCAATGCGGCGTGGCATGGAGGCAATCAGCCTGTGACACTGCTGAGATGTTATGGAGGCCCAGGATGCTTCAATAGCGGCCTTAAGCTCATCCAGAGTGTTGGGTCTTGCGTCTCTCAACTTTCTCTTCACAATATCCCACAGATTCTCTATGGGGTTCAGGTCAGGAGAGTTGGCAGGCCAATTGAGCACAGTAATACCATGGTCAGTAAACCATTTACCAGTGGTTTTGGCACTGTGAGCAGGTGCCAGGTCGTGCTGAAAAATGAAATCTTCATCTCCATAAAGCATTTCAGCCGATGGAAGCATGAAGTGCTCCAAAATCTCCTGATAGCTAGCTGCATTGACCCTGCCCTTGATGAAACACAGTGGACCAACACCAGCAGCTGACATGGCACCCCACACCATCACTGACTGTGGGTACTTGACACTGGACTTCAGGCATTTTGGCATTTCCTTCTCCCCAGTCTTCCTCCAGACTCTGGCACCTTGATTTCCGAATGACATGCAAAATTTGCTTTCATCAGAAAAAAGTACTTGGGACCACTTAGCAACAGTCCAGTGCTGCTTCTCTGTAGCCCAGGTCAGGCGCCTCTGCCGCTGTTTATGGTTCAAAAGTGGCTTTACCTGGGGAATGCGGCACCTGTAGCCCATTTCCTGCACACGCCTGTGCACGGTGGCTCTGGATGTTTCCACACCAGACTCAGTCCACTGCTTCCTCAGGTTCCCCAAGGTCTGGAATCGGTCCTTCTCCACAATCTTCCTCAGGGTCCAGTCTCCTCTTCTCGTTGTACAGCGTTTTCTGCCACATTGTTTCCTTCCAACAGACTTACCATTGAGGTGCCTTGATACAGCACTCTGGGAACAGCCTATTTGTTGAGAAATTTCTTTCTGGGTCTTACCCTCTTGCTTGAGGGTGTCAATGATGGCCTTCTTGACATCTGTCAGGTCGCTAGTCTTACCCATGATGGGGGTTTTGAGTAATGAACCAGGCAGGGAGTTTATAAAAGCCTCAGGTATCTTTTGCATGTGTTTAGAGTTAATTAGTTGATTCAGAAGATTAGGGTAATAGGTAGTTTAGAGAACCTTTTCTTGATATGCTAATTTATTGAGACAGGTTTTTTGGGTTATCAGGAGTTGTATGCCAAAATCATCAGTATTAAAACAATAAAAGACCTGACAAATTTCAGTTGGTGGATAATGAATCTATAATATATGAAAGTTTAATTGTAATCATTACATTATGGTGAATAATGAAATTTAACACTATATGCTAATTTTTTGAGAAGGACCTGTATACTACGATATACGACGTGGCTATGTTATATACTACGTGGCTCTGCTATATACTACGTGGCTGACCAATATATTATGTGCCTGTGCAATACACTACGTAGCTATGTTATATACTACGTAGCTCTGCTATATACTACGTACGCTGTGTTACATACTACGTAGCTCTGTTATATGCTACGTCGGTTGTGTTATATACTACGTCACTGTGCAATATAGTACGTAGCCTTTGCTATATAGTACCTACATATTCTACAATACCCGATATGTTAGAATTGGAGATATATATATATCATTGTCTAAGTGTCTTTCCGTCTGTCTGTCTTTCTGTCTGTCCTGGAAATCCCGCCTCTCTGATTGGTCGAGGCCGCCAGGCCTCGACCAATCAGCAACGGGCACAGCGACGATGATGTCATAATGGTTGCCATGGCGACGATGGTGTCATAAAGGTTGCCTCGACCAATCAGCGACGGGCATAGTCTGCCGCGAATTCTGGAATCATCATTGTCCATATACTACGGGGACATGCATATTCTAGAATACCCGATGCGTTAGAATCGGGCCACAATCTAAATATATATATATATATATATATATATATTATATATATATATATATATATATATATATATATATATATATATATATATATATATATATATATATATATATATATATATATATATATATATATATATATATATATATACATACATATACGTATACATATATCTAATATATAAAGCTGAATGTGTGTATGTATGTCCGGGATTGGCATCTGCACCGTCGCAGCTACAGCCACAAAATTTTGCACAGTCACACGTCTGGACCCCGAGAGCGTCATAGGCTATATTGTGAGGTGAAATTTTAACCCCGCGCGTTCCAATTCACCAAACAATTTTGCCCTTATCTACATAATGGGGAAAAAAGTGAAAGGAAAAGTGTTGGAGACGTTGAAGCTACAGCCACAAAATTTTGCACAGTCACACGTCTGGACCCCGAGAGCGTCATAGGCTATGTTGTGAGGCAAAATTTTAACCCCGCGCGTTCCAATTCACCAAACAATTTTGCCCCTATCTACATAATGGGGAAAAAAGTGAAAGGAAAAGTGTTGGAGGCGTCGCAGCTACAGCCACAAAATTTTGCACAGTCACACGTCTGGACCCCGAGAGCGTCATAGGCTATGTTGTGAGGCAAAATTTTAACCCCGCGCGTTCCAATTCACCAAACAATTTTGCCCCTATCTACATAATGGGGAAAAAAGTGAAAGGAAAAGTGTTGGAGGCGTCGAAGCTACAGCCACAAAATTTTGCACAGTCACACGTCTGGACCCCGAGAGCGTCATAGGCTATGTTGTGAGGTGAAATTTTAACCCCGCGCGTTCCAATTCACCAAACAATTTTGCCCTTATCTACATAATGGGGAAAAAAGTGAAAGGAAAAGTGTTGGAGGCGTTGAAGCTACAGCCACAAAATTTTGCACAGTCACACGTCTGGACCCCGAGAGCGTCATAGGCTATGTTGTGAGGCAAAATTTTAACCGCGCGCGTTCCAATTCACCAAACAATTTTGCCCCTATCTACATAATGGGGAAAAAAGTGAAAGGAAAAGTGTTGGAGGCGTCGAAGCTACAGCCACAAAATTTTGCACAGTCACACGTCTGGACCCCGAGAGCGTCATAGGCTATATTGTGAGGTGAAATTTTAACCCCGCGCTTTCCAATTCACCAAACAATTTTGCTCCTATCTACACAATGCGAAAAATTGAAAGGAAAAGTGTAGGAGGCAAATTGACAGCAGCCAGATGTGAACAAGGGGGACTTAAAGAATGAGAGCGATGGCGCCAAAGAGTATATACCGTACAGTTGCTAAGGTGGGGCCCCTACATGGGATACTCACCACACACGGGGATATAAACACACACACAAAATGCGCCACACACTACCACATGCTTGAACACATATTACCCTCAGCACACATTTCACCACAAATACACCAACCTCGCCACATAAAAGTCGAAACACAAAAGTCGCCACTCAAAACTCGCCACGCGCAGAACTCGCCACATGCAAAAACTAGGCTCTTGCAAAACTCGCCACAAGTGCAAAACTCACCTCATGGAAAACTCGCCACATGCAAAACTTGCACACGCGGAAAAATTGCCACATGCACAAAAGTTGCAACACATGCAAAAGTTGCCTCACACAAAACTTGCACATACTCAAAAGGCACCAGACATAAAACTCGCCACGCGCAAAACTCGCCATGCGCAAAACTTGCTGCACACAACTTGCTACACTAACCTGTCACATGCAACTCGACACACAAAAAGTTGCTACACGCATGTTGCCACACAAAACTCATCTCACAAAAGTCGCTACATGCATGTCGCCACACGCAACTCAAGACACACAACTTGACAAACTAAACTCGCCCTAAAACACACACAAGTCTGGTATTATCCTTCAAAAATAAAAATCTGATTAATAAGCAGACAAACTACAACAAATGTACCATGTAGAAAATACGGCAGCTGTCAGTCACATGACCTGTCTATTATGTGTATGTGTGAGCTAATATATACTGCCAGGGGCAGGGCTTAATGTTGGCTGGGGATTTATCAGGCTGCCAATTTAGCTTACAAATACTGAGGTAAAAATACTGAGCAAATAACGTGTGAACGAGGTCTAATACAGGAGGAGATGACACACAGGTATATACTATATACAGGAGAGATGACACAGGTATATACTATATAGAGGAGATGACATACAGGTACATATATATACAGGAGGAGATGACATACAGGTATATACTATATACAGGAGGAGATGACATACAGGTATATACTATATACAGGAGCAGGTGACCTACAGGTATATATTATATACAGGAGGAGATGACATACAGGTATATGCTATATATAGAAGATGACATGCAGGTATATACTATATACAGGAGGAGATGACACAGATATATACTATATACAGGGGAGATGACACACAGGTATATACTATATACAGGAGACACAGCAGGTATATACTATATACAGGGGAGATGACATACAGGTATATACTATATGCAGGAGATGACATACAGATGTATACTATATATAAGGGAGATGACAAACATGTATATACTGAGGTGATGAGGTGAAAATGAGAGGTGTGAGGTGAAATTGAAAAGGTGTGAGTGCAAAATGAGAGGAGTAAGGAAAAATAGTGGAGTGATCAGAAAATGACAGATGTCAGGTTGAAATGACAAGTGTTTAGGGGGAATGAGAGGAGTGAGGGAGAAAATGAGAGGTGGGAGGGGGAAAATGAAAGATGTGATTCGGAAAATGAGAGGCGTGATGGGAAAATAAGACAAGTGAGATGCTATAACTAACCACAGATATTTACTATGCCCAGGCAACGCCGGGCTCTTCAGCTAGTATATATATATATATATAATAACATTGAGGCCAGCATATTATAGACTCAAATGATAATAGAGTAAGGTGAAAATACCATAAGTAAAATATGCTAGATGGATAAGACAGGGGCCAGCTGCCAATAGGCATATACTAAAGAAAAAAAGAAGGAGAACAGGCAGCCATAAAAAATAACACTTTATTAGAAAACATTAAAACAACACGAGACACAGAAAAGGGGTACAGTAAGGGATGCAGATACATCCAAATGGCAATGCAAAAAAACAGACCAAAACCCGATCCATAGACCGTGCTGCTATGCTAATACAGTGTTACACACCATCTCCCCACATGATAAGATGAACGGTACATAGTCCAACAGATATAGGGCAAGTGCCCTCATGTAGGGGATTCACAGTAGGAGTTACGCATATATCAGCATACCCATGGCAGGTAACATACCTCCGGTAGACAACACAGGTGCAAGGACCGGCAGGCCTGACCCCGACGCGTGTTTCGGAGCGGGCAACTCCTTCATCAGGCGGTGCCCGGTTGTTTGTGCGCACGCGCCGGGGTCCGAGCCAGTGCGCGCGCCTGCTTCCGCCGTCCGGCACTGGTCACGTGGGGACCCACGTGTTTCCGGTGCCGGCGGCCATGTTGGAGGTGGCGCGCGCTGTCCGGAGCCCCTCCATGTCCATTGGGGCGTTTCTGCGCGCTAGATTGACTTCCTGTCGGCGGCGCTTATATACGTGTGCCATACCTAGTATGGCTACCCCCTGATGAAGGAGCTGCCCGCTCCGAAACGCGCGTCGGGGTCAGGCCTGCCGTTCCTTGCACCTGTGTTGTCCTTGCACAGCTTTATATTGCACATCTATGGGGCAATAATGAACAGTATGGAGCATTATATGTGGCACAGCTTTATATGGAGCATCTTATGGTGCAATAATGAACGGTATGGAGCATCTATTTTTATTTTTGAAATTCACCGGTAGCTGCTGCATTTCCTACCCTAGGCTTATACTCGAGTCAATAAGTTTTCCCAGTTTTTTGTGGCAAAATTAGGGGGGTCGGCTTATACTCGAGTATATACGGTACTTAACAAAAAAGTGTGAAACAACTGAAATTATGCCTTTTATTCTAGGTTCTTCAAAGTAGACACCATTTGCTTTGATGACTGCTTTGCACACTCTTGGCATTCTCTTGATGAGCTTCAAGAGGTTTTCACCCAGAATGGTTTTCACTTCACAGGTGTGCCCTGTCAGGTTTAATAAGTGGGATTTCTTGCCTTATAAATGGGATTGGGACCATCAGTTGTGTTGTGCAGAAGTCTGGTGGATACACAGCCGATAGTCCTACTGAATAGACTGTTAGAATATGTATTATGGCAAGAAAAAAGCAGCCAAGTAAAGAAAAACGAGTGGCCATCATTACTTTAAGAAATGAAGGTCAGTCAGTCCAAAAAATTGGGAAAACTTTGAAAGTGTCCCCAAGTGCAATGGCAAAAACCATCAAGCGCTCCAAAGAAACTGGCTAACATGAGGACCGCCCCAGGAAAGGAAGACCAAGAGTCACCTCTGCTTCTGAGGATAAGTTTATCCGAGTCACCAGCCTCAGAAATCGCAGGTTAACAGCAGCTCAGATTAGAGACCAGGTCAATGCCACACAGAGTTCTAGCAGCAGACACATCTCTACAACAACTGTTAAGAGGAGACTTTGTGCAGCAGGCCTTCATGGTAAAATAGCTGCTAGGAAACCACTGCTAAGGACAGGCAACAAGCAGAAGAGACTTTTTGGGCTAAAAAACACAAGGAATGGACATTAGACCTGTGGAAATCTGTGCTTTAGTCTGATGAGTCCAAATTTGAGATTTTTGGTTCCAACCACCGTGTCTTTGTGCGACGCAGAAAAGGTGAACGGATGAACTCTACATGCCCGGTTCCCACCATGAAGCATGGAGGAGGAGGTGTGATGGTGTGGGGGTGCTTTGCTGGTGACATTGTTGGGGATTTATTCAAAATTGAAGGCATACTTAACCAGCATGGCTACCACAGCATCTTGCAGCGGCATGCTATTCCATCCGGTTTGCATTTAGTTGGACCATCATTTTTCAACAGGACAATGACCTCAAACTCACCTCCAGGCTGTGTAAGGGCTATTTGACCAAGAAGAAGAGTGATGGGGTGCTATGCCAGATGACCTGGCCTCCACAGTCACCAGACCTGAACCCAATCGAGATGGTTTGGGGTGAGCTGGACCGCAGAGTGAAGGCAAAAGGGCCAACAAGCGCTAAGCATCTCTGGGAACTCCATCAAGATTGTTGGAAGACCATTCCCGGTGACTACCTCTTGAAGCTCATCAAGAGAATGCCAAGAGTGTGCAAAGCAGTCATCAAAGCAAAAGGTGGCTACTCCGAAGAACCTAGAATATAAGACATAATTTCAGTTTCACACTTTTTTGTTAAGTATATAATTCCACATGTGTTAATTCATAGTTTTGATGCCTTTTGTGTGAATGTATAATTTTCATAGTCATGAAAATGCAGATAAATCTTTGAATGATAAGGTGTGTCCAAACTTTTGGTCTGTACTGTGTATATATATATATATATATATATATATATATATATATATATATATATATATATATATATATATATACACATATATATGTATATACATACATATACACACACTAATTTTAGTGAGTGGAAAAAAAGAGACAGATCAATATAGCTCATATTACTCTGCCCATCACCTCATTTGAGCCACTGTGGATGGTACTTACAGTCTGCAGCTACAAGACAATAGGATGCTCGGAGAAGTCATGTAGCTTATACTGTCAATAGATAATAAATAACTGATGGCAGATCCAGGCAATTTTAGCAGGATCCATCAACAATATGATGGGTTTTAGCCGACATTAGGTGAACAAAGATGGAACAGACTGGATACTTACTAAAAACTCCCTAAATGACAGTAAGCTTTTTGTAAGAAGCTTAACCCTTTCCTTCTCTAGAAAGATCAAGCTTATTACATTGTGCAAATAGAGAAGTTGGGGAAGATAGTTCGTCTTTCACCAATAGCCATGGTATGGCTAGGAGGAGATTAATGAGATAAGAACCACCACTATAATGTTGACCATACACCTTCCAGAGCAGTCAGTCTATCAATCGCTCCTTCAGCCGTTAGCTATTCCTTCTGAACAGCCTCACCACCCATTTATGCTTATTGGGTTAAGTGAATATATTCCAAATGAAGTGTCTGGCAACGTTTCTCTAAAGTATGGCAAGGATAGGGCACATTAAAAATCCAGTATGCCTGATCCTTTCCCTGACCAAAAATATCTGTCATCATAGTTTGAACTTCCCCACACAGAATAAAAGCCTGAGGTTCATTTAATGTGTATAGCCACGACAATGTAACCTTTTCATCTATAATATAACCGGAGATGTGTCCTTCTGCACAGGCGGTGGAGTCAGCACTCGCACATATCGCACTACGGCGCCAATTTATTTAAGACTCTGTTTACAAATTTGCAGACACACTCTTCAACAAAATGGCGCCAGAGTGTATTGCAGCGTATGAACTTGCCAGGTCCATTCGCCGCAATACGCGCTGCCAGCCAAACAGAGGCCAGCAGCTGCTGTCGGCATGCACGTGACTTGGTGCATGGCAGTGACCTCATGCCCCGGTCACTTGGACAGAGGCGAGTAGGAGTGCTTGTTGTTTATTTTTTTCTACGGATTGAACAACAGGAAGGCGGGAGCACACGCCAGGAAGGCGGGAGCACACGCCAGGAAGGCGGGAGCACACGCCAGGAAGGCGGGAGCACACGCCAGGAAGGCGGGAGCACACGCCAGGATTGGGGGAGCACACGCCAGGAAGGCGGGAGCACACGCCAGGATTGGGGGAGCACACGCCAGGAAGGCGGGAGCACACGCCAGGAAGGCGGGAGCACACGCCAGGAAGGCGGGAACACACGCCAGGAAGGCGGGAACACACGCCAGGAAGGCGGGAGCACACGCCAGGATTGGGGGAGCACACGCCAGGATTGGGGGAGCACACGCCAGGATTGGGGGAGCACACGCCAGGAAGGCGGGAGCACACACCAGGAAGGCGGGAGCACACACCAGGAAGGCGGGAGCACACACCAGGAAGGCGGGAGCACACACCAGGATGGATATATTCCTTTATATATACAGTCTGGTATCCCTGTTCCTATCTGTGGCTGGACTTTTCTCCCCCGCCTGTTCTCTGCATGAGTTGTTTTTTCTAAACTAAAATCTCAGACCATGTCTTTAAAAAAAAAAAAAAAAAAAAAAAAAAAAAAAAAGAATGGCATAAAATTAAAAATGTATCAATAATAATAATTATAATAATTTTTATTTATATAGCGCCAACATATTCCGAAGCACTTAACAATTAAGCGGGGACATGTACAGACAATAAATTCAGTACAAGTTAAGACAATTTAAACAGTGACATTAGGGGTGAGGTCCCTGCTGGAAACCTTACAATCTACAAGGAAATGGGGGGACACAATAGGTGAAAAGTGCTTGTTATTTCAGGTCTGGCAATTATAATATATAGGGATTTTCATATAAAGCTGCATGATCCGGTCATCAGCCCGTGTGTTTCAGTGCAATAGTCAAGTATCAAGTGCAGTTATCATGTGCATGGAGGGTGTGGAGACAGATGAATAGTAGGGTGCAGATTCACATGCAGATAGTATTTGGAAGGAGGGAACAGGACAAAGTTAGTTTACTGAGTAGTTGATGTGGTAGGTAGAGATGGGTTTTCAAAGCGCGCTTGAATAGGTCTGGGCTAGGTATCAGTCTGATCGTCTGGGGAAGTGCATTCCAGAGAGCTGGCGCAGCATGAGAGAAGTCTTGGAGACTGAGGTGCGAGGTTTGGATTACGGGGGATGTTAGTCTTAGGTCATTTGTAGAACGGAGGGCACGTGTAGGGCGATAGACAGAGATGAGAGAGGAGATATAAGGCTGTGCAGAACTGTGGAGAGCTTTGAGGGTGAGAGAGATGAGTTTATACTGGACCCTGTAGTGAATGGGTAGCCAGTGTAATGACTGGCACAAGATGGAGGCATCGGTGAAGCGGCTGGACAGAAATATGACTCATTCAAGATGGATTGGAGAGGATAAAGTTTGGAAAGAGGGAGACCGATCAGAAGAGAGTTGCAGTAGTCCAGACGAGAATGAATAATGGCCCCTTCACATTTAGCGACGCTGCAGCGATACCGACAACGATCCGGATCGCTGCAGCGTCGCTGTTTGGTCGCTGGAGAGCCGTCACACAGACCGCTCTCCAGCGACCAACGATGCCGGTAACCAGGGTAAACATCGGGTAACTAAGCGCAGGGCCGCGCTTAGTAACCCGATGTTTACCCTGGTTACCATGCTAAAAGTAAAAAAAAAACAAACACTAGATACTTACCTACAGCCGTCTGTCCTCCAGCGCTGCGCTCTGCTTCTCTGCTCTCCTCTTGTACTGTCTGGGAGCCGGAAAGCAGAGCGGTGACGTCACCGCTCTGCTTTCCGGCTCACAGCCAGTACAGGAGGAGAGCAGAGCACAGCGCTGGAGGACAGACAGCTGAAGGTAAGTATCTAGTGTTTGTTTTTTTTTACTTTTAGCATGGTAACCAGGGTAAACATCGGGTTACTAAGTGCGGCCCTGCGCTTAGTAACCCGATGTTTACCCTGGTTACCAGTGAAGACATCGCTGGATCGGTGTCACACACGCCGATCCAACGATGTCTGCAGGGAGTCCAGCGACGAAATAAAGTTCTGGACTTTCCTCAGCGACCAACGATCTCCCAGCAGGGGCCTGATCGTTGGTCGCTGTCACACATAACGATTTCATTAACGATATCGTTGCTACGTCACAAATAGCAACGATATCGTTAACAATATCGTTATGTGTGAAGGTACCTTAAGAGCGACAGTAAGAGTCTTAGCAGTTTCAAAGGTGAGAAAAGGTCGGATTCTGGAGATGTTTTTAAGATGCAGGTGACAGGAGCGAGTGAGTGATCGGATATAGGGAGTATAAATAAAGTACCAATACAAATGCTCGTGTTAAATAGCTAGATAAAAATATCAAGGTGACAAACAAACCAGAATACTCCAGTAAGTCTTGTCTATAGAACAGGAGGTTAACAAAAACATACTGTAAGGTGGCAGCTCAACAGTTCCTGGCCGGGAAGTACAAGTCACTGAGGAACAATACAGGTGATGCAGGACCCAGCACATAAAGGCACGGAGTTTGGGTCTGGGTTTTAGGAACGGCCAAAGAGCAGGGTGGGACTGGCAGCTCCCTTACCTCCAGTTCCAGGATTTGGAACTTGCTATATAAGGCAGGTCAGCAGCCTCATTCCGGTGTCTTGGAGTAGAGGTGGAAGTATGTCTATTGGTGCAAGTCCCGATTCTATCCTAATATGTAGTAGGTGTAATATTAATATCAGGAAATACCTCCAACTAGAAATGTAGAACAGTTTTTCTGATTCACTATGTCTCTTTCCTCAGGTGCAGGCATTCCAGGACTTGGGAATCCATGGCTATGAATACTAGCAACTAGCTAACCAACTGTCACTATATCAGCAGTCAGAGCCATGGATACCTAAGGTCCGGCAATGCCTGCACATGATGAAAGAAGCATAGCGAATCAGAAAATCTATACTACATTTGTAATTGGAGGTATTTGTAATTACCATTATTACTACACCTACTACATATTGGGATAGTATCTTGGAGATGGGAATACCCCTTCAGTGGTTGGGACTAGCCAGGAGTAGGAGGGGTTAAAGTGAAGGGACAGTTTCTTGTTGAGAAGGCAGATAGGGCTTAGCTTGCAGCTAGAATAGACCTTTGGCCAGATTAGTTAGCAGAGCCGCATGAAGTAGTGCCCCTAAAGTGAACAGTGATCGAGGCTACGGATAACAAGATTCAAAGGGGAGACTAGGAAAAGTGTTAGTAGTGAGTAATTATCTGGAGACTAGGTATGGGGCAGGAAGCCTAGCAGGATGATATGGAGTTATCGGATAGTCAAGTGACAGAGCAGCCCTGAGAAGGAAAACAAGACGAAGAGAGAGAGTGCCTCGTGTGGTGGTTCCAAGGTGTCCACAAGCAGAAAGTAACGGCCATAGTGGCACAAGTAGCTCCCATAAGGGGATAAGAACGTGGTTGAAGAATAGGACTCTGACTTACTGGTTAGTGGTGTTGAAGTGACCGAGGGCAAGGTCGCCCATGTATATCCATGATCTGGCCCAGCAAAACTTCCACACTCAGATTCTATTTTAACAATCGTATCTTTACTGTTATACATTTTCTTTAACACAGCGGAACACAATAATATACAGTACAAAATATGCCTATTCACAGAGATAACGTGTAATAAACAGTCCCTCACTTTCCCTATCCACACGTTACCAGTTCCTTTGTTCCAAGAGGTTATCTTCCCACGTCGCAGGCCTGTCTGTCACTGCAGGGGGACGCTCCAGCCGAAGAGAAAAACAACAGGGATTGAACAAAACTCCGTCTCTCAGGTCCAGACTGTAGTCCTTGGGGTTCAACAGGTAAGGGTGGAATGTTCGGCCTCTCAACAGAGGACCCGCTTACAGTTCATGGGCTCCAGGGTCTGTGAAGATGTCACCGTTGGGTGCTCCGCAGTGTGGGAGCTGGGAACAATCTGGATGTCAGCTTCCAAGAGATAGCGGTCATCCAGGCAATCTTCTATATCGCCTCTACAGGAGGACGCCAGCAGACACAGACCTCTCTCTGCACACACCAGTTTCCCGGGCTCTCTCTTTTCCTCCCCTTCCTGTTCACATGACATCACAGGGGGAAGTTTTGCCAATACAGTTTGTCCCTCTGTAATCACATTTGGCATAGGTATAACTTCTGGCCACACGGGGGCAATGTCTGTCACAGATTCTATGTCAATGATAACAGAACAGTCACAGCCGGCCAGCTCACTACACGCCCCCCCGCTTAAAGGGAACCTGTCACCCCGTTTTTTGAGATTGAGCTATAAATACTGTTAAATAGGGCCTGCGCTGTGCGTTACTATAGTGTATGTAGTGTACCCCGATTCCCCATGTATGCTGAGAAATACATTACCAAAGTCGCCGTTTTCGCCTGTCAATCAGGCTGGTCTGGTCAGGTGGGCGTGTTCACAGCGCTCTTTTCTTCCCCAGCTTTCCGTTGGTGGCGTAGTGGTGTGCGCATGTCCAGAGTTCCGACTTCCCTGCGCCCACGTGAAGACACAGCGCGCGATCTGCGC
The DNA here is from genome assembly GCF_032444005.1 of Ranitomeya imitator. Taxonomy (NCBI): domain Eukaryota; kingdom Metazoa; phylum Chordata; class Amphibia; order Anura; family Dendrobatidae; genus Ranitomeya; species Ranitomeya imitator. Next base: position 107,551,161 of record NC_091282.1, on the reverse strand, counting down.
TGTAATCCCTTGCATCGGTGGGGGCGGCCATCTTCCTGGGGCCGCGCGTGCGCAGATGGAGTGCTCTGCTGCACGGGGCTTCAGGAAAATGGCCGCGGGCAGCCGCGCGTGCGCATTAGAGATCGCGGCCGCCATTTTCCCAAAGCCGAGATGCAAACTCGAGATGCCCATTCTTGTTGGGACAGGGGGGACCCCACTATGGCTTCGATCCCGCCTACAGCATACTGGCGGCTATCTTCTATTTGTTTAGCTAGCCGGGCAAAGTCGGGCAGTTCATCTTCCTCCAACTCTTCATCCCGGTCCCCCACTGGCGAGGATGATGTCACTCTGGAAAGGCTGTCAGCATTCTGATTCTCCGTCCCCGCTCTGTATTTAATTTTATATTGGAATCTAGAGAGCCTTGCCATCCAGCGTTGTTCCATTGCCCCTAGTTTGGCATTTTCTAGGTGGGCAAGAGGATTGTTGTCTGTCACGACCAGCACCTCCGCCCCTGTCAGGTAGCCAGCAAATTTCTCTGTCATAGCCCAGGTCAGGGCCAGGAGTTCCAGGCGGAAAGAGCTGTAGTTGACGGGGTTCTTTTCGGTGTCACGGAGGGATCTACTGGCATAGGCTATTACGCGTTCCTTGTTATCTTGGACTTGGGAGAGGACCGCCCCGAGACCTTGAAGGCTGGCGTCTGTGTATAACTGGAACGGCAGGGTGTAATCTGCAAATGCCAGAATAGGGGGCGATGTCAAAGCAGCTTGAAGCGCCCGGAAGGATTTTTCTTGGTCGGGCCCCCAGCTGATGCGTCGTCTTCTGGGACTGTTCGCGGTCCCTCGGAGAGTCTCATGCAGTGGTTCCGCAAGCCGGGCAAAGTCCTTGACAAATCGGCGGTAATAGCCCGCTAGTCCCAGGAAAGCCTGGACTTCTTTGATGGTAGTTGGTTGTGGCCACTCTCTGACAGCTGCTATCTTCTCTGGAGAGGGTTGGACACCTTCGGCTGAGATCCGGTGTCCCAGGTAATCGATCTCCTGCTGGAATAGACGGCACTTGCTGGGCTTCAACTTCAAGCCGTGTCTCTTCAAGCGCTGGAGCACTTTGCCAAGCTTGTGAAGATGATCCTCAAAGGTGGCGGAGTATACCACGATGTCATCAAGGTATATCAGCGTGAATTCGAAGTTGAAATCTCCCAGACAGCGTTCCATCAGTCTCTGAAAGGTCCCTGGTGCGTTACTCAAGCCGAATGGCATCCGGTCAAACTCGTACAGGCCCATGGGAAGGATGAAGGCGGTCTTTTCTCTGTCCTTCTCACTCATGGGGACCTGCCAATATCCACTGGCCAAGTCTAGAGACGAAAAATATTTGGCCTTCTTCAGGGCGGTCAGTGACTCTTCGATCCGGGGGAGTGGATAGGAGTCCCGGATCGTGCACGCGTACAGCCGACGGTAGTCTACGCAAAATCTCAGGGACCCATCTTTCTTTTTGACTATCACCACGGGTGCAGCCCATGGGCTCTGGCTCTCCCGCACCACTCCAGCGTGTAGCATAGATTCTAAGAGGCTTTTCACCTCCTGGTATTGTTGAGGTGGTATTTGTCGGTACCTCTCGCGAATAGGGGCAGTATCGCCCGTGGGAATCTCGTGTTGGATACTGGTGGTGTACCCGAAGTCGGTGTCATGCTTTGCAAAGGAGTCTTGGTGTTCTCGCAGTAGTCCCTCCACTTGAGACACTTCCTGTTTGGTGTACTGGGACGGGTCCAGTTGCACTTTTTCCAGTAATTTTCGCCCAATATCTTCATCATCTGCTTGAGCGTTTATGGCTGAGACAGTTACCGTCCAGCCATCTTCTGTAAACGGGGTGAATTGTAAGGGCCCCATGGGGTTCACTTCTGTGGGTAGAGCATATACTCTGGCAAGTTGCGTGCCAGCTTCGAGGGCTACACCTACGTCTGCGGTGTTGTTCAGCCGGACAGGGACTCTTCCGTTCCTCACGACGGCTAGGGTGCGGGCGACCAGTGGGTTTAGCTTACCCCCACTTGGAGCCCTCGGCTCGATTAACACTTCAACTTCTTCAAGCTGTCGGTTGGTGTTAAGAGGCAGGGAAATGACTGTCTCTTTTTCAGCGGGCAAAGTAATCCGGGTACAGCGGGGCACTTTAATGGCTGCTAGGGGTAGTTGTTCCTTTGCCATCTGTTGGAGTCCAACGGTCCGGATTACGCGCTGGAACGCCAGACGAGTCGGTTTATGTTTCGTAACTTTCTGCCAGTACTTGGGCCCTTTTCTTGTCAACAGCATAAGATCCAGGTCTTTCAAGATATTCATTCCGATTATTACTGGGGTCTCGGAGCCGAAGCCTTCCTTGACAATGACTATTCCTCGTTTCCCTAGGTCTTGTCCGCAGGCCTTCGTATCCATCCAGGCGACTCCGGTTACTGGAATGGGTAGGTTATTAGCCGCAATTATCTTAATGGCGGTATCTGGATCACAAGCAGTCCTTGGTTTGAGGTACTTTTCATAAAACTGTTCAGAGATCGTGGTCACTTGCGACCCAGTGTCCATCAATCCTTGTACTGCAACTCCCTCCAGAATAACTTCAAGTGTAGGACTACTCGAGGCAAGAGTACTCCATTGCTGGCTCTGTTTTTCTACACCCCATTCTCTGTCCCCCCCTGCTGCTCGAACCTCAGCTGCAGGGGTGTCTAGTTTAACGGCGGCCATTGTGGTGAGACCTGGCGTGGCTGCTCTGCTCGTGGATGTAGCTGATATTCTGTTCGTCGAGGACAACGATTCGCCCTATGACGAGGATCACCACATGACCAACACGGTCCTGCGGGACGGCTAGGTTGCATCCGCTGGTCTCTCTGTCGTTCTAGTGTTAACTGTGACACCTGTTGCTGTAAATCTGCTACCATCTGTTTCAGCTCCTCGGTGTCACTGTTGGGCTGTTTAACGTCTAATATGGATCTGCACGCAGCGCTTTGAGTCCCCACATCCATGACGGGTCCCCTAGAACGTTCTATGGCCTCCTGCTTGACTTCAGCGAAGGTGAGAGTCGGCGTCATCCGAATCAAGTCCTGTAGCGTACGGTTAAGATACTGGTCTCTCAGCCCTATAACGAATTGGTCTCTCAGTACCAGGTCACGAGGAGCTATAGTAGTCAGTTGTTCCCCTTTTGCACAGACTTGTTCAAGGAGTACCTGAAGGGCATTTGCATATTGGGGGATGTCTTCCCATTCAAGCTGTGTCCGTCTAAAGAACAGGTATCGCAGTGTTCCCTGGTACGTAGTAGGTCCATAGGTCTTTTCCAGCACCCGCACCAAGTCCTCCAACGTACGCTGCCCCCTGACCGTCTCCAGTCTGACTGTCGTCCATGCCTCCCCCTCTAGCGTCAGTACCGCCATTTCTGCCAAGGTCTTAGGGTCAATATTATACATTTCTCCCAGTATCCGCACTTGTTCCGCCCATTCTGGTACGGGGTAGTTTCGCCCGCCAAACTTCCTGACCTGGTTTACAATGGACACCGGCGGCGGTTTCTGACTGTACACTGGGTGGGAATCCTGCTGGGTACAGATCCTGCCGACTACGCCAGATGAAGTGACCGAGGGCAAGGTCGCCCATGTATATCCATGATCTGGCCCAGCAAAACTTCCACACTCAAATTCTATTTTAACAATCGTATCTTTACTGTTATACATTTTCTTTAACACAGCGGAACACAATAATATACAGTACAAAATATGCCTATTCACAGAGATAACGTGTAATAAACTGTCCCTCACTTTCCCTATCCACACGTTACCAGTTCCTTTGTTCCAAGAGGTTATCTTCCCACGTCGCAGGCCTGTCTGTCACTGCAGGGGGACGCTCCAGCCGAAGAGAAAAACAACAGGGATTGAACAAAACTCCGTCTCTCAGGTCCAGACTGTAGTCCTTGGGGTTCAACAGGTAAGGGTGGAATGTTCGGCCGCTCAACAGAGGACCCGCTTACAGTTCATGGGCTCCAGGGTCTGTGAAGATGTCACCGTTGGGTGCTCCGCAGTGTGGGAGCTGGGAACAATCTGGATGTCAGCTTCCAAGAGATAGCGGTCATCCAGGCAATCTTCTATATCGCCTCTACAGGAGGACGCCAGCAGACACAGACCTCTCTCTGCACACACCAGTTTCCCTGGCTTTCTCTTTTCCTCCCCTTCCTGTTCACATGACATCACAGGGGGAAGTTTTGCCAATACAGTTTGTCCCTCTGTAATCACATTTGGCATAGGTATAACTTCTGGCCACACAGGGGCAGTGTCTGTCACAGATTCTATGTCAATGATAACAGAACAGTCACAGCCGGCCAGCTCACTACAGTGTGGTTGTTGAAAACTAGGGAAGCTCCTGAAGTGATGTGCTGGGTGGTGGTAAAGCCAGGTTAAACGTGAAAAGCCCATGAAATTTTGGGCCAGCTATCCACTGTACATACTCCAACCCACGATAATTGCTTAGGCTCAGTAAAATACAATATATTTTTGAGCAGTGGTCTCCCTCGTTGAATTTGACCAGCTGGAAGCACCGGAATCTTGCAGCCTGCAAGGCCGTAGTGCCCCAAGAGTTAACCCCTCTGTGACCTTAGACGTACTATCCCGTCGAGGTGCCCTGGGCTTATCTGACCCTGGACGGGATAGTACGTCATAGCCGATCGGCCGCGCTCACGGGGGGAGCGCGGCCGATCGCGGCCGGGTGTCAGCTGCTTATCGCAGCTGACATCCGGCACTATGTGCCAGGAGCGGTCACGGACCGCCCCCGGCACATTAACCCCTGGCACACCGCGATCAAAGATGATCGCGATGTGCCGGCGGTACAGGGAAGCACCGCGCAGGGAGGGGGCTCCCTGCGGGCTTCCCTGAGCCCCCCGCAGCAACGCGATGTGATCGCGTTGCTGCGAGGGTCTCCTCACCTCCCTCCCTGCTCGAGCCCCGGATCCAAGATGGCCGCGGATCCGGGTCCTGCAGGGAGGGAGGTGGCTTCACAGAGCCTGCTCAGAGCAGGCACTGTGAAGCAGCCTGCACTCCTATCAGATCAGTGATCTGACAGAGTGCTGTGCAAACTGTCAGATCACTGATCTGTGATGTCCCCCCCTGGGACAAAGTAAAAAAGTAAAAAAAAAAATTTCCAAATGTGTAAAAAAAATAAAAAAAAATATTCCAAAATAATGAAAAAAAAAAAAAAAATATTATTCCCATAAATACATTTCTTCATCTAAATAAAAAAAAAAAACCAATAAAAGTACACATATTTAGTATCGCCGCGTCCGTAACGGCCCGACCTATAAAACTGGCCCACTAGTTAACCCCTTCAGTAAACACCGTAAGAAAAAAAAAAAAAAAACGAGGCAAAAAACAACGCTTTATTATCATACCGCCGAACAAAAAGTGGAATAACACGCGATCAAAAGGACAGATATAAATAACCATGGTACCGCTGAAAGCGTCATATTGTCCCGCAAAAAAAGAGCCGCCATACAGCATCATCAGCAAAAAAATAAAAAAGTTATAGTCCTGAGAATAAAGCGATGCAAAAATAATTATTTTTTCTGTAAAATAGTTTTTATCGTATAAAAGCACCAAACCATAAAAAAATGATATAAATGAGGTATCGCTGTAATCGTACTGACCCGAAGAATAAAACTGATTTATCAATTTTACCAAACGCGGAACGGTATAAACGCCTCCCCCAATAGAAATTCATGAATAGCTGGCTTTTGGTCATTCTTCCTCACAAAAATCGGAATAAAAAGCGATAAAAAAATGTCACGTGCCCAAAAATGTTTTCAATAAAAACGTCAACTCGTCCCGCAAAAAACAAGACCTCACATGACTCTGTGGACCAAAATATGGAAAAATTATAGCTCTCAAAATGTGGTATTGCAAAAAATATTTTTTGCAATAAAAAGGGTCTTTCAGTGTGTGACGGCTGCCAATCATAAAAATCCGCTAAAAAACTCGCTATAAAAGTAAATCAAACCCCCCTTCATCACCCCCTTAGTTAGGGAAAAATAAAAAAAAATGTATTTATTTCCATTTTCCCATTAGGGCTAGGGTTAGGGCTAGGGTTAGGGCTAGGGCTAGGGTTAGGGCTAGGGTTAGGGCTAGGGTTAGGGCTAGGGTTAGGGTTAGGGCTAGGGTTAGGGCTAGGGTTAGGGCTAGGGTTAGGGCTAGGGTTAGGGCTAGGGCTAGGGCTAGGGTTAGGGCTAGGGTTAGGGCTAGGGTTAGGGCTAGGGTTAGGGCTAGGGTTAGGGTTAGGGCTAGGGTTAGGGCTAGGATTAGGGTTAGGGTTAGGGTTGGGGCTACAGTTAGGGTTGGGGCTAAAGTTAGGGTTAGGGTTTAGATTACATTTACAGTTGGGAATAGGGTTGGGATTAGGGTTAGGGGTGTGTCAGGGTTAGAGGTGTGGTTAGGGTTACCGTTGGAATTAGGGTTAGGGGTGTGTTTAGATTAGGGTTTCAGTTATAATTGGGGGGTTTCCACTGTTTCGGCACATCAGGGGCTCTCCAAACACGACATGGCGTCCGATCTCAATTCCAGCCAATTCTGCGTTGAAAAAGTAAAACAGTGCTCCTTCCCTTCCGAGCTCTCCTGTGTGCCCAAACAGGGGTTTACCCCAACATATGGGGTATCAGCGTACTCAGGACAAATTGGACAACAACTTTTGTGGACCAATTTCTCCTGTTACCCTTGGGAAAATACAAAACTGGGGGCTAAAAAATAATTTTTGTGGGAAAACAAAAAGATTTTTTATTTTCACGGCTCTGCGTTATAAACTGTAGTGAAACACTTGGGGGTTCAAAGTTCTCACAACACATCTAGATAAGTTCATTGAGGGGTCTAGTTTCCAATATGGGGTCACTTGTGGGGGGTTTCTACTGTTTAGGTACATTAGGGGCTCTGCAAACGCAATGTGACGCCTGCAGACCAATCCATCTAAGTCTGCATTCCAAATGATGCTCCTTCCCTTCCGAGCCCTCCCATGCGCCCAAACGGTGGTTCCCCCCCACATATCGGGTATCAGCGTACTCAGGACAAATTGGACAACAACATTTAGGGTCCAATTTCTCCTGCTAACCTTGGAAAAATACAAAACTGGGGGCTAAAATATAATTTTTGTGGAAAAAAAAATATTTTTTATTTGCATGGCTCTGCGTTATAAACTGTAGTGAAATACTTGGGGGTTCAAAGCTCTCACAACACATCAAGATGAGTTCCTTAGGGGGTCTACTTTCCAAAATGGTGTCACTTGTGGGGGGTTTCTACTGTTTAGGTACATTAGGGGCTCTGCAAACGCAATGTGACGCCTGCAGACCATTCCATCTAAGTCTGCATTCCAAATGGCGCTCCTTCCCTTCCGAACCCTCCCATGCGCCCAAACGGTGGTTCCCCCCCACATATGGGGTATCAGCGTACTCAGGACAAATTGGACAATAACTTTTGTGGTCCAATTTCTCCTCTTACCCTAGGGAAAATACAAAACTGGGGGCTAAAAAATAATTTTTGTGGGAAAAAAATTTTGTTTTATTTTTATGGCTCTGCATTATAAACTTCTGTGAAGCCCTTGGTGGGTCAAAGTGCTCACCACACATCCAGATAAGTTCCTTAGGGGGTCTACTTTCCAAAATGGTGTCACTTGTGGGGGGTTTCAATGTTTAGGCACATCAGTGGCTCTCCAAACGCAACATGGCGTCCCATCTCAATTCCTGTCAATTTTGCATTGAAAAGTCAAACGGCGCTCCTTCCCTTCCGAGCTCTCCCATGCGCCCAAACAGTGGTTTACTGCCACATATGGGGTATCAGCGTACTCGGGACAAATTGGACAACAACTTTTGAGGTCCAATTTCTTCTCTTACCCTTGGAAAAATAAAAAATTGGGGGCAAAAATATAATTTTTGTGAAAAAATATGATTTTTTATTTTTACGGTTCTGCATTATAAACTTCTGTGAAGCACTTGGTGGGTCAAAGTGCTCACCACACCTCTAGATAAGTTCCTTAGGGGGTCTACTTTCCAAAATGGTGTCACTTGTGGGGGGTTTCAATGTTTAGGCACATCAGTGGCTCTCCAAACGCAACATGGCGTCCCATCTCAATTTCTGTCAATTTTGCATTGAAAAGTCAAACTGCGCTCCTTCCCTTCCGAGCTCTCCCATGCGCCCAAACAGTGGTTTACTGCCACATATGGGGTATCAGCGTACTCAGGACAAATTGGACAACAACTTTTGAGGTCCAATTTCTTCTCTTACCCTTGGAAAAATAAAAAATTGGGGGCAAAAATATAATTTTTGTGAAAAAATATGATTTTTTATTTTTACGGTTCTGCATTATAAACTTCTGTGAAGCACTTGGTGGGTCAAAGTGCTCACCACACATCCAGATAAGTTCCTTAGGGGGTCTACTTTCCAAAATGGTGTTACTTGTGGGGGGTTTCAATGTTTAGGCACATCAGTGGCTCTCCAAACGCAACATGGCGTCCCATCTCAATTCCTGTCAAGTTTGCATTGAAAAGTCAAATAGCGCTCCTTCCCTTCCGAGCTCTCCCATGCGCCCAAACAGTGGTTTACTGCCACATATGGGGTATCAGCGTACTCAGGACAAATTGGACAACAACTTTTTGGGTCCAATTTCTCCTGTTACCCTTGGTAAAATAAAACAAATTGGAGCTGAAGTAAATTTTTTGTGTAAAAAAGTTAAATGTTCATTTTTATTTAAACATTCCAAAAATTCCTATTAAACACCTGAAGGGTTAATAAACTTCTTGAATGTGGTTTTGAGCACCTTGAGGGGTGCAGTTTTTAGAATGGTGTCACACTTGGGCATTTTCTATCATATAGACCCCTCAAAATGACTTCAAATGAGACGTGGTCCCTAAAAAAAAATGGTGTTGTAAAAATGAGAAATTGCTGGTCAACTTTTAACCCTTATAACTCCCTAACAAAAAAAAAAATTGGTTCCAAAATTATGCTGATGTAAAGGAGACATGTGGGAAATGTTACTTATTAAGTATTTTGTGTGACATATCTCTGTGATTTAATTGCATAAAAATTCAAAGTTTGAAAATTGCGAAATTTTCAAAATTTTCGCCAAATTTCCGTTTTTTTCACAAATAAACGCAGGTACTATCAAAGAAATTTTACCACTATCATGAAGTACAATATGTCACGAGAAAACAATGTCAGAATCACCAGGATCCGTTGAAGCGTTTCGGAGTTATAACCTCATAAAGGGACAGTGGTCAGAATTGTAAAAATTGGCCTGGTCATTAACGTGCAAACCACCCTTGGGGGTAAAGGGGTTAAAGTCCATACACCAAGCCAGGAACCCATTTTCATGTAGCGTGCCAGGACATGGAAGACAAGTACCTCGCCCATGGTTACCGCCCCGCACCATGTTGCAATTTAATAATAAACTCATTTGTTTTGGACCAAAGAACTGGATCTTTGTATGTGCACCAGCGTCTACTAGAGAGCTGATCCCTTAGGGTAGGTGCATACGGTCAGTAAACAATGCGGGTTGGCCGCTGTGTACTTCCGCAGCATCCAACCCGCAGCGTCCAGATGTTACAGCATAGTGGATGGGATTTCAAGAAATCCCATGTCCACTATGCGTCCAGACACACCCACAGATCACCCGCGCAGATGGACATGTGGCGCCTCTTTTCCAAATCGCAGCACGTCTCCCAAAGATAAATTTCACCCGTAAAATGCACTGGACGCGGTGATTCCGCACAGTTCAATGAACACATGTGGAATCACCTGCGTTCAATAGCCGGCAGCGCTTTGGACGCAGCAGACATAGGCTGTCGATTCCTGAACGTGTGCACATACCCTTACAATATGCAAAGCACGTAAGGAGTCTATACAGAGGTCTATGCCATACGAGAGCCATGTGTGGTCAGAAATAGTGTAATAATTTGAATGTCACTAATAGATTATGTATAAAAAGGTGACCTTGTATACCTAGTAGAGTTAATCAAAAAGACTCACACTGCCCTCATCTGGCATTTAGTCCAGTCCTACATGGAAGCTAGTCTAGGCGGGGCTTTATATTTGCAGCATGGAGTCCTGGGCACCCCTTGTGCTAGCTGAGCCCCACATCATCATAATGTACATTGCAGAGGCTAGCAAGTGTAAGGTTTCCTGGATGATGGCCACAAATGAAGGACTACCCTGATTTAGCTGCCAGGGAGAACTACTGTATATTAGATTCTGGACAAGGGCAGTGGAAATCTTTTTGATCAATTCTAATTCCCAGTCTTACTCCCCTATAATTTATCACAGAAATATTATAAATGCAATAATAGAAGCAGCAAAGTACAAGCGTTGGTTAAAAAAAAAAGACCCTCAGACATGTGGCCATAATACACCAATCATTCAAGAGACCAAATGTTACACTAGAATATCTGCAATGGAGAAGATTACTGCCATGAAAGCAAGGCCATTAAGAATAGATCTTAAAAAGTGACCATGTCAGCACAGAATGACTGCAAAGTAAGGGTACCGTCACATTAAGCGACGCTGCAGCGATATAGACAACAATGACGATCGCTGCAGCGTCGCTATGTGGTCGCTGGAGAGCTGCCACACAGACAGCTCTCCAGCGACCAACGATGCCGAGGTCCCCGGGTAACCAGGGTAAACATCGGGTGCGGGAAGCTGACGGCGAGGGACGCGACAGACACCGGAATGTAAGTAAGTAGTGTTTGGTTTTTTTAGGTAACCAGGGTAAATATCGGGTTACTAAGCGCGGCCCTGCGCTTAGTAACCCGATGTTTACCCTGGTTACAAGTGAAGACATGGCTGACTCGGCGTCACACACGCCGATTCAGCGATGTCAGCGGGTGATCCAGCGACGAAATAAAGTTCTGGCCTTTCTGCTCCGACCAGCGATATCACAGCGAGATCCAGATCGCTGCTGCGTGTCGAACACAACGATATCGCTATCCAGGACGCTGCAACATCACGGATCACTATCGTTATCGTTCTAAAGTTGCTCAGTGTGAAGGTACCTTAAGCCCGCAGCTCTGTGCTTCATGGCAGGGACAATCATTTATATACAGTGGGTACAGAAAGTATTCAGATCCCTTTAGGGTATGTGCCCACGTTCAGGATTGCATCAGGATTTGGTCAGGATTTTACTCAGGTAAAATCTGCACCAAATCTGCACCTGAGGTCACTGGCAGGTCACCTGCGTTGTTTGAGCATTGTAAGGACATGCTGCGTTCTGAAAAGACGCGCCGCATGTCAGTTTCTGCGGGTCTGCCGCATGCGTCTTTTAATGCATAGTGGAGACGGGATTTCATGAAATCCCCTCCACTATGCTGTAACATCTGGACGCTGCGTGTTTGACGCTGCGGCTCTACACAGCGTCAAACACGCAGCGTTTCCTGAACATGGAAACATACCCTTAAATTTTTCACTCTTTGTTTCATTGCAGCCATTTGGTAAATTCAAAAAAGTTCATTTTTTTCCACATTAAAGGACACTACTCTGCACCCCATATTGACTGAAGAAAAACAGAAATGTAGACATTTTTGCAAATTTAATAAAAAAGTGAAATATCACAAGGTCATAAGTATTCAGACCCTTTGCTCAGACACAGACGCGGTCCATTTCCTTGTGATCCTCCTGGAGATGGTTCTACTCCTTCACTGGAGTCCAGCTGTGTTTAATTAAACTGATAGGACTTGATTTGGAAAGACATAAACCTGTCTATATAAGACCTCACAGTGCATGTCAGACCAAATGAGAATCAGGAGGTCAAAGAAACTGACCAAGAAGCTCAGTGACAGAATTGTGGCAAGACACAGATCTGGCCAAGGTTACAATAAAATTTCTGCAGTACTCAAGGTGCTTAAGAGCACAGTGGCCTCCATAATCCTTAAATAGAAGAAGTTTGGGACCACCAGAAGTCTTCCCAGACCTGGCAGTCCAGCCAAACTGAGCAATCGTGGGAGAAGAGCCTTGGTGAGAGAGGTAAAGAAGAACCTCAAGATCACTGTGGCTGAGCTCTAGAGATGCAGAAGGGAGAAAGTTCAACAAAGTCAACCATTACTGCAGCCCTCCACCAGTAGGGCCTTTATGGCACAGTGGCCTGACGGAAGCCTCTCCTCAGTGCAAGACATATTAAAGTCCATAGAGTTTGCTAAAAAACACATTAAGGACTCCCAGACTATGAGAAATAACTTTCTCTGACCTGATGAGAGAAGATAGACATTTTTGGTGATAATTCTAAGAAGTACAGTATGTATGAAGAAAATCAGGCACTGCTCATCACCTGCCCAATACAATCCCAACAGTCAAACACGGTGGTGGCAGCATCATACTATGGGGGTGTTTTCAGCTGCAGGGACAGGACAACTGGTTGCAATAGAAGAGACAATGAATGTGGCCAAGTACAGAGCTATCCTGGATGAAAACCTCTTCCAGAGTGCTTTGGACCTCAGACTTGGCCGAAGGTTCACCTTCCAACAAGACAATGACCCTAAAGCACACAGCTAAAATAATAAAGGAATGGCTTCAGAACAACTCTGTGACCATTCTTGACTGGCCAGCCATAGCCCTGACCTAAACCCAACTCAGCATCACTGGAGAGACCTGAAAATGGCTGTCCACCAACGTTCACCATCCAACCAGACAGACCTGGAGAGCATCTGCAAGGAAGAATGGCAGAGGATCCCCAAATCCAGGTGTGAAAAACTTGTTGCATCATTCCCAAGACGGCTCATGGCTGTACTAGCTCAAAATGGTTCTTCTACTCAATACTGAGCAAAGGGTCTGAATACTTACTGTATGACCATGTTATATTTCAGTTTTTCTTTTTTAATAAATTTGCAAAAATTTCTACATTTGTTTTTTTTCAGTCAAGATGGGGTGCAGAGTGTACATTAATGAGGAAAAAAACAACTATTTTTGAATTTACCAAATGGCTGCATTGACACAAAGTGAAAAATTTAAGGGGGTCTGAATACTTTCCATACCCACTGTACACCTTCCCACTTGCTTGTTCTCCCTTTATCTCCACACTGCTGCCTTATTTGATTGACAGTTCTGGCTTCATAAAGCCAGAGAAGGGACAACAGATGGAAACAAGCAGGTGGCAAGGTGTATTTAAATGTTTGGGCACACCATTATGCACCGAGCGCCTGTATTTGGTTTGACAAATATTTAGAATTGAGAGTCCTCAGTGGTTGATACCTTTTAATGGCTAACTGAAAAGATGGTAACAAATTGCAAGCTTTCCAGACTACTCAGGTCTCTTTATCAGACAGCGACTAATACAAATTCTGAAGAATCACATATTTAAACAACACAGCAGAAAGATAATGCAATGGATAAGACAAGTGAGGTGAAGCAGAGCTATCATTATGGGAGAGGGGGATAAACGGTTGTGGCCATAAATATTGGAACAGTTCATAGATAAGGAGTGTGAATGTTTTATTGTCCTCTGATTGGGGTCTGGTCCATTGCATTATCTTTCTGCTGTGTTGTGTATAAATATGCGATTCTTCAGAATTTGTTTTAGTCTTTGCCTGATGAAAAGACCTGAGTAGTCTCGAAAGCTGCAATTTGTTACCATCTTTTCAGTTAGCCATTAAAAGGTATCAACCACTGAGGACTCTCAATTCTAAATATTTTTCCATCTACTGGCTAACACGGTACCAAGATATACATCATTCCTGTATGTATTTGGTTGGGACAGTCATTCTGCGCTAACAGACTCCCTTTAACGTGTAAGCAATTTTGTCAAAAAAATATAGCAAATGCTGATTGGTTCCTCCTAACAAATGATACATCAACTTTTACAGGGGAAACAATAGGAATTTACTACAAAAAAGTAGAACTTGGGGTTTGTTCAGATGAGCGTACTCTTTCACGCGAATTAATGTTGGGTAACACGCTGACTACCATTAGGACTGTTCAGATGACAAGTTTTTACAGGGTCCGATTGTTCGTATGGACCAAAAGATTGAAGAATGCACGATTCTCTTCCGTATTTTGAATGAGACTCACCCATTTCGGTCAATGGGTGCGAAGGGAGGAAAAAAAAAAAAAAAGATTCCTCATAGTAAACTAAAATGTATTTGATTATTTACATTTTAAATGATGCATATAATTACAGATGGCATACAAATGTAAAAAAAAGGACATATTGATGGCACAAGGCTGAAACTCTACCAATTTCTCCATACACATCTCGTCCTATACTCCATAAGGCAGGTTTCCCACATCCATGTTTGAACGGTTGGAGTACAGAACAATGCCTGGACGGGCCGCGGGGTCTCCGGACTGGCCACGGGGTCTCCGGACTGGCCACTTGTCAGGAGGCCTACAGCCAGTCCATACTTGGACAAATTTGTGAAGCCGGCCTGCGGCATATACACGGCCCTCCACATGAACACCAGTAGTAGTACAGCACATGTTGGGGCTCAGGAGCTTCAGCTATATCTTTATTAAAAGACCCCTTTTTCATAAAAAGAAAAAAAAATTCAGTAGAAAAATAAGTAAGTGTTACCTTAATTTTTTTGGCATCAAAGTTAAAAAGAAGATCACTGTTACAAGTCACGGTGGCCCACGCTCCTGAATGGGAAGATGTTGTACGATCGAATACACAAAAGAGAGCTGGATTTCCTTTTGATGACGATTATGGCTGCACATCCTCTTCTCGTATGCAGACACCATTTCATCTCGCACTCGAGATTTCGCTCCCACTATACATTTAACTCATGTTAGATCAAACAATTCAGGATTTCAAACGGCTCATATAGTGCCAATTCAGCAACCTCGCCGAGAAAACTCTTAAACATCAGCTTTCTGACTTCCGTAACAGGAGCCCAAGGGAGGACGGTCTGGCTGCTTCTAATTGCTGGTTTTCCAGCACAAGATCACATTTTTTAATATAGAGAGATAGTTATACAGCTCCCATTCAAGGCGAACAAAAGCATTTCTTACTGACAGCTATAGTCAGGTCTATCATGGATAATTTATTTAAAAAAAAAAAAAAAAGTCATCCGCTGTACAGGCAGGTGTGCCGCCAATATCCCCATGCTCCGTGCCATGTAAAAGCCAACAGCTGATGAGAACACACATATATATATATATATATATATATATATATATATATATATATATATATATATATATATATATATATATATATATAACGCCGAAATACTACAATATTCAGAAAAGAAAAACCTACGCCCCACTTATATAAGTGCACACTCATCCTAGCAGATCATAAAAAGTCTAGTTACCGCAACAATATATAAAATGCAATTACTAGTGCATTGCTAAAAGAAAAAAAAAATCTATATGAAACATCTGTTGTATCCAATTTTTGGACTGATCCCATGATCATATAAAAAGTTTACTTCCTCTCAAAAACAAGTGGAAGAACAGATGCATTTATCCTTAATAACGCTGAAAACAATGTATTCCCCTGATTCACAAGAATGATTTAAAAGGCGATAATACCGATTCCAGCTAGAGGAAGCAGGAACATGTTCGCACCGTGGGGATCAAAACGTATTTTTCAACATCAAAATTCAAGGAACACGTAGTTATGGATTAATAAACATGCGCATCCGCATTCAGACTAGTATTAAACGGGTTGTCTAGGAATTTGATATTCATGGTTTTTTCCAGGATAAGTCATCAATATCAAGATCAGTGGGGGGTCCGACAACTGGCAAACCACCAATCAGTTGTTTTAAAAGGGGGGGGGGGGGGGGACTGCAATAATTGAGAACAGCCATTACACAATGTACAGCGCTGTGTAATTTCACTGGACCGCCAAACCGCTGTGGCGTTTACATTTCAGGCAGAACCCGTCAGAAAAAAAGTGCCCACCCACCAATAAAACAAACAACGTTGCACATAAATGTTGTAACGGTGCTTTCCCGAAGAGTCTTTGCCTGGGAAAACTCGGCGGGTGCTTTAACATGATTTTCAAAGCCTTAAGAGGTTTTTCATAGAATGTTAAGAGTTGGAAGGGACCTCAAGGGTCATAGTGTCCAACCCCCTGCTCAATGCAGGAGTCACTAAACCTTCTCAGGCAAATGTCTGTCCAGCCTCGGTCTAAAGACTTCCATTGAAGGAGAACTCACCACCTCTCGTGTCAGCCTGTCCCACTCATTGATTACCCTAACTGTCAAAACGTTTTTTCTACTATCTACGTATCTTCTGTCTTTCAATTTTATTCCATTGCTTCTCAGGTTTCCATGTAATTTCACCCCTTTCTTTTATTTTAGGTGCTACGAGGTTACAGCAGTCACTCCATGATAATGGTGGAGGAGAAGGAGGAGAGGAGACGTCCTGGAATCCACCAGTGGGATGGAGACGTAGCGGAGGATCGACGGGTGAATCTCTGCTGTTTATTATTTTCAAAGCACTCAATAAACCTAAAATAAAAGAACGGGGTGAAAAGCCCTTTATAGAGATCGTATCACTTGCCATAAATACGGAACTTGTTTATCTAGTATAAAGAATAATATCTTCCTGTAATTGCTTATATTTTTGTTTCTCTCAGTTCTTGGGACATGGCTCCCTCTCCCATGTGCATAAATTTTTCAGTTTAGCCAAGAGGGCGTGGTCCTCAAGAAGTGAACGATAAAGTGTTATAGACCAAGCGCCTTGGCTAAAAAGACTAGATTTAGATGATCAGGAGATTAGTCTACAGTAGTCCTTCTTTACTGATCAAGTCTTCATATAGCCGCTCTCCCCCTTTGTGGCATCGGTGATTGAGCAGGCTTTTGGCTTGTCATATAGACCAATGCTCATCACAGGTAAGAACTCCAGCACAACATCATCTACGCGACCGTTATTAGCATACAGAGATTACCAAGATAATGGACCTGTCTCATTTTATTTATTACACTTACAATGCCACTCAGGTTTTAACAATGCAACTTTCCCAATGCATGAAACGCTCGGCGTGTGATGTGGAAGGCTGGTGATTAGCAGACTATACAATGTGAACACGTTACTGGTGATTGCTTATGTGAGTAATCAGAAGGAGCCCGAGTAAGAAAACACGTTCAAGAAATTGAATTCTATTAAAGAACAGAAGGTGTTAAAACTCCGACTCCTTATATCCAGGCTCAGCCATCCATAGAAGAAATAAACTTAATACACAAGATGACAAAAGTATTAAACGAGCTCTATGGTCAAACATTTGTGGCGTCCTCCTGTGACAGCTAAAGCTTCACTAACCGGTGTCATGAAGTGTGGTTATGACAAGCCGCCCCCACCAAAATCCTTGTGGGATCACCTAAATAAATAAATGATGTCCTGTCGTATAACTTTTGAGCACTTTTCAACATTGCCAAAGGAAAAATTTCCTATTACGTATAAATTTCCTGGTATGAGACAATGAAGGCTGATACTGATCTGTAATAAAGCCTCATTGTCTTAAATACTGAAAACACAACGATAACAGATTTGTTCACCTGCATTGTGTCGTTGTGTTAGGTGGACAACACGGCACTGGTACCATTTTGTGGATTTACACTAGTATAAGTCTAACAATTTACAAACACAAATAATAGAATATAGCCATCATTAAGATTGAGGAATATTTACATACAATATTATATGTATTTTCCAGACCTTAAACTTTGCCGACTTTCCTTCGGGAATGTCCCCAACCTGAGATCAGCAGGTATCAGAGCCCTTACAATTCAAGCAAAACTAACTGATGTGTGTGAGAACTGTATAAAGCTCAAAAAAGGCTCGTCCCAAGAATGGAAGTAATCTCTAGTACTCGGCTAGCTCCAGCTAATATAAAATGAGGGCAGTTGCTTGTACACAACCTCAGCTCCATTCAGGTGAGGCCCTTTAGGGCCACATTCCCAGAAAGTTTATGTGGCCCAGCAGAGAGACCTTCATTGATCAGGAAGTTATCTCCATCACATTTTGCAACTTAAGAATTAAAGGGGCTGCCCAATACTCAAAAAAGCACTGATTGGTCACAGGTATCCTTTGGAGAGCCAGTGCAGACACCGCTAGAAGAGCGTCAGCGCCGAAGATGAATATAACTTACTAGATGGTGGCCCGATTCTAACGCATCGGGTATTCTAGAATATGCATGGCCACGTGGTACATTGCCCAGCAACGTGGTACATTGCCCAGCAACGTGGTACATTGCCCAGCAACGTGGTACATTGCCCAGCAACGTGGTACATTGCCCAGCAACGTGGTACATTGCCCAGCAACGTGGTACATTGCCCAGCAACGTGGTACATTGCCCAGCAACGTGGTACATTGCCCAGCAACGTGGTACATTGCCCAGCAACGTGGTACATTGCCCAGCAACGTGGTACATTGCCCAGCAACGTGGTACATTGCCCAGCAACGTGGTACATTGCCCAGCAACGTGGTACATTGCCCAGCAACGTGGTACATTGCCCAGCAACGTGGTACATTGCCCAGCAACGTGGTACATTGCCCAGCAACGTGGTACATTGCCCAGCAACGTGGTACATTGCCCAGCAACGTGGTACATTGCCCAGCAACGTGGTACATTGCCCAGCAACGTGGTACATTGCCCAGCAACATGGTACATTGCCCAGCAACATGGTACATTGCCCAGCAACATGGTACATTGCCCAGCAACATGGTACATTGCCCAGCAACATGGTACATTGCCCAGCAACATGGTACATTGCCCAGCAACATGGTACATTGCCCAGCAACATGGTACATTGCCCAGCAACATGGTACATTGCCCAGCAACATGGTACATTGCCCAGCAACATGGTACATTGCCCAGCAACATGGTACATTGCCCAGCAACATGGTACATTGCCCAGCAACATGGTACATTGCCCAGCAACATGGTACATTGCCCAGCAACATGGTACATTGCCCAGCAACATGGTACATTGCCCAGCAACATGGTACATTGCCCAGCAACATGGTACATTGCCCAGCAACATGGTACATTGCCCAGCAACATGGTACATTGCCCAGCAACATGGTACATTGCCCAGCAACATGGTACATTGCCCAGCAACATGGTACATTGCCCAGCAACATGGTACATTGCCCAGCAACATGGTACATTGCCCAGCAACATGGTACATTGCCCAGCAACATGGTACATTGCCCAGCAACATGGTACATTGCCCAGCAACATGGTACATTGCCCAGCAACATGGTACATTGCCCAGCAACATGGTACATTGCCCAGCAACATGGTACATTGCCCAGCAACATGGTACATTGCCCAGCAACATGGTACATTGCCCAGCAACATGGTACATTGCCCAGCAACATGGTACATTGCCCAGCAACATGGTACATTGCCCAGCAACATGGTACATTGCCCAGCAACATGGTACATTGCCCAGCAACATGGTACATTGCCCAGCAACATGGTACATTGCCCAGCAACATGGTACATTGCCCAGCAACATGGTACATTGCCCAGCAACATGGTACATTGCCCAGCAACATGGTACATTGCCCAGCAACATGGTACATTGCCCAGCAACATGGTACATTGCCCAGCAACATGGTACATTGCCCAGCAACATGGTACATTGCCCAGCAACATGGTACATTGCCCAGCAACATGGTACATTGCCCAGCAACATGGTACATTGCCCAGCAACATGGTACATTGCCCAGCAACATGGTACATTGCCCAGCAACATGGTACATTGCCCAGCAACATGGTACATTGCCCAGCAACATGGTACATTGCCCAGCAACATGGTACATTGCCCAGCAACATGGTACATTGCCCAGCAACATGGTACATTGCCCAGCAACATGGTACATTGCCCAGCAACATGGTACATTGCCCAGCAACATGGTACATTGCCCAGCAACATGGTACATTGCCCAGCAACCTGGTACATTGCCCAGCAACCTGGTATATTGCCCAGCAACCTGGTATATTGCCCAGCAACCTGGTATATTGCCCAGCAACCTGGTATATTGCCCAGCAACCTGGTATATTGCCCAGCAACCTGGTATATTGCCCAGCAACCTGGTATATTGCCCAGCAACCTGGTATATTGCCCAGCAACCTGGTATATTGCCCAGCAACCTGGTATATTGCCCAGCAACCTGGTATATTGCCCAGCAACCTGGTATATTGCCCAGCAACCTGGTATATTGCCCAGCAACCTGGTATATTGCCCAGCAACCTGGTATATTGCCCAGCAACCTGGTATATTGCCCAGCAACCTGGTATATTGCCCAGCAACCTGGTATATTGCCCAGCAACCTGGTATATTGCCCAGCAACCTGGTATATTGCCCAGCAACCTGGTATATTGCCCAGCAACCTGGTATATTGCCCAGCAACCTGGTATATTGCCCAGCAACCTGGTATATTGCCCAGCAACCTGGTATATTGCCCAGCAACCTGGTATATTGCCCAGCAACCTGGTATATTGCCCAGCAACCTGGTATATTGCCCAGCAACCTGGTATATTGCCCAGCAACCTGGTATATTGCCCAGCAACCTGGTATATTGCCCAGCAACCTGGTATATTGCCCAGCAACCTGGTATATTGCCCAGCAACATGGTATATTGCCCAGCAACATGGTATATTGCCCAGCAACATGGTATATTGCCCAGCAACATGGTATATTGCCCAGCAACATGGTATATTGCCCAGCAACATGGTATATTGCCCAGCAACATGGTATATTGCCCAGCAACATGGTATATTGCCCAGCAACATGGTATATTGCCCAGCAACATGGTATATTGCCCAGCAACATGGTATATTGCCCAGCAACATGGTATATTGCCCAGCAACATGGTATATTGCCCAGCAACATGGTATATTGCCCAGCAACATGGTATATTGCCCAGCAACATGGTATATTGCCCAGCAACATGGTATATTGCCCAGCAACATGGTATATTGCCCAGCAACATGGTATATTGCCCAGCAACATGGTATATTGCCCAGCAACATGGTATATTGCCCAGCAACATGGTATATTGCCCAGCAACATGGTATATTGCCCAGCAACATGGTATATTGCCCAGCAACATGGTATATTGCCCAGCAACATGGTATATTGCCCAGCAACATGGTATATTGCCCAGCAACGTGGTATATTGCCCAGCAACGTGGTATATTGCCCAGCAACGTGGTATATTGCCCAGCAACGTGGTATATTGCCCAGCAACGTGGTATATTGCCCAGCAACGTGGTATATTGCCCAGCAACGTGGTATAAAGCACAGCCCATGTAGTATATTGCCCAGCAACATGGTATATTGCCCAGCAACATGGTATATTGCCCAGCAACATGGTATATTGCCCAGCAACATGGTATATTGCCCAGCAACATGGTATATTGCCCAGTCACGTAGTAAAAAGCACAGCCCATGTACTATATTGCACAGCCCATGTAGTATATAGAAATGTGGGCATCATATCCCTGTTAAAAAAAAAAAATAAATAAATTTAAAAAAATAGTTATATACTCACCCTCCGGAGCTCCCGGATCCAAGCGAAGCGGTTACAGACGCTGAGTCCTCGCGCGCTCCGGTCTGAAGAGCGCATTGCGGTCTCGCGAGATGATGACGTAGCGGTCTCGTGAGACCGCTACGTCATCATCTCGCGAGATCGCAGCATGGACCGGTTACCGAAGCGTCGCGAGCGAGAAAGGCCCGTTGTGGATCCGAGGGGCCGATGGACGGTGAGTATATAACGATTTTTTATTTTTTTTATTATTTTTAACATTATATCTTTTTACTATTGATGCCGCATAGGCAGCATCAATAGTAAAACGTTGGTCACACAAGGTTAATAGCAGCGTTAACCGAGTGCGTTACACCGCGGCATAGCGCGGTCGGTTAACGCTGCCATTAACCCTGTGTGAGCGGTGACCAGAGGGGAGTATGGCGGGGGCACTGACTGCAGGGAGGAAGGAGCAGCCATGTTGCCGCCAGACTGTGCCCGTCGCTGATTTGTCGTGGCTGTTTTGCCGCGACCAATCAGCGACTTGGATTTCCATGATAGGCAGAGGCCGCAACCAATGAATATCTGTGACAGACAGAAACACGGAAGTGACCCTTAGATAATTATATAGTAGATTATTTAACAGGGGGGAAATGTAGGGACTCAGAAAGGGTGGTCCGAGTAATGTGCAACCACTATGAAGATCTGTATTCTACCTACTTTCCCTTTAAAGCATTGCTTAGACCTCATTCAGACGGCAGTGTTTTTTTTTCACGTACTTGAATGGTACAAGTCTCATTAATGTTTTGGATCTGAGTTTTATCTGTGTTTGGTCACTTTTTACCATCAGTGTTTTTTATGTATGGATAAATATCCTTTGCAGTGTTAATCATGGACATCTGCCACTGATTTTCACAGACTCAGACTTGTACAGATTATTTAGTCTAGAAAAAAGACGACTGAGGGGTGATCTAATAACCATGTATAAGTATATAAGGGGACAATACAAATATCTCGCTGAGGATCTGTTTATACCAAGGAAGGTGACGGGCACAAGGGGGCATTCTTTGCGTCTTGAGGAGAGAAGGTTTTTCCACCAACATAGAAGAGGATTCTTTACTGTTAGGGCAGTGAGAATCTGGAATTGCTTGCCTGAGGAGGTGGTGATGGCGAACTCAGTCGAGGGGTTCAAGAGAGGCCTGGATGTCTTCCTGGAGCAGAACAATATTGTATCATACAATTATTAGGTTCTGTAGAAGGACTTAGATCTGGGGATTTATTATGATGGAATATAGGCTGAACTGGATGGACAAATGTCTTTTTTCGGCCTTACTAACTATGTTACTATGTTACTTTTCATCTGTGAAATCTGTGGAGGGACATGTAACTAAACAGCCCTCATTGACTATAATAGTTAAGGTACCTTCACACTAAACGACGCTGCAGCGATCCAGACAACGATCCGGATTGCTGCAGCGTCGCTGTTTGGTCGCTGGAGAGCTGTCACACAGACCGCTTTCCAGCGACCAACGATGCCGGTAACCAGGGTAAACATCGGGTTATTAAGCGCAGGGCCGCACTTAGTAACCCGATGTTTACCCTGGTTACCATCCTAAAAGTAAAAAAAACAAACGCTACATACTTACCTACCGCTGTCTGTCCCCGGCGCTCTGCTTCTCTGCTCTGGCTGTGAGCGCCGGGCATCCGCAAAGCAGAGCGGTGACGTCACCGCTCTGCTTTCCGGCCGCTGTGCTCACAGCCAGTACAGGAGGAGTGCAGAGAAGCACAGCGCCGGGGACAGACAGCGGAAGGTAAGTATGTAGTGGTTGTTTTTTTAACTTTTACGATGGTAACCAGGGTAAACATCGGGTTACTAAGCGCGGCCCTGCGCTTAGTAACCCGATGTTTACCCTGGTTACCAGCGAAGACATCGCTGAATCGGTGTCACACACGCCGATTCAGCGATGTCAGCGGGAGAGCCAGCGACCAAAGAAAGTTCTGGCCTTCTAGCCCCGACCAACGACATCACAGCAGGATTCTGATCGCTGCTGCCTGTCAAACTAAACGATATCGCTAGCGAGGACGCTGCAACGTCACGGATTGCTAGCGATATCGTTTAGTGTGACGGTACCTTTACACGTGCCATCTCTCTGAAAATCAGATATCTTAATGAGGGCTATTACATGTTCCAAATAACAAGATTCTGTCGGGATGTCCCCTAGGATTTGCCCCAGTGTTCTCTGACAAGCCATCATTGGTGCACTGCATGGAATCTTTGCTAGAACTCCAAAAAGAAAAAAAAAAAAGAAAAAAAAAAACAAACAAAACAAAACTACATTATAAAAACCTTTGCTATAATCGTATTTGAAAGGTCTCTGTGTTAATTGAAGTACATGGCCTGGGCTAGCAATGTACAATATTATTTAATGTCTTAGGGGGGTTTATTTATTAATTTCTTTCTTTTTTTTTTATTCATTTTATTATTTCATGTTTTAAAATAAGTCAATAAAGAAAAAATATATGTTAACCGAGGTGCCGGAAAATGTTTTTTCCCCTTGGATTTTACGTAAGCTTGAAATCAAGTAAGTCAATAGCACACAATGGCTAGTACATATTGGGGGGGTGGGGGGTGAAAAGACAAGAGCAGAGCTAGTTTAACCTTAAAAAAAAAAAAAAAAAACACAGAAAAAAAATAGTGGCTGATGCGTTGGGGTTATTTGTGTGTGAAGGAGACAGTCAAAGCTGTAAAGAATAGTGAATTCTGAATTCTATTACCAACTTATGTGGGAAGTTTTCTTAACCTGAAAGTAACATTTGCCAAGGTTACAAGAAGTCCCACAAATAGATTCCTACATTTCGGAATCAGATAAGGGGGGAAAAAAAAAGCCCATGGAGATCAATTTCATATAAGCAGATTCAAGTAGGGAGACCCAATTTTCAGTTCGGTTTGAGCTGCAGAAGTCAGATCTACTTATATTCTGGATGTTCTAACAAATTAGAGGCTTCATTTACGGAGCTTGGAGAGCGAGGATTTCGGAGGTGAGGCAATCATGAGGCGTGAAATTATCATTGGCGATATGAGGATATTTCACTTTACAGAAATGAAGACAGACATCAGAACATGAAGAAATAAAGCCAAAGTAAACTGAATCCAGCCCGGTGTTCACTGGGTGTCCTGCTGATGGATGGGTCACTAATCAAAAGACACAAGTTCATTTATGGAAGACGCTTGGTAATATTTGCATTAATAAAATGGAGAATATCATGGATGATCTCTCTCCATCATGACTAATCAGTTGTGTTCCTCAGGCAGACACACTTGTCTATATTATCATGAGTTTGTTTGAACAGTGGTCCTGGTATCTCACAATGGGTGAGGGACCTGGCAATCATCTCTATACTGACATGCTCTATCAAAAATTACAAAGTGGTGTCCATGATCTGGGACCTCTATAGCCGCTTAACCACCGAAACGCAGTGGTCAACTTCTGACAGCGGTATTTTGGTGGGGAGATCCCACTAAGTCATCCATAACCCCTGCGATGTCATTGCAGGGTGCTGATGGGCTTGCAAAAAACTCCCATTTACTACCATTTTGGTACTCCGGTGAAACCCAGCACAAGGTTTGGCTTCAGGATTCAGTGCAGCACTGTGGTACATAGAACAATCACACAGTCGCAGGTTCAAGCCTCCTAAGGAGACCAAAAAATAAATAAAATATGCAGCCTTCAATTGAAAGCTGTTACACCATTATTCTGGTATAAAAAGCTTTGAAAAGTCACATCATTTTGGTTCAAGTGAAGGCATTACTAATATTATGTGACTAGGCGTTCTCACGCCATTTTCGCCCACAAAGACGATGGAGTTATTAAGTTCTCCATCTTCTCCACATTCGTATTGTAATTTTCTCACACGAGAAACTTGGATCACACTCAGATGAAACTCTGACAGAAGTCATAATCAGTCTCATGAAAGAATATATGACCATATATATCACCATCTACACTTCTGGGAAGCCCTGGGGATATACTTCACCTGTGGGAAGGTACACCATCTAGCCGCCATTCCATCACCCCAGCGGACCCCTAAGCAGCGTCGGTCACCCTGACCGAATACCACAGGTGGCGTCACGAACACTACCGTTATCTACAAACTCTACCCTTATATTGGGCGCCCCTCATAGGGCCACGGTCCGGGTTGAGCCACCGTGACAGCCCAGCCGAGGGAACTGAAGGACCTGGTACCGAGTACCCCATTGCCCTTACGTTGGGGCGATCCACAAGTAATGGGACCAAAATTGTCTGTGCAACTTGTCTGTGACTTTGTCGTACAACTATTTTGGAACTGCGATTTGGCTGTAAAAAGTTTCATGTGACTTGCATTGATGTCAGACACGACTGTTCCCACAGACTTGCGACCACCACAGTTAGGCTAAGGCGACACGTGACTGAAGTGCCCCGTTCCGACTCTGGATTTAGCAATTTCCTATGTTGTTGCATTGCAACCTACTGTGACACAGAAATGTAGTGTTGGACTTTCTATCCAAGTTGCACGTGACTTACTTGCCATAGACTTCAATGTGGGACGCATGCAACTTTTCAAAGATTTGTCTTTTTTTTTTTTTTTTTGTTCTTTTAGGCTGGGACCACAGTTTGCGCAGTCTAAGAACACTCTAAGCAGGTGAATGGGGTCGTATCATGACCAGCAGGGTACCGTTACTAACAAGTCTCCAAAAGTCAGAACCAGATGGATCCTTGTGACTTGCTTGGCACAGTGGATTGATTTTAACCATTAAATGTAAGCTGCAGTCCCCCGAATTGCATACAACTCAATGTATTTCTTTGGACTGCAGCTAAATAGTTAAACATCAGCAGTGCTATAAAAAGTTGCAGTGTAGTCGAGGCCTAAATCTGTACAAAAATGTATTTCTGCGGCATCATCTGATCTCCCGATTTCTGTTGAACAGTATTCACATTAGCGGAGCAACCTAAGGTAATCAAAGTATGGTCCAGCCCCACTGCAGGGGGTCCGCAGGGTGCAGCTGTCTAGAGACCGCAGTTCTGCCTATTCCTGCCATTTTATACCAGTGCACAACATGGAAGGTGATAAATAATCGTTCTCTCGTCCAGTAAATCTTAAGATCTGTCAAAATTTATAGAAAAGAAAAACTTTCTTCCAACATTTTGAAAGTAATGAATTAATATTTTATAAGTTTCCATTTTTCTTCATCCCGGCTGCTCGGAAAGGTCACTTTTTTTTGCACTGGAGACTGAGCAGATGGATGTGAATCCCGTCCGCCATCACGGAGAACATTTATGCGCCTTGACAAAGGCATTTATCAAAGTCATGGAACACAACGCTTTCTCACCTGGGGTCACATCGGCTGAAATTCTATTTCATGTTTTACAGCGCGGTGAGACAGGGACGGAATAACTTACACATCACAAATCACAACACAGAAGCCGGATCTGCGGCCTCGTCACTCAGGACCCATTACTGCACTAATCTAGTGTAATGAGCAGCTGGCAGCGCCACATTGCTCCGTATACCCGGCGTCGCCTCGCTGTCACACCGAGGTGGGGTTATCCCAATCTGCACCCCTAATCAACATGGACTGGAATGGAGGACGGCGCCACGCTCCACCAGGTGTACGGCTGGACAACATGGCAAGCAATGGCCACCGTCAACACTCCACGGTCAGGGTGTACGACGCACAGTGACAAAATATCACTTGGGGACCACAGGAGCCACGGTCACACAAAGGTGGAAAATCAGTGAGAACATGTGGAGCTCCCAGGTCCAGATCACGGTGTACATGGCACGAGCACAGCACAATGCCACGCACACGAGCTGCCATGCAGAGATTTACCTTGGCACAAACACCGGCCAGACAACACTCACGTCGCTGATCACTGCCGGTATTACAGGGCCTCCACGTGTGGGTATATATGTATACAGACGGACACAGAACCCGAGGCGTGCGAGGGTCACATTACACAGCGAGGTCTATAAGGGAAAGAGACTGGTGACCGACTGCAGTGTGTACAGCGCTGCAGAATATGTTGGAGATACATATACACACACATAGGACCTTAGACATATCTGGGCACATCACATGCAAACATAATCATATATATATGGTGAATACATTAAGATTTGGAAATTAGATTGCAAGCTCGGTAGGGGACAAACATCGACAACAGTGCACTGTGGAGGTGCCATGAAAATACATTACACATATACACAGGTGCACATATGTGATAGATACACACACAATGTGTATACTAGTCTCTAGATAATGTATAGATACACACACGTACATTAAGAACATACACATAAGTATACACAGTATGTACATTAACACTACACTATATACACACTATATACATAGATGCACAATACAAAAATAGTACATACACATATACATACACATATAGTACATACACAGATACACATTATATACACAGTACATACACACATAGTATATACACAGATACACATTATATACACAGTACATACACACATAGTATATACACACGCACAGTACATACATACACATAGTATATACACATTACACACATAGTAACACATTACATACACACACACACTACATACACACATAGTATATACACAGTACATACACACACTACATACACACATAGTATATACACAGTACATACACACACTACATACACACATAGTAACACATTACACATACACACACTACATACACACATAGTAACACATTACACATACACAGTACATACACACAGTACATACATACACACAGTACATACATACACAGTATATACACACTCAGTACATACACACACTACATACATACACACAGTACATACACACAGTACATACACACACACAGTACATACACACACTACATACACACATAGTATATACACAGTACATACACACACTACATACACACATAGTAACACATTACACATACACACACTACATACACACATAGTAACACATTACACATACACAGTACATACACACAGTACATACATACACACAGTACATACATACACACAGTACATACATACACAGTATATACACACTCAGTACATACACACAGTACATACATACACAGTACATACACACAGTACATACATACACACAGTACATACACACACACAGTACATACATACACAGTATATACACACTCAGTACATACACACACTACATACACACACAGTACACACACACAGTACACACACACAGCCCACGGGGCAGCGCTCACCTCCTCGTCCGCCTCGTCCTGCTCCCCCGCGCACTGCCGTCCTGTCTCCCCTCCACGTCTCCTCGCCTCCTCCAGTGTGAGGTGTGGACCCTCGGAGTCGCAGTCGGTGCTGCTCCCCCCACTAGTCGCCTTCATCTCTCCCTCTGACAGGGTCTGCGATCCGGAGGAGGAAAGTGATGAAGAGGAGGAGGTGTCCGCTCCCTCGGAAACTTTGCCGTCCATCTCCCCGCAGTGTGCGCTTCCTGGGCTGAGGCGTCAGCAGGTGCCGGCATAGGCTATGTCTGAGGGCTGAGTGCCGGCGCCCCGTCCCCCAGCTCCATGCCCGGGAGATGCGTACAGCGGCTCCCACCTTTCTGTCTCTGCAAAACCACAACTGGACGCCGCCGCTCCACCTCTCCCAGCGTGCGGGGAACCCGCTCCAACCCGCGGCTCCTGCAGCCAATGAGCACGGCACCTGGGGGCGGTGCGAGCAACAAGTCTCAGAGGGAACGGAGCAGCACCTGAGCGGCAGGTGAGGGAGGGAGAGCCGGCAGGGAGGTGGCACTGCTACAGGTGAGGGAGGGAGAGCCGGCAGGGAGGTGGCACTGCTGCAGGTGAGGGAGGGAGAGCCGGCAGGGAGGTGGCACTGCTGCAGGTGAGGGAGGGAGGAAGTAAGAGCCGGGCAGGGAGGTGGCACTGCTACAGGTGAGGGAGGGAGGGAGAGCCGGGCAGGGAGGTGGCACTGCTGCAGGTGAGGGAGGGAGGGAGTAAGAGCCGGGCAGGGAGGTGGCACTGCTACAGGTGAGGGAGGGAGGGAGAGCCGGGCAGGGAGGTGGCACTGCTACAGGTGAGGGAGAGCCGGCAGGGAGGTGGCACTGCTGCAGGTGAGGGAGGGAGGGAGTAAGAGCCGGGCAGGGAGGTGGCACTGCTACAGGTGAGGGAGGGAGGGAGAGCCGGGCAGGGAGGTGGCACTGCTACAGGTGAGGGAGGGAGAGCCGGGCAGGGAGGTGGCACTGCTACAGGTCAGGGAGGGAGAGCCGGGCAGGGAGGTGGCACTGCTACAGGTGAGGAAGGGAGAGCCGGGCAGGGAGGTGGCACTGCTGCAGGTGAGGGAGGGAGAGCCGGGCTGGGAGCTGGCACTGCTACAGGTGAGGGAGGGAGAGCCGGGCAGGGAGGTGGCAATGCTACAGGTGAGGGAGGTGGCACTACTACAGGTGAGGAAGGGAGAGCCGAGCAGGGAGATGGCACTGCTGCTAGTGTGGAAGGGAGAGTCGGGCAGGGAGGTGGCACTGCTACAGGTGAGGGAGGGAGAGCTGGGCAGGGAGGTGGCACTGCTACAGGTGAGGGAGGGAGAGCCGGGCAGGGAGGTGGCACTGCTACAGGTGAGGAAGGGAGAGCCAGGCAGGGAGATGGCACTGCTGCTAGTGTGGAAGGGAGAGCCGGGCAGGGAGGTGGCACTGCTGCAGGTGAGGAAGGGAGAGCCAGGCAGGGAGGTGGCACTGCTACAGGTGAGGGAGGGAGAGCCGGGCAGGGAGATGGCACTGCTGCTAGTGTGGAAGGGAGAGTCGGGCAGGGAGGTGGCACTGCTGCAGGTGAGGAAGGGAGAGCCAGGCAGGGAGATGGCACTGCTGCTAGTGTGGAAGGGAGACCCGGGCAGGGAGGTGGCACTGCTACAGGGGAGGAAGGGAGAGCCGGGCAGGGAGGTGGCACTGCTATAGGTGAGGAAGGGAGAGCCGGGCAGGGGGGTGGCACTGCTACAGGTGAGGAAGAGAGAGCCGGTCAAGGAGGTGGCACTGCTGCAGGTGAGGAAGGGAGAGCCGGGCAGGGAGGTGGCACTGCTGCAGGTGTGGAAGGGAGAGTCGGGCAAGGAGGTGGCACTGCTGCAGGTGAGGAAGGGAGAGCCGGCCAGGGAGATGGCACTGCTGCTAGTGTGGAAGGGAGAGCCGGGCAGGGAGGTGGCACTGCTACAGGTGAGAGAGGGAGAGCCGGGCAGGGAGGTGGCACTGCTACAGGTCAGGGAGAGCCGGGCTGGGAGGTGGCACTGCTACAGGTGAGGAAGGGAGAGCCGGGCAGGGAGGTGGCACTGCTGCAGGTGAGGGAGGGAGAGCCGGGCTGGGAGCTGGCACTGCTACAGGTGAGGGAGGGAGAGCCGGGCAGGGAGGTGGCAATGCTACAGGTGAGGGAGGTGGCACTACTACAGGTGAGGAAGGGAGAGCCGAGCAGGGAGATGGCACTGCTGCTAGTGTGGAAGGGAGAGTCGGGCAGGGAGGTGGCACTGCTACAGGTGAGGGAGGGAGAGCTGGGCAGGGAGGTGGCACTGCTACAGGTGAGGGAGGGAGAGCCGGGCAGGGAGGTGGCACTGCTACAGGTGAGGAAGGGAGAGCCAGGCAGGGAGATGGCACTGCTGCTAGTGTGGAAGGGAGAGCCGGGCAGGGAGGTGGCACTGCTGCAGGTGAGGAAGGGAGAGCCAGGCAGGGAGGTGGCACTGCTACAGGTGAGGGAGGGAGAGCCGGGCAGGGAGATGGCACTGCTGCTAGTGTGGAAGGGAGAGTCGGGCAGGGAGGTGGCACTGCTGCAGGTGAGGAAGGGAGAGCCAGGCAGGGAGATGGCACTGCTGCTAGTGTGGAAGGGAGACCCGGGCAGGGAGGTGGCACTGCTACAGGGGAGGAAGGGAGAGCCGGGCAGGGAGGTGGCACTGCTATAGGTGAGGAAGGGAGAGCCGGGCAGGGGGGTGGCACTGCTACAGGTGAGGAAGAGAGAGCCGGTCAAGGAGGTGGCACTGCTGCAGGTGAGGAAGGGAGAGCCGGGCAGGGAGGTGGCACTGCTGCAGGTGTGGAAGGGAGAGTCGGGCAAGGAGGTGGCACTGCTGCAGGTGAGGAAGGGAGAGCCGGCCAGGGAGATGGCACTGCTGCTAGTGTGGAAGGGAGAGCCGGGCAGGGAGGTGGCACTGCTACAGGTGAGAGAGGGAGAGCCGGGCAGGGAGGTGGCACTGCTACAGGTCAGGGAGAGCCGGGCTGGGAGGTGGCACTGCTACAGGTGAGGAAGGGAGAGCCGGGCAGGGAGGTGGCACTGCTGCAGGTGAGGGAGGGAGAGCCGGGCTGGGAGCTGGCACTGCTACAGGTGAGGGAGGGAGAGCCGGGCAGGGAGGTGGCAATGCTACAGGTGAGGGAGGTGGCACTACTACAGGTGAGGAAGGGAGAGCCGAGCAGGGAGATGGCACTGCTGCTAGTGTGGAAGGGAGAGTCGGGCAGGGAGGTGGCACTGCTACAGGTGAGGGAGGGAGAGCTGGGCAGGGAGGTGGCACTGCTACAGGTGAGGGAGGGAGAGCCGGGCAGGGAGGTGGCACTGCTACAGGTGAGGAAGGGAGAGCCAGGCAGGGAGATGGCACTGCTGCTAGTGTGGAAGGGAGAGCCGGGCAGGGAGGTGGCACTGCTGCAGGTGAGGAAGGGAGAGCCAGGCAGGGAGGTGGCACTGCTACAGGTGAGGGAGGGAGAGCCGGGCAGGGAGATGGCACTGCTGCTAGTGTGGAAGGGAGAGTCGGGCAGGGAGGTGGCACTGCTGCAGGTGAGGAAGGGAGAGCCAGGCAGGGAGATGGCACTGCTGCTAGTGTGGAAGGGAGACCCGGGCAGGGAGGTGGCACTGCTACAGGGGAGGAAGGGAGAGCCGGGCAGGGAGGTGGCACTGCTATAGGTGAGGAAGGGAGAGCCGGGCAGGGGGGTGGCACTGCTACAGGTGAGGAAGAGAGAGCCGGTCAAGGAGGTGGCACTGCTGCAGGTGAGGAAGGGAGAGCCGGGCAGGGAGGTGGCACTGCTGCAGGTGTGGAAGGGAGAGTCGGGCAAGGAGGTGGCACTGCTGCAGGTGAGGAAGGGAGAGCCGGCCAGGGAGATGGCACTGCTGCTAGTGTGGAAGGGAGAGCCGGGCAGGGAGGTGGCACTGCTACAGGTGAGGAAGGGAGAGTCGGGCAGGGAGGTGGCACTGCTATAGGTGAGGAAGGGAGAGCCGGGCAGGGGGGTGGCACTGCTACAGGTGAGGAAGAGAGATCCGGGCAGGGAGGTGGCACTGCTTTAGGTGAGGGAGGGAGAGCCGGGCAGGGAGGTGGCACTGCTGCAGGTGAGGGAGGGAGAGCCGGGCAGGGAGGTGGCAGTGCTACAGGTGAGGGAGAGCCAGGCAGGGAGGTGGCACTGCTACAGGTGAGGGAGGGAGAGCTGAGCTTGAAGGTGGCACTGCTGCAGGTGATGAAGGGAGAGCCGGGCAGGGAGGTGGCACTGCTACAGGTGAGGCAGGGAGAGCCGGGCAGGGAGGTGGCACTGCTACAGGTGAGGGAGGGAGAGCCGGGCAGGGAGGTGGCACTGCTACAGGTGAGGGAGTGAGAGCTCGGCAGGGAGGTGGCACTGCTACAGGTGTGGAAGGGAGAGCCGGGCAGGGAGGTGGCACTGCTACAGGTGACAGAGTGAGAGCCGGGCAGGGAGGTGGCACTGCTACAGGTGAGGGAGTGAGAGCCGGGCAGGGAGGTGGCACTGCTACAGGTGTGGAAGGGAGAGCCGGGCAGGGAGGTGGCACTGCTACAGGTGAGGGAGGGAGAGCCGGGCAGGGAGGGGGCACTGCTACACGTGAGGGAGGGAGAGCCGGGCAGGGAGGTGGCACTGCTACAGGTGAGGAAGGGAGAGCCGGGCAGGGAGGTGGCACTGCTATAGGTGAGGAAGGGAGAGCCGGGCAGGGGGTGGCACTGCTACAGGTGAGGAAGAGAGATCCGGGCAGGGAGGTGGCACTGCTATAGGTGAGGAAGGGAGAGCCGGGCAGGGGGGTGGCACTGCTACAGGTGAGGAAGAGAGATCCGGGCAGGGAGGTGGCACTGCTTTACGTGAGGGAGGGAGAGCCGGGCAGGGAGGTGGCACTGCTGCAGGTGAGGGAGGGAGAGCCGGGCAGGGAGGTGGCACTGCTACAGGTGAGGGAGGGAGAACTGAGCAGGGAGGTGGCACTGCTGCAGGTGATGAAGGGAGAGCCGGGCAGGGAGGTGGCACTGCTACAGGTGAGGCTGGGAGAGCCGGGCAGGGAGGTGGCACTGCTACAGGTGAGGGAGGGAGAGCCGGGCAGGGAGGTGGCACTGCTACAGGTGAGGGAGTGAGAGCTGGGCAGGGAGGTGGCACTGCTACAGGTGTGGAAGGGAGAGCCGGGCAGGGAGGTGGCACTGCTACAGGTGACAGAGTGAGAGCCGGGCAGGGAGGTGGCACTGCTACAGGTGTGGAAGGGAGAGCCGGGCAGGGGAATGGAACTGCTACAGGTGAGGGAGAGTCGGGCAGGGAGGTGGCACTAGTACAGGTGAGGAAGGGAGAGCCGGGCAGGGGGATGGCACTGCTACAGGTGAGGAAGGGAGATCCAGGCAGGGAGGTGGCACTGCTTCAGATGAGGGAAAGGAGAGTGAGGCAGGGGATGGCACTGCTACAAGTGAGGAAAGGGAGAGCCGGGCACTGGTACAGGTGAGGGAAGGGACAGCTAGGTAGGGAGGTGGCACTGGTACAGTTGAGGGAATGGAGAGCAGGGCAGAGGTAGGCACTGCTGCAGGTGAGGAAGGGAGAGCCAGGCAGGGGAATGGCACTGCTACAGGTGAGGAAGGGAGAGCTGGGCAGGGAGATGGCACAGCTACAGGTGAGGAAGGGAGAGTTGGGCAGGGGGTTGGCACTGCTACATGTGAGGAAGGGAGAGCCGGGCAGGGAGGTGGCACTGCTACAGGTGAGGAAGGGAGAGCCAGGCAGGGGGATTGCACTGCTACAGGTGAGGAAGGGAGAGCTGGGCAGGGAAGTGGCACTGCTACTGGTGAGGAAGGGAGAGCCAGGCAGGGGGATGGCACTGCTACTGGTGAGGAAGGAAGAGCTGTGCAGGAGGATGGCACTGCTACATGTGAGGAAGGGAGAGTCGGGCAGGGAGGTGGGACTGCTACAGGTGAGGAAGGGAGAGCCGGAGATGGGAATGGCACCTCTACAGGTGAGGAAGGGAGAGCTGGGCAGGGGGATTGCACTACTACAGGTGAGGAAGGGAGAGCCGGGCAAGGAAGTGGCACTGCTACTGGTGAGGAAGGGAGAGCCGGGCAGGGGAATGGCACCTCTACATGTGAGGAAGGGAGAGCCGGGCAAGGGGATTGCACTGCTACAGGTGAGGAAGGGAGAGCCGGGCAGGGAAGTGGCACTGCTACTGGTGAGGAAGGGAGAGTCGGGCAGGGGGATGGCACTGCTACAGGTGAGGGAGAGCCAGGCAGGGAGGTGGCACTGCTACAGGTGATGAAGGGAGAGCCGGGCAGGGAGGTGGCACTGCTACAGGTGAGGCTGGGAGAGCCGGGCAGGGAGGTGGCACTGCTACAGGTGAGGGAGGGAGAGCCGGGCAGGGAGGTGGCACTGCTACAGGTGAGGGAGTGAGAGCTGGGCAGGGAGGTGGCACTGCTACAGGTGTGGAAGGGAGAGCCGGGCAGGGAGGTGGCACTGCTACAGGTGACAGAGTGAGAGCCGGGCAGGGAGGTGGCACTGCTACAGGTGTGGAAGTGAGAGCCGGGCAGGGGAATGGAACTGCTACAGGTGAGGGAGAGTCGGGCAGGGAGGTGGCACTAGTACAGGTGAGGAAGGGAGAGCCGGGCAGGGGGATGGCACTGCCACAGGTGAGGAAGGGAGATCCAGGCAGGGAGGTGGCACTGCTTCAGATGAGGGAAAGGAGAGTGAGGCAGGGGATGGCACTGCTACAGGTGAGGAAAGGGAGAGCCGGGCACTGGTACAGGTGAGGGAAGGGATAGCTAGGTAGGGAGGTGGCACTGGTACAGTTGAGGGAATGGAGAGCAGGGCAGAGGTAGGCACTGCTGCAGGTGAGGAAGGGAGAGCCAGGCAGGGGAATGGCACTGCTACAGGTGAGGAAGGGAGAGCTGGGCAGGGAGATGGCACAGCTACAGGTGAGGAAGGGAGAGTTGGGCAGGGGGTTGGCACTGCTACATGTGAGGAAGGGAGAGCCGGGCAGGGAGGTGGCACTGCTACAGGTGAGGAAGGGAGAGCCAGGCAGGGGGATTGCACTGCTACAGGTGAGGAAAGGAGAGCTGGGCAGGGAAGTGGCACTGCTACTGGTGAGGAAGGGAGAGCCAGGCAGGGGGATGGCACTGCTACTGGTGAGGAAGGAAGAGCTGTGCAGGAGGATGGCACTGCTACATGTGAGGAAGGGAGAGCCGGGCAGGGAGGAGGGACTGCTACAGGTGAGGAAGGGAGAGCCGGAGATGGGAATGGCACCTCTACAGGTGAGGAAGGGAGAGCCGGGCAGGGGGATTGCACTGCTACAGGTGAGGAAGGGAGAGCCGGGCAGGGAAGTGGCACTGCTACTGGTGAGGAAGGGAGAGCCGGGCAGGGGGATGGCACTGCTACAGGTGAAGGAGGGAGAGCTGGGCAGGAGGATGGCACTACTACTTGTGAAGAGCACAGAGCAGGACAATTAGATGGTACTGCTGCAGGGGCAGAGATTCGGGCAGGGGGACAACACTGCTACAGGTGAAAGGCACAGAGCCAGGCAGGGCGGTAGTACTGCTACAGGTCAGGAGCACAGAGCTGGGCAGATAAGGGAGGAGAGAGCCAGTCTCTACCCCACATTTGGAGCGCTCAGCTGGGTCGATAAAGGAATAGTGTTGGGTAAAGGTGAGATGACAGCACTGGGCAGTGCCACTGGTCAGGAAGGAGAGTAGGGGGAGGTAAATAAAGAGAGAAACTGACACTGCCAAGGTGAGAGGAGAAGGCCAGTGGTAAGAGAGAAGAAATCCAGGCACTGGTATTCGCAGGAATGATGTGAACTAAGCGCTGCCCCTGGTGAGGGAGAAGAAAGTCAGGCCTTGGCACAGGGGAGGAAGGAGAGTATGAGGATCTGTTGCAAATGATGACGGAGAAAGCAGACCACTGCCACATATAAAAGGGAATCTGTCACCCCAAAAATGTCCTATAAACTAAAGCCATGGCATCAGGGGCTTATCTACAGCAGTCTGTAAGGCCATGTGCCCACGTTCAGTATTTTTCACGTTTTTTCGCTATAAAAACGTGATAAAAACGCGAAAAAAGGCTTACATATGCCTCCTATTATTTACAGTCTATTCCGCATTTCTTGTGCAAATGTTGCTTTTTTTTCCGCGAAAAAATCGCATTGCGGAAAAAAAAGCAACATGTTCATTAAATTTGCGGAATTGCGGGGATTCCGCACACCTAGGAATGCATTGACCTGCTTACTTTCCGCATGGGGCTGTGCACACCATGCGGGAAGTAAGCAGATTATGTGCGGTTGGTACCCAGGGTGGAGGAGAGGAGACTCTCCTCCACGGACTGGGCACCATATAATTGGTAAAAAAAAAGAATTAAAATAAAAAATAGTCATATACTCACCCTCTGATGGCCCCGGAGTCCTCCCGCCTCTCATCGGTGCACGTTGCCGTCTCCGTTCCTGTAGATGGTGTGTGAAGGACCTGCGATGACGTCGCCGTCTTGTGATTGGTCGCTTGACCGCTCATGTGACCGCGACGTCATCGAAGGTCCTGCACACACACACCATCTATAGGAACGGACGCCGCTGAGGAGATCGTCTGTCTGCAGGTAAGTATAACCATTCTTATTTTTTTTATTATTTTTAAACATTCCATCTTTTACTATTGATGCTGCATAGGCAGCATCTATAGTAAAAAGTTGGTCACACTTGTCAAACACTATGTTTGACAAGTGTGACCAACCTGTCAGTCAGTTTTCCAAGCGATGTTACAGATCGCTTGGAAAACTTTAGCATTCTGCAAGCTAATTTCGCTTGCAAAATGCTGGAAAAAAAACGCAAAATTTCCGGTTTTCTTCAGGACGTGTGCACATACCATAATGCTGTAGATAAGCCCTTGATGTATCCTGAAGGATAAGAAAAACAGGTTATATTATAATCACCCAGGGGCGGTCCAGCTGCAGTCCGGTCCGATTGGCGTCGCGGTCCGGGGCCTCCCATCTTCATACGATCACATCTTCTTCTTGTCTTCTTTCCGCAGCTCCTGCGCAGGCGTACTTTGCCCTGTTGAGGGCAGAGCAAAGTACTGCACTGCGCAGGCGCCGAGCCTCGCTGACCTTTCCCGGCGCCTGCGCACTGCAGTACTTTGCTCTGCCCTCAACAGGGCAGATAAAGTACACCTGCGCAGGAGCCGCGGCAAGAAGACAAGAAGAGGACGTGATCATATGAAGATGGGAGGCGCTGGACCGCGACGCCCATCGAACCGGACCGTCCCTGGGTGAGTATAATCTAACCTGTTTTTCTTATCTTTCAGGATACATTGGAGGCTTATCTACAGCATTACAGAATGCATGAGAAACAACAAAGAGCTTTAAATGTCCTAGTAGTAATATGGATATACCAAAAAAGTATCTATAATATTAAATTCAGCAAAGACCAAAAGAATATACTGTATATAAGAATAGTCTTTATTATGCTTCCTCGGGGGGCCGTGCATTTGTGTTCAAAACACAACCTTAAATACCCCACCATAATCCCCCATAGCCAGTAAATGCAATGCAGAGAGGAACATCCGGTCACATCATGTGAACATATTACCATACTAATTGTTATTCAGTATGGATTTTTTAACTTGTATTGTTTGTTATTAAATATTTTGCTATAATAAAGACTATTCTTATATATATATTCTTTTGGTCTTTGTTGAATTGAATATTATAGATACTTTTTTTTGGTATATCCATATTACTATTAGGACATTTAAAGCTCTTTGTTGTTTCTTACGAATTTTCTATGACATTTTGAGTGGGTCCTTGACATATAGTATGTATTTTGTTATGTCATATTGGTTCCGGTATGTTTTCAGCATTACAGAATGCTGTAGATAAGCCCCTGATGCTGGTGGCCTTAGTTTATAGGCCATTTTTGTGGTGACAGATTCCCTTTAAGGATGAGAGTGTTAGGCACTGGTGATGGGATGAAGAACTGAACGGAGTACTGCCGAGGAAGAAGTGTGTTCAGCATTGCCAAATTTGAGAAGGAAAAACGATGAGAGTTGGGCACTACCCGAGATAAGGACGATGAGAGTTGGGCACTGCCTGAGATAAGGACGATGAGAGTTGGGCACTGCCTGAGATAAGGACATCAGAGTTGGGCACTGTCTGAGAAAAGGACGATCAGAGTTGGGCACTGCCCAAGAGGACTATCAGAGTTGGGTACTGTCTGAGATGAGGACAATCAGAGTTGGGCACTGCTTGAGATAAGGACGGTCAGAGTTGGGCACTGCCCGGGAGAAGGACTATCAGAGTTGGGTACTGTCTGAGATAAGGTTGATCAGATTTGGGCTCTACCGCAGGTGAATAATGACACGGTTGAGATCTGGCACAGGTGAGCAAGATGAAAGCTGATCACTCTGGCACAGGTTAAGGAGAAGAGTGTGGTCACTTTACTCGTTGGGGATGGTGAGAACTAAGGAGAAGAGTGTGGTCACTTTACTCGTTGGGGATGGTGAGAACTAAGCATTTCCAAGGATGAAAGAGAAGAAGGTTGGATGTTGCAAGTGAAGGAGGAAAGAAATATGGCCACTGCCAGAGGTGAGGGAGATGAAAGCCAGACTCTCTCGCATATGAGAAAAAAAGAACCTGGTAAAGGAGAGGGAGCCCAGCAAAAAGTGAGTGAGACACTCACATATCATGAAAGACAGAGTTGGACATTGCAACAAATGAGAGAGATCGGTATTGCCACAAGAAGAAAAGCAATGGCGAACTTCTAGAGAAGATACATTCCTTTTTTTTTTGTTTGCAAGACACAAGTCAATCCAGATCAACCTATAACCTAACTTGTTGATCCAAAGGAAAGGGGAAAAAGCAAGATACAGATACAAATTGCCCAGTATTAATGGAAAAATTCCTTCCCGATTCCACAATCTGACTAGTTCCATGGATAAGTAAAAAAAATAAATTAATACATATGACATTTGCCGCTATGTAAGCCTCTGTATGGGATACTGCAGTCTACTACACTGTGTGCAGAATTATTAGGCAAGTGGTATTTTAGAGGATTATTTTTATTACGAGATGGTGGCCCGATTCTAATGCATCGGGTATTCTGGAATATGTATGTACGAGGGGCGATCCAAAAGTAATAATAATCAATACTAAACACAATGAATATAGTAAAAAAAAATTAGTAAAACTTAGAATTCCCTTGGAAAAAAATTCTTGATCTTGACCCTCAAAAAAATCCCCAACAGCGGTTATCACGTCGCTATTGTCGTCAAATTTCTTGCCCCGGAGGTGTTCCTTGAGCCGAGGAAAGAGAAAGAAGTCACTGAGGGATAGATCTGGCGAATAGGGGGGTGTTCCACCAGTTCAAAGCCCGCTTCTTGAATGGTAGCCATGGGAACTGCAGCTTTGTGAGCCGGCGCGTTATCTTGGTGAAACAGCACTCCAGCCCGCAGTTTGCAGCGCCTTTTCTCCTTGATAGCCTCCCGCAATCTTCTTATTTGTTCTGCGTAGTAGGAGCCCGTAATAGTGGCTCCCTTCTCCAAATAGTCCACCATAATAATTCCTTCAGCGTCCCAAAAAACGGACGCCATAACTTTCCCTGCTGAGCTTGACACTTTGCTTGACACTTTTCTTCTTTTGCTCGTCGGTTAACATTTTTTGGCACCCAACAGACCTTTCTCATATGCAATTCTTTTGCAAGGATTCTTTGAATACTGCCATATGAGATCCCTGTGACCTCAGCTACATGCCTGATAGTCACTCTTCGATCTGCCACACAACTTCAACTTTTTTCACGTTTTCTTCATTGAGGGACGTGGATGAGCGTCCTTCACGATGTTCATCTTCCGTCGATGTTCTTCCCAGCTTAAATTCCTTGTCCCAGCGTGCAACTGTGGAATATGGAGAAGAGTCCCCCAATGTTTCCACCAAGTCGCTGTGTATGTCTTTGGTAGTAATTTTTTTCAAGCAGAGGTATTTGATGACAGCTCTGAGCTCGTTTTTTTCCATTTTGATGTTCACTCCTCGGCAGTTCATATTCAAATGAATGTAGCTCCCGGGAATCGTGGTCTATTTAAGTGATTTTTTTTTTCCTGAACTAGTGGGTACCTAAGAGAGAAGAAAACGTTTTATTTTAATTTCTGTGTGCAATAGAAATAACCGATTATCATTACTTTTGGATCGCCCTCTTATATATAGCAGCCACAAAGTATATAGCACAGGCCACGTAACACAGACAGCCACGTAGTATATAGCACAGACACGTAGTATATTGCCTAGCCACGTAATATATTGCACAGCAGGTAAAATATAGCACAGCCACGTAGTATATAGCACAGAGACGTATATAACACTGCCCATGCAGTATATTACACAGGCCACGTAGTATAGAGCACAGCGATGTAGTATATTGCCCAGCCACGTAATATATACCACAGGCACGTAGTATATAGCACAACCACATAATATATTGCACAGCCCCGTAGTATATAGCACAGCCATATAGTATATAACACTGCCCATGCAGTATATAACACAGGCCACGTATTATAGAGCACAGCGATGTAGTATATTGCCCAGCCACATAATATATACCACAGCCACTTAGTATATAGCACGGAGATGTAGTATATAACACAGGCCACTTAGTATATTGCCCAGCCACGTAATATATACCACAGCCACGTAGTATATAGCACAGCCCACATAGTATAAAGCACAGAGACGTAGTATCTAACACTGCCCATGCAGTGAATAACACAGGCCACGTAGTATATAGCACAGCGATGTAGTATATTGCCCAGCCAAGTAGTATATACCACAGCCACATAGTATATAGCACAGCCCATATAGTATATAGCACAGAGATGTAGTATATAACAGCCCACACAGTATCTAACACAGCCCACATAGTATATATAGCAATGTGGGCACCATATCCCTGTTAAAAAAAAGAAAAGAAAAAATAGTTATATACTCACCTTCCGTCGGCCCTCGGATCCAGCCGAGGCGTTTACCGATGCTCATTGCGACGCTCCAGTCCCAAGAGTGCATTGCGATCTCACGAGATGATGACATAGCGGTCTCGCGAGACCGCTACGTCATCATATCGTGAGACCGCAATGCATGGAGCGGTCACCGGAGCACCGCGAGGAGCGGGAAAGACTTTGGCTGGATTTTGCCGCCAGACTGTGCCCGTCGCTGATTGGTCGTGGCCGTTTTGCCGCGATCAGTTAGCGACTTGGGATTTCTGAGACAGACACAAAGAAAGACGGAAGTGACCCTTAGACAATTCTATACTAGATTGATCAACAATATCAAAGCTTAATATTTTTGGAAGTTGGAGTGTGTTTTTTTAGATTTAGCTATCTTAGGAGGATATCTGTTTGTGCAGGTAACTATTACTGTGCAGAATTATTGGGCAACTTAATAAAAACCAAATATATTCCCATCTCACTTGTTTATTTTCATCAGGTAAACCAATATAACTGCACAAAATTTAGAAATAAACATCTCTGACATGCAAAAATAAAACCCCCCAAAATTAGTGATAAATATAGCCACCTTTCTATATGATGACACTCAACAGCCTTCCATCCATAGGTTCTGTCAGTTGCTTGATCTGTTTACGATCAACATTGCGTGCAGCAGCCACCACAGCCTCCCAGATATTGTTCCGAGAGGTGTACTGTTTTCCTTCCCTGTATATCTCACATTTTATGAGGGAACACAGTTTCTCTATGGGGTTCAGATCAGGTGAACAAGGGGGCCATGTCATTATTTTTTCTTCTTTGAGACCTTTACTGGCCAGCCACGCTGTGGAGTAGTTGGAGGCATGTGATGGAGCATTGTCCTGCATGAAAATCATGTTTTTCTTGAACGATACCGACTCCTTCCTGTACTACTGCTTGAAAAAGTTGTCTTCTAGAAACTGGCAGTAGGTTTGGGAGTTGAGCTTCACTCCATCCTCAACCCGAAAAGGTCCCACAAGTTCATCTTTGATTATACCAGCCCATACCAGTACCCCACCTCCACCTTGCTGGCGTCTGAGTCGGAGTGGAGCTCTCTGCCCTTTACTGATCCAGCCTTTGGCCCATCAAGAGTCACTCTCATTTCATCAGTCCATAAAACCTTTGAAAAGTCAGTCTTAAGATATTTCTTGGCTCATTCTTGACTTTTTATCTTATGTTTCTTGTTCAAAGGTGGTCTTTTTCAGCCTTCCTTACCTTGGCCATGTCCCCGAGTATCGCACACCTTGTGCTTTTTGTTACTCCAGTAACGTTGCAGCTCTGAAATATGGCAAAACTGGTGGCAAATGGCATCTTGGCAGCTTCACGCTTGATTTTCCTAAATTCATGGGCAGTTATTTTGCGTCTTTTTTGCCCAACACGCTTCTTGCGACCCTGTTGGCTATTAGCCATGAAACGCTTGATTGTTCGGTGATCACGCTTCAAAAGTTTGGCAATTACAAGACTGCTGCATCCCTTTGCAAGACATCTCACAATTTTGGACTTTTCAGAGTCCGTCAAATCTCTCTTCTGACCCATTTTGCCAAAGGAAAGGAAGTTGCCTAATAATTAAGCACACCTTATATAGGGTTTTGATGTGATTAGACAACACCCCTCCTCATTACAGAGATGCACATCACCTGATTTACTTAATTGGTAGTTGGCTCTCAAGCCTGAACAGCTTGGAGTAGGACAACATGTATAAAAAGTATCATGTGATCAAAATACAACTTGCCTAATAATTCTGCACACAGTGTACGTTATTCCATGCAGTAAGCAAGGACACTCGTTTGGCCTCCATTTCATCAGTAAATTCTTATAAAACCTAAGAAAAAACAAAATTAGCAAATACCCTGCAGTAATTAATTCCTTCACCGCCTTGAGATTTTCTGTTTTCATTTTTTGCTCCCCTTCTCAGAGCCATAACATTTTTTAGTTTTTTTTGTCAATATGGCCATTTGCGGGCATGTTTTTTCCAAAACAAGTTGTAGTTTTGAACTACACCATTGGTTTTACCATATTGTGTGCTGGAAAAAGATTCTAAGTGGCGGTAAAATTGAAAAAATGTGCAATCCCAAAATAGTTTTTTTAACCATGTTCACTAAATGTTAAAACTGAACTGACATTATGATTTTACAGGTAATTACAAGTTTGCAGATTATTATTTATTTATATAGCACCATTCCATGGTGCTGTACATATGAAAAGGGGTTACATACAGGGTTATAGAAATCATTAACAGTAAACAAATTTACAGTGACAGACTGGTACAGAGGGGAGAGGACCCTGCCAGGATAATGGGAAGAGACAGGAGGTTGGTGTGCTGCAGCACGGGTGGTCGTGGCATCAGCTCGGGTGGTCGTGGCGGCAGCTCGGATGGTCGGTGTCATGGCGGCATCTCGGGTGGTCAGTGACGTGGCGGCAGCTCGGGCGTTTGGTGACGTGGCGGCAGAATGGTTATTGCAGGCTGTAGGCTTTCCTGAAGAGATGGGTTTTCAGGTTCCGTCTGAAGGATCCAAGGGTATTGGATAATTGGATGTGTTGAGGCGTGGAATTCCAGAGGATGGGGGATATTCGGGAGAAATCATGGAGGCGGTTGTGTGAGGAACGAATAAGTGTGGAGGAGAGAAGGAGGTCTTGGGAGGATCGAAGATTACGTGAGGGAAGATAGAGGGAGGGGACAGGTTGTGGATGGCTTTGTAGATCAGTGTTAGTAGTTTGAACTGGATTCGTTGGGGAATTGGGAGCCATGGAGGGATTTGCAGAGGAGTGATACAGGGGAGTAGTGAGGAGAGCCGAGCAGCAGAGTTGAGAACAGACTGGAGTGGTGCAAGGGAGATAGCGGGGAGGCCACAGAGGAAGGTGTTGCAGTAATCGAG
The DNA here is from genome assembly GCF_032444005.1 of Ranitomeya imitator. NCBI lineage: Eukaryota > Metazoa > Chordata > Amphibia > Anura > Dendrobatidae > Ranitomeya > Ranitomeya imitator. The sequence goes on along the minus strand of NC_091282.1, from coordinate 107,506,606 downwards.
GCGGGAGATGATGAGGGCATGCACGAGTTTTAGTAGATTGTGGGCTGAGGAAGGGACAGATTCTGGCAATATTTTTGAGTTGGAGGCGACAGGAGGTGGCAAGGGTTTGGATGTGCGGTTTGAAGGACAGGGCAGAATCCTGAGTTACCCCAATGCAGCGGATTTCAGGTGCGGGAGAGAGCGTGATGCCGTTTACTATAATAGATAGTTCAGGTAGGGGGGATACGTGAGGTGGGGGAAAGATGAGTTCGGTTTTGTCTACATTGAGTTTTAGGAAGCGAGAGGTGAAGAAGGAGGATAGGTCTGACAGACACTCCGGGATTCTGGACAGAAGAGAGGCGACATCTGATCCAGAGAGGTAGACCTGAGTGTCGTCCGCATATAGGTGGTACTGGAAGCCATGGGACTTTGAGTTGTCCTAGGCCAAGGGTATAGATCGAAAAAAGTAGAGGCCCTAGGACAGAGCCTTGAGGGACTCCAATAGAGCGGGGGCGGGGTGAGGAGGTAGTGTGGGAGTGGGAAACGCTAAATGTGCAGTCGGAAAGGTATGAGGCAATCCAGGACAGGGCAAGGCCTTTAATGCTGAGGGAAGAAATAATCTGTAGCAGTAGGAGGTGGTCGACTGTGTCGAAAGCAGAGGACAGGTGTTGTGAATTCCGCTCTTGGGCTCCCTCCGGTGGTTGTAAGTGGCACTTTTGTGAGTTCTGCTCTTGGGCTCACTTTTGTGGTTTCAAGTGGTATGGTTGCTCCTTGGATTTAGCTGTCAGCAGCTGCTTCTACTGATTGTCTTTTCTGCTCGGCTATTTATGCCTGGCTCTTTCCTTCAGCCAGTGCCACTTGTAAATGGTTCCTGGTTGGATTCACATCTCTTTGGATTTCCCTGTTATCCTGACCAGTTCAGCAAAGCTAAGTTCTTGCTTGCTCTTTTCTGTCCACAGATTGTGGACTTATCCGTTCTGTGCTTTCTATGTTTGTCCAGCTTATCAGTATGAATTATCTCTGTGTTGCTGGAAGCTCTGGGAAGCAGATTTACCCTCCACACCTTTAGTCAGGTGTGGAGATTTTTGTAATCTCTGCGTGGATTTTTGTAGTGTTTTATACTGACCGCACAGTATTCCATCCTGTTTTATCTATCTAGCTAGACTGGCCTCCTGTGCTCATCCTGGTTTCATTCTGTGTATGTCTTTTCCCTCTCCACTCACAGTCATTATTTGTGGGGGGCTAATCTATCCTTTGGGGATTTTCTCTGAGGCAAGATAGTTTTCCTGCTTCTATCTTTAGGGGTAGTTGATCTTAGGCTGTGACGAGGTGCCCAGGGAGATTTAGGAGCATCCCACGGCTATTTCTAGTGTTATGTTGAGCTTAGGGACTGCGGTCAGTACAGGTACCACTTCCTTCTGAGATCGTTCCATGTTGCTCCTAAACCACCAGATCATAACAGTACAAGTGGCCTTAAATGAATTAAATGCATCTCAAAAAGAAGGAAAGAATTCTGAGCCATTTTTTTTCTGTGCTCTCTTTTTGTTTCCTCTTGACCTTTGGGTGGTGCAAAATTTGTGCTCTGGCATGGATGTTCAGGGTTTGTTTTCTCGTGTGGATCAACTTGCTGCAAGAGTACAGAGTATCCAAGATTATGTTGTCCAGACTCCGGCTTTGGAGCCTAAAATTCCTACTCCTGATTTGTTTTTTGGAGACAGATCCAAGTTTTTGAACTTTAAAAATAACTGTAAATTGTTTTTTGCTTTGAAACCCCGTTCTTCTGGCGATCCCATTCAGCAAGTAAAAATCATCATATCCTTGCTGCGTGGTGACCCTCAGGACTGGGCATTCTCCCTTGAATCAGGGGATCCGGCATTGCTGAATGTAGACGCATTTTTTCAAGCGCTCGGATTATTGTATGATGAACCTAACTCTGTGGATCATGAAAAAAAAACCCTGTTGGCCTTGTGTCAAGGTCAGGAAGCGGCAGAATTATACTGTCAGAAATTTAGGAAATGGTCTGTGCTTACTAAATGGAATGAGGATGCTCTGGCTGCTATTTTCAGAAAGGGTCTTTCTGAAGCCCTTAAAGATGTTATGGTGGGCTTCCCTACGCCTACTGGTTTGAGCGAGGCTATGTCTCTAGCCATTCAGATTGATCGGCGTTTGCGCGAGCGCAAAGCTGTGCACCATATGGCAGTGTCCTCTGAGCAGAGTCCTGAATCTATGCAATGTGATAGGATTTTGACTAAAACAGGACGGCAGGAATTCAGACGTCAGAATAGGCTGTGTTTTTACTGTGGTCATTCTGCTCATGTTATTTCTGATTGCCCTAAACGTACTAGGAGGGTCGCTAGGTCTGTTACCATTAGTACTGTACAGCCTAAATTTCTCTTATCTGTGACCCTGATTTGCTCATTGTCGTCCTTTTCTGTCATGGCATTTGTGGATTCAGGCGCTACCCTGAACCTAATGGACTTAGAATTCGCCAAGCACTGTGGTTTTTCCTTGCAGCCTTTACAGAGCCCTTTTCCTTTGAGGGGCATTGATGCTACTCCATTGGCCAAGGATAAACCTCAGTACTGGACGCAGATGACCATGTACATGGCTCGTGCACATCAGGAAAATTGCCGTTTTCTGGTGTTGCATAACCTGCATGATGTTGTTGTACTGGGTTTTCCATGGTTACAGGAACATAATCCGGTGCTGGATTGGAAAACTATGTCTGTGACTAGTTGGGGTTGTCAAGGGGTACATAGTGACATTCCTTTGATGTCAATTTCCTCTTCCCCCTCTTCTGAGGTCCCTGAGTTTTTGTCGGATTTCCAGGATGTATTTGATGAGCCCAAGTCCAGTTCCCTTCCTCCACATAGGGACTGTGATTGTGCTATTAACTTGATTCCAGGTTGTAAGTTCCCTAAAGGCCGACTTTTCAATCTGTCTGTGCCAGAGCATGCGGCCATGCGGAGCTATGTTAAGGAATCTTTGGGGAAAGGGCATATTTGGCCGTCTTCGTCACCATTGGGAGCGGGTTTCTTTTTTGTTGCTAAGAAGGATGGCTCCTTGAGACCCTGTATAGATTATCGTCTTCTTAATAAGATCACGGTCAAATTCCAATACCCCTTGCCTTTGCTTACTGATTTGTTTGCTCAGATTAAGGGGGCTAGTTGGTTTACTAAGATTGACCTCCGAGGGGCATATAATCTTGTTCGTATTAAACAGGGTGACGAATGGAAAACTGCATTTAATACGCCCGAAGGCCATTTTGAATACCTTGTGATGCCATTTGGGCTCTCTAATGCTCCATCTGTGTTCCAGTCCTTCATGCATGATATTTTCCGCAATTATCTTGATAAATTCATGGTTGTATATTTGGATGATATTTTGATTTTTTCCGATGATTGGGAGTCTCATGTGAAGCAGGTCAGGATGGTGTTCCAGATCCTTCGTGATAATGCTTTGTTTGTGAAGGGGTCTAAGTGCCTATTCGGAGTTCAGAAGGTCTCTTTTTTGGGTTTTATTTTTTCTCCCTCGTCTATAGAAATGGATCCTGTTAAGGTCCAAGCTATTCATGACTGGATTCAACCCACATCTGTGAAGGGCCTTCAAAAATTTTTGGGCTTTGCTAATTTCTATTGCCGTTTCATTGCCAACTTTTCCAGTGTGGTTAAGCCCCTTACTGATTTGACGAAGAAAGGCGCTGATGTGACCAATTGGTCCTCTGCGGCTGTTGAGGCCTTTCAGGAGCTTAAACGCCGATTTACTTCTGCCCCTGTGTTGCGTCAGCCGGGTGTTTCTCTTCCTTTTCAGGTGGAGGTCGACGCTTCTGAGATTGGGGCAGGGGCCGTTTTGTCTCAGAGGGAATCTGATGGTTCTTTGATGAAACCGTGTGCTTTTTTTTCCAGAAAGTTTTCGCCTGCGGAACGCAATTATGATGTCGGCAATCGGGAGTTGTTGGCTATGAAGTGGGCGTTTGAGGAGTGGCGACATTGGCTTGAGGGAGCTAAGCACCGCGTTGTGGTCCTGACTGATCATAAGAATCTGATTTACCTCGAGTCGGCCAAGCGGCTGAATCCTAGACAGGCTCGATGGTCCCTGTTTTTCTCCCGTTTTGATTTTGTGGTCTCGTATCTTCCGGGATCTAAGAATGTTAAGGCTGATGCCCTCTCTAGGAGTTTTTCGCCTGATTCTCCTGGAGTCCTTGAGCCGGTTGGCATTCTTAAGGAAGGGGTGATTCTTTCTGCCATCTCCCCTGACTTGTGGCGGGTGCTTCAGGAATTTCAGGCTGATAGGCCTGACCGCTGTCCTGTGGGGAAGCTGTTTGTTCCTGATGGATGGACAAGTAAGGTGGTTTCTGAGGTTCATTGTTCAGTGTTGGCTGGTCATCCTGGGATTTTTGGTACCAGAGATTTGGTTGCTAGGTCCTTTTGGTGGCCTTCCTTGTCGCGCGATGTCCGTGCTTTTGTGCAGTCCTGTGGGAATTGCGCCCGAGCCAAGCCTTGCTGTTCCCGCGCTAGTAGGTTGCTTTTGCCTTTGCCGGTCCCTGAGAGGCCCTGGACGCATATTTCCATGGATTTTATTTCGGATCTTCCTGTTTCCCAGAAGATGTCTGTTATCTGGGTTGTTTGTGACCGGTTCTCTAAAATGGTCCATCTGGTACCTTTGCCTAAGTTGCCTTCCTCCTCAGATCTGGTTCCATTGTTTTTTCAGCATGTGGTTCGTTTGCATGGCATTCCGGAGAATATTGTGTCTGACAGAGGTTCTCAGTTTGTCTCTAGGTTTTGGCGGGCCTTTTGTGCTAGGATGGGCATTGATTTGTCTTTTTCTTCAGCGTTTCATCCTCAGACTAATGGCCAAACTGAGCAAACTAATCAGACCTTGGAGACCTATTTGAGATTCTTTGTGTCTGCTGATCAGGATGATTGGGTGTCTTTCTTGCCGTTGGCCGAGTTTGCCCTTAATAATCGGGCTAGTTCGGCTACTTTGGTTTCACCTTTCTTTTGTAATTTTGGTTTTCAGCCTCGTTTTTCTTCTGGGCAGGTTGAGCCTTCTGATTGTCCTGGTGTTGATTCTGTGGTGGACAGGCTGTAGCAGATTTGGACTCATGTGGTGGACAATTTGACTTTGTCTCAGGAAAGGGCTCAACGTTTTGCTAACCGCCGTCGGTGTGTTGGCCCCCGGCTTCATGTGGGGGATTTGGTTTGGTTGTCTTCTCGTCATGTTCCTATGAAGGTTTCTTCCCCTAAGTTTAAGCCTCGGTTTATTGGTCCTTATAAAATTTCTGAAATTATTAATCCGGTGTCTTTTCGTTTGGCTCTTCCAGCCTCTTTTGCCATTCATAATGTTTTCCATAGATCTTTGTTGCGGAGATATGTGGTGCCCGTTGTTCCCTCTGTTGACCCTCCTGCCCCGGTGTTGGTTGAGGGAGAGTTGGAATATGAGGTTGAGAAGATTTTGGATTCTCGTTTTTCGAGGCGGAGGCTTCAGTATCTTGTCAAGTGGAAGGGTTATGGCCAGGAGGATAATTCTTGGGTTGTTGCCTCCGATGTCCATGCCACCGATTTGGTTCGTACTTTTCACTTGGCTCGTCCTGATTGGCCTGGGGGCTCTGGTGAGGGTTCGGTGACCCCTCCTCAAGGGGGGGTACTGTTGTGAATTCCGCTCTTGGGCTCCCTCCGGTGGTTGTAAGTGGCACTATTGTGAGTTCTGCTCTTGGGCTCCCTCTTGTGGTTTCAAGTGGTATGGCTGCTCCTTGGATTTAGCTGTCAGCAGCTGCTTCTACTGATTGTCTTTTCTGCTCGGCTATTTATGCCTGGCTCTTTCCTTCAGCCAGTGCCACTTGTAAATGGTTCCTGGTTGGATTCACATCTCTTTGGATTTCCCTGTTATCCTGACCAGTTCAGCAAAGCTAAGTTCTTGCTTGCTCTTTTCTGTCCACAGATTGTGGACTTATCCGTTCTGTGCTTTCTATGTTTGTCCAGCTTATCAGTATGAATTATCTCTGTGTTGCTGGAAGCTCTGGGAAGCAGATTTACCCTCCACACCTTTAGTCAGGTGTGGAGATTTTTGTAATCTCTGCGTGGATTTTTGTAGTGTTTTATACTGACCGCACAGTATTCCATCCTGTCCTATCTATCTAGCTAGACTGGCCTCCTGTGCTCATCCTGGTTTCATTCTGTGTATGTCTTTTCCCTCTCCACTCACAGTCATTATTTGTGGGGGGCTAATCTATCCTTTGGGGACTTTCTCTGAGGCAAGATAGTTTTCCTGCTTCTATCTTTAGGGGTAGTTAGATCTTAGGCTGTGACGAGGTGCCTAGGGAGAGTTAGGAGCATCCCACGGCTATTTCTAGTGTTGTGTTGAGCTTAGGGACTGCGGTCAGTACATGTACCACTTCCTTCTGAGCTCGTTCCATGTTGCTCCTAAACCACTAGATCATAACAGACAGGACCCTTGCAAGGGTGCTACAGGGAAGACAGTGGAAGCAACCCCATCCCCACCCTTTTTTCCTTTGCCCTGGAACCACCACTCTCAAACTCTGGGAGACTAGGAGACCTTTCTTTCTATGTGTCCATCTAGACTGGTAAGACTGTTCCATATTTTTTATCTTGAGCACTGGTTCACTTGAGCACGTTTTTGTAGGTTTATGTATGTGTTTGTTGGGATCCAAGAGTTTTAACTTTATTATTAAAGGTTATGTTTTATACAGTGGTTATCCTCCATAGCTATTTTTGAATCAGGAAAAAAGTAGCAGTGGACCAGGTAGAATAGGGGGAGAGAGGTGCATGGATTCAGGGGTGCAGTGGGTATTTCACATTAGCAGACAGTTCAAACGTACCAGGTAGAATAGCAAACATGTACTGTAAGTGGTGAAAAAAAATCCATAAAAAAAAAAAAATAATAAAAAGCTACCTTTTTCTGAGACTCGTTTCATCTCCATTTTTGGGATCAGGGGCTGGGTGACGGCTTACTTTTTTGCGTGCCGAGTAGTGTTGAGCATTCCGATACCGCAAGTATCGGGTATCAGACGATATTTGCGGTATCGCAATTCCGATCCCGAGTTCTGATATTTTTGCGATATCGGGGATCGGGATGAATATTTATGTGTAAAATAAAGAATAAAAATAAAAAATATGAATATACTCACCCTCGGACACGCCCTGGTTGTAACCGCTGCAACCGGCAGTCTCCGTTCCTAAGAATGAGCGAGTGAAGGACCTGCAATGACGTCGCGGCTTGTGATTGGTCGTGTGAGCGGTCACATGAGCGGTCACGCGACCAATCACAAGCCGCGAGTTTCCTCTCCTTCAGACCCTGGGAACCATTCCAGGATACATTCCGATATTTGTGTCCCATTGACTTGTATTGGTATCGGGTATCGGTATCGGCGATATCCGATATTTTTCGGATATCGGTCGATACAATCCGATACCGATACTTTCAAATATCGGAAGGTATCGCTCAACACTAGTGCCGAGCTGACGTTCGTATCTAATCCAAAATGGTATCAATAAAATCTTTTGCTTGCCTGTTATTACATTTTATTGCAATATTGCAGCAACCAAAAAAAACGTAATTCTGGCATTTTTGATTTTTATTCCCATTACGTTGTTTACCTTGTTTACCGATCAGATTAACTATTTTTATATTTTAATAGATATGGCTTTTCTGAACGCAACGATACCAAATGTGTGTTTTTTATTTTATTTTATTTTGTGTGGGGCAAAAGGGGGGTTATTTGAACTTTTTTTTAATATTTTTTTTTAAATATTTTTAATCCTCCGTCAGGGGCAACTGATCTGACAGGCGCAGCTCACTTAGTTTCATGTCTCTATTTTCAGTGGTTTGTCTGGGAAACACCATTCTCCCAGTACCTTCCTAACTTTAAGGCTATGTGCACACGTTCAGGATTTCTTGCAGAAAATTCCTGAGAATTCCAGACATTTTCTGCAAGAAATCCGCAAAAAAAGCGTGCGTTTTTGCCGCGGTTTTGACGCGTTTTTGCCGCGTTTTTTTCCGGACACTTCCCAATGCATTTTGGAGTGGGAAATCCACAAAAAAAACCGGAAAATTAATGAACATGCTGCGTTTTTTGCCGCGATGCGTTTTTTTCGTGGAAAAAAACGCATCATGTGCACAAAACATGCGGAATTCATTCTAAATGATGGGATGCTTATTGTATGCGGGTTTTTTTGCGGTTTTATAGCGTTTTTATCGGGAAAAAACGCGAAAAAAACGCAACGTGTGAACACAGCCTAAAGGCTGTGTGAAACCTGAGAAGCCTCTTGTGCTGCAGAGCTGCAGGAGATCAGATATCAGTGTTTTGGCTTCTCAGGCTCATTGCCCCTGAATGCGTCACACCTTTGACGATTAGAATTTGCTGTTTTTATTCATCCCAATTTTTTTTTAGCTTGTTTTATGAATAGCTAGTGCTAAAATTTGTGGATTAGCCATAGAAGGTTTTGTTAGAAATAAGAGTGTGCTTCTCAGGCACATTGCGCCCTAACACATATTCTCTCTCTTGCTTCTGCTTTTCTTCTGAAATGGCGAGGAGGATATTTGACTTGTCCAATGCCCTTCATGTTGAGCAAGTGCAAAATATACTGCTTGATAATGAGACAGATCCCTTACAGCTAGAAGATTTAGGGGAAGAAAGTGACATTGATTCAGAAGATGATGTGGAAGAATGTCCATATGTGTCTGATACAGATAAAGATGGAGAGAGTGAGGAGGATGCTCAAGACATAGAAACATATTACTTTTCTGGTTATTAAACATTTTTTTTTACACCTGATTATGTGTATTCTCATTTATTACATTCCTATTAAGGTAACTGATCACTTTTAGAGCATTGGAATTTTTAAAAAAGGAAAATATAGCCAATTTTCTAGCCTGTGCCGGACAGGCGCAATGCCCCTAAACTCGTTATGAAACATATTGCCCCTGACGGAGGGTTAAAAACATTTTTACTTGCTTCAGTAGTTTCCATGGAAGACTTTAATCTGCAGTCTTCTGATCTGATCTTCAGCCCTGCAATGTGTACCAGAAATGATCATCTGCTATGAACACCTGCTAAGAGGCGGCACTAATAGCAGATCGGCAATGACAAGCATGGGGATCTCCTGCAAACCGCAAGTTGTCATGTCAACAGATCTGCGCTCTGCGATCATGTGACAGACGCCGATGCGCGGGATTAGTGATGCACTTTCAGCTGTCATTTGATGGAAAATATGTGGGCTCAGCACCGGTGCCCGCATCAAAGAGTGGGAGGCGACCTATGATATACCTATACGTCATAGATCTTAAAGGGGTTATATAAATGGCAATAGTGCATGAAAATAACATGGAGTACTTACAATGAAGAGCAAAAAGGTAACAATATTTTGAACTTTTGACTTTCAGGCTCCATATCTCACCTTCCACTACTGCATTGAACTTGATACTACCATCATTTTCTAGACATCATCTTGGCTATCTTATACATAAGATATATAAATTCCACTTGGATCTATTTTGCATATAATTACTGTTTTGCTCCTGGTGGTGGAAACATTTTTTTTTCCTGCATACTACAAATTACAACCTGTTCTCACATTCCCTAATAGAGCAGTGTGTTATTTGGTTGATTCCCAAGCGAAAAGTAACAGTTTCGAATCGATGAGTAGCCATGAAGAAGATTTCCCAAGAAAAGAGAAATGACATCGAGCTCATCAATAGTGGTCTATCAGTCAAGAAAATTGCCAAACTGCATCATTTGAGTGCCATGACAGGTGGAATAATACAAAATGAAGTTCAAGAAAAAAAGTCAGCCAACAGCACTTCAGACGAACACCAGGATGCACGCTCCAAGTCCATAGACCCAATTGGACATAATTAATTCCAAATAGAAACCAGGGGGAACAGAATAAAATAGAAAAAACTTTACTCTGCCATCATACGTTTCGACCGGTATTGGTCTTTCATATACTTGATAAAGAACAATACGGGGCGAAACGTTGTATAATGGCGGAATAGAGTTTTTTCTATTTTATTATCTGGATTAGATGCTGTTCCCCTTTTTCTATTTACAAAATGAAGTTTGTCCATCCATTCAAAAGCCAAGAGGTGGACATCCAGGCAAAATACTGGAGTCAACAAGTCGGCTCATCACAAGGTCTATCAGTTCTGGTGCGACAAACACAGCAGTGGAGGTGGCTCGTATGCTTCGTAATAGTGACATCACAGTCGTCCGTGCAAGCATCGTATGACACACATTACACAAGTCTGCAATAGTGACCCGGAAAAGAAGGTGAAGAAGCCTCTACTTCAATATCATCATTAGAAGATTGGAAACCGGTGATTTGAGCAATGAGATGAAAGTCAATAGAATAGGCTCTGATGGGTGCTAATTGGTCTCAAAGAAATAAGGGATAAAGGGACTAATGGATCGAGAAATTGAAGGAACTATCAAGTTCAGTGGAGGAAGCCTGATGATATGGGGTTGTTTCACAGCCAAAGACGTTAAATACTTGACCAGTATTGATGGTGGTTTGAATGCTGAGCTACATGTGAGATTCCTATAAGACGAGTTACTTTGTACATTCAAGTACTATGGGTATGAAAAGGATGACATAGTGTTCCAGAAGGACAATGACCTGAAGCATACGTCAAGATTGGCAAAGAAATGGTTCAGTGACTATCAAGTAGAGGTGTGAAAATGCACCCAAGTGTTGCATGCATACCAACTTATGTTCCATTTTTTTTTCTGTTTTGTTTCAGGTTTTTGCCCTTTGTGCAATTAAGGATGTGACCTCCCTTTTCTCTGAGCTGGACATTGCATCTATATAGCTTCCCATAGCTTTATGTCCAATATTCGGGGCCTTAGTCCTGCTCGGCCCTTATTTTCAGTTACTTCATTTGATATACAGTAAGATTTTAATACTAGAGGTTAGGACCGTCCGTCCTGATTAGGGTCATCTTGACTTGATGAAATGTCTTTTACAGTTTTTTTTTTTAAATCAAAATAATGTTAACGAAGTACCCTGTATCATATTCATGCACTATTGCTATTTACAGTATTTACGTACTGCAGGGTATTTGCTCACTTTCTTTTTCTTTTGTCTATTTAGTGGCCAGTGTGAAAATGCAGCTACACGTTGCATGAAGACCAATTTATAATCCAGTTCATTTCTTTAGGTTTTGCAGGAAAATTCTTATGTTTTGACTTTTCTTTTTTTCTATTCATTTTTACTGTTTTTTTGTATGCAGAATAATTTCTATAGTTCTGTATGGGTACTCTTTTTTTAACACATAGGAGTCAATGTGTTACATTTGAAAACACCTCCATGAGTTACTTTTTTTTTTATCTCTCAACCATATTGACCTTACCAAAACAGCACATGTAGATGTTCACATTTAACACGGAATGAGAATTCCTTTCTTTTTCTTTCCACTCTTGTTATACATTTGTAATACAGATCCAAGATACAGACGTATTACAGATGAAATTGCATCAGCTTGTCACCAGTATTGCTAATCAGATGGACTGTTTTCTAGGCACTGAACTGCATGACATTGATGTAAAATGAATTACATATAAATGCATAAAAAAAAACTATAGACTTCAATGGGTGAAACACATAAAAGTATTTGTCAATGGCCCCATCGGTGCATGTGTCCAAATCTCGTTTTGCGGAGGCTTCGAACTTAATCTTCAACCGAACCACTGAGCATAGTGGCAAACACTGTGAACCCAGCCTTGGAATTAGGGGTGGAAGCTCTTATAGCATTTCATTGTTCTCAATATTGTAAATTGTTTTCTTGATAATACATCTGAAAGTTTGTGATCTCTAGGTACGTTGCAGGGTATATACTGTAGACTTTGGAATAAATCTTTGTGGGAAGTAAATTACACTTGCGTGACTTAATTGCATTCAATAGTTGCTCACTCGGAAATATTTGTATACTCCAACTTGATTCTGGGTAAAAAATTCACAGTGAACTGAAAGTGAAATACATTCGTTGGGTTGTAAGAACGATACACATTACTTAGAAATAATGAAATGGAAGAAAACAAAATCCCTCATTAAATCTTTAGTGGCTAAAGGTACAGTAAAATAGCTGTTGGCTGAACGCTTGTCTGCCAGTAATTTCTTTCAACACCCTCTCCACTACTGTATAAACACGCACAGTTGGCATAATAATGGTTTTCTTTAATGGAGAAAAGGGCAACAAGCCAAATTTTCTTCTGTGGGAACTACCAATTGTACATGTCTAAGTTCAACATTCTGTGTTCTTCAATAGCTCAATTGTGGATTTGGAGAATCCCCTATAAACATTAGATTATACAGTTTTGTCTAATGTACACTACATGGACACCTACACATTACATATGGACATAAGTATTGGGACATCTATACATTACATCTACAGGAGCTTTTAGGGCATCCCATTCTAATTTCATAAGCATTAAATGGAATCTTTCAGTGGAGTCAGCCCTCCTAAGTAGTCTATATGGGAATATAATGGAATTAATGACGCTATATACACACGTGGTCAAAATTGTTGGTTCCCCTCGTTTAATGACAGAAAAACCCACAATGGTCACAGAAATAACTTGAATCTGACAAAAGTAATGACAACTCAATCTATGAAAATGAACAAATGAAAGTCAGACATTGCTTTTCAACCATGCTTCCGCAGAATTTAAAACCAAAATAAAACTCATGAAATATGCCTGGACAGAAATGATGGTACCCTTAACTTAACTCCTTCAAGACCTTGCCCTTTTTCGGTTTTGCGTTTTAGTTTTTCGCTCCCCTCCTTCCCAGAGCCATAATGTTTTTATTTTTCCGTCAATATGGCCATGTGGGGGCTTATTGTTTGCAGGACAAGTTGTACTTTTGAACGATACCATTGGTTTTACCATGTCGTGTACTAGAAACTGGGGAAAAAATTCCAAGTGTGATGAAATTGCAAAAAGAGTGCACTCCCACACTTATTTTTTGTTTGGCTTTTTTGCTAGGTTCATTAAATGCTAAAACTAACCTGCCATTTTGATTCTGCAAGTCATTACGAGTTCATAGACACCAAACATGTCTAGGTTATGTTTTATCTAAGTGGTAAAAAAATTCCAAACTTTGCTAAAAAAAAAACAAAACAACAAATTGCCCAATTTTCCGATACCCGTAGCGTCTCCATTTTTCCTGATCTGGGGTCAGGTGAGGGCTTATTTTTTGCGTGCCGAGCTGATGTTTATAATGATACCATTTTGGTGCAGATATCTTCTTTTGATCGCCTGTTATTATATTTTAATGCAATGTGATGGCGACCCAAAAAACGTAATTCTGGCGTTTCAAATTTTTTTCTAGCTACGCCGTTAAGCGATCAGGTTAATTCTGTTTTTTTATTGATAGACCGGGCGGTTCTGAACACAGCAATACCAAATATGTGTAGGTTTGATTTTTTTTTTTCATTGATTTATTTTGAATGGGGCAAAAGGGGGGTGATTTAAACTTTTATTTTTTTTATTTTTTTCATATTTTTTAAAACATTTTTTTTTACTTTTGCCATGCTTCAATAGCCTCCATGGTAGGCTAGAAGCTGGCACAACTCGATCGGCTCTGCTACATAGGAGCGATCGTCAGATCGCCCCCATATAGTAGATTTACTGCATTGCTATGAGCGCCGACCACAGGATGGTGCTCATAGCAATCCGGCATCAACAACCATAGAGGTCTCAAGAAGACCTCAGGTTGTCATGCCGATGTATCGCTGACCCCTGATCATGTGGCCGGAAGCGGTAGTTAAATGCCGCTGTCAGCATTTGACAGCAGCATTTAACTAGTTAATAGCGACGGGTAAATTGCAATTTCACCCGCAGTTATTGCGGGCACATGTCAGCTGTTCAAAACAGCTGACATGTCCCGGCTTTGATGCGGGCTCACTGCCAGAGCCCGCATCAAAGCAGGGGATCCGACCTCCACCGTACTAATACAGCGGAGGTCATGAAGGGGTTAATATTTTATTTCACAACCTTTTGAGGCAATCACTGCAATTAAACGATTCCTGTAACTGTCAATGAGACTTCTGCACCTCTCGACAGGTATTTTGGCCCTCTCCTCAAGAGCAGACTGCTGCGGTTGTCTCATGTTTGAAGGTTACCTTTTCCAGACGGCATGTTTCAGCTCTTTTCAAAGATGCTCAATAGGATTTAGGTGCTGGCTCATAGAAGGCCTCTTTAGAATAGTCCAATGTTTTCCTCCTAGCCATTCTTGGGTGTTTTTAGCTGTGTGTTTTTGGGTCATTATCCTGTTGCAAGACCCATGACCTGTGACTGAGACCAAGCTTTCTGACACTGGGCAGCACATTTCTCTCTAGAATCCCTTGATAGTCTTGAGATTTCATTGTACCCTGCACAGATTCTAGACACCCTGTGCCAGATGCAGGAAAGCAGCCCCAGAATATAACAGAGCCTCCATGTTCCACAGTAGGGACAGTGTTCTTTTCTTGATATGCTTCATTTTTCCATCTGTGAACATAGAGCTGATGGGCCTTGCCAAAAAAGTTCCATTCTTGTCTCATCTGTCCATAGGACATTCTCCCAGAAGCTTTGTGACTTGTCAACATGTAGTTTGGCAAATTCCAGTCTGGCTTTTTTATGATTTTTTTTTCAACAATGGTGTCCTCCTTGGTCGTCTCCCATGAAGTCCACTTTGGCTCATACAGTGATGGATGGGGCGATCTGACACTGATGTTCCTTGAGCTTGAAGTTCATCTTTAATCCATTTAGAAGTTTTTCTGGGCTCTTTTGTTACCATTCATATTATCCGTTCTCTTTGATTTGTCATCAATTTTCCTCCTGCGGCCACATCCAGGGAGGTTGGCTACAGTCCCATGGATCTTAAATTTCTGAATAATATGTGCAACTGTAGTCACAGGAACATCAAGCTGCTTGGAGAGGGTCTTATAACTTTTACATTTAACATGTTTGTCTATAATTTTCTTTCTAATCTCCTGAGACAACTCTTTCCTTTGCTTCCTCTAGTCCATGTTGAGTGTGATACACACCATGTCACCAAACATCACAGTGAGTATCTGTAGCCCTATATACAGGCCACTCACTGATTCCAAGATTGTAGACACCCGTGATGCTAGTTAGTGGACACACCTTGATTTAACATGTCCCTTTTGTCACATTATCTTCAGGGGTACCATCATTTCTGTGCAGGCTTATTTAATGACTTTTATTTTATTTTTTTTAATCTTGTGAAAGCATGGTTGAAACGGAATGTCTGACTTTCATTTGTTCATTTTCATAGATTTTTTGTTTATTATTACTTTTGTCAGATTCAAGTTATTTTTGTGACCATTGTGGGTTTTTCTGTCATTTAACGAGGGGTACCAGCAAGAGTAAAATAAATTGATGCAACTTTAGTGGTGCTGGCCCCTAATTTTTGGAACTGTTTGGACTTCCAGTTGGGTCTCCTTCATGTGTCTTGTCTGAATTTGACAGGACTATCAGACCACCAAGCCTAGACCTGTCACCCATCCACCTGTTACTGATCAATGTTTAAGCTAGAAAGGCTGTTCCAAGCCCTGTCACAGGCCATGTCCCAGGCCATGTCCCATGCTAGAATGTGGCCTCATGGCTGGACAACACAATTAGCACAAAGGATTAATATACTGAAATGTAGCCTGCTTTCGGGAGCATTAGTACAAACAATTTAGATTCAGAAATGTGGACTCCTGGCTAGTGAAAACTAGTAGCACTAAATATTTATATGTTGAAATGTGGCCTTGTTTCAGGACCATGGTATTAGCACAAAAAATTAATGTTTTCAAATTTGGACTCCTACCTATCCCAAAATATTATGAGCCCAAAATATTTTTCTGCAGAAATGTGACTTGCTTTCTGAAGCACGCTATTAGAGTAATTTACATTCTCAAATGTGGACTCCTGGACGGAGCCAAAATATCAGCACATAATAATTAGATAATGAAATGTCCACTGCTTTCTGGAGCATGGTGTTACAACAAATAATTTAGATTCTCAAATGTGGACCCCTAGCTCAATCACAATATTAGCAGCACAAAAGAGTTGTATTCTGAAATGTGCTCTGGTGTCTCTGGACCACACAATGAGCAAAAACGATTGATCTGCTGGAAGGTCGATTTCACGCCAAGCAGGATCCTATGTATCTGAACTAGCTGACTAACAATCAACCGCCTAGATAATTTTCTAACTATCCAGTAACAGCAGCAGGAGCAGCCTTTCTGTGCTGTTACACTGACGAAATGGCACCAAAACAACATGTCCACTTTTTATATGGAGAGGGACATGTGACTTCGGCAGTCAATGATTCAAGACCTTGTGTCTGGATGTTGTGGATGGTTTCTGCACCCTGGATGACTGCTGGAAACTCCACACATAAAGTTAAGAAAAAAAAAACTGTCTACCTCTCCTCAGCCCTCTCCTCTCATCAAACACGTCCTCCCAACTCATCATACAGCATCACTATCCTAGCCAAAATTATAGCAAAAGCATTAGTGGAAAAGCATTCATGTAACGAACTTTGGACACATTTTTCCAATTTTTAATAAAAATGCTTGGGTGTCCGAACACAAATCCCAATGTGCTACATTCGTGTCGAATTTAAGATTGGTGAAGATTTTCCTAATAAGTTTGCTCATCTCTACTCATTACCTGTATTAATTGCATCTGTTTGAACTCATGACCTGAATAAAAGACACCTGTCCACACAATCAGGCAACTCCACCATGGCCAAGACCAAAGGACTGTCTAAGGACACCAGGGACAAAATTGTAGAACTTCACAAGGCTGGGATGGGCTACAGGACAATAGGCAAGCTGTTTGGTGAGAAGAAACAACTGTCAGCTCAATTATTAGAAAATGGAAGAAACACAAATCACAAATCTTCCACGGTCTGGTGCTCCATGCATGATCTTGCCTTGGCTAAGGATGATTCTGAGAAAGGTCAGGAATTGGCCCAGAACTCCACTGGAGGACCTGGTGCTTGACCTGAAGAGAGTTGGGACCACAGTATCAGGCATTACCATTAGAGACACACTATGCCATCATGGATTAAAATCCTGCAGGGCATGCAAGGTCTCACTGCTCACTCCATCACATGTCCAAGACAGTTTCAAGTTCAGCAGTGACCATCTGGATGATTCAAAGCAGGCATGAGAGAAGATCATGTGGTCAGATAAGATCAAAATAGAACTTTTTGGTATCAACTCCACTCATGTTTGGAGGAAGAAGGATGATGAGTACATCCCCAAGAAAACCGTCCCAACCGTGAAGCATGGTGGGGGAGATGTTTTTGCTTGAGGGTGCTTTTCTGCGAAGGGGATGGGACAACTGCACTGTACTGAAGGGAGGATGGATGGGGTCATGTATCTTGAGATTTTGGTCAACAGCCCCCTTCCCTCAGTAAGAGCATTAATCCCTTAATCCTCAAGGGTGGTTTGCATGTTAATGACCGGGACAATTTTTACAATTCTGACCACTGTCCCTCTATGAGGTTATAACTCTGGAATGCTTCAACGGATCCTGACGATTCTGACAATGCTTTCTCGTGACATATTTTACTTGTTGATACTGGTAAAATTTCTTTGATATTACCTGTGCTTATTTGTGAAAAAAATGGAAATTTGGCGAAAATTGTGAAAATTTTGCAATTTTCCGAATTTTAATTTTTATGCCCTTAAATCACAGAGATATGTCACACAAAATACTTACCGTATATACTCGAGTATAAGCCAACCCGAGTATAAGCCGACCCCCCTAATTTTGCCACAAAAAACTGGGAAAACTTATTGACTCGAGTATAAGCCTAGGGTGGAAATGCAGCATTTACCGGTGAATTTCAAAAATAAAAATAGATCATTATTTCCCCATAGCTGTGCCATACAGTGCTCTGCACCGTTCATTGTGCCCCATAGATGTGCCATATACGGTGCTCTGCACCGTTCACTGTGCCCCATAGATGTGCCATATACGGTGCTCTGCACCGTTCATTGTGCCCCATAGATGTGCCATATACGGTGCTCTGCACCGTTCATTGTGCCCCATAGATGTGCCATATACGGTGCTCCGCACCGTTCACTGTGCCCCATAGCTGTGCCATATACGGTGCTCCGCACCGTTCATTGTGCCCCATAGATGTGCCATATACGGTGCTCTGCACCGTTCACTGTGCCCCATAGATGTGCCATATACGGTGCCCTGCACCGTTCATTGTGCCCCATAGATGTGCCATATACGGTGCTCCGCACCGTTCACTGTGCCCCATAGCTGTGCCATATACGGTGCTCTGCACCGTTCATTGTGCCCCATAGATGTGCCATATACGGTGCTCTGCACCGTTCACTGTGCCCCATAGATGTGCCATATACGGTGCTCTGCACCGTTCACTGTGCCCCATAGATGTGCCATATACGGTGCCCTGCACCGTTCATTGTGGCCCATAGATGTGCCATATACGGTGCTCTGCACCGTTCATTGTGCCCCATAGATGTGCCATATACGGTGCTCTGCACCGTTCAGTGTGCCCCATAGATGTGCCATATACGGTGCTCTGCACCGTTCACTGTGCCCCATAGCTGTGCCATATACGGTGCTCTGCACCGTTCACTGTGCCCCATAGATGCTCCACATAAATCTCTGCCGCCGCCGCTGCTGCTGCTGCAATAAAAAAAAACAACACATACTCACCTCCCTTGATTGCAGCTCCCGGCGTCTCGTTCCGGCGCCTCCATCTTCCCGGCGTCTCTGCCCTGACTGATCAGGCAGAGGGCGCCGCGCACACTATATGCGTCATCGCGCCCTCTGCCTGAACAGTCAGAGCGCAGACGCCGGGAAGATGGAGGCGCCGGCCGGGAAGATGGAGCGACACTCGGCGGCTGGAACGAGGACAGGTGAATATGCTATACTTACCTAGTCCTGGCGATCCTCGCGCTGTCCCTCTGCCTGGTCTTCGGTGCCGCAGCTTCTTTCTCTATCAGCGGTCACCGGCACCGCTGATTAGAGGAATGAATAGGCGGCTCCACCCCTATGGGAGGTGGAGCCGCTTATTCATTTCTGTAATGAGCGGTCCCACGTGACTGCTGAAGAGGGGAAGAAGCTGCAGCACAGAAGACCGTGGGACGGCAGGGACAGCGCGAGGATTGCTGGGACTAGGTAAGTATGCCTCAGCGCCCTCACCCCCTCACCCGCCGACCCTGCCACCCACCTTGACTCGAGTATAAGCCGAGAGGGGCACTTTCAGCCCAAAATTTTGGGCTGAAAATCTCGGCTTATACTCGAGTATATACATAGTAACATAGTAACATAGTAACATAGTTAGTAAGGCCGAAAAAAGACATTTGTCCATCCAGTTCAGCCTATATTCCATCATAATAAATACCCAGATCTACGTCCTTCTACAGAACCTAATAATTGTATGATACAATATTGTTCTGCTCCAGGAAGACATCCAGGCCTCTCTTGAACCCCTCGACTGAGTTCGCCATCACCACCTCCTCAGGCAAGCAATTCCAGATTCTCACTGCCCTAACAGTAAAGAATCCTCTTCTATGTTGGTGGAAAAACCTTCTCTCCTCCAGACGCAAAGAATGCCCCCTTGTGCCCGTCACCTTCCTTGGTATAAACAGATCCTCAGCGAGATATTTGTATTGTCCCCTTATATACTTATACATGGTTATTAGATCGCCCCTCAGTCGTCTTTTTTCTAGACTAAATAATCCTAATTTCGCTAATCTATCTGGGTATTGTAGTTCTCCCATCCCCTTTATTAATTTTGTTGCCCTCCTTTGTACTCTTTCTAGTTCCATTACATCCTTCCTGAGCACCGGTGCCCAAAACTGGACACAGTACTCCATGTGCGGTCTAACTAGGGATTTGTACAGAGGCAGTATAATGCTCTCATCATGTGTATCCAGACCTCTTTTAATGCACCCCATGATCCTGTTTGCCTTGGCAGCTGCTGCCTGGCACTGGCTGCTCCAGGTAAGTTTATCATTAACTAGGATCCCCAAGTCCTTCTCCCTGTCAGATTTACCCAGTGGTTTCCCGTTCAGTGTGTAATGGTGATATTGATTCCCTCTTCCCATGTGTATAACCTTACATTTATCATTGTTAAACCTCATCTGCCACCTTTCAGCCCAAATTTCCAACTTATCCAGATCCATCTGTAGCAGAATACTATCTTCTCTTGTATTAACTGCTTTACATAGTTTTGTATCATCTGCAAATATCGATATTTTACTGTGTAAACCTTCTACCAGATCATTAATGAATATGTTGAAGAGAACAGGTCCCAATACTGACCCCTGCGGTACCCCACTGGTCACAGCGACCCAGTTAGAGACTATACCATTTATAACCACCCTCTGCTTTCTATCACTAAGCCAGTTACTAACCCATTTACACACAATTTCCCCCAGACCCAGCATTCTCATTTTGTGTACCAACCTCTTGTGCGGCACGGTATCAAACGCTTTGGAAAAATCGAGATATACCACGTCCAATGACTCACCGTGGTCCAGTCTATAGCTTACCTCTTCATAAAAACTGATTAGATTGGTTTGACAGGAGCGATTTCTCATAAACCCATGCTGATATGGAGTTAAACAGTTATTCTCATTGAGATAATCCAGAATAACATCCCTCAGAAACCCTTCAAATATTTTACCAACAATAGAGGTTAGACTTACTGGCCTATAATTTCCAGGTTCACTTTTAGAGCCCTTTTTGAATATTGGCACCACATTTGCTATGCGCCAGTCCTGCGGAACAGACCCTGTCGCTATAGAGTCACTAAAAATAAGAAATAATGGTTTATCTATTACATTACTTAGTTCTCTTAGTACTCGTGGGTGTATGCCATCCGGACCCGGAGATTTATCTATTTTAATCTTATTTAGCCGGTTTCGCACCTCTTCTTGGGTTAGATTGGTGACCCTTAATATAGGGTTTTCCTTGTTTCTTGGGATTTCACCTAGCATTTCATTTTCCACCGTGAATACCGTGGAGAAGAAGGTGTTTAATATGTTAGCTTTTTCCTCGTCATCTACAACCATTCTTTCCTCACTATTTTTTAAGGGGCCTACATTTTCAGTTTTTATTCTTTTACTATTGATATAGTTGAAGAACAGTTTGGGATTAGTTTTACTCTCCTTAGCAATGTGCTTCTCTGTTTCCTTTTTGGCAGCTTTAATTAGTTTTTTAGATAAAGTATTTTTCTCCCTATAGTTTTTTAGAGCTTCAATGGTGCCATCCTGCTTTAGTAGTGCAAATGCTTTCTTTTTACTGTTAATTGCCTGTCTTACTTCTTTGTTTAGCCACATTGGGTTTTTCCTATTTCTAGTCCTTTTATTCCCACAAGGTATAAACCGCTTACACTGCCTATTTAGGATGTTCTTAAACATTTCCCATTTATTATCTGTATTCTCATTTCTGAGGATATTGTCCCAGTCTACCAGATTAAGGGCATCTCTAAGCTGTTCAAACTTTGCCTTCCTAAAGTTCAATGTTTTTGTGACTCCCTGACAAGTCCCCCTAGTGAAAGACAGGTGAAACTGCACAATATTGTGGTCGCTATTTCCTAAATGCCCAACCACCTGCAGATTTGTTATTCTGTCAGGTCTATTAGATAGTATTAGGTCTAAAAGTGCTGCTCCTCTGGTTGGATTCTGCACCAATTGTGAAAGATAATTTTTCTTGGTTATTAGCAGAAACCTGTTGCCTTTATGGGTTTCACAGGTTTCTGTTTCCCAGTTAATATCCGGGTAGTTAAAGTCCCCCATAACCAGGACCTCATTATGGGTTGCAGCTTCATCTATCTGCTTTAGAAGTAGACTTTCCATGCTTTCTGTTATATTTGGGGGTTTGTAACAGACCCCAATGAGAATTTTGTTACCATTTTTCCCTCCATGAATTTCAACCCATATGGACTCGACATCCTCATTCCCTTCGCTAATATCCTCCCTTAAAGTGGACTTTAGACAAGACTTTACATAGAGACAAACCCCTCCTCCTCTCCGATTTTTACGATCCTTTCTAAACAGACTGTAACCCTGTAAGTTAACTGCCCAGTCATAGCTTTCATCTAACCATGTCTCGGTTATTCCCACTATGTCAAAGTTACCTGTAGATATTTCTGCTTCTAGTTCTTCCATCTTGTTTGTCAGGCTTCTGGCGTTTGCGAGCATGCAGTTTAGAGGATTTTGTTTTGTTCCAATCTCCTCACTGTGGATTGTTTTAGAAATGTTCTTACCTCCCTTCTGAGTATGTTTTCCTGGGTCGTCTTTGTTCGAGTCTAATGTTTTTCTTCCCGTCCCCTCTTCTTCTAGTTTAACGCCCTCCTGATGAGTGTAGCGAGTCTTCTGGCGAATGTGTGTTTCCCAGGTTTGTTGAGGTGTAGTCCATCTCTGGCGAGGAGTCCATCATACCAGTAATTCACACCGTGGTCCAGGAATCCAAATCCTTGTTGTCTGCACCATCGTCTTAGCCAGTTGTTTGCATCAAGGATCCTGTTCCATCTCCTGGTGCCATGCCCGTCTACTGGAAGGATAGAAGAAAAAACTACCTGTGCATCCAGTTCCTTTACTTTCTTCCCCAACTCTTCAAAGTCCTTGCAGATTGTCGGTAGGTCCTTCCTTGCCGTGTCATTGGTGCCAACATGTATCAGAAGAAATGGGTGGACGTCCTTGGAGCTGAAGAGCTTTGGTATCCTATCGGTCACATCCTTGATCATCGCACCTGGAAGGCAGCATACTTCTCTTGCAGTTATGTCCGGTCTGCAGATGGCTGCTTCGGTGCCTCTCAGTAGTGAGTCTCCCACCACCACCACTCTTCGTTGCTTCTTGGCTGTACTTTTTGCTGTCACTTGTTGCTGTGTGCCCTTTTCTTTTTTGCTTGCTGGTATTGCTTCATCCTTAGGTGTGCCATCTTCATCCTCTACAAAGATTTGATATCGGTTCTTCAGTTGTGTGGTTGGTGATTTCTCCATGGTCTTCTTGCTTCTTTTGGTCACATGCTTCCACTCATCTGCTTTTGGAGGTTCTCTGACACTTTTTGCACCTTCTGTGACCAGTAGAGATGCTTCTGTTCTGTCTAGAAAGTCTTCATTCTCTTTGATGAGTTTCAAAGTTGCTATTCTTTCTTCCAGACCCCGCACCTTTTCTTCTAAAAGGGCCACTAGTCTACACTTCTGACAGGTGAAATTGGATTCTTCTTCTGGTCGATCTGTGAACATGTAGCACATGCTGCAGCTCACCATGTAGGTTGTCACATCTGCCATGTTGCTCCTAGATCCTGCTGACTTGCTGTGTGTTTTCCTTCTTGTGTAATCTACTCAGCCAAGCTCTCTTGCAATAATGTCCTACAGGCAAAAATTCCCAACGATCTTCTAGCTTAGGGAGACTTC
Organism: Ranitomeya imitator; assembly: GCF_032444005.1. Taxonomy (NCBI): domain Eukaryota; kingdom Metazoa; phylum Chordata; class Amphibia; order Anura; family Dendrobatidae; genus Ranitomeya; species Ranitomeya imitator. The sequence continues at coordinate 107,483,195 of NC_091282.1, read as the reverse complement.
GCTTCTCCCAGAAGGCACCTGGAATATGCAAATTAGCCTCCTGAAGCTTGAATCCCTGGTTTGGTGATGCTTTCGAAGCAGCTGGTCCCGGCTGTACCCAACGATCTTCTAGCTTAGGGAGACTTCGCTTCTCCCAGAAGGCACCTGGAATATGCAAATTAGCCTCCTGAAGCTTGAATCCCTGGTTTGGTGATGCTTTCGAAGCAGCTGGTCCCGGCTGTACCCAACGATCTTCTAGCTTAGGGAGACTTCGCTTCTCCCAGAAGGCACCTGGAATATGCAAATTAGCCTCCTGAAGCTTGAATCCCTGGTTTGGTGATGCTTTCGAAGCAGCTGGTCCCGGCTGTACCCAACGATCTTCTAGCTTAGGGAGACTTCGCTTTTCCCAGAAGGCACCTGGAATATGCAAATTAGCCTCCTGAAGCTTGAATCCCTGGTTTGGTGATGCTTTCGAAGCAGCTGGTCCCGGCTGTACCCAACGATCTTCTAGCTTAGGGAGACTTCGCTTCTCCCAGAAGGCACCTGGAATATGCAAATTAGCCTCCTGAAGCTTGAATCCCTGGTTTGGTGATGCTTTCGAAGCAGCTGGTCCCGGCTGTACCCAACGATCTTCTAGCTTAGGGAGACTTCGCTTCTCCCAGAAGGCACCTGGAATATGCAAATTAGCCTCCTGAAGCTTGAATCCCTGGTAATAAGTAACATTTCCCACATGTCTACTTTACATCAGCACAATTTTGGAACCAATTTTTTTTTTTGTTAGGGAGTTATAAGGGTTAAAAGTTGACCAGCAATTTCACATTTTTACAACACCATTTTTTTTAGGGACTACATCACATTTGAAGTAACTTTGAGGGGTCAATATGATAGAAAATACCCAAGTGTGACACCATTCTAAAAACTGCACCCCTCAAGGTGCTCAAAACCACATTCAAGAAGTTTATCAACCCTTCAGGTGTTTCACAGGAATTTTTGGAATGTTTTAAAAAAGGGGGTAAACCACTGTTTGGGTGCATGGCAGAGCTCGGAAGGGAAGGAGCGGAGTTTGATTTTTCAATGCAAAATTGACTGGAATTGAGATAGTACGTCATGTCGCATTTGGAGAGCCCCTGATGTGCCTAAACATTGAAACCCCCCACAAGTGACAAAATTTTGGAAAGTAGTCCCCCTAAGGAACTTATCTAGATGTATGGTGAGTAGTATTGAGCGATACCGTCCGATACTTGAAAGTATCAGTATCGGATAGTATCGGCCGATACCCGAAAAGTATTGGATATCGCCAATACCGATACCTGATACCAATACAAGTCAATGGGACACCAAGTATCGGAAGGTATCCTGATGGTTCCCAGGGTCTGAAGGAGAGGAAACTCTCCTTCAGGCCCTGGGATCCATATTAGTGTGTAAAATAAAGAATTAAAATAAAAAATATTGATATGCTCACCTCTCCGGAGGCCCCTGGACATCACCGCTGGTAACTGGCAGCCTTCTTTGCTTAAAATGAGCGCGTTTAGGACCTGAGAATGACGTCGTGGCTTCTGATTGGTCGCGTGCCGCTCAGGTGACCGCCACGCGACCAATCAGAAACCGCGACGTCATTCTCGGGTCCTAAATTCCTAGAATGAGGAGTTTAGGACCTGAGAATGACGTCGCGGCTTCTGATTGGTCGCGTGGCGGTCACATGAGCGGCACACGACCAATCAGAAGCCGTGACGTCATGGAAGTCCCTAAACGCGCTCATTTTAAACAAAGAAGGCTGCCGGTTACCAGCGGTGATGTCCAGGGGCCTCCGGAGAGGTGAGCATATCAATATTTTTCATATAGGTAATATTTTTCATACAGGTAAACATATCATTCATTCTCTGAGCTGAAATATCCTGCATGTCTATTGCTCCAGTCCCTGACAGCAAGCAGCTTGGATGGTATCTGAGTCATTCTATTTTCGGCATTGAATCCTGCATATATCTATATATGTAAACATATCATTCATTCTCTGTGCTGAAATATCCTGCATGTCTATTGCTCCAGTCCCTGACAGCAAGCAGCTTGGATGGTAAACATATCATTCAATCTCTGAGCTGAAATATCCTGCATGTCTATTGCTCCAGTCCCTGACAGCAAGCAGCTTGGATGGTATCTGAGTCATTCTATTTTCGGCATTGAATCCTGCATATATCTATATATGTTAGTCATCCTATTATGCATTTGTTTGTGTTTATAGATATTTAACTCACTTTTGCATGTCCTTACTCAGAGAGATCACATAACTGTTTCAAAGCGGTTTATGATCCATGTAGATCTGGACATTTGTTTATCTGATCACTACATTTATTGTGTCCTGTTGTCTCAACTGAGTTGAGTGAGTTAGATTGATTGCTAACGAGCTTTAACACACAAAAAAAAAAAGGGTGATCTAAGGGCTAGCCTTCTATAAATGTAGACTTAGCTTGGGGATGCATTCGTGCAGGGGTGCATTCGTGCACTAGTATTCGTGTATTTTTTTATTCAAAGTACTTTTTTTTTCTAAGTACTCGTCAGTTATAACATGGCAGTTAGACAGGGCAGGAGACAGGTAAGACAATCTAAATCTATTCCCTGTTCATTTGAAACAGAACAAATATTCACCATATGTATTTGTATATTCTATATCCTGGCTGCCACATTCATTCACATTCACCGCCCTTGCATTAACTCTCTACACTCCATCCATATCGGCCCCTCTGTCCTCTCCTCTCCTATGTATAGCACTCATGCTCTGTTTACATTGCTTAACAGTGCAGATCCATTCAGTCCCACCATCCAACACAAGAGACGCTCTCACAAATCACTTAACCATCTGCTCACTCTTTCGATCCTCCTTCTCCTAGTCGCTGGAGACATCTCTCCAAACCCCGGCCCCCCATGTTATAGCCAGTCAAACCTCCCAACTGCTACACTCAGAAACCCCTCTAACCTTCTTAATATTCCCTGCATGCCTTCTGTCTCTTTGAATTGTGCCCTTTGGAATTCTCGCTCTGTGTGTAATAAACTCTCCTTCATTCATGACTTCTTCCTTTCTAATTCTCTTAATCTCCTGGCTCTTACGGAAACCTGGATTCAGCAGTCAGACACCACCGCGGCTGCTGCTCTTTCATATGGTGGACTACACTTTTCTCATACCCCAAGATCAGACAACAGAGCAGGTGGAGGCGTTGGTCTGCTCCTTTCACCCAAATGTACTTTCCAAGTTATTCCCCAAGTACCCTCACTTGTCTTCCCTTCCTTTGAGGTCCATGTGGTCAGACTCTACGTCCCCTTCTCCATGCGAGTGGCGGTGGTGTATCGTCCTCCCGGCCCCTCTCATCAGTTCCTGGATCACTTTGTCACCTGGCTTCCACATTTTCTCTCCTGTGACACCCCCACCCTTATCATGGGTGATTTCAACATCCCCATTGCCTCTCCCCCCTCCCCATCTGCTTCTCACCTTTTATCTCTATCCTCCTCTTTCGGCCTCTTGCAGCATACTAACTCTCCAACACATGAAGATGGAAACTCCCTTGACTTGGTCTTCTCCCGGCTTTGCTCAGTGGATGATTTCACAAACTCCCCTCTCCCACTCTCTGATCACAACCTTCTTTCATTCTCTATCAAGAACTGCCATCCCGCTCAGATCACCCCCACTTTCCTCACTTATAGAAACATACAGGCCATTAACACCCAGAAACTTATGAAGAACTTGCAGTCCTCATTGGCCCCAATCTTCTCCATCTCATGTCCTGATTCTGCTCTGAAGCATTACAATGAAACCCTGCAAAGTGCTCTGGATGAAGCTGCTCCTCCTATACATAAAACAACTCGGCACAGACGGCAACAACCGTGGCACACGCTGCAAACACGTTTCCTGCAGCGGTGCTCCAGGTGCGCAGAACGTCTGTGGAGAAAATCTAATCTACCCGAAGATTTCATCCATTATAAGTTCATGCTAAAGACATACAATTCTGCCCTTCACCTCTCCAAACAAACCTACTTCAACACCCTCATCACCTCCCTGTCCAATAACCCTAAACGTCTCTTTGACACGTTCCAGTCCCTACTCAACCCAAGAGAGCAGGCCCCAACCACGGATCTCCGTGCTGACGATCTGGCCAATTACTTCAAAGAAAAAATTGACCACATTCGACAGGAAATCATCTCCCAATCTCTTCATACCATGCACTGTCCTCCCTCCCCCACTGCATCTAGTTCACTCTCTGACTTTGAAGCAGTTACAGAAGAAGTAAGCAGGCTCCTTGCAGCTTCTCGCCCGACCACTTGCACCAGTGACCCCATTCCATCACATCTCCTCCAGTCCCTTTCCCCGGCTGTCACCTCTCACCTAACAAAAATATTCAACCTTTCCCTCACTTCTGGTATTTTTCCCTCCTCATTTAAGCATGCCATCATACATCCATTACTTAAAAAACCATCCCTCGATCAAAACTGTGCCGCTAATTATAGACCTGCCTCTAATCTTCCCTTCATCTCTAAACTCCTCGAACGCCTGGTCCACTCCCGTCTTACCCGCTATCTCTCAGATAACTCTCTTCTTGACCCTCTTCAATCTGGCTTCCGCTCTTTACACTCTACTGAAACTGCCCTCACTAAAGTCTCTAATGACCTACTAACAGCTAAATCTAATGGTCACTACTCCATGCTAATTCTCTTGGATCTCTCTGCAGCATTCGATACTGTGGATCATCAGCTCCTCCTCACTATGCTCCGCTCCATCGGCCTCAAGGACACCGTTCTCTCCTGGTTCTCCTCCTATCTCTCTGACCGATCCTTCACTGTATGTTTTGCTGGTTCCTCCTCCTCTCACCTTCCCCTTACTGTTGGGGTTCCTCAAGGATCAGTCCTAGGCCCCCTCCTCTTCTCGTTGTATACTGCCCCTATTGGACAAACAATCAGTAGATTTGGTTTCCAGTACCATCTCTATGCTGACGACACCCAATTATCCACCACTTCTCCTGTTGTCACGCCGACCTTTTTAGAAAACACCAGTGATTGTCTTACCGCTGTCTCTAACATCATGTCCTCCCTCTATCTGAAACTAAACCTGTCAAAAACTGAACTCCTCGTGTTCTCTCCCTCTACTAACCTACCTTTGCCTGACATTGCCATCTCCGTGTGCGGTTCCACCATTACTCCAAAGCAACATGCCCGCTGCCTTGGGGTCATCCTTGATTCTGACCTTTCATTCACCCCCCACATTCGATCACTGGCTCGCTCTTCTTACCTGCATCTCAAAAACATTTCTAGAATTCGCCCTTTTCTTACTTTCGACTCTGCAAAAACTCTTACTGTTTCACTTATTCATTCTCGTCTGGACTATTGCAACTCTCTACTAATCGGCCTCCCTCTTACCAAACTTTCCCCACTCCAATCTGTCCTGAATGCTGCTGCCAGGATCATATTCCTCACCAACCGTTACACCGATGCCTCTACCTTGTGCCAGTCATTACACTGGCTACCCATCCACTCCAGAATCCAGTACAAAACTACTACCCTCATCCACAAAGCACTCCATGGCTCTGCACCACCCTACATCTCCTCTCTGGTCTCAGTCTACCACCCTTCCCGTGCCCTCCGCTCCGCTAATGACCTCAGGTTAGCATCCTCAATTATCAGAACCTCCCACTCCCGTCTCCAAGACTTTACACGTGCTGCGCCGATTCTTTGGAATGCACTACCTAGGTTAATACGATTAATCCCCAATCCCCACAGTTTTAAGCGTACCCTAAAAACTCACTTGTTCAGACTGGCCTACCGCCTCAATGTATTAACCTAACGATCCCTGTGTGGCCTATTTTATATATATATATATATATATATATATATATATATATAAAAAAACAGGTTCCTCGCATCATGTTCTAATTCACTTTATGCAGTTAATAGCCCTCTGTGTCTGTACTGCTACATACTTAGGCAGTTAACTTGTTCATGCAGCTTTACATGAACACCCGAGCCTTACACTATGGCCAGTCCGAATAACTAAAGCAATTGTTACCATCCACTTCTCGTGTCTCCCCTTTTCCTCATAGTCTGTAGGCTTGCGAGCAGGGCCCTCATTCCTCCTGGTATCTGTTTTGAACTGTATTTCTGTTATGCTGTAATGTCTATTGTCTGTACAAGTCCCCTCTATAATTTGTAAAGCGCTGCGGAATATGTTGGCGCTATATAAATAAAAATTATTATTATTATTTTTTTATTTTAATTCTTTATTTTACACATTAATATGGATCCGATACCGATTCCCGATACCACAAAAGTATCGGAACTCGGTATCGGAATTCCGATACCGCAAGTATCGGTCGATACCCGATACTTGCGGTATCGGAATGCTCAGCACTAATGGTGAGCACTTTGACCCACCAAATGCTTCACAGACGTTTATAATGTCGAGCCGTAAAAATAAAACAATCATATTTTTTCACAAAAATGATCTTTTTGCCTCCAATTTTTTATTTTGCCAAGGGTAACAGAAGAAATTGGACTCCAAATGTTGTGCAATTTGTCCTGAGTATGCTGATATCCCATATGGGGGGGTAAACCACTGTTTGGGTGCATGGCAGAGCTCGGAAGGGAAAGAGCGCCGTTTGACTTTTCAATGCAAAATTGACTGGAATTGAGGTAGGACGCCATGTCGGGTTGTGAGAGCCCCTGATGTGCCTAAACAGTGGAAACCCCCCACAAGTGACACCATTTTGGAAACTAGTTCCCTTAAGGAACTTATCTAGATGTGTGGTGAGCACTTTACCCCCAGGTGCTTCACAGAAGTTTATAACGCAGAGCCGTGAATATAAACATTATTAGCCCCCAGTTTTGTATTTTCCCAAGGGTAACAGGAGAAATTGGACCCCAAAAGTTGTCCAATTTGTCCTGAGTACACTGATACTCCATATGGGGGGGGGGGAACCACTGTTTGGGTGCATGGCAGAGCTCGGAAGGGAAGGAGCGCCATTTGGAATGCAGACTTAGATGGATTGGTCTGCAGGCATCACGTTGCATTTGCAGAGCCCCTGATGTACCTAAACAGTAGAATCCCCCCACAAGCGACCCCATATTGGAAACTAGACCCCCCAAGGAACTTATCTAGATGTGTTGTGAGAACTTTGAACCCCCAAGTGTTTCACTACAGTTTATAACGCAGAGCCGTGAAAATAAAAAAATCTTTTTTTTCCCCACAAATTATTTTTTAGCCCTAATTTTTTTATTTTCCCAAGGGTACCAAGAGAAATTGGACCCCAAAAGTTGTTGTCCAGTTTGTCCTGAGTACGCGTATACCCCATATGTTGGGGTAAACCCCTATTTGGGTGCACGGGAGAGCTTGGAAAGGAAGGAGCACTGTTTTACTTTTTCAACCCAGAATTGGCTGGAATTGAGATCGGCCACCATGTCGCATTTGGAGAGCCCCTGATGTTCCTAAACAGTGGAAACCCCCCAATTCTAACTGAAACCCCAACCCAAACACATGCCTAATCCCAACCCTAACCATATCCTTAATCACACCCTTAACCCGAACACGCCCCTAATCCCAACCACACCCCTAACCCCAACACACCCTTAACCCTAATCCCAACCCTAACTCCAACACACCCCTAACCCTAATCCCAACCATAACCCTAATCATACCCCTAACACTGACACACCCCTAACCCTAATCCCAACTGTAAAAGTAATCCAAACCCTAACTTTAGCCCCAACCCTAACTTTAGCCCCAACCCTAACTTTAGCCCCAGCACTAACTGTAGCCTTAACCCTAACTTTATCCCCAACCCTAACACTAATTTTCCAATGAAAAAAAAGAGGAAAACTTAGATTAAAGTCTTTTTATAGGTTAATTTGTCATGAATATACTAGTACATAGTGACTTTTCCCCTCTCATTTCCCCCCTTCTTTTGGATTTAAGCTGCATTGTTTTAATCTAAGTTTTAATAATAGTTTTTTATTTTGGGTTATGTTTTTGCATTCACATTTTATATAAAAGGGGATTGTTATGTGTGATGTCATAAGATGGGAGGGGGTTACATTTGTATAAATGGTTACCTCATGTCCTCTATGCCATCGGATCAGTGGAAGCGCGGTTGTGCGCGAAACACCTGTCATCCTACATGGACACGTTCTCCCTGATTTTACTGCATATGTTCTAATAAAGACTGTCACAGTTCATCGGACCTGGTGAGTGCAAGCCGTTTTCTTTTCTTCTTTTTTTTCATTGGATTGTTATGCACTTTTTTGGCTGTGCACTCGGAGTGCCCTTGCATGGATGAGTGGGTAGTTACACTGGAGCGGCTTTACAAGGCACACTGTAAGATGATCGCACAAGACAGCAGTGTGGGCACAACACTTTTTTCTTGGACATTGACTAACGCTAATTTTATCCCCAACCCTAACCCTACTTTAGCCCCAACCCTAACCCCAACCCTAATTGTAGCCCTAACTTTAGTCCCCAACCCTAACTTTAGCCCCAACCCTAACTGTAGCCCTAACCCTAACTTTAGCCCCAACCCTAACCCTAATGGGAAAATGGAAATAAATACATTTTTTTAATTGTATTATTTTTCCCTAACTAAGGGGGTGATGAAGGGGGGTTTGATTTACTATTTATAGGGGAGATTTTAGCATATTTTTATGATTGGCAGCTGTCACACACTAAAAGATGCTTTTTATTGTAAAAAATAGTTTTTGCATCTCCACATTTTGAGAGCTATAATTTTTCCATATTTTGGTCCACAGAGTCATGTGAGGACTTGTTTTTTGTGGGACGAGTTAACGTTTGTGTTGGTACCATTTTCGGGCATGTGACATTTTTTGATCGCTTTTTATTCCGATTTTTGTGAGTCAGAATGACCAAAAACCAGCAATTCATGAATTTCTTTTTTTGGGGGGGGGGGTTGTTTGGTAAAATTGATAAAGCAATTTTATTCTTCGGGTCAGTTCAATTACAGCGATACCTCATTTAGATAATTTTTTTATGTTTTGGCGCTTTTATACGATAAAAACTATTTTATATTACAAATAATTATTTTTGCATCGCTTTATTCTGAGGACTATAACTTTTTTTTTTCGCTGATGATGCTGTATGGTGACTCATTTTTTGCGGACAAGATGACGTTTACAGCGGTACCATGTTTATTTATATCCGTCTTTTTGATCGCGTGTTATTCCATTTTTTGTTCGGCGGCATGATAATAAAGCGTTATTTTTTGCCTCTTTTTTTTTTACGGTGTTCATTGAAGGGGTTAACTAGTGGGACAGTTTTAGGCTGTGTGCACACGATGCAGATTTAGTGCAGATCTGCAGCTTTTTTTTCCGCGCAGAAACGCTGCAGATCCGCACTGTGATTTACAGTACAATGTAAATCAATGTAAAAAAAAACTGCACATGGTGCAGAAAAATCTGCGCAGAAACGCTGCGGATTTCAAAGAAGTGCATGTCACTTCTTTTGTGTGAGTCTGCAGCGTTTCTGCACCACTGCATCAATAGAAATCCGCAGTGGTAAAAACTGCAGAAAATCCGCACAAAATCCGCTTCAATTCCGCACAAAAAACGCACTAAATCCGCATAAAAACCGCTGCAAATCTGCAGCTGTGGATTCTGCCAGGAGATGCGGATTTTGTGCATAAAATTCTGCAAAAAAAGAAAGGAATGTCCAGCTTCACCGAGTCCGTAAAAAAGAGTTTTCTTTATTCACAAACTTTAAACATGGAGGATACAGACTTCAGCACAACCATATGGGTAAGAATCTCAACGCGTTTCTGGAGACTAGGTGAAGCTTAACATTCCTTTCTTTTTTTGGACCTTGTACGCCTGGACACAGCGGGTCCGTGCTCCCGAGGTTTGGTTCTTGCATCACGGGTGAGCTGGTTTATGTTCCTTCATAAAATTCTGCACCTCTTTTCTTACGTGTGCACATAGCCTTATAGGTCGGGTCGTTACGGATGCTGCACTTTTATTGTATGTTTGTTTTTTATTTAGATGAAGAAATTTATTGGAGCAAAAAAAAATTTTTCTTTAGGAATTTGTTTTTGTTTTTTTATACACAAATATTTTTTTTAAACTTTTTTACTTTGTCCCAGGGTGGGACATCATGCTATAGCATCAGATCGCTGATCTGACACTTTGCAAAGCACTATGTCAGATCAGCAATCTGACAGGCACTGCTGCAGGCTTGCCGGCGCTTGCTCTTAGCAGACGCTTGCAAGCCACCTCCCTGCAGGACCCGGGAGGAGCCCCACGACCATTTTGGATCTGGGGGGGCCTGCAGGGTCTCAGGGAAGTATGCAGGGAGCCCCCTCCCTGCGCGATGTTTCTCTATGCCGCCGGAATGCTGCGATCATGTTTGATCGCAATGTTCCAGGGGTTAATGTGCCAGGAGCGGTAATCAGCTGACATCCGGCGGCGATCGGCCACGCTAGCCTCGTGAGCGCGGCCGACCGCCTATGACGTCCTATCCCGTCCCTGGGAATTAAATCCCAGGTCACAACGACGAGAGAGTGCGTCATATGGGATTAAATGATTAAAGATGGGTCGTGGCTGGGTCTTCCAGCATGACAATAACCCGAAACACACAGCCAGGGCAACTAAGGAGTGGCTCCATAAGAAGCATTTCAAGGTACTGGAGTGGCCTAACCAGTCTCCAGACCTAAACGCAATAGAAAATCGTTGGGGGCAGCTGAAACTTAATGTTGCCCAGCGTCGGCTCTGAAATGTGAAAGATCTATAGAAGATCTGTATGGACAAGCTGTCCAAAATATTTTGTCACGGAGTTACCGCGACAGAGCAGTGTCAGAAGTCCACGGCGTTTGATGGCTTCTGCTTCATCGCTGAGAAGAAGCACTTCTCCTGTGTATTGAAGGTGCTTTGTTTTCTTTGAGCAGGACAGGGGTTAATAGGCCATGTGCAAAATTCCTGCTTTCAGCTGTGCTCGGTTAGACACTCATCTCTCCTATAAAAGCTAGGCCTTCTGGTCAGATCCTTGTCTGAGATAGCACTTGCTTGAGAGACCTGGTGTAGTGAGGAGCTGGAGTTTGGAGAGCTGGAGGAATTTATTGTGCGACAGTTGTATGGTTTGTACGCTTGGAAAATTCCTCATCCCTTACCTGCTTTATTTACATTCCCCGTCCTTCACACCCTGGTGGATACCTCTGTTATTTGTGAGAGCATATTTTGTGTGAGTGGAGTTTTCTTTTTACCCCTGTCTTTGTTCCCCTGTTTATCGGGTTGGTGTACTGTTGTACACAGTAGCGCCTCTCTTCCCCCGGTGGGGGAGGAGGACAGACGCAGGGCGGCAGTCAGGAGACAGGGTGAGGGCGGAGGCCCTGGCATCCTCACCATCTGAGGTATCCCGGGGAACAGGGTGAGTTAGGGTGCCCCCTAGAGCTAGGGCCAGGAAAGGTGCCCCTGGTCCCAGTTTACTCGCCAGTCCAATCGTGACATATTTGCTGCAGTGTGTGCAAGCTTGGTCAAGAACTACAGGAAACGTCTGACCTCTGTAATTGCAAACAAAGGTTTCTGGACTATATATAAAGTTCTGTATTTCTATTGTATCAAATACTTTTTTCGTGCAAAAAAATACAAATTAATTATGAAAAAATGTGGTTTTCTGGATTTTTTTTAGATTCTGTCTCTCACAGTTAAAATGTACCTACGATATAAAAATACAGACCTCTCCATTTTTTTGTAGGTGAGAAAACTTGCAAAATCAGCAGTGTACCAAATATTACTATTACTCACTAGGATTTTGGTCACATGGGCCACAACGCACGTCGTCGACATTAATTATACATGCTACATCTCAAAGGGATGTGCCCCACATAACTGCATGGGGCCTTGTCAGCAGCACCATTACCAGAAAACCGTAAATGTGCTTAGCATAAGACCAAGTGACCAAAGAACAGGCATGGGAATGGCCATGCAGAAGTGGGTATATTAGTTTTTTAACCCCTTCCTAACCCTCAGTATCCAGTATTCTGGATACAGTGCAGAATGTTGATTTCTAAAATTAGTCATTGTCCTTGCTTTTCTAATACAATAGGCTCAGCCCTTCATGATGACTTCTCCTGTCCATTTGCCTACTGCCCAGAAGGCTTCTTACTTTTGCACACCATAATTATTTTGCACTAAGACAAAATAACTAGGGTATGTGCACACGTTGGGGATTTTGATGCCTTTTTGGAGCATTTTTGGATGCACGGAATTGCCTCAAATCAAATCCGTAGTGCGTTGTGCACACAATGTTAATCAATGGGAAATACAAAAATGCTGGGCACATGCTGTGGAATAAAACACGCGGAATCGCAGCGTTTTATTTTCTGCAGCATGTCAATTCTTCTTGCGGATCTGCAGCATTTCTGCATTCATTGATTTCCATTGAGTCAGGCACATCCGCAGCAAACCCGCAGATGTAAAAAAAGATGTGCGGTTTTGTTGCGGATGAAAGGCTGCAGATCGGGAGGAGGAAGTGTGTGGGCAGAGTGTGAGCGGAGCTATGTGCGTGTATTTGTGTGTGCCGGTATCTGCGTGAATCTGTGTTTGTGTGTGCCCCTGCGTGTGTCTGTGTATGTGCGTGTGTCCCTGTGTGTGTGTGGGTCTGTGTAGGCATCCATTGTCTGATGAGATTACTGCTCCCATCCGGCAATTAATGCTCACAGTGACAGCATTAGCCGATGATGGGAAAGTAGTCCCATCAGACAATGGCTGTGTTCAGTAGTATAAAAAACCCATACAGAACATATAACATACAGGACATGCACTTAACATACAACACATAACATAGAGTACATACTTACCAAACACTCAGTCCCCGAAGCCCTTGATTCTCCTTTAATATAAATAACAAAATAAATCAACCTATACTTACCTTTCCGCCGTAGTCCAGTTAACAGCGAGTGTCCCCCGATAATCTCCTGAGTAGAACAGTGACATCGGGCGATGTTAGCGCTCTACAGGGGCCCCGCGATGAACTGACAGCAGTGGTAATCCTCCGTGATGTATATCCCTCCGCTGCTGCCAGGAGAGAGGTCACTTAAGTTCATTTTCTCGCTGGCAATGCTATGTGAGAAAATTCACACGCAGCATTGCCATAAAGAGAGAGAATGAACTAAAGTAACCTCTACAGTGATGCACTGCAGGAGCCATTGTCTCCTGTCAGTGCATCACAGGAGGCCTATAGAGCAGTGACATCACCCGATGTCACTGTTCTATAGGGGAGATCGTCATGGGACACTCATTATTAATTGGACTGCGTCAGACTAGGGAGTATACAGTTGGTTTATTATTTTTTATTTTTTGAAGGTGATCGATGGTGGTTGTAAGTATGGTCAAATTAAGAATATTAAAATCCTTTTTTCTGGCTGTGTATTTTTTAACCCTTTCACCACTATAGGATTAGTAATGGATAAGTGTCTTATTGTCACCTCTCCATTACTAACCAGGCTTGATGTCACCTTACAATACAAAGGTGACATTAACCCCTTATTACCCCATATGCCACAGCTACAGGGCAGTGGGAAGAGAGAGGCTAAGTGCCGGAATTGGCGCATCTTACAGATTCACCATTTCTGGGGCGGCTGGGTGCTGGTATTTGTAGCCGGGGGGCCAATATCCATGGCCCCTTCCTAGGCTATGAATATCAGCCCGCAGCTGTCTGCATAGCCTTTCTGGCTATAAATTATAGGGGGATCCCAAGTCATTTTTTTGGGGGTCCCCCTATTTTAATAGCCAGTAACGGCTACGCAGACAGCTGTGGGCTGATATTCATAGCCTGGTAAGATCCATGGGTATTACCCCCTCCCCAGGCTATAAACATCAGCCCCCAGTCGCCGGCTTTCCCACTCTGGACTTGAATATTGCACGGGAGCCCACACAATTTTTTCTTCCATTTTTTTTTAAAATTAAACAGATATTTCGTTTAAGGCCGGGGTCACACGAGAAACTTGCACGAGTCTCGCACCTCAATAGCCGACACTGCCACCGGCACTCGAGATCGGAGTGTGCGGCTGCATGTATTTCTATGCATCTGAACACTCAGGTCTGAGTACCGGTGGCAGTGCCGAGTATTGAGGTGCGAGACTCGTGAGAGTTTCTCGTAAAGTGCGACCCTGGCATAACACAGATTTTTTTCTATCTATAGATAGATCAATCTATCTATAGATATATCTATCTATTATCTATCTATCTATAGATCTATCTATTTCATTCCATCTATCTATAGATCTATCTCATTCCTTCTATCTATCCCATATCTATCTATCTATCGATAACCCCAGTTTTACCCCACCCGTGTTATTTATGACGTTGTTTACTCTGGCTTGATTGTATGCATCTGGTCCACTCTTAATTCTCTGACCATGATGAGCAGAGACCACTCCTCTCTGCTTCACACCTGAATGCACTTAGTTGTACATATATTGCATAGCTCAAGTCTGCATAGACTTCAGTCTGCAGACCACTCCTCTCTGCTTCACACCTGAATGCACTTAGTTGTACATATATTGCATAGTTCAAGTCTGCATAGACTTCAGTCTGCAGTGTGATTCCTGAAAGTGTGTCCTAGAAGTGTGAAGATTACAGTAGAATTAAAACCTGAATTGAACCTGAAGGGAACTGAAGGTAACTTGCCACTGTAAACAATGTTTCTGTTTATTTTCACTCTCCCCTATAATCCTTCACTTTATGCTACCTCCCCTAATCCCCACACCAAGTAAGGAACTGTTTATCTCTGCTTCAATCCTCCCCATCCATCTCACCTCTTGCTCAGAACTGTTCCTTAACCTACAATCCTCTGCCTCAAAACACAGACAGCCCCCTCATGCCCTCTCCTGCTCCCACCTGCTAACACTTTCTCTGCTCCTTCTCACTGCTGGTGATATCTCTCCAAATCCTGGTCCTCCTCACCACATTCCCACAGTCATTTCTACCTCCCATCCACGCTCTATCACAAACTTCCGTAGCCTCTCTAACCGTATACCCATTGACCCAGCCCCCGCTTCCGCAGTCCCACTAACAGGAGCTCTGTGGAACGCTCGCTCTGTCTGCAACAAGCTTTCCTACATCCATGATCTTTTTGTTATTTCCAAACTTTCCTTCCTCGCCATCACCGAAACCTGGCTCACCCCTTCTGACACAGCCTCCCCTGCTGCACTCTCTTACGGTGGCTTCCACCTTTCTCACACACCCCGCCCCAGCAGCAAACATGGCGGAGGAGTTGGTTTTCTCCTGTCAGATAACTGCTCCTTCACCCCAATCCCACTGCCACCCTCTGTTACCCTCCCTTCTTTTGAGGTGCACTCTGTGCGCATCTACTCCCCCTCCAACCTCCAAATGGCTGTCATTTACCGCCCCCCAGGGCCAGCCACCACCTTCTTTGACCACTTCACCACCTGGCTACTTCATTTCCTTTCCACGGACATCCCCACTATTATCATGGGCTACTTCAACATCCCCATTGACACTTCCTTCTCAGCTGCCACTAAACTTCTATCTTTCACTTCCTCCTTTGGCCTCACTCAATGGTCTTCTACAGCCACCCACAAAGATGGCCACACACTGGACCTCATCTTCACCCGCCTCTGCTCTCTATCTAACCTCTCTAACTCACCTCTTTCTCTCTCTGACCACAACCTTCTCACATTCTCTTCCCTCTCCACTCCATGTCTACAACCCCACCCCACAAACTTTCACACCCTCGCAGAAATCTTAAACATCTTGACCTACATTCATTCTCTGAATCCCTCCTCCCTCTCACAGATATAAGTTCCTTACACAATGCGGATGACGCTGCCGCTCTATATAACACCACAATAGCTGTAGCTTTGGAATCTGCTGCCCCACTTACACATACCAAAGCTCGCAAAATCAACAGACAGCCCTGGCACACCAGCCTGACCAAAGAACTGAGGCGAGCTTCCAGGGCTGCTGAGCGCAGATGGAAAAGATCCTACTCCAACGAGCACTTCATCGCATTCAAACAGTCCCTCACTACTTTCAAGACCACACTCGCCACAGCTAAACAAACCTACTTCTCATCTCTCATATCCTCCCTGTCTCACAACCCTAAACAGTTATTCAACACCTTCAATTCTCTCCTCCATCCCCCAGCACCTCCTCCCTCCCCACTCATCTCAGGTGAAGACTTTGCCTCATTTTTCAAGCAGAAGATTGATAAAATTGTGAAGGAACATATTAAGAAAGATTCTCCATTTTGTTCTTTTCGACTCCATTTTGTTGTTTTGATATAAATTTTGTTAGTAGACTAAAGTTTACAGATGTTATGAGACCTTGATGAGACCTTGATTGTTGTAATCTGCCAGGACATGAGACTGAGGGTGCATTGTTCTACGAGACTTTGACGTACAGACTGTTCCTGCATTCTTATAGGTTAAGAACTGTGAACGTGTTCTTATGCTGATTGGTTGAAGCATAATTTCTATGACTATGAAAAGTCAGACAATAAACGGGGGCCCAGAGATCTGCTCGATCCCCCACACAGAGGCACGCGTCTCCGTCTGGTCATTTTCAGTTGCTGGCAACGCCTTGTAGATTAATTTGGAAATCACTGAGTTAACCGTGAAGGATCACTTTAGATCATCCCTCGACAGTTGGCGCCCAACGTGGGGCCCCAAACAGGAACGCCTCTGCCCCCCGGAGGACAACAAGGCAAAGGACCCTTGGAGCAGACACAGGCACTGGAAATTGGGACTGATCATCCCCCACAACAACCACGGTAAGTTGGCAGTTATACTGTCCAGACTGACCGTTTGGTGTGGTTTTCCAGTGTTTGTTGCTGCAAAGAGGATCTGAGGTTTGTCCCCGATGGTGGGGTGATTCTTGGGTGGAATCATATAGAGGTGTAGTTCCGTTTGGAGCCCAGTGCTCGAACCGTACCTCATAAAGGACGGACACCCCGGATTGACCAGTGATTAAATTCTCTTTATAGACAAAATATCCTGAATTCCTGATCACTGTTAGAATCAGGCGCGGTGAGGTGATTGAAGATGGGTAGGATGCATAACTCAGGAATATATAGATATATATGTGTATTTCTAGAGGTATCCGGAGGGTTAGTTTGAGACGGCCCTCCTCCTTTCGCTGAGTACCGCGTTTTTGGGTTGTCCCAGAGGGGACAGGTAAACCTAGTGAAACAAACTAAAACGGCCGCTCTGGTATTGTGCACGACTAAGTAAGGATATTTAGCTCTAAAGTAGAATCAGTTTCCGTGTGTGTGATGAATCTGATATTTTTAGCCCAAAGACGGGGAAAGAACTCTGTCAGGAATGCAGGAAAATATTCTCAATCATTGGTTTTTCTAAGGTGTTCTGGCATGTGAATTGTGTGATGAAGGTTTTGTAGAAATTAATTAAGTCTGAGAACTGCTGTATTCTGGTTCTGTGTAGATTTCCAAAATATCCGATGGGAGGGGTAGGTCAAACAACTGCGCTATTGTTTTTCTTTTTTCTGTGTTGAGGAATGCTGTGATGTTCTTATCTGCTCCGTGTCTCTGGTATGGAGGGGGCGAGTTGCTGCGTTCTCTCGGAATTTTCTATCCTTGTGTAGTATGTGCTGGGAGATCTGTGTTTTGTTTAAAGCAATAGTACAATATTGTATTGAATTAGAAAGAATTATTGTAAGTTTAAAGTAAAATATGGTGTCTTGTTTTAGAAGGAAACTTGTAAGTGATAGTTTGGTTATCAGTGTGATTGAAAGATTGGTAAAAGATTCACCTGCTTCAAGTTGAGTGGTTGATATATAGCAAATTAAGGATTAACAGAGGACGTGAATTTGGATTTGTTTTGTTACGTTGAAAAAGGAAAGTTGTCTATTACTATGACAAAAACTGGATGTTTGTGGTGCAAGAAGGAACTGAGAAAGTGATTGCGGGTAATGTGTTAGAATGACAAATAATTACAAAATAATAATCTGAAACAGGGGGGCTCCCTGTTAGGTAATATGGTCCCTCCCCAGGAAATCAAGCCTCTTCTCCCGACTGTAAGCCCTATGCCTCTTAACCCCAAGGCACCAATATATCCTGGACTGCCGAGAAGTTCTATGGGCTTCTTATGGTAGTATTTAAAATAAAGCCCATACACACCTTTTTGTAGTAGCTTTGATGTCCGGCCTTAAATCTGAATTGAAAGAGGCAATAATATCAGTCAGACCCGATATTGAGACTTCCACTCCGGATGATGCATTAAAAGTAGTAAAGAAAAAAAAAAAAGTTTTCAGAACTTAACCCGCTCTGTATCAACAAATCAAGGGTTAAACCAGTAGCTGCAGCTTCAAGGAGCAGGAACCGCAGCTTCAAGGACACAGCTCCGTTCCTCATCATTGGCCCACCAGACTCCAGCTCCTGCCCTCCCACCTTACACAAATCCAGTCCCATACTCCAATATCCATTTTAACCCTATGTCTGGGAATCTCCCTCGCCATGTTAATTCTCATATCAAGAGCTTGTTTTAATTAGAGTAGATGGCAGACCCAATAAATATACTCTCACAAAACCCATCCCTGTGAGACCTTTCCCTGAAGTTACTGCATAGTTCGTAATCTCTCCCTCATGTCCGGTAAATTTACAGGGGGCAGCTTTATTATCACAGTTCCGCTCCAGAATATAATTCCAAGATGATGGTGAGATGGTACTTATGTTACATAACCCCTATGTAGATGAACATAATGAGATGTATATCTTACATGCCCTTTCCACAGTGATGATGGCCCTGATAGGCCCAGATCCACCCCCAATAATGCCTGTAGAACCAGTAAAAGTGTTTCTCAAATCTGGTGCCCCTTTGCCCAAAGTCCATCAGTACCCTTTGAAACATGATCAGGAGCGGGGCCTCAAGGGTCAAATACAAACGTTACTCGATAATGGCACTGTGTTTCCCCATGTAACACGCCTTTGTTTCCCGTTAAGAAAAAGACCCCACCCGGCCAACCCCCTGTGTACTGGCTGGTACAAGATCTACGGGCAGTTAATGCAGCTACTGTTCTGGAAACTCCGGTGGTGCCTAATCCACATACTCTTGTCCCAGATACCTCAGGATGCTGCTTGGTTCACAGTCATCGACCTTGCCAATGCCTTCTTCAGCATTCCTTTACACCCAGATTGCCAGTTTCTGTTTGCATTCACTTATCAGGGATGACAATTGATGTGGACAGTTATGCCACAAGGGGCCCAAAACAGTCCCAATCAGTTTGGAAAAAATATGGGCGAGTGTCTTTTACCCTGGCAGTTAGAATATCCTTATGTCACGCTGCTTCAGTATGTGGGTAATCTTTTGTTGTGTGCACAGACAGAGCAGGAAGCCATTGTTGCCACTGTTAGCCTTCTCAAGTATCTGGCAGATCTGAACTGTCGGGTTTCGGCCTCGAAACTTCGGTTCTGCCTTGGTCAAGTGATATTTTTGGGTCACTGTCTCCTTCAGGGTGCCAGACACCTTACAGAAGAAAGAAAAATAGCCGTCAGCTCCCTTCCTTTCCAAAAAGATGAGACTGAACTCCAGCGTTTTCTTGGACTATGTACCATATATACTCGAGTATAAGCCGACCCGAGTATAAGCCGACCCCCCTAATTTTGCCACAAAAAACTGGGAAAACTTATTGACTCGGGTATAAGCCTAGGGTGGAAATGCAGCATTTACCGGTGAATTTCAAAAACAAAAATAGATCATTATTGCCCCATAGCTGTGCTATATAGTGCTCTGCACGTTCATATTTCCCCATAGCTCTGCCATATAGTGCTCTGCACCGTTCATATTTCCCCATAGCTCTGCCATATAGTGCTCTGCACTGTTCATATTTCCCATAGCTCTGCCATATAGTCCTCTGCACCGTTCATATTGCCCCATATCTGCCCCATATAGTGCTCTGCACTGTTCATATTGCTCCATATCTGCCCCATATAGTGCTCTGCACCGTTCATATTGCCCAATATCTGCCTGATATAGTGCTCTGCACTGTTCATATTGCTCCATATCTGCCCCATATAGTGCTCTGCACCGTTCATACTGCCCCATAGATGCTCGGAATAAATCTGTGCCGCCGCTGCTGCTGCTGCAATAATAAAAAAAAAGCCATACTCATACTGCCCCATAGCTGTGCCATATAGTGCTCTGCACCGTTCATACTTCCCCATAGCTGTGCCATATAGTGCTCTGCACCGTTCATATTTCCCCATAGCTGTGCCATATAGTGCTCTGCACCGTTCATATTTCACCATAGATGCTCCACATAAATCTGTGCCGCTGCTGCCGCTGCAATAAAAAAAAAATGCCATACTCACCTCTCTTGATTGCAGCTTCCAGCGTCCGGTCCCGGCATCTCCCCGCTCTGACTGATCAGGCAGAGGGCGCCGCACACACTATATGCGTCATCGCGCCCTCTGACCTGAACAGTCAGAGCGCAGATAGACGCCGGGAAGATGGAGCGGCGCCCGGCGGCTGGAACGCGGACAGGTGAATATTACATACTTACCTGGTCCCGACGTCCGGCTCCCCCTGCCATCCCACGGTCTTCTGTGCCGCAGCCTCTTCCTCTATCAGCGGTCACCGGCACCGCTGATTAGAGAAATGAATAGGCGGCTCCACCCCTATGGGAGGTGGAGCCGCTTATTCATTTCTCTAATGAGCGGTCCCACGTGACCGCTGAAGAGGGGAAGAAGCTGCAGCACTGAAGACCGTGGGAGGGCAGGAGGAGCGCCAGGATCGCTGGGACTAGGTAAGTATGCCTCAGCGCCCTCTCCCCCTCACCCACGACCCCACCGCTACTGTGACTCGAGTATAAGCCGAGAGGGGCACTTTCAGCCCAAAAATTTGGGCTGAAAATCTCGGCTTATACTCGAGCATATACGGTATTTATTGTGTCAGTGGATACCGGACGCATCCCGCATAATGCAGCCTCTCTACAAAGCCCTGAAAGACGGTTCAAGGTATGATGAGTTTGGCAGATTCCACACTGGATACGCTGTTACTACGGAAGACACTGTAGTGCACGCAGCTGCACTCCCTCCCTCCCTGTCAGCACAAGAAGCAGAACTTCAGGCTCTGTCTACTGCATGTACTTTGGCCAAAGACAGGCGGGCTATTATATACACGGACTCATAGTATGCATTTGGTATTGCTCATGATTTCGGAGCTCTATGGGCCAATCTAGGGTTTATTACCACCGCCGGGACTCCAGTGAAGAATGTTGAAGCTGTTAAAACCCTCATGGACTCAATCAAATTACCTACCCAGGTGGCCATTATCAAAGTTAAGGAGCACGGTCCTAGGAACAGTCCACAGACTGTTGGTAACGCCTCTGCAGATATGTAAGCAAAAGCTGCTGCTCTCCTACCCGTTGAACAGACCATACCAGCTATGGTGACCACACGCTCTCAGCGTAAACAGTTACAAGAAACACTGACTCTACAGGAACCTGATGATCCACGCCAGACTGAGGTTTTCTGCCAGACCCCGCGAGACTGCTTAATGACGATGCAGAGAATGTCCCCAAAAGGAAGAAGTGAAGCGGTGGAAGGCTGATGGAGCACGTATGGACATGGTCTCTGGAAAAAGGACCAACTTGTGTGTCTCCCTAAGCGGATGTACCCTGCTATTGCCATGTGGGCACATGGGCCCACACACCGAGGAAAAAACAGGCCCTAGCCCTGGTACAAAAAATTCTACTGGACTCCAGGTGTTTCTACAGTCCTGACAGCACTCAACCGTGCATGTAACATCGGTCAGGCCTGCAATCCCGGTCAACTTCAACGTGTACCCCCGAAGCATCTTGCTACGCCTGACTATCCTTTCCAAAAGCTCCAGGTGGACCACATCACGTTGCCTAAGTCTGGAAGGTATGAATATTGTCTGGTGGTTGTCGATATGTTCTCCAGTTGGCCAGAAGCATTCCCTGTTACCAACATGACTGCAAAGACCACAGCAAAGAAACTGGTGATGGAAGTTATATGCAGATATGGTGTTCCAGAAGTTGTTGAAAGTGACCAAGGCCCGGCCTTTTCTTCTCATGTGTATCAGGAGGTTCTTACAATGCTTGGATCCACTATAGCCCTCCATACTCCGTACCATCCACAATCCAGTGGGAAAGTTGAGAGGCTGAATGGCACACTGAAGGAACAATTGACCAAAATGATACAGGAGACTACGGCTCCATGGCCAGAGCTCCTACCCATTGTACTGTACCACATTCGTACTACCCCTATTGCAAAACATGGCCTGTCCCCATATGAGATATTGTTTGGTGCTAGTCCTCAGTTGCAAATTTCCAGTCTCAGTAGTTGTCAGAAGATACTGACTGTGCTGTTCAATATGTTATTCAGCTTAGTAAAAATCTAAAACACCCATGTTTTAGTTTATTCTTCCCTTCCAGATTCAGCAGAAACCGACACTTGTCACAATTTGAAGCCTGGTGGTTTTGTGGTCGTGAAAAAGGCATGTCAGAAAACACGGACTAGAACCCTTGTATGACGGTCCCTACCAAGTCCTCCTCATTACTCCTATGTCAGTAAAGCTGGAAGGAAGGCCGACATGGATCCACGTATCGCAGTGCAAGCTGGTCAAACAGACTAGTAGCAAATAAGGGGACATAATGTTTTGGTTTTTCGTATTTCCATATAATAATATTGATAACCGCATGGGACAGCCTAAATTCCCCAACATCCTTGAATAATAAGTTTGTACAATATCATGAAAGATTAGTAGTACAGATGGGTATAGCCAATAAAATTGTCAGTTCTATTTTCATTTACCCTATGATTACACAAATATGGGATAAATTGCTTAGGACCACAGATTATCTAGATGATCAAATTTGGGGATATATTGGATATATACTTAATACTACTGTTGCTGTCCAAAACCAACTTATCATAGTCACTAATCAACACACTGTAGTACTGGATTACTTAACAGGAGCACAGGGTGGTATGTGTCAGGTTATCGGACCCACATGCTGTTATTATATAGAACCCAATAGTACTCTAAAGTTAAAATGAGAGGACATTCAAAGACTCAGAGATCAATATGATAAAGACAATGACCGTAATAAGGACAGTTGGTGAGCAGACACCTTCTTCTTTCTTAATCCAGCCAATTGGTTTGAGGGACTTTGGGGCTGGATAGCTGGAATCTTGCAAAGTTTGTTACACATCGTTGCCTTTATCCTTGTCATGTATGTAATACTAAAACTTGTTCTTTGGTGTATTTCTGTATGTATTAGGAAATTCTGCACTAAGACAACTAATGATTAAACCAAAAGCATTGCCACCCCTGCTCTTCTCTACACCGATTTCACAAAGTTACCTCATGAAGATGTTGAAGCCAAGCGCATGGCTATCTTCAAAAGATCCCCACCACTGTTATCAATAATTGTTATTCGTAAATTCTAGTATACAGGGGGGACGGGTACGCCGCAATGTGAAGACCATGTGAACACCAGTACCCCTCGAGCTTATAGCTTGGGATAGTACCTCTGATGCTGGACATTAGTTAACAAAATTTATCTAGGGGGGAATGTGAAGGAACATATTAAGAAAGATTCTCCATTTTGTGCTTTTCAACTCCATTTTGTTGTTTTGATATAAATTTTGTTAGTAGACTAAAGTTTACAGATGTTATGAGACCTTGATGAGACCTTGATTGTTGCAATCTGCCAGGACTTGAGACTGAGGGTGCATTGTTCTACGAGACTTTGACGTACAGACTGTTCCTGCATTCTTATAGGTTAAGAACTGTGAACGTGTTCTTATGCTGATTGGTTGAAGTATAATTTCTATGACTATGAAAAGTCAGACAATAAACGTGGGCCCAGAGATCTGCTCGATCCCCCACACAGAGGCACACGTCTCCGTCTGGTCATTTTCAGTTGCCGGCAACGCCTTGTAGATTAATTTGGAAATCACTGAGTTAACCATGAAGGATCACTTTAGATTCTCCCTCGACAACATCAGAGACAGTTTTGGTCAACAACCCCCAGAGCCCTTTCTCCCGACTTCCCAGCCCTCCGCCTCCAAAACCAACTTCTCCACCATTACAGAAGATCAACTCTCTACTCTACTCTCAAGATCGCATCTTACCACCTGTGCACTTGATCCGCTCCCATCCCACTTCATCCCAAACCTCACCACAGTCTTCATCCCAACCCTAACCCATCTCTTCAACCTATCACTAACAACTGGTGTTTTCCCCTCAGGCTTTAAACATGCCTCGATCACACCTATCCTCAAAAAGCCTTCTCTTGACCCATCCTCTGTATCTAGCTATCGCCCTATATCACTTCTCCCCTATGCCTCCAAACTACTGGAACAACACGTCTACCTTGAACTGTCCTCCCATCTCTATTCTTGCTCCCTCTTTGACCGCTTACAATCTGGCTTCCAGTCACACCATTCCACTGAAACTGCCCTAACTAAGGTCACCAATGACCTCTTAACCGCCAAGAGCAAGCGACACTACTCTGTCCTCCTCCTCCTCGACCTGTCGGCTGCCTTTGACACAGTGGACCATTCCCTATTATTACAGACCCTCTCATACCTTGGCATCACAGACTTGGCCCTATCCTGGATCTCATCATACCCAGCAGACTGGACATTCATTGTCTCCCACTCACACACCACCTCCTCACCTCGCCCACTATCTGTCGGAGTCCCACAAGGTTCAGTCCTAGGGCTCCTGCTCTTCTCCATTTACACCTTTGGCTTGGGACAGCTCATAGAATGTCATGGCTTTCAGTATCACCTCTACGCTAATGACACACAGATCTACATCTCTGGACCAGATATCACCTCCCTACTAACCAGAATCCCTCAATGTCTGTCCACTATTTCATCCTTCTTCTCCGCTAGATTTCTGAAACTTAACATGGACAAAACAGAATTCATCATCTTTCCCCATCTCACGCGACCCCCCCAACGAACCTATCCATTACAGTAAATGGCTGCCCACTCTCCCCAGTCCCACAAGCTCGCTGCCTCGGGGTAATCCTTGACGCTGATCTCTCCTTCAAACCACATATCCAAGCCCTTTCCACTTCCTGCCGACTTCAACTCAAAAATATTTCACAAATCCGTACATTCCTCAACCAAGAATCTGCAAAAACCCTAGTCCATGCCCTCATCATCTCTCGCCTTGACTACTGTAACCTCCTGCTCTGTGGCCTCCCCTCTAACACTCTCGCACCCCTTCAATCTATTCTAAACTCTGCTGCCCGACTAATCCACCTGTCCCCCCGATATTCCCCGGCCTCTCCCCTCTGTCAATCCCTTCACTGGCTCCCCATTGCCCAGAGACTCCAGTACAAAACCCTAACCATGACGTTCAAAGCCATCCACAACCTCTCCCTCCATACATCTATGACCTTGTCTCCCAGTACTTACCTACACGCAACCTCCGATTATCACAATATCTCCTTCTCTACTCCCCTCTTATCTCCTCTTCCCACAATCGTATACAAGATTTCTCTCGCGTATCACCCCTACTCTGGAACCCTCTACCACAACACATCAGACTCTCGCCTACCATCGAAACCTTCAAAAAGAGCCTGAAGACCCACCTCTTCCGACAAGCCTACAACCTGCAGTAACCACCGATCGACCAAACCGCTGCATGACCAGCTCTATCCTCGCCTACTGTATTCTCACCCATCCCTTGTAGATTGTGAGCCTTTGTAGGCAGGGTCCTCTCTCTTTCTGTACCATTTATGACTTGTATTGTATTGCACGCGCCTCCAGAAGAAGCGAATGCGAAACGCGCGTCGGGGCAGAGGGACGCCGGGGCATTCACCCAACACGCACTACAAGGTATTTTGTCTATACTATTCTCTACATATATACTATTTAGATCTGAGTTACCATTGTTGGGAGCATAACTACAAATTGGTTATTCCCGTTGCATTGCTTTTTTAGCTCTTAACAATGGGGATTTTTGTATTGGCCTAGGCTGGTTTTGTAGATAGTTTATTATTATTGTATGTGTCAGTGCTCATCTGGGTTTTAGAATTTGCCTATGGCAGTATAGTCCCTCTTTTTGTGGATTTTGCACCTTTCTTGGCTTGTAGTGTAATGTATTTTTACATGTTTTATATTTGACCTTAATAAAATTGTTATATTTTTATCAAGTACCATAGTGTAGATCATTTCACTTTTTGGGTCACCCTGTCTGTGAGGGGTATATTGTTTTTATTATGTATACCCCTCCTCAGATGTAAAGCGCCATGGAATAAATGGCGCTATAACAATAAATAATAATAATAATACTCGTAATAGATAGATAGATAGATAAAAACAAAAAGCAGCACCAAAAGAAAACAAAGGGTGCAAAAAATCCTTCAAGGTATGTACCAGGTATGTACCAAACCTCATGCTATAGTCCAAAAAAACGAAGGCAGCACTCCAATAGAAAAAATAAATGTGATTTAGTGGCCCATGTGCGACGTTTCGGTCCAAGATGTGGACCTTTCTCAAGCTTGAGAAAAAATTACCTCTTTTTGCCGGATACCGGCCGTCAGATTTCAGTGGGAGCACTGCGCATATGCCATTTTTTCCAGGAAGGTGATGTGGAGGGTCGGGGGAAGGAGCAAGAAGGCGCGGGGATGGCGGCAGTATCGGGTGGGGCTCCATGGACCCCATTTCTCTCTTCTCTGATGTGATAGATTGTATCATAAAAGAGAGAAAAGAATTTTAAATCATACTTTTTTTTAATCAACATTATTCAGTGAATAGCAGCAATCACGTGACAGCGGACTGTAAAAAACAGACCTGATCATGTTTGCCAGGGTCTCAGCTACCTTCAGTAACAGAGGCCCCAGAGATTTCCTGACTCTGGGGGTCGCTGCAGCCTTATTTCTCAGCAATGTTAAAAAGCGGCGCTGAGGAATAAGTAGCCCTAACTGTCACCATTAAAAGACGTAATAGACATCGTTAAGGGGTTAAATATTTTTGGAATTCGATTTGTGGGTGATGCATCAGCACTAAATAGTCTATCTTGGTTAAGTGAGAAAAAAATAGGCATAAATTACATTTATGTGATCAATTTCCTAAAAATTGGCATGTGCATATACAGTATACTCACCCCTTTTGCTATAAAGTCCCCTAAAAATTCTGGTGCAAGCAATTACCTTCATAAATCTCATGTTTAGTGAAAAGAAGTCCAGTTTTGCTCAATCTAAGTGTCACATGGTCTCTGAGTATACCCACCTTTTCTGGAAGGCCACAGAGTCTGCAACACTAATCAAACAACACTATGAAGACCAAGGAGATCTTCAAACAAGTCAGGGACTATGTTGTTGAAAAGTACAAGTCAGGGTTGGATTATTAAAAAAAAAATCCCAATCTCTGATGAACCCAGTGGACCATCAATTCCAATATCATCAAATGGAAAGAACATGGTGCCACAACAAACCTGCCAAGAGAGGGCCACATTAATCAGGGAGGCAGCACAGAGACCAAAGGTAACTCTAAAGCAGCTGCAGAGTTCCCAAGCAGAGACTGGAGTATCTGTCCATACGACCGCAATAAGCCGCACACTTCATAGAGGTAACCTTTATAGAAGAGTTGGTAGAAAAAAAGCCGTTACTTACACGCAAAGATTGTAAGGCTCGCTTTGAGTTTGTCAAAAGACGTGTGAGTCTCCAAATGTTTGGAGGAAGGTGCTGTGGTCATATGAGAGCAAAATTAAACTTTTTGGCCACCAAAGTAAATACTATGTCTGGCTCAAGCCAGTACAGATCATCATCCCAAGGACACCAGCATGTTTTTCAGCAGCAGGGACAGGGAAAATGGTCTGAATCAAGGGGAAGATGAATGGTGCAAAATATTGGGATATTCTTGAGCAAAACCTTCCAACAAGACAATGACACAAAGCATATTGCTAAAGCAACACTCGAGTGGTTTAAGGGAAACGTGTAAATGTTTTGGAGTGGCCTAGTCAAAGCCCAGACCTTAATCCAATTGAGAATCTGCAGTCAGACTTAACTGTTCACCTGAGGAAACCACCTAACTTGAAGGAGGTGAAGCAGTTTTGCCTTGAGGAACGGGCAAATATCCCAGTGGCAAGATGTGGAAAGCTCATAGAGACTTAACTAAAGCGACTTGCAGCTGTAATTGACGCCAAAGGAGGCTAGACAAAGTACTGATTTTAATGGGTGAATAGTTATGTACACTGGAGTTTTCTGTAATTTTGTTCTATTTGTTATTTGCTTCACAAAAAAAGAAAAATGTTTACAGTTGTAGGCATGTTCTTTACATGAACTGATGTAATCCCTCAAAAAACAGTATAATTCCAGGTAGTGAGGTAGCAAAACACAAAGAATGCCAAGGGGGTGAATACACTAAATGACCCTGATCAAAAGTTCACATGCCCCATTTCTTAATACCGTGTATTGTCCCCTTTAACATCAATGACAGCATGAAGTCTTTTGTGGTAGTTGTGGATTAGGTTCTTTATTTTCTCAGATGGTAAAACTGTGCACTCTTCTTGGCGAAAAGTGTCCAGTTCCTGTAAATTTCTGGGCTGTATAGTATGGATTGTGCGCTTGACATCTCCCCAGAGTGGCTTAATGATATTGAGGTCAGGAGACTGAG
Source organism: Ranitomeya imitator (assembly GCF_032444005.1). NCBI lineage: Eukaryota > Metazoa > Chordata > Amphibia > Anura > Dendrobatidae > Ranitomeya > Ranitomeya imitator. The sequence continues at coordinate 107,454,601 of NC_091282.1, read as the reverse complement.
ATGGCCACTCCAGAACCTTCACTTTGTTCTGCTGTAGCCAATGACAGGTTGACTTGGCCTTGTGTTTTGGATCGTTATCATGATGGAACGTCCAAGTACGTCCCATGTGCAGCTTCCGGGCTGATGAGCGCAAATTTGCCTCCATTATTTGCTGATAACATGCTGCGTTCATCTTTCCACTTTAACCAAGTTTCCTCAGTGCTTTACATTAGAAATGGTGTTCCTTTCATCATAGGCCTTGTTGACCTCTCTCCAAATGTTTATGGTTGTGGCCAAAAAGTTCAATTTTGGTCTCATCACTCCAAATTACCGTGTTCCAGGAGTTTTGAGGCTTGTCTCTGTGCTGTTTTGCGTATTGTAGGCGAGATACTTTGTGGCATTTACGCAGTAATGCGTTCTTATGGCGACTCGACCATGCAGCTATTTTTCTTCAAGTGCCTCCTTATTGTGCATCTTGAAAAAGCCACACCACTAGTTTTCAGAGAGCCCTGTATTTCAGCTGATGTTATTTGTGGGTTTTTCCTTGCTTCCCGAACAATTTTCCTGGCAGTTGTGGATGATATTTTTGTTGGTCTACCTGACTGGTTTTGTTTTTACAGAGCCCCTGATTTTCCATTTGTTAATCACACTTTGAACGCTGCTGACCGGAATTATCAATTCCTTAGATATCTTTTTGCATCCCTTTTCTGTTTTATATACTGTATATACTCGAGTATAAGCCGACCCAAGTATAAGCCGACCCCCCTAATTTTGCCACAAAAAACTGGGAAAACTTATTGACTCGAGTATAAGCCTAGGGTGGAAATGCAGCATTTACTGGTGAATTTCAAAAATAAAAATAGATTATTATTTCCCCATAGCTGTGCCATATAGTGCTCTGCACTGTTCATTATTTCCCCATAGCTGTGCCATATAGTGCTCTGCACTGTTCATATTTCCCCATAGCTGTGCCATATAGTGCTCTGCACCGTTCATATTTCACCATAGATGCTCCACATAAATCTGTGCCGCTGCTGCCGCTGCAATAAAAAAAAAATGCCATACTCACCTCTCTTGCTTGCAGCTCCCAGCGTCCGGTCCCGGCGTCTCTGCGCACTGACTGATCAGGCAGAGGGCGCCGCGCACACTATATGCATCATCACGCCCTCTGACCTGAACAGTCAGAGCGGAGCGACGCCGGGAAGATGGAGCGGCGCCGGGAAGATGGAGCGGCGCCCGGCGTGTGGAACGGGGACAGGTAAATATGACATACTTACCTGGTCCCGGCGTCCGGCTCCTTCCCCCGGACAGCTGTCTTCGGTGCCGCAGCCTCTTCCTCTATCAGTGGTCACCGGCACCGCTGATTAGAGAAATGAATAGGCAGCTCCACCCCTATGGGAGGTGGAGCCGCCTATTAATTTCTCTAATGAGCGGTCCCACGTGACCGCTGAAGAAGGGAAGAGCTGCAGCACAGAAGACCGTGGGACGGCAGGGGGAGCGCCAGGATCGCTGGAAGCAGGTAAGTATGCCTCAGCGCCCTCACCCCCTCACCCGCCGACCCTGCCGCCCACCTTGACTCGAGTATAAGCCGAGAGGGGCACTTTCAGCCCAAAAATTTGGGCTGAAAATCTTGGCTTAAACTTGAGTATATACGGTAGTTCCAGTGGCGTAGGAAGAGGGTGCGGGGGTGGCGGGCCACCCCAGGCGGCACAATGCAGGGGGCGGCCGGCGCTGCAGGAGGAAGAAGAAAAAAAAAAAAAAAGACGCGGCCCCTTTAAATCTTCGGGCGGCGCCGTCCGCCGCCATGACCAGGCTCCCCCCACCCCCGGCCCCCGCTCTAAGGCCGGCGTCACACTTGCGAGTTTTACGGACGTAAGAGCGCAGAAACTACGTCCGTAAAACTCGCAAAAAATACGGCACAATTATTCTCTATGCCTCTGCTCCTATCTGCCGTATTTTACTGATCAGTATTATACGGCTTTCTACGGCCGTACAAAATCGCAGCATGCTGCGTTTGTCACCGTACTGCGCAAGAAATACGCCAATGAAAGTCTATGGAAGCGTGAAAAATACGGATTACACACGGACAAGCAGTGTGACTTGCGAGAAATACGCAGCGCTGTTAGAGAGAAAAGCCGGCAATTCAGTGCGGTGTACAGTAAAATCACACTGACAGCTTACAGTCCAATAGGTAGAATAAATGTGTACACATAGAATAGGTATATATATATATATGTCAGTGAGACACATATATGTGTATATATTAATATTTATTCTAGCGCTATACAGCTTGAAAGCTCCCAGGCTTTCTAGGAAAGTTCCCACGATCTATGAACAGCCAGCAGAGGGCGCCTCACCGCAAATGAAGCTAAATATAGATCAGTGACCGATATTTAGCTTCATTCCCCGGGGTTTTGCAGCAAGGAGCAGCCTGCATTAGCGGAACTCCTTGCTGCAAAATGTTTTAACCCCTTCAGAAGGATTTACATCGTTGGACTTTACAGATCTGCGGAAGGTAAGTATATTGTTGGTTTATTATGTTTTTTTCTTTCACAGAACGAGGGTCTTCAGTGATTGGATTGGGCGTTAAATAAAATATTACAACAACCTTTGGTTTTATTTCATTAAAATAATTTTTAATAATGTGTGTGTTTTTTTTAACCCTTTCATTCAATTGGATTAATAATGGATAGGTGTCATAATTGACGCCTCTCCATTATTAATTAGGCTTAATGTCACCTTACAATAGCAAGGTGGCATTAACCCTTCATTACCCCATATCCCACCGCTACACGGGAATGGGAAGAGAGTGGCCAAGTGCCAGAATAGGCGCATCTTCCAGATGTGCCTTTTCTGGGGTGGCTGGGGGCAGGTGTTTTTAGCCAGGGGGGGGCCAATAACCGTGGACCCTCTCCAGGCTATTAATATCTGCCCTCAGTCACTGGCTTTACTACTCTGGCGGAGAAAATTGTGCGGGAGCCCACGCCAATTTTTTCCGCCATTTAACCCTTTATTTTAAGAGCTAGAACGGCCAAATTTTGCAGATACACACTACTAACATTAGTAGTGTGGATTATGCAAAAAAAATGGTGATATGAGATGGTTTACTGTATGTAAACCAGGTCTCATATCATGTCGGGTTTTAGGAAGGAGAAAGCAAAAGCCGGTAATTGAATTACCGGCTTTCTGCTATATCGCGGCTGTATGAAGTAATAATATATATACATATATATGTCTACTGACATATATATATATATATATATATATATATATATATATATATATATATATATATAGATAGTATATATGTTTTTATTTTTTTTTTAACACATGGATCCCTTGTATAGGCGTATGTCGGTTTGGCAAGCCTGCGATAAAAACACGCAGTACGGCTGCCATACGGATTACATACAGAGGATGCCATGCGCAAAAAACGGTGACACACCCTGCCTACGGAGGAGCTACGGACCACTATTTTCGGGACTTTTCAGCGTATTACGGCCGTAATATACGGACCGTATTTGCATACGCTGTGTGTGACGCCGGCCTAATACTCACCTCTACTGGTTCCTGCGGCAGCTGCAGCGTCTTCAGCGCCCTTTGACTCTGCGACGTCTCAGGGCAGAGGGCGCGATGACGTCACCACTGTGCGCTCCGCTCAGCCTCTCTGTCCTGAGCGTTGCAGAGCCGGAGAGACGCTGACTGCACCGGACCTGAGCTAGGAACGGGAGAGGTGAGGATTTTACTTTTTTTTTCTTTATGTCTGTCTCTGTCTGGGGGCAATGCTGGACACACTGGGGCAATACTGGAGACCATGGGGCAGATTGCTGGACACACTGGGGCAATACTGGAGACCATGGGGCAGAATGCTGAACACACTGGGGCAATACTGGAGACCATGGGGCAGAATGCTGGACACACTGGGGCAATACTGGAGACCATGGGGCAGAATGCTGGACACACTGGGGCAATACAGGAGACCATGGAGCAGATTGCTGGACACACTGGGGCAATACTGGAGACCCTGGGGCAGATTTCTGGACACATTGAGGCAATGCTGGAGACCCTGGGGCAGAATGCTGGACACACTGGGGCAATACAGGAGACCATGGGGCAGATTTCTGGACACATTGAGGCAATGCTGGAGACCCTGGGGCAAACTTCTGGACACACTGGGGCAGATTGCTGTGCACACTGGGGCAGATTGCTGTGCACACTGGGGTAGATTGCTGTGCACACTGGGGCAGATTGCTGTGCACACTGGGGCAGATTGCTGGACACACTGGGGGCAATGCTGGACACACTGGGGCAATGCTGGAGACCCTGGGGCAGATTTCTGGACACACTGGGGCAATGCTGGACACTGGGGGTAATATGCTGGACACACTGGGGGTAATATGCTGGACACACTGGGGCAATGCTGAACACTGGGGGTAATATGCTGGACACACTGGGGGTAAAATGCTGGACACTGGGGCAGATTGCTGTACACACTGGGGGCAGTGCTGGACATACTGGGGCAGATTGCTGGACACACTGGGGGTAATATGCTGGACACACTGGGGCAGATTGCTGGACAACATGGGGGTAATATGCTGGACACACTGGGGCAGATTGCTGGACACACTGGGGGCAGGACTTGAGGCATGGGCAGAATGTAGATACGGGGCATGATTGGAGACACGGGGCAGGATTGGATCATGGGGCAGGATTGGATCATGGGGCAGGACGGATACGATGGAGGCTGGTGGGGCAGGATGGGGAGATCATGTGGGGTAGAATTGATACTCATGAGGGCAGGATGCGAGAACATATGGCTGGAGCCAGGAATGAGATAAACGGGGCCAGGGTGGGGAATAGTGTTACCATAGGGGCTAATTAAGGGATATTATTACTGCAGTGATGTATTTATTTTATTTTTTGAGTATACTGTTTTAAATGGGGGGGCGGTCCTGTTACTGTGCAGAGTGACACTATATCACCTTTTTTTCTTCATGTGGTGTAATGTAGAAGTTGTGAAAAATTAAGTAATGTGTTCTGCAAGCGGAGCTCGAGATAACTGTGTTATTTCCTGCAGAAACGAGTCCTGGCTGGAAGGAATGATGGCGGTCTGTGCTGGATGAAAGATGAAGGACTTCACCTAGAGACGTCACTGGTGAGTCAGTGTTACCTATACACTGACACTATACACTGTATACTATATACAGCGGTCCTGTGTACAATGTCACCAGTGATCACTGTATTATCTATACATTATATACAGAGTTCCTGTGTATAATACCACCAGTGATCTCTGTATTACCTCTACACAGACACTGCATACTAAGTAAAGATCTCCTGTGAATACTGGCACTTATGGTGATAGTATTGTGTTTTTTTTTATTACTGATCAGTATTGTAGTATTCAGTCACTATGTGGTGGTAATATGTGGTCTGGAAATGGTGTTGTGGTATTTGTCCCTTGTATGTAGTATTATTCGGTCACTATGTGGTCTGGTCATGGTGTGGTGGTATTAAGTCACAGGTTTGGCATGTGGGGGTGACACCATTAGGCCCAGTTTAAGTTCTACAAAACAGGAAAACCATTTTTTGTAACCTTTGTGTGTATTGAGCCGGTGGAGGGGGGGGGGGGGGGGGGCGCCAAACTCGGGAACAGCCCCGGGCGGCAAAAGCTCTAGCTACGCCTCTGGGTAGTTCAACTACCTTTTACCATAGATCCGTTGACAATTCTTTTGCTTTCCCCATGACTCACAATCCAGAAACGTCAGTGGCTGAATGAAAGATGCAAGAGTCTGTCTGGATCCCAGAAACTCACTCAGCTTTTATGCACACAAACTGATTACAAGCAAACAGGTCACAGGTGAGGATGTTACCTTTAGTAGCCATTCAAACCCATTTGTGTCAACTTCTGTGCATGTTATCAGGCCAAAATCACCAGGGTATGTGAACTTTTGAGCAGGGTCATTTGGATGTTTTGGGTTGTCATTATTATTTAAAAAGAGAAAGTACAGTATTTTGACAATAAATGGCTTCACCCAACCACTAACCATGAGTGGAGAAAAAGTTTTCGTGTTATCAACCATATTTTCTGAAAAAAGGCCAAGAAAGCAAAAATTCTGCCGGTGTATGTAAACTTTTGAGCACAACTGTATGTAATTATATCCATGTCTATGGATGCAAATAGAAATAAACCAGTAGTGATCTGGGTCAGCATTGTGCTTCTCTCTGGTTTTGGCTTGGCTTTTTTTAACTACCTGTTTGGGACAATCTGCTGCATCCTACCCCTGGATAGAGGTAAATGTACCATATATACTCGAGTATAAGCTGGCCCAAGTATAAGACGAAACCCCTAATTTTGCCACAAAAAACTGGGAAAACTTATTGACTCGAGTATAAGCCTAGGGTAGGAAATGCAGTAGCTACTGGTAAATTTCAAAAATAAAAATAGATACCACTAAAAGTAAAATTGATTGAGACATCAGTAGGGTAAATGTTTTTGAATATCCATATTGAATCAGGAGCCCCATATAATGCTCCATATAGTTCATGATGGGCCCCACCATAAGATGCTCCTTTCAAAATACGCCCCATATAATGCTCCATAAAGTTCATGATGGGTCCCATAAGATAATCCATACAAAAATATGCCCCATATAATGCTGCACAAAGGTTAATGATGGCCCCATAAGATGCTCCATAGAATCATATGCCCCATGTGCTGCTGCATAAAGGTTGATGGCCCCATAAGATGCTCCATAGCATAATATGCCCCATATGCTGCTGCAATTAAAAAAAAAATGACATACTCAGCTCTCGTCACTGGGTGCCAAGTGCCGGTGTCCTGAGCAGGCGGGGACACCGGCGCCCTATGGGGAGCCAGGTACTGGAGTCACCGCTGGCTCAGGCCCCCAGCACTTGCGATATTCACCTGTCCCCGTTCTACCGCCGCATGACGTTGTGACTTCTGGCTCTCTGCAGTGACTGCTCAGGCAGATGGCACGCACTAAACACGTCATCATGCCCTCTGACCTGAACGTCACAACCAGAGGACACGGAAGACACAGTGCGGGTGTTGAACGGGGACAGGTGAATATCGCATGGCTCACTCTCCTCCGTCATACTCACCCTCTCCTGGTGCGGTCTCTGCAAGTCCCTGCTCCTTGATGGTCTCCAGCGCACGGCGGCAGCTTGTTCCTGTGTTCAGCAGTATCACCAACTGTTCTGTCTCTGGTGCCCAGTGCACACGACATGCTTCCACTGCCTTTTTAAAAGCCTCATGCGCACCCTCACTGGCACGTTCACCCCGCACGTCCTCGGGTATCTCAACCATATCTCAACCATACACTTGAAGAAAGAGGTCTCATTTTCTTCATGAACAGATGGCTCCTGGTTTACCTCCAAAACTTCCATCAAGACATCTGTCAAAACCGGGCGACTGTCTTGTTCTGCCTTTAGTGCAAGCTCTTCCTCAGTTTTACCCTTCTCAACATCCTTTGCTAAGATGGATATCGGCAGCTCTGCCTTGTTACCACTCGTGGATGACTGCTGTACGTCTCGGACCCGTAACTTCTCCTCTGACAGAAGACTTCTTACTGCTTCTCGGAGCACTACCACATTTTCGCCCATGGATGCAGGTGACCCTGACCTTCCTACCGGGTAAGTCAAATCCCTCGGGTGCAACCCTCACCAGAGTCACCAGGCCCCCAGAATCGACCAGTCTGTACATTTCCACCTCATGCATCCGCACGGCACACCCCCGTAAACTTTCACCAGGTGGATAGTTCACACAGCATACCGGACACACATAACTTACAGGCCCTGGGCACCAATTTGTCTGCGGTACCTCTTTGGGATTCTCCTCCCCTTTTTGGGAAACCACCATTTCCCGAGATTCCACCTCTTTTTGGGCTACTATCCCTCTTCGGGTTACCGCCCCTTTTTGGGACTCTGCCCCCTTTTGTACTCACCATGCACTCTCACAGCCTCAATACGCCTCTGTGAGCATACTGGGGAGACCATGCAGCGCCCCCAACCTGTTACAGGGGTCATTGCATCACAGCATCTAGTCAGCACTTGACTGCATGTGTAAGGAGATGGACAAATTGGTAAAATTGCAGACATCAGTGCTGTGTATAATGTACAGTGTAGTGTGTATATGCAGCGCCCCAGAGACCTGGTTGTTGCAGTATGACACTCTGCCACTAAGGGGAGTGATGGTACGTCTGATGGCACTGATGGAATTCTCCTGACCAGGTATCACCAGCACACATTACACTTCACACTCCACTAGGGGGAGCAAAAGGCTTTATTTATTGGGCCCCTCCTCACACTGGTAAAACTAGGGGTTGGATAGAAAGTTAGTCAGAAGCTGACTGGGTTGGATTCAGGCAACATCCCGTGGCAGGGGGTGTTGCAGGGAGAAGGCACAGGGGGGTCCTGTTGTGAATTCTGTGGCAGAGCTCCCTCCTGTGGTCACAAGTGGTACTTCGGCTGATTCTCTCTGTGAGCTTCTGTTGGTGGAGGGAAGTGGTACTGCGGCTTCTGAGTTTCCTCCCTCAGGTGGTGAGGTCGTTAGGTGCTTCTCTACTTAACTCCACCTAATGCTTTGATCCTGGCTTCCTGTCAATGTTCCAGTGTTGGACTTGCTTTTCCCTGGATCATTCCTGTGGCCTGCTGCTCTGCATAGCTAAGTTCTTCTTTGCTATTTGTTTGCTATTTTTTCTGTCCAGCTTGTCTATTTTGTTGCTGGAAGCTCTGGGACGCAAAGGGTGTACCTCCGTGCCGTTAGTTCGGTACGGAGGGTCTTTTTGCCCCCTTTGCGTGGTTTTCTTTAGGGTTTTGTGTAGACCGCAAAGTTACCTTTTCTATCCTCGATCTGTTAAGAAAGTCGGGCCTCACTTTGCTGAATCTATTTCATCTCTACGTTTGTCTTTTCATCTTAACTCACAGTCATTATATGTGGGGGCTGCCTTTTCCTTTGGGGTATTTCTCTGAGGCAAGGTAGGCTTATTTTCTATCTTCAGGCTAGTTAGTTTCTCAGGCTGTGCCGAGTTGCATAGGCAGAGTTAGGCGCAATCCACGGCTGCCTCTAGTGTTGTTTGGAGAGGATTAGGGATTGCGGTCTGCAGAGTTCCCACGTCTCAGAGCTCGTTCTATTATTTTGGGTTATTGTCAGATCACTGTATGTGCTCTGACCGCTATGTCCATTGTAGTACTGAATTGCCTTTCATAACAGTACAGGAAGCCAAAAGTACTAATGATTCTCAATAGAGGGAAAAAAGAAGTTCTGAGACCATTTTTTTTTCTTTGCACTGTGTTTTGCCTTTTTTTTCCCCTAGACATTTGGGTAGTTCAGTACACAGGTGTAGCGATGGACATTAGAAGTCTGTCTTCATTTGTGGATCAGCTCTCGGCAAGAGTACAAAAGATTCAAGACACGATTGATCAGAAAGCTATGTTGGAACCAAGAATTCCTATTCCTGATTTATTTTTTGTAGATAGAACTAAGTTTCTGAGTTTCAAGAATAATTGTAAATTATTTCTGGCCTTGAAACCTCGCTCCTCTGGTGATCCAGTTCAACAGGTTTTGATTGTTATTTCTTTTTTGCGCGGCGACCCTCAGGACTGGGCATTTTCTCTTGCGCCAGGAGATCCTGCATTGAGTAATATCGATGCGTTTTTCCTGGCACTCGGATTGCTGTACGATGAACCTAATTCAGTGGATCAGGCAGAGAAAAATTTGCTGGCTCTTTGTCAGGGTCAGGATGAGATAGAGGTATATTGTCAGAAATTTAGAAAGTGGTCCGTGCTCACTCAATGGAATGAATCTGCGCTGGCAGCTATGTTCAGAAAGGGTCTCTCTGAAGCCCTTAAGGATGTCATGGTGGGATTTCCTATGCCTGCTGGTTTGAATGAGTCTATGTCTTTGGCCATTCAGATCGGTCGACGCTTGCGTGAGCGTAAATCTGTGCACCATTTGGCGGTATTACCTGAGCTTAAACCTGAGCCTATGCAGTGCGATAGGACTTTGACCAGAGTTAAACGGCAAGAACACAGACGTCTGAATGGGCTGTGTTTCTACTGTGGTGATTCCACTCATGCTATCTCTGATTGTCCTAAGCGCACTAAGCGGTTCGCTAGGTCTGCCACCATTGGTACAGTACAGTCAAAATTTCTTCTGTCCGTTACCTTGATCTGCTCTTTGTCATCATATTCTGTCATGGCATTTGTGGATTCAGGCGCTGCCCTGAATTTGATGGACTTGGAGTATGCTAAGAGTTGTGGGTTTCTCTTAGAGCCCTTGCAGTGTCCTATTCCATTGAGAGGAATTGATGCCACGCCTTTGGCCAAGAATAAGCCTCAATACTGGACCCAGCTGACCATGTGCATGGCTCCTGCACATCAGGAGGTTATTCGCTTTCTGGTGTTGCATAATCTGCATGATGTGGTCGTGTTGGGGTTGCCATGGCTACAAGCCCATAATCCAGTATTAGATTGGAAATCCATGTCGGTGTCCAGCTGGGGTTGTCAGGGGGTACATGGTGATGTTCCATTTCTGTCAATTTCGTCATCCACCCCTTCTGAGGTTCCAGAGTTCTTGTCTGATTACCGGGATGTATTTGATGAGCCTAAGTCCAATGCCCTACCTCCGCATAGGGATTGTGATTGTGCTATCAATTTGATTCCTGGTAGTAAATTCCCAAAAGGTCGACTGTTTAATTTATCCGTGCCTGAGCACGCCGCTATGTGCAGTTATGTGAAGGAATCCCTGGAGAAGGGGCATATTCGCGCGTCATCGTCACCATTAGGAGCAGGGTTCTTTTTTGTAGCCAAGAAGGATGGTTCGCTGAGACCTTGTATAGATTACCGCCTTCTAAATAAGATCACGGTTAAATTTCAGTACCCCTTGCCATTGTTATCTGATTTGTTTGCTCGGATTAAGGGGGCTAGTTGGTTCACCAAGATAGATCTTCGTGGTGCGTATAATCTGGTGCGAATCAGGCGAGGAGATGAATGGAAAACTGCATTTAATACGCCCGAGGGTCATTTTGAGTATCTAGTGATGCCATTCGGACTTGCCAATGCTCCATCAGTGTTTCAGTCCTTTATGCATGACATCTTCCGAGAGTACCTGGATAAATTCCTGATTGTGTACTTGGATGACATTTTGATCTTCTCGGATGATTGGGAGTCTCATGTGAAGCAGGTCAGAACAGTTTTTCAGGTCCTGCGTGCTAATTCTTTGTTTGTGAAGGGATCAAAGTGTCTCTTTGGTGTGCAGAAGGTTTCATTTTTGGGGTTCATCTTTTCCCCTTCTACTATCGAGATGGATCCTGTTAAGGTCCAAGCCATCCATGATTGGACTCAGCCGACATCTCTGAAAAGTATGCAAAAGTTCCTGGGCTTTGCTAATTTTTATCGTCGCTTCATCTGCAATTTTTCTAGTATTGCCAAACCATTGACCGATTTGACCAAGAAGGGTGCTGATTTGGTCAATTGGTCTTCTGCTGCTGTGGAAGCTTTTCAAGACTTGAAGCGTCGTTTTTCTTCTGCCCCTGTGTTGTGTCAACCAGATGTTTCTCTTCCGTTCCAGGTCGAGGTTGATGCTTCTGAGATTGGAGCAGGGGCTGTTTTGTCGCAGAGAGGTTCTGATTGCTCAGTGATGAAACCATGCGCTTTTTTTTCCAGGAAGTTTTCGCCTGCTGAGCGAAAATATGATGTGGGCAACCGAGAGTTGCTGGCCATGAAGTGGGCATTCGAGGAGTGGCGTCATTGGCTTGAAGGAGCTAAACATCGCGTGGTGGTATTGACTGATCATAAGAACTTGACTTATCTTGAGTCTGCTAAGCGGTTGAATCCTAGACAGGCTCGTTGGTCGCTGTTTTTTGCCCGTTTTGACTTTGTGATTTCGTACCTTCCGGGCTCTAAAAATGTGAAGGCGGATGCTCTGTCTAGGAGTTTTGTGCCCGACTCTCCGGGTTTGTCTGAGCCGGCGGGTATCCTCAAGGAAGGAGTAATTGTGTCTGCCATCTCCCCTGATTTGCGGCGGGTGCTGCAAAAATTTCAGGCTAATAAACCTGATCGTTGTCCAGCGGAGAGACTGTTTGTCCCTGATAGGTGGACCAATAAAGTTATCTCTGAGGTTCATTGTTCGGTGTTGGCTGGTCATCCTGGAATCTTTGGTACCAGAGAGTTGGTGGCTAGATCCTTTTGGTGGCCATCTCTGTCACGGGATGTGCGTGTTTTTGTGCAGTCCTGTGGGATTTGTGCTCGGGCTAAGCCCTGCTGTTCTCGTGCCAGTGGGTTGCTTTTGCCCTTGCCGGTCACGAAGAGGCCTTGGACACATATCTCTATGGATTTTATTTCTGATCTTCCCGTTTCTCAAAAGATGTCAGTCATTTGGGTGGTCTGTGATCGCTTTTCTAAGATGGTCCATCTGGTACCCTTGTCTAAATTGCCTTCCTCCTCTGATTTGGTGCCATTGTTCTTCCAGCATGTGGTTCGTTTACATGGCATTCCAGAGAATATCGTTTCTGACAGAGGTTCCCAGTTTGTTTCAAGGTTTTGGCGAGCTTTTTGTGGTAGGATGGGCATTGACTTGTCTTTTTCCTCGGCTTTCCATCCTCAGACTAATGGCCAGACCGAACGAACCAATCAGACCTTGGAAACATATCTGAGATGCTTTGTTTCTGCCGATCAGGATGACTGGGTGTCCTTTTTGCCTTTGGCTGAGTTCGCCCTTAATAATCGGGCCAGCTCGGCTACCTTGGTTTCGCCATTTTTCTGCAATTCTGGGTTCCATCCTCGTTTCTCTTCAGGACAGGTTGAGTCTTCGGACTGTCCTGGTGTGGATACTGTGGTGGACAGGTTGCAGCAGATTTGGACTCATGTAGTGGACAATTTGACCTTGTCCCAGGAGAAGGCTCAACGTTTCGCTAATCGCAGACGCCGTGTGGGTCCCCGACTTCGTGTTGGGGATCTGGTTTGGTTATCTTCTCGTCATATTCCTATGAAGGTTTCCTCTCCTAAGTTTAAACCTCGTTTCATTGGCCGTATAGGATTTCTGAGGTTCTTAATCCTGTGTCTTTTCGTCTGACCCTTCCAGATTCTTTTTCCATAGATAACGTATTCCATAGGTCATTGTTGCGGAGATACTTGGCACCTATGGTTCCATCTGTTGATCCTCCTGCCCCGGTTTTGGTGGAGGGGGAATTGGAGTATATTGTGGAGAAGATTTTGGATTCTCGTGTTTCTAGACGGAAACTCCAGTATCTGGTTAAATGGAAGGGTTATGCTCAGGAAGATAATTCCTGGGTTTTTGCCTCTGATGTCCATGCTCCCGATCTTGTTCGTGCCTTTCATGTGGCTCATCCTGGTCGGCCTGGGGGCTCTGGTGAGGGTTCAGTGACCCCTCCTCAAGGGGGGGGTACTGTTGTGAATTCTGTGGCAGAGCTCCATCCTGTGGTCACAAGTGGTACTTCGGCTGATTCTCTCTGCGAGCTTCTGTTGGTGGAGGGAAGTGGTACTGCGGCTTCTGAGTTTCCTCCCTCAGGTGGTGAGGTCGTTAGGTGCTTCTCTACTTAACTCCACCTAATGCTTTGATCCTGGCTTCCTGTCAATGTTCCAGTGTTGGACTTGCTTTTCCCTGGATCATTCCTGTGGCCTGCTGCTCTGCATAGCTAAGTTCTTCTTTGCTATTTGTTTGCTATTTTTTCTGTCCAGCTTGTCTATTTTGTTGCTGGAAGCTCTGGGACGCAAAGGGTGTACCTCCGTGCCGTTAGTTCGGTACGGAGGGTCTTTTTGCCCCCTTTGCGTGGTTTTCTTTAGGGTTTTGTGTAGACCGCAAAGTTACCTTTTCTATCCTCGATCTGTTAAGAAAGTCGGGCCTCACTTTGCTGAATCTATTTCATCTCTACGTTTGTCTTTTCATCTTAACTCACAGTCATTATATGTGGGGGCTGCCTTTTCCTTTGGGGTATTTCTCTGAGGCAAGGTAGGCTTATTTTCTATCTTTAGGCTAGTTAGTTTCTCAGGCTGTGCCGAGTTGCATAGGCAGAGTTAGGCGCAATCCACGGCTGCCTCTAGTGTTGTTTGGAGAGGATTAGGGATTGCGGTCTGCAGAGTTCCCACGACTCAGAGCTCGTTCTATTATTTTGGGTTATTGTCAGATCACTGTATGTACTCTGACCGCTATGTCCATTGTAGTACTGAATTGCCTTTCATAACAGGGTCCCTGTCAGGTGTGGGAACCTGGCAGGTGCCTAGCGAACAGAACAGAATGTTACGGAGCCACGCCTGCACCTCCTTGCGGCGGTATCCTAAGAAAGAGACAAGAAAGGAAGGATATTGTGGAACAATGTAAACGAGATCAAGCAAAAAGGAGTACCAGTAGGAGTCGTGCCGTGAGACTGAGGCAACATCCTACTGAGGCGCGTAGCCGGTGGCCGGAACACCGCAGGAGTAACTGACTTCAGGCCTTACTCCAAACTCCGCAGGACAGTTAATTATAGGTTGGCTGTCTACCTTAAATTTCCTAAGAAGACATAGGGGGCAACAGGGGAGAGGGGTGTCTCTAGGGTCCCGGAAGACCTCCAGGCCTTCCCGTCATACGGGTGCGTCCTAGCCATAACATACTGGGGGACGAGAAACTAGCAACATCTGGAACTAAAGAGAGAGCTGTAGAGAACGACGAACGAGAACAGCAGTTGTGAGGACTATTCCGAATGCTCAGCAGGGTAGGACTACAACACACAGACGCTAGTGGTGGGCAACGATTTCCATTTGCGAGGGAAACTCTGGAAGTGCCCATCAGGCCGGCCTGTCTCTGATAGCCCTGGTAAACGTGCTCTGGATCGAGGATCCTGAAGTCTTCAGTAAAGAGGTAAAGAGACTGCAACCTTGTGTCCTCGTTATTGCCTGCACCTCACACCATCACCATCCACCTTACTGGGAAGCCCTGGGGACATACTTCAACTGTGGGAAGGTATACCATCCAGCTGCTATTCCATCACCCCAGTGGACCCCACAGCAGCGTTGGTCACCCTGACCGAACACCACAGGTGGCGTCACGAACCTCTGACATACTGCACCACCTTTATTGGACGGCCCTTAGCAGGGTCGCGGACCGGGTCTAGCCACCGTGACAGCCTCAGAATCGAACCAGAGAGGCCCGGTGTTATGACCTGGTGGTCAGGACAATAATGGACCTGGTGGTTAAGAGCACACGGAATGACCTGATAGTTACTGATAATAAGGATGAGCTCTGGGACATGGAAACTCTGCTGACCGCAATCCCTAATCCTATCACGCACACTAGAAATAGCCGTGGATTGCTCCTAACGCTCCCTATGCAACTCGGCACAGCCTAAGGAACTAGCTAGCCCTGAAGATAGAAAAATAAAGCCTACCTTGCCTCAGAAAAATTCTCAAAAGGAAAAGGCAGCCCCCCATATATAATGACTGTGAGTAAAGATGAAAATACAAACACAGAGATGAAATAGATTTAGCAAAGTGAGGCCCGACTAACTGAACAGACTGAGGATAGGAAAGGTTGCTTTGTGGTCAGCACAAAAACCTACAAAAAGACCACGCAGAGGGCGCAAAAAGACCCTCCGCACCGACTCACGGTGCGGAGGCGCTCCCTCTGCGTCCCAGAGCTTCCAGCAAGCAAGACAACAATAAAAATAGCAAGCTGGACAGAAAAATAGCAAACCAAAGAAAAACAAGCAGGAACTTAACTTCTGCTGGGAAGACAGGTCACAAGAACGATCCAGGAGTGAACTAGACCAATACTGGAACATTGACAGGTGGCATGGAGCAAAGATCCAAGTGGAGCTAAATAGAGCAGCCAGCTAATGAATTAACCTCGTCACCTGTGGAAGGAAACTCAGAAACACCCACCAGAGGAAGTCCATGGACAGAACCAGCCGAAGTACCATTCATGACCACAGGAGGGAGCCCGACAACAGAATTCACAACAGTACCCCCCCCTTGAGGAGGGGTCACCGAACAATCACCATAGCCACCAGGCCAACCAGGATGAGCCAAATGAAAGGCACGAACCAGATCGGCAGCATGAACATCAGAGGCAAAAACCCAGGAATTATCTTCCTGACCATAACCCTTCCACTTGACCAGGTACTGGAGTTTCCGTCTTGAAATACGAGAATCCAAAATCTTCTCCACCACATACTCCAACTCCCCCTCAACCAACACCGGGGCAGGAGGATCAACGGATGGAACCACAGGCGCCACGTATTTCCGCAACAACGACCTATGGAACACATTATGGATGGCAAAAGAAGCAGGAAGGGCCAAACGAAATGACACAGGATTGATAACCTCAGAAATCTTATATGGACCAATGAAACGAGGCTTAAACTTAGGGGAGGAAACCTTCATAGGAACTTAACGAGATGACAACCAAACCAAATCCCCAACACGAAGTCGGGAACCCACACAGCGCCGGCGGTTAGCGAAACGTTGAGCCTTCACCTGGGACAATGTCAAATTGTCCACCACATGAGTCCAAATCTGCTGCAACCTATCCACCACAGTATCTACACCTGGACAGTCCGAAGACTCAACCTGCCCTGAAGAGAAACGAGGATGGAAACCAGAATTGCAGAAAAACGGCGAAACCAAAGTAGCCGAGCTGGCCCGATTATTAAGGGCGAACTCAGCCAACGGCAAAAAGGACACCCAATCATCCTGATCAGCAGAAACAAAGCATCTCAGATATGTTTCCAAAGTTTGATTAGTTCGTTCGGTTTGGCCATTTGTCTGAGGATGGAAAGCCGAGGAAAAAGACAAATCAATGCCCATCCTAGCACAAAAGGATCGCCAAAACCTCGAAACAAACTGGGACCCTCTGTCAGAAACGATGTTCTCCGGGATACCATGTAAACGAACCACATGCTGGAAAAATAATGGCACCAAATCAGAGGAGGAAGGCAATTTAGACAAAGGTACCAAATGGACCATCTTAGAAAAGCGATCACAAACCACCCAAATGACCGACATCTTTTGAGAGACGCTGAGATCCGAAATAAAATCCATAGAAATATGCGTCCAGGGCCTCTTCGGGACCGGCAAGGGCAAAAGCAACCCACTGGCACGAGAACAGCAGGGCTTAGCCCGAGCACAAGTCCCACAGGACTGCACAAAAGAACGGCACATCCCGTGACAAAGACGGCCACCAAAAGGATCTAGCCACCAAATCTCTGGTACCAAAGATTCCAGGATGCCCAGCCAACACTGAACAATGAATCTCAGAGATAACTCTACTAGTCCATCTATCAGGGACAAACAGTTTCTCCGCTGGGCAACGGTCAGGTCTATCAGCCTGAAATTTTTGCAGCACCCGCCGCAAATCAGGGGAGATAGCAGACAAAATTACCCCCTCTTTGAGAATACCCGACGGCTCAGGAACACCCGGAGAGTCAGGCACAAAACTCCTTGACAGGGCATCAGCCTGCACATTCTTAGAGCCCGGAAGGTACGAAACCACAAAATCAAAACGGGAGAAAAATAACGACCATCGAGCCTGTCTCGGATTCAACCGTTTGGCAGACTCAAGATAAGTCAAATTCTTGTGATCTGTCAAGACCACCACGCGATGCTTGGCTCCTTCAAGCCAATGACGCCACTCCTCGAATGCCCACTTCATGGCCAACAACTCTCGATTACCAACATCATAGTTACGCTCAGCAGGCGAAAACTTTCTAGAAAAGAAAGCACATGGCTTCATCACCGAGCCATCAGAACTTCTTTGCGACAAAACAGCCCCTGCTCCAATCTCAGAAGCATCAACCTCGACCTGAAACGGGAGCGAAACATCTGGCTGGCACAACACAGGGGCAGAAGAAAAACGACGCTTCAACTCCTGAAAAGCCTCTACAGCTGCAGAAGACCAATTGACCACATCAGCACCCTTCTTGGTCAAATCAGTCAACGGTTTAGCAACACTAGAAAAATTAGCGATGAAGCGCCGATAAAAATTAGCAAAGCCCAGGAACTTTTGCAGGCTCTTTACAGATGTCGGCTGAGTCCAATCGTAAATGGCCTGGACTTTAACAGGGTCCATCTCGATAGTAGAAGGGGAAAAAATGAACCCCAAAAATGAAACCTTCTGAACTCCAAAGAGACACTTTGACCCCTTCACAAACAAGGAATTCGCACGAAGAACCTGGAACACCATTCTGACCTGCTTCACATGAGACTCCCAATCATCTGAAAAGACCAAAATATCATCCAAATACACAATCAGGAATTTATCCAGGTACTCTCGGAAGATGTCATGCATAAAGGACTGAAATACTGATGGAGCATTGGAAAGCCCGAATGGCATAACCAGGTACTCAAAATGGCCCTCGGGTGTATTAAATGCTGTTTTCCATTCATCGCCTTGTTTAATACGCACAAGATTATACGCCCCTCGAAGATCTATCTTGGTGAACCAACTAGCCCCTTTAATACGAGCAAACAAATCAGACAGCAACGGCAAAGGATACTGAAATTTGACTGTAATTTTATTAAGAAGGCGGTAATCAATACAAGGTCTCAAAGAACCATCCTTCTTGGCCACAAAAAAGAACCCTGCTCCTAACGGTGATGACGACGGGCGAATATGGCCATTCTCCAAGGATTCCTTTATATAACTCCGCATAGCGGCATGTTCTGGCACAGATAAATTGGACAATCGGCCCTTAGGAAACTTACTACCAGGAATCAAATTAATTGCACAATCGCAATCCCTATGAGGAGGTAGGGCACTGGCTTTGGGCTCATCAAATACATCCCGGTAATCCGACAAAAACTCTGGAACTTCAGAAGGAGTGGAAGACGAAATAGACAAAAATGGAACATCACCATGTACCCCCTGGCAACCCCAGCTGGACACAGGCATAGATTTCCAGTCCAATACTGGATTATGAACCTGTAACCATGGCAACCCCAAAACGACCACATCATGCAGATTACGCAACACCAGAAAGCGGATATCCTCCTGATGTGCAGGAGCCATGCACATGGTCAATTGGGTCCAGTACTGAGGCTTATTCTTGGCCAAAGGCGTAGCATCAATTCCTCTCAATGGAATAGGATACTGCAAGGGCTCCAAGAAAAAACCACAGCGCCTAGCATACTCAAAGTCCATCAAATTCAGGGCAGCGCCTGAATCCACAAATGCCATAACAGAATAGGATGACAAAGAGCAAATCAGAGTAACGGACAATAGAAATTTAGACAGTACCGTACCAATGGTGGCAGACCTAGCGAACCGCTTAGTGCGCTTAGGACAATCGGAGATAGCATGAGTGGAATCACCACAGTAAAAACATAGCCCATTCCGACGTCTGTGTTCTTGCCGTTCAGCCCTGGTCAAAGTCCTATCACATTGCATAGGCTCAGGCCCATGCTCAGATAGTACCGCCAAATGGTGCACAGCTTTACGCTCACGCAAGCGTTGATCGATCTGAATGGCCAAAAACATAGACTCATTCAGACCAGCAGGCATGGGAAATCCCACCATGACATCCTTAAGGACTTCAGAGAGACCCTTTCTGAAGATTGCTGCCAGGGCACATTCATTCCACTGAGTGAGCACAGACCACTTTCTAAACTTCTGACAATATATCTCCGCTTCATCCTGACCCTGACACAGAGCCAGCAAGATTTTCTCTGCCTGATCCACTGAATTAGGTTCGTCATAAAGCAATCCAAGCGCCAGGAAAAACGCATCAACATCACGCAATGCCGGATCTCCTTGCGCAAGGGAAAATGCCCAGTCTTGAGGGTCACCACGTAACAGAGAAATAATGATCTTTACTTGTTGAACAGGGTCACCTGAGGAGCGAGGTTTCAAGGCAAGAAACAATTTACAATTATTTTTGAAATTCAAGAACTTAGATCTATCACCAAAAAACAAATCAGGAATTAGAATCCTAGGCTCTGACATCGGATTCTGAACCACAAAATCTTGAATGTTTTGTACCCTTGTAGTGAGATTATCCATCCAAGAGGACAGACTTTGAATGTCCATGTTTACACCTGTGTCCTGAACCACCCAGAGGTAAAGGGGAAAAGAGAGAAAAAACACACTGCAAAGAAAAAAAAATGGTCTCAGAACTTCTCTTATCCCTCTATTGAGATGCATTAGTACTTTGGGCCACCTGTACTGTTATGACCTGGTGGTCAGGACAATAATGGACCTGGTGGTTAAGAGCACACGGAATGACCTGATAGTTACTGATAATAAGGACGAGCTCTGGGACGTGGAAACTCTGCTGACCGCAATCCCTAATCCTATCACGCACACTAGAAATAGCCGTGGATTGCTCCTAACGCTCCCTATGCAACTCGGCACAGCCTAAGGAACTAGCTAGCCCTGAAGATAGAAAAATAAAGCCTACCTTGCCTCAGAGAAATTCCCCAAAGGAAAAGGCAGCCCCCCACATATAATGACTGTGAGTAAAGATGAAAATACATACACAGAGATGAAATAGATTTAGCAAAGTGAGGCCCGACTAACTGAACAGACTGAGGATAGGAAAGGTTGCTTTGCGGTCAGCACAAAAACCTACAAAAAGACCACGCAGAGGGCGCAAAAAGACCCTCCGCACCGACTCACGGTGCGGAGGCGCTCCCTCTGCGTCCCAGAGCTTCCAGCAAGCAAGACAACAATAAAAATAGCAAGCTGGACAGAAAAATAGCAAACCAAAGAAAAACAAGCAGGAAATTAACTTCTGCTGGGAAGACAGGTCACAAGAACGATCCAGGAGTGAACTAGACCAATACTGGAACATTGACAGGTGGCATGGAGCAAAGATCCAAGTGGAGCTAAATAGAGCAGCCAGCTAACGAATTAACCTCGTCACCTGTGGAAGGAAACTCAGAAACACCTACCAGAGGAAGTCCATGGACAGAACCAGCCGAAGTACCATTCATGACCACAGGAAGGAGCCCGACAACAGAATTCATAATAGCCCGGTACCGAGAACGCGTGGCCCTGTGTCTGGGGGCGATCCAACTTGGCGTCACGAACAGGATCGTACTTAAGCCTGAAGAATTGGGTCATATGTGCCTTGGAACTGTGATTGAAACGTGTTGGACTGTGATTTATTGCATGGACTGTGTATTGCTATCTGCCACAAGATTTCTGCCAAAACTGCCGCCATTGTAGCGCCACGAGGAGCGCAAGAGAAAAAGAAGGGCGTAGAAGTGGGGTGAGTAAGCTGGAGAGCGCGAAAGATAATGGCCGCCCAGTCTAAATATTTCTGTACAGTGAGGACGTGTCCGTCAGCAGCTGAGATCCGCCTCCTGATCCTCAATGGGGGGCGGAGGAACAAGAAACGAAACTGCCCACGAAGAAGAGAGCGGGAAAGAGACCAAGAGGCGACCCACGTGGAGGACGCCATGGCTGGCCGCTCAAACCCAGACAGCGGGGTTGAAGCGGAGGGCTCCCCCAGCTACCCGGACGAGTGCAACAGCCAGAGCCTCACATCTGGGACCGGTCTCCTGCAGGATGAGATGGAGGGTCTGATGGAGCAGCTTCTCCAGTGGAAGCTTGAGGCCGAGACTTCGTGCCAGGGGGTACCCGCGGAGGAATTCCCGACCCTGGATCCTGTACCAACCTTGGAGTCGCCTGCAACGGAGTGAGCCACACTGACCGGTGAGTCCGCCGACCCCACCCTACCCGCGGAAGACTTGTTGATAGGCCCGGTCGCAGCGCCCTTTTCCCCCGGGCCCCATGCTCGCAAGCCTATTCCGCATTGGGACCGAGCCACTGGCATGGAGCATTTTTACAAGGCCCCGATCTCGCCGACCGTCATGCCAGGCGAGGTCTACGCTGAGCGCACCACCTGTCGCTGGGTGAACCCGGGGTCGAATATTATGGGATTCCCCGGGGTGAAGACATGAGAAGGGGGGATGGTGGAGGCCCTTAGCTGGGAAGAATACCAGTCCCAGCTGGAGCGGCAGTGGGAGGAGCAGGAGAAACAGCACCAGGCCCAGCGAGAAGCCCACTACCGGCGGGACCTCGAGGTGAAGGATCGGGCCCGCAAGGACCGCACCACCCACCAGGCCCCGCGCAGGCAGGGCACCGTTGTGGACTTCAAGCTCCGCGGCGGATGGGCCTTCATTAAGGAGCCGGATCTATATTCCGAGGTGTTCGTAAACCGGAGGGATGTGGAGTCCCATCTCAAGGAAGGCCACCCGGTCCGGGATCTATACAAGGAGGGCGAAGTCACCTACACCCGACATTTTGGGGAGAGGGGGTGGTTCGCCCTGAACGTACGCAAGCAACCAGTCCCCATGACATCACCAGTCAAAGCTGCGGAGAAGCCGTTCCCCATAGCGAGGGTGCCCCCTTGTGACCGGACCACGACCGTCACCAAGGCCACAGTGATGACCCCTACTTGCACCATGGTGAAAACCACCACTTGCACCGTGGACACTGCTACTACGGCGGTGGCAGAGAGCTCGCCCTCAGGAGTGGTTGGAGCCTCAGTTGCTGCGAGGTCCAGGACAATTGCCACACAGACCCCTGACTGGAGCCCGGGATCTCCTGTGACCACTCCGAGTGCCCGCGAGTACCTGGTGGGGTGGCCACGCCCACTGCTGCCGGTGGAGTTGTCACGACCACTAACGCCGAGGAAATAAACCTTGGAGATCCGAATATATACATAGTTAACTCTTTATCTTCAAACTGCTACCTTAAACCCATAGGGGTTAGAGAGAGAGTCCTCCTGAGAACTGTAGAAAGATGGTCGGTACAATGACAGTAGGCCCAGCCAAGGAGCTAGGCGGTCCTGCATTGGGAAAGTTAGAACGGAAAGAAAAGTTGAGTTATTTATATAGCATTTTATAGTAGGCCTTTAGTGGGTTCAGCGTATACGCCCTTAAAGGAAAAGTTAACTTATTGTTCAGAGTTTGCACTTGGTAGAATACCCGGCTGGGTACTGAGAGTTATTTATACACATGTTATTTAAAAATATTTAATTTTGTTTGTAACGTTCAAGTGTCCTCACCTCCCATAAAGGGAAGCATTGTTTTATTTACTTGTTTTAGCCTTTCAAAAATGTTGTATGTCTTTTGCTGCTATGTATTGTTGTTCTTCTTCCCATTCCAGGAGTACTGGATTTAACCGGGGGGGAGTGCAGCGCCCCAGAGACCTGGTCGTTGCAGTATGACACTCTGTCACTAAGGGGAGTGATGGTACGTCTGATGGCACTGAAGGAATTCTCCTGACCAGGTATCACCAGCACACATTACACTTCACACTCCGGCCACTAAGGGGAGCAAAAGGCTTTATTTATTGGGCCCCTCCTCACACTGGTAAAACTAGGGGTTGGATAGAAAGTTAGTCAGAAGCTGACTGGGTTGAATTCAGGCAACATCCTGTGGCACGGGGTGTTGCAGGGAGAAGGCACAGGGGGGTCCCTGTCAGGCATGGAAACCTGGCAGGTGCCTAGCGAACAGAACAGAACGTTACGGAGCCGCGCCTGCACCTCCTTGCTGCGGTATCCTAAGAAAGAGACAAGAAAGGAAGGATATTGTGGAACAGTGTAAACGAGATCAAGCAAAAAGTAGTACCAGTAGGAGTCGTGCCGTGAGACCGAGGCAACATCCTACTGAGGCGCGTAGCCGGTGGCCGGAACACCGCGGGAGTAACTGACTTCAGGCCTTACTCCAAACTCCGCAGGACAGTTAATTATAGGTTGGCTGACTACCTTAAATTTCCTAAGAAGACATAGGGGGCAACAGTGGGAGAGGGGCGTCTCTAGGGTCCCGGAAGACCTCCAGGCCTTCCTGTTGTGAATTCTGCTCTTGGGCTCCCTCCAGTGGTTATGAGTGGTAGTGCTGCTGTCTTTGGATCGCAGCATTTATCAGGTGTGTCCACTTATTGCAATTTGGACTGGGCTATTTAGTCTTGCTTTATCCTTTAGTCAGTGCCAGTTGTCCATTGTTTTTGGAGGATTCACATCCCTACCTGGTCTCTCCTGTTTTCCTGTTCTTTTCAACAAAGATAAGTTCTGGCTTTGTTTTTGCTGTCCACAGGCTGTGGGCCTTATAGTTCAGTGCATTTTCATGTTTTGTCTTGTCCAGCTTTGTCTGTGTAGGGATTTTTTGCAGCCAAGCTGTTTCTCTGGAGATGCAGATATACCCTCCATGTCTTTAGTCAGATGTGGAGATTTGTATTTTCTGTGGTGGATATTTTCTAGTGTTTTAATACTGACCGCATAGTACTCTGTCCTATTCTTTCTTTTTAGCTAGAAAGGCCTCCTTTGCTAAATCCTGATTTCAGTCTGCGTATGTCATTTCCCTCTCCTCTCACAGTCAATATTTGTGGGGGGCTGTCTATCCTTTGGTGATTTTCTCAAGATAGTTTTCCGTTTCTATCTTTAGGGGAAGTTAGTTCTTAGGCTGTGTCGAGGTGTCTAGGGAGTGTTAGGTACATCCCACGGCTACTTCTAGTTGCGGTGCTAAGTTCAGGGTCTGCGGTCAGTACAGGTACCACCTTCTCCAGAGTACGTCTCATGCTGCTCCTAGGCCACCAGATCATAACACCTTCCTGTCATACGGGTGCGTCCTAGCCATAACATACTGGGAAACGAGAAACTAGCAACATCTGGAACTAAAGAGAGAGAGAGCTGTAGAGAACGACGAACGAGAACAGCAGTTGTGAGGACTATTCCGAATGCTCAGCAGGGTAGGACTACAACACACAGACGCTAGCGGTGGGCAACGATTTCCATCTGCGAGGGAAACTCTGGAAGTGCCCATCAGGCCGGCCTGTCTCTGATAGCCCTGTTAAACGTGCTCTGGATTGAGGATCCTGAAGTCTTCAGTAAAGAGGTAAAGAGACTGCAACCTTGTGTCCTCGTTATTGCCTGCACCTCACACCATCACCATCCACCTTACTGGGAAGCCCTGGGGACATACTTCACCTGTGGGAAGGTATACCATCCAGCTGCTATTCCATCACCCCAGCGGACCCCACAGTTGCGTCGGCCACCCTGACCGAACACCACAGGTGGCGTCACGAACCTCTGACATACTGCACCACCTTTATTGGACACCCCTTAGCAGGGTCGCGGACCGGATCTAGCCACCGTGACAGCCTCAGAACCGAACCAGAGAGGCCCGGTACCGAGAACGCGTGGCCCTGTGTCTGGGGGCGATCCATATAATGTCATGTGTTATGGGGATGTGTAGTCTAGATTGTGGATTCTGATGTGGTGTATTGTAATGTTTTCTACTGTACTGTTAGGAAGCTGAGTTCTGCCCAGCAACAGAGAGTGAGTAGGGTAAGACATAGTTAAGTCTTGTATCCAGGGGTGGATTAAGGGTAGCCAGGGCCCCAGGCTCTTCAGACACTGGGCCCCCCAATCATGTGACGGGGTCATGTGGCGGGGTCATCATATACCTGAACCAGATTATTCCAGAAAAATAGTTGCTGAGTGAAACTCCACTTCTCACCTATCACACATTAACAGTTCCTATCACCAGATCACACATATAACCGGCAGCTTTTGTTTTGGCCAAAAGATTTTTTCAAGCCGCCACCATAACACGGTAGACACTGTTGGCCGGGCCCTACTCTATTGTAACCTATTAAATATTTGTTAAAATATGCAATACAATTTAGGTATATTTTTATTTATTTTTCAATTTTTAAAATGATCAATTATATCACATACAAGGAACAAATACAACACCATGACCAGACCATATATTACCACCACATAGTGACCAAATAATAGCACATACAAGGGACAAATACCGCAACACCATGACCAGACCACATATTACCATCAGTTACCGAATAATATCACATACAAAGAACAAATACCACCGCACCATGACCAGACCAAATATTACCACCACAAAGTGACCAAATAGCACATACAAGGGACAAATACCGCAACACCATGACCAGACCACATATTACCACCACATAGTGACTGAATTCTACAATACTGATCAGTAATAAAAGAAACACAATACTATCACCATAATTGCCAGTATTCACAGGAGATCTGTACTTAGTATGCAGTGTCTGTGTAGAGGTAATACAGTGATCACTGGTGACATTATACACAGGACCTCTGTATAGAGTATACAGTGTTTGGTTTCAGTGTATAGGTAACACACTGAATCACCAGTGACGTGTCTAGGTAAAGTCCTTCATCTTTCGTCTCTGCAGGAAATAACACAGTTATCTCGAGCTCCGCTTGCAGAACACATTATTTATTTTTTCCCCAACTTCTACATTACACCACATGAAGAAAAAAAGGTGACATAGTGTCACTCTGCACAGTAACAGGACCTCCCCCCCATTTAAAACAGTATACTCAAAAAATAAAATAAATACATCACTGCAGTAATAATATCCCTTAATTAGCCCCTATGGTAATAATAGTATCCCCCATCCTGGCCCCGTGTGTCTCATTCCTGGCTCCAGCCATATGTTCTCACATCCTGCCCTCATGAGTATCCATCCTGCCCCATATGATCTCCCCATCCTGCCCCATCGGTCTCCATCGTATCCATCCTGCCCCATGATCCTGCACAATCTGTCTCCAATCCTGCCCCATGTCTTTCATTCTGCCCCGTGTCTCCAATCATGCCCCGTATCTACATTCTGCCCATGTCTCCAATCCTGCCCCATCTGTCTCCAGTCCAGCCCCCAGTGTGTCCAGCATCTCAGCCCCCAGTGTCCAGCATCTCTGCCCCAGTGTCCAGCATCTCTACCCCCAATGTGTCCAGCATCTCTGCCGCCAGAGTGTCCAGCATCTCTGCCCCCAATGTGTTCAGCATCTCTGCCCCCAGCATCTCTGCCCCCAGTGTCCAGTATTTCTGCCCCCAGTGTCCAGCATCTCTGCCCCCAATGTGTCCAGCATTTCTGCCCCAGACTGTCCAGCATCTTTGCCCCCAGTGTCCAGCATCTCTGCCCCAAATGTGTCCAGCATCTCTGCCCCCAATGTGTCCAGCATCTCTGCCCCCAATGTGTCCAGCATCTCTGCCCCCAATGTGTCCAGCATCTCTGCCCCAATACGTCCAGCATCTCTGCCCCCAATGTGTCCAGCATCTCTGCCCCCAATGTGTCCAGCATCTCTGCCCCAAATGTGTCCAGCATCTCTGCCCCAATGTGTCCAGCATCTCTGCCCCCAATGTGTCCAGCATCTCTGGCCCGGGTCCCCCGGATTGCCGCTCTCAATAAAAAAAAAAATAAAATGAGTTCTTCTCTCCTGACCGTGCTCCTTCGGCGAAGCTCCCTCCTCGCAGCTGAAGCGCTCTTGCCGGCGACTGACAATGACATCAGACGCCGGTGATGTGCGCGCTGCGGTTGATGTCAGCTGCCAGCCTCCGATTGGCTATCGGCTGTTAACTATTGACATCAAAAGTAGAACCGCGGGAAGGAGAAGAGACTGTCAGGGACAGTACTGTGGTAGTAAGCTGGGAGATGGTAAAGGAAATGAGACCAGTGGAGTCAGGAATGTGTGAGACTGAGGAAGTAATGAGACTGTGTATTGAGATGCTCTCTATTAAACAAAGAAGAAATGTGCAAGAAGTTGTGTTCCTGCTATCCTGTGTTCATAGTTGCCATGCAATGGCTGTTTAATAAAGCATAATTTGTTAAGAACTGGTGATCTCCTTTCATGAACAGGTTAACATCTTGTGCTAGCAAACCAGCATCATCTGTTACATGTGGCCTTCACAGTACATGTGTGGACATGTGGACCCAGCCAGGACCTCCACTTTTATGTAAAATGCCGGGATGTGAGACTGGTACCTCGCACACGGCATGGAACAGAGTGATGCGGGGAAGACAAATTACGTGGAGGATGGTGACCAGTACACGGTCTAAGATGGTACCAAATATGGACTGTGTAATGGCAGTTGCGCAAAACAAAGGTCCAGCCCATCGTGGTTGTAGAAAGAGCAAAAAGGCACAAAGCAGTGTCCAGCCCTTCGGAGGTTATGAATGCAGAAGAGAGTGTTGGAACTGGAAGTGCCAGCTTACAGTGAGGAGAGGACGAGTGGAATTAAAAAAATCCACTCAGTAAAGTTGGACTCAATAGAATGGGCAGAGGAGTTAGAGAATAGAGATGGCGACCTAGCAAAAAACCCACCCAGAGAAAGATGGAGCCATGATGCAGAACGCTGAGGGATGAGTGAGACAGCACCTTTTTCCCATAGGAAGTTGAGGAAGGTGAGACCCATGATGACGGAGTGGGAGATAGGGATGGGCCGATGATAGGGCGTGCATAGGTGCAGCAGCTGGTGGCCCTAACAGAGGAAGGGGTGAGACCGGGTGGCTTGAAAGTCAACAGACCCAATGAAGGGAGAGACTGGAAGTAGCGTGCAAGCCAAATTGTGCACGACGCCCAGGTTCATGGCCCTGGGAAGAGCCAAGCAGCTGGAATCCTTCCAGCCCCAGTTGCTAGTGTGTTCCCCACTGACCTCAATAGAAACCCAGACCCCAAAAGAAGGTACAGAGGGGAAGGAGAAGAAGAGTTGTCTCCATGTTCCCAAGAGAAAGAAGAAGGCCGTTGAATGAGGGTTGAGTCGGTACCTGAAAAAGATTAACATTGTGTCAGTTGCACCCAAATGCCTTGAGCAGTCCAACTCTCAAGAGGAGCAAAGATCTAGCAAACCTATAGTCCAAAATCCCAGGATTCTAGTAACCTGATAACTGAGGACAGCTGGACTGTTTTCTTTTTCTTGTTTTTGTTGCACTCAATGGACTGTGTCTCAGTCCTAAGGACTGTTAATAGACTGTGCCCTTGGACAAAAGGACTGCCCTTAAAGGGGGAACAGTTGTGTTGGCTTGTGGGCCCTTGCAAAACGAGGTCCTTGTTAACCTTAAAGGGAAGGTGCCATCAAAAAAAAGATTTTCCCAGCAATTGAAAAAATGTAAATAATGTTTACATTTTCTTAAAAAATATTATCATTTGTTTATAATTTAGTAAAATATGAAAAATAATTTGAAAAAGTTTGGCTTTTCCACTTTTAAACACTAGGGGGAGCAGCTACTAAAATTGGACAAAAACCTACAACTAGTAGTACAACTAGCTCACATTACAGCACTGCAGTAATTATGGGCGGAGTCTGCTGACGTGTGTGATGTCACTCCTCTCCTCCACTTCTGGGTGTTTGCTAAGGGATAAGAGCAGATGATATTCAGGAACACAGTGAGAAGCCATTTTGTTGGTGATTGTAAAGTTATAGTGACAAGTAGACAGTCACAAGCAGCACAGAGTATTTGAGTATAGCAGTGTGCTGGTCAATGGGGGCACCCTGTTCGGTGCGTGGAGCAGCCAGGGATTTACATAGAACGCTGTCTTTTATACACATGGATGGACCGTCTGCTTCACAGAAATCCAGGACACATTTCTGCAGATTTGGTCTGTTCTGATCCAGACTTTGCATGCAAAGACCCCATTCCCCTCCTCAACTCCTGTCCTGGTGATGTGTGAAAGTGAGGCGACAGGCGCAGTACGGGTTGACGCTGGGAAGGAAATGTAGCCATATAGTAATGATAAAAATGAGACGCCTCTCTTCAGCTGACTCACCAGCCCTCCCCTGACTGCACCTAACTGGAGGTCATGCTGCCCCCTCTATTACCCCAGACCCGCGTGCAGCTGCTCAACCAGAACAACTCTAGAATGGGTCCCCTTTATGAAGATATTACTGCCATAGTGTTCTCACATAATACTGCCATACAGATCACACATAATACTGTCCTATAGTTCTGACATAATACCGACATATAGATCACACATAATACCGCCATACAGATCACACATAACTGTCCTATAGTTCTCACATACCATCATATAGATTGCAAATAACGACACCATAGTGTTCTCACATAATGCCGCCATATAGATCACACATAATACCGTCAAATAGATCACACAATACACAGTCAAATAGTTCTCACATACTACCACCATGTAGATCACACATAATGCCGCCATAGTGTACTCACATACCACCATACACTTCTCACATAATGCCGCCATATAGTTCTCACATACTACTGCCATATAGTTCTCACATAATACCGCCACATACATCTCACATAGTACCGCCATATAGATCACACATAATACCGCCATATAGATCACACACAATACCACCATATAATTAATCACTTAATACTGTCACATACATCACGCATAATTCCACAATATAGTTCTCATATAATACCATTATATAGCTTTTACATCATTCCACAATACTGATCAAACATAATACCACCATACAGATCTCATATAATACCGTCATATAGATCCTGCTATTGCATGCACTGAGCTGTGTGTGCAATGGGGAAAGACATGCAGGGGGGAGAGGAGTGCATGGGAGAGGATTAGATACACGGCTCAACAGACAGTATCACAGAGTATAGGATTAGATACACGGCTCAGCAGACAGTATCACACAGGATAGGATTAGATACACGGCTCAGCAGTCAGCATCACATAGGAGAGGATTAGATATACAGCTCAAGAGACAGTATCACACAGTATAAGATTAGATAACTGGCTCAGCAGTCAGTATCACACAGGATAGGATTAGATACATGGCTCAGCAGTCAGTATCACATAGGAGAGGATTAGATACACAGCTCAAGAGACAGTATCACACAGTATAGGATTAGATACACAGCTCAGCAGTCAGTATCATACAGGACAGGATTAGATACACAGGTCAGCAATCAGTATCACACATGAGGGGATTATATACACGGCTCAGCACAGTATCTCACAGTGTAGAATTAGATACATGGTCTGATGTCCTGATGAGGAGCTGCAGTGAGAGGCAGGGCGGGAGCAGCACAGAGATTCTCCTCCTCCCCCCTCTGTTACCTCTCTGCAGCTCCTGATAAGAGGACATCAGACTGCAGCACTCCTTCACCCTCTCTAGCGATTCTAGAGATTACAGCCAGCTCACCCGCAGCACAGAAGCGGACAGGGAATGGCCGCTGCTGACAGTGTGAAGGGGGAGACACATGGAGCTGCCCCTCCAACAACACAGCTCTTACGTGGAGCTCACAGATACTCCAGAAAGATGGCACCGATTTCCTGCCTCTGCTGTGATGTGGATGGCCCAGGGGGCGTGGGAGCAGCTCAATGTAAAGTATAGGGTCGGACGCCGACCGCTGACTCCTATGCCCAGGGAATCCGTATTTGCAGAATGTAAGTGTCGTGCTGGGACTCTTACACTCCTGCAAAGCAAAATGGCGGCGCCCAGTGGCTGAAAAAATAATAATAAAAAGATATTAAAGTAAAAAAAAATAATTTTGTATTAAAAATAATTGTTTATATAAACAATAATTTTTACCATAAAGTCCCTTTAAGGACTGTTGCCAGGTTAAAGAGACTTGGACAGTTTTGGTTCCTGGGTCCTAACCAGCAGGACTGGTTCGGTGTTACTCCAGAAAAGAGAAGGAGGAAGACATCATCTGTGTTCCGGAGAAGAAAATAATAAAAACGTCATATTGGCTGATGTAATGTTATGTGTGGTATAGTGTATTGGTGTCTTCCAGGTTTTCCGGATGATCGAGGACCACCATCATTAAATAAGGGGGAATTGTAAACAGATGAACATATTGCCCTGTTCAGTGCTGTGTGTAATGTAAAGTGTAGTGTGTATAATGTCATGCATCATGGTGATGTGTAGTGTGGATTGTGATGTGGTGTATTGTAATGTTTTGCACCATACTATGAGGAAGTTGAGTTCTGCCCAGCAACAGATAGTGAGTAGTATGGAAGTTGAGTTCTGCCCAGCAACAGATAGTGAGCAGAGTAAGACATAGTTAAGTTTTGGGACTTGCCCAGATAAGGAGGAGCACAACTAGGGCCTAGCTTGCAGCTAGAACAGACATTTGGTCTGAATGCTCAGCAAGGCCGCATGCAGAGGTTCTGTGGCAAGAGAGAAAGGAGATTGGGATAGAGATAGCATGATCCTGAGGAACAGACCTGACAGAGAGAGAGTTACAGAGAAGGACAGTGCCAGCTCAGATGACTGACCTGAGGCACAGAGAGGCCAAGCTAGAAGTCTAGAGAAGGTACTCCTACCTGCACAGCCCCAAGTAGCCTACTGCTCTTAAAAGTAACAGGCAGGATGGAGCAGAATGGGAGACAAAGTGAGTGCCCTGGATGGGAGTTCCCTAAGCATCAGAGAGCTTAAAGATGAGTCTGGCCATATTGGCAAATCCTCTACTCTATGAGGAGAATCGAATGCGGAACTGTGGGAAGAAGAAATTACTATCAGGGACTGTACTGTGGTGCCAAGCTGGGTGGTGGTGAAGGAAATGAGTCAGGACTGTATGAAGCCGAGGAAGTAATGAGACTGTGTATTGAAAGTCTCTGTAATAATGAAGAAAGTACGAGAAGTTATATACCCTCTATCCTGTGTACATAATTGCCATGCAATGGGTGTTTAGTAAAGCAGTTTGTTAAAAATTGGTGGTCTTTGGTGGTCTTCTTTCATGAACTGGTTAACATCTGGTCCTGGCAAACCAGAGTTATCGGTTACATGTGCCCTGCTTGGGCATACTGCCCTCACAGCACAAGTCCACACACCCAGCCAGAACCTCTACTTTCATGTAACATTGTGGGCCCACGGCTGCCGCCTGCGCCATGTTCCAAATGTATACAAAATGCTCACAGCACCTGAGATTCTTCATAGTGCGTGTCCTGTGAGGATTCACATAGGGTACAAGTATGCAGTCATTTTAAGGCAGAACATCCCCTTTAAACACTTTGAATGGTTGCAACACTGTCTTTCTTCACATGCCTTAGTACTCAGATCCCAATTTTTCAAGAGATATATTTAGGAATGGTCTTTAAGGCAGAGCTGTGGGATACCAACTTTTCAGACATATGACCCACCTCTAAATATGTAGGCCATGTCACTAAAGTGCATGTGTAGATGGGAATATAGTGCACATGAACTGTAGTGAAAGAAATGCAGCAAAGTTATGCCTTTATGCATCATATTAATTATTACCATACAGCTGCACCTACATCCAAAACTCAGTTGACAATCTTGGCCTCTCACTACCAACCAGGCTGAGTGTGACCACTGACTACATAATAGGTCAAACTTCAGGCAGGTCTCCCATGAGGGAAGTCCATATTGCGACAGACTTGCAAAGAGTTATTGCTCGAGAAATAGCTATGCATATTAATAAAACATTCTGATTTCCTATTTGCAAACCCAGGTAAACACATTACACCCAATAATTTACGGTAGATGTCCTTCTAAATAGTAAAATAAGATTACATAATTTCCTGCCCTTTTTGCCAAGACAGCAACGGTGCTGAACATGATCATCATGAACATTATTCTGTATAGTTATTCTTTAAAACTCATCATTTTATGTTAAGTTACTAGACAATAGAGTGGAAACCCTTTTTTTTCCAGTGCTAGCATCTTTTTAACAGTACTTTCCTGCCAACTCAATTTCCCTCCAGAAATCAATTAATTCGCTCCCCTCCTGTGTGAGTTACATGGTTTGCCATCTCGTTAGACTTTACATGTCACTTATTCTCCCAGTCCCCATTTATAAAATATCTGCTTAGAATTTGTGCCATCAGCAGACATAAATGCCCAGCTTATAGTGCTGTTAGTAAGCAAATTAAAAAGCAGTGGACTGAGGACAGAAGCCGGAGGTAGTCCATTAATAACAAGTCTCTTCTTTCTATCCTCCAGACAGTTTTTAAGGAATACACAAGTTCTTTTCCCTAGGCTACTATCCCTTAATGGATTCAGTAACCTCCTGTGTGGCACTCTATTAACAGACTCTTAAAACCTAAATTTCAGATGGCCCTCTTCCTACTTACATGAGAGGGTATGTATACCTTTGCAACCTATTTTAATGTATTTAAAATACAAAATAACACATTTTTTAAATAATATTGAATTAAAAAAATTGTTTAGTCTTTTCTACTCTGCTCATACAAAGGATCTTTAACCTGCTTGAGCATGTTAAACTGGCCACATTATGGAACATTATGGAATTCTGACTATAGAGCTGAATTTTTATTTTTGTATTTCTCCTTTCTGCTATGAAGATATTACCTTGTAATTTTTAGATGATAATTTATGTCAGGTCTAAGGGAGGCATTAACAGAAATTCTTCTTTGGGGACTCTACCTACCCTGTATGATTTTGACCAATCATAAGCAAAAAGTAACACCCAGGTGAAAAAAGACCGCTCCCCCCACAATAGTTTAGTACGTAATCACACTCAGCCCTTTTATACTCCTGACTGTAATCACTCTGCAGTTATACCAGTGAGGAGTGCAGACTATCTTTACATGTCACAGGACAAACTGTTCTTTTTTCCCTCTGTGTGTTGTTGCCTGCTTACGATTCATTAATGTCACACAGGGGAAGAAGTACACCCCCCAAAGAAGAATCTGTAGTTATGCCCCCACCCCCGGACTTAACCTGTCAGGTCCCCATGCCCTCCAACCCAGCAGCATCCACATACTGTATGTATTACTAAATTCCATACCTAACCAGGTAGAAGACTTCTCACGTACATCTTGTGCAGTTTCAGTCATGTGCAGTGCTTCTCTAAAAGTGAGAAACATATACCTGGCTTCATAGGCACAATAATGTTGTTGAATAGAGCCATGCTCATGTGCAAGATTTGCAGGAAGCTGGCAATGACACCGGCTCTTATAAATCATGGTATTATGGGCACAGTAGCTTGATAACATGCAAAGTGGGCCATCTAGTCTGGGGAAGCTAAATATAAATACTTTTTTAAACATGGATTTATGTGAATAACATTAGAAAGGGCTGGTTAGGCAGGGAATTGAGTAATGCATATGTGACACCCCAGGGTCCTGGTTGTCACAGTGGCATTGCTTTCCTCATGGGGAGAGTGATGAAACGCTTGGAAGCGATGGAAGATTTCTCTTAACAGGTAATTAGCACATACAACACCATTCTGACTCCAAGCCAGAAGGGGTAGCTCTACACCCAACTTCAGAGGAGCTGCTCTCTCTGGTCGGGAGGAGGAGTTAGTTGCTAGGCAGTTGGGAAGATTTAGACAGTTGGTGTCAGACAGTAGACTGGAGCAGTCGGAGGCAGAAGGAAGGGTGAGTGTTATAACCTGGTGGTTAAGAGGCCACACTGATATGACCTGGTGGCTAAAACGCAACATGGAACAAGCTCTGAGAAGGTAGTATCTCTACTGACTGCAGTCCTTAATCCTAACAACACAACTAGAAATAGCTGTGGGATGTTCCTGACACTCCCTAGACACCTCGTCACAGCCTCAGATATGACTACCCCTAAAGAAGGAAACAGAAAGCTATCTTGCCTCAGAGGAACCCCCAAAAGGAAACACAGCCCCCCACAAATATTGACTGTGAAAGGAGAGGGAAATGACATACATAGAAATGAAATCAGAATTCAGCAAAGGGGAGGCTAATACTAAACTAGATAGACAGAAAGCAAAGGAAACTGTGCGGTCAGTATTAAAAACTACAAAATCCACGCAGAGTTTATAAAAATGAACTCCACACCGACTCACGGTGTGGAGGGGCAAATCTGCTTTCCCAGAGCTTCCAGCTAGCCTGAATAAGACATAGTGACAAGCTGGACAAAAAAGAGACAAATATGCAGAGCAATAGAGTCCAAACAAATGGACAAACAAATACTAGCAAAAACTTATCTTTTGCAGACAAGGACTGGCCATATGAGAAATCCAAGGAAAGAATCAAGTCCAACCAAGAACATTGACAGCAGGCAAGAACTAAAGCCCAGAGCAGGTTTAAATAGCAAACCCAGGCTAGGCGATTAGTGAAGGCAGCTGCTACAGCCACCTAACAGAGCAGCAGTTCCACTCGAAACCACCAGAGGGAGCCCAAGGGCAGAACCCACAAAAATACTATTAGCAACCACAGGAGGGAGCTCCAGAACGGAAATCACAACAGTACCCCCCCCCCCTTGAGGAGGGGTCACCGAAAACTCACCAGAGCTCCCAGGCCGATCAGGACAAGCCAAATGGAAAGCACGAACCAAATCGGGAGCATGAACATCGGAGGCAACAACCCAAGAATTATCCTCCTAGCCATAACCCTTCCACTTGACCAGATACTGAAGCTTCCGCCTTGAAAAACAAGAATCCAAAATCTTCTCTACCACATATTCCAATTCCCCCTCAACCAACACCGGAGCAGGAGGATCAACGGAGGGAACCATAGGTACCACATATCTCCGCAACAAGGATCTATGGAACACATTATGAATGGAAAAGGAAGCTGGAAGGGCCAAACGAAAAGACACTGGATTGATAATTTCAGAAATCTTATAAGGCCCAATAAAGCGAGGCTTGAACTTAGGGGAAGAAACCTTCATAGGAACATGACGAGAAGACAACCAGACCAAATCCCCAACACGAAGCCGGGGACCAACACACCGACGACGGTTAGCAAAACGCTGAGCTTTCTCCTGAGACAACATCAAATTGTCCACCACATGAGTCCAAATTTGCTGCAACCTGTCCACCACGGAATCCACACCAGGACTGTCAGAAGGCTCAAGCTGCCCTGAAGAAAAACGAGGATGAAAAGCAAAGTTACAAAAAAAAGGCGAAACCAAGGTAGCAGAACTAGCCCAATTATTAAGGGCAAACTCGGCCAACAGCAAAAAGGTCACCCAATCATCCTGATCAGCAGACACGAAGCATCTCAAATAGGTTTCCAAGGTCTGATTGGTTCGGTCAGTTTGGCCATTTGTCTGAGGATGGAATGCAGAAGAAAAAGACAAATCAATGCCCATTCTAGCACAAAAGGACCGCCAAAACCTAGAAACGAACTGGGAACCTCTGTCAGACACAATATTCTCCGGAATACCATGCAAACGAACCACATGCTGAAAAAATAATGGAACCAAATCAGAAGAGGAAGGCAACTTAGGCAACGGCACCAAATGGACCATCTTAGAAAACCGGTCACAAACCACCCAGATGACAGACATCTTCTGAGAAACAGGAAGATCAGAAATAAAATCCATGGAAATATGCGTCCAGGGCCTCTCAGGAATAGGCAAAGGCAAAAGCAACCCGCTGGCACGGGGGCAGCAAGGCTTAGCCCAAGCACAGGTCCCACAGGACTGCACAAACGAACGCACATCCCGCGACAAGGAAGGCCACCAAAAGGACCTAGCCACCAAATCTCTGGTACCGAAAATCCCAGGGTGACCAGCCAACACCGAACAATGAACCTCAGAAATTACCCTACTAGTCCATCTATCAGGAACAAACAATTTCCCCACAGGACAGCGGTCAGGTTTATCAGCCTGAAACTCCTGAAGTACCCGCCGCAAATCAGGGGAGATGGCAGAAAGAATCACCCCCTCCTTGAGGATCCCAGCCGGCTCAAGAACTCCCGGAGAATCAGGCAAAAAACTCCTAGAAAGGGCATCAGCCTTCACATTCTTAGATCCCGGAATATACGAGACCACAAAATCAAAACGTGAGAAAAACAGAGACCACCGAGCCTGTCTAGGATTCAACCGCTTAGCAGACTCGAGGTAAATCAGATTCTTGTGATCAGTCAAGACCACCACGCGATGCTTGGCTCCCTCAAGCCAATGTCGCCACTCCTCAAATGCCCACTTCATAGCCAACAACTCCCGATTGCCGACGTCATAATTACGCTCAGAAGGCGAAAACTTTCTGGAGAAGAAAGCACATGGTTTCATCAAAGAGCCATCAGAATTTCTCTGAGACAAAACGGCCCCTGCCCCAATCTCAGAAGCATCCACCTCAACCTGAAAAGGGAGAGAAACATCTGGCTGACGCAACACAGGGGCAGAAGTAAAATGACGTTTAAGCTCCTGAAAGGCCTCAACAGCCGCAGAGGACCAATTGACCACATCAGCGCCCTTCCTCGTCAAATCGGTCAGAGGCTTCACCACACTAGAAAAATTAGCAATAAAAATTGGCAAAGCCCAAAAATTTCTGAAGGTTCTTTACCGATGTAGGTTGAGTCCAATCATGAATGGCCTGGACTTTAACAGGGTCCATTTCAATAGCCGAGGGAGAAAAAATGAAACCCAAAAAAGAAACCTTCTGAACTCCAAAGAGGCACTTAGACCCCTTCACAAACAACGCATTAGCACGAAGGACCTGAAATACCATCCTAACCTGCTTCACATGAGACTCCCAATCATCGGAGAAAACCAAAATATCATCCAAATACACAATCATAAATTTATCCAGATAATTCCGGAAGATATCATGCATAAAGGACTGAAATACCGATGGAGCATTAGAGAGCCCAAATGGCATCACAAGATATTCAAAATGGCCTTCAGGCGTATTAAATGCTGTCTTCCATTCATCACCTTTTTTAATACGCACAAGATTATATGCCCCTCGAAGGTCGATTTTAGTAAACCAACTGGCACCCTTAATCCGTGCAAACAAATCAGAAAGTAAAGGTAAAGGATACTGGAATTTGACAGTGATCTTATTGAGTTGGCGATAATCTATACAGGGTCTCAAGGAGCCATCCTTCTTGGCAACAAAAAAAAATCCCGCTCCCAATGGTGACGAAGACGGGCGAATATGCCCCTTCTCCAAGGACTCTTTTACATAACTCCGCATAGCGGCATGCTCTGGCACAGACAGATTGAAAAGTCGGCCCTTAGGGAACTTACAGCCAGGAATCAAATTAATGGCACAATCGCAGTCCCTATGAGGAGGCAGGGAACTGGACTTGGGCTCATCAAATACATCCTGGAAATCCGACAAAAACTCAGGAACTTCAGAAGAAGGGGACGAGGAAATGGACATCAAAGGAATATCACTATGTATCCCCTGACAACCCCAACCAGTCACAGACATAGATCTCCAATCCAGCACTGGATTATGTACCTGTAACCATGGAAAACCCAGCACAACAACATCATGCAAATTATGCAACACCAAAAAACGAATATTTTCCTGATGTGCTGGAGCCATGCACATGGTTAACTGTGTCCAGTACTGAGGTTTATTCTTGGCCAATGGCGTAGCATCAATCCCCCTTAAGGGAATAGGGCTCTGCAAAGGTTCCAAGGAAAAACCACAGCGCCTGGCAAACTCTAAGTCCATTAAGTTCAGGGCAGCGCCAGAATCCACAAATGCCATAACAGAAAAGGACGATAATGAGCAAATCAGGGTAACAGACAAGAGAAAGTTAGGCTGTACAGTACTAATAGTAACAGACCCAGGGACCCTCCTAGTACGCTTAGGGCAATCAGAAATAGCATGAGCTGAATCACCACAGTAAAAACACAGGCCATTCTGACGTCTGAATTTCTGCCTTTCTGCTCTAGTCAAAATCATATCACATTGCATAGGTTCAGGACTTTGCTCAGAGGACACTGCCATATGGTGCACCGCCTTGCGCTCACACAAACGCTGATCAATCTGAATAGCCAGAGACATAGATTCGCTCAAACCAGTAGGCGTAGGAAAGCCCACCATAACATCTTTAAGGGTTTCAGAAAGACCTTTTCTGAAAATAGCAGCCAGAGCCTCTTCATTCCATTTAGTGAGCACAGACCATTTTCTAAATTTCTGGCAGTATAACTCTGCCGCTTCCTGACCCTGACACAGGGCCAACAGTGTTTTCTCAGCATGCTCTACAGAGTTAGGTTCGTCATACAACAATCTGAGCGCCTGAAAAAATGCATCTACATTCAACAATGCCGGATTCCCTGTTTCAAGAGCAAATGCCCAGTCTTGAGGATCACCACGCAGCAAGGATATGATGATTCTCACTTGCTGAATGGGATCAGCAGAAGAACGGGGTTTCAAAGCAAAAAACAATTTGCAGCTATTTTTAAAGTTCAAAAACTTGGACCTGTCCCCAAAAAACAAATCAGGAGTAGGAATTCTAGGCTCTAGAGCCAGAGTCTGGACAGCATAATCCTGGATACTCTGGACTCTTGCAGCAAGTTGATCCACACGAGAAAACAAACTCTGAACCTCCATACCAGAGCATATATCCAGCACCACCCAGATATCAAGAGGAAAAAAAAGATAGAACAGAGCACAGAAAAAAAAATGGTTCAGAACTCTTTTTTCTTCCTTCTTTTGAGATGCATTCAATTCATTTTTGGCCTGCTGTACTGTTATGACCTGGTGGTTAAGAGGCCACACTGATATGACCTGGTGGCTAAAACGCAACATGGAACAAGCTCTGAGAAGGTGGTATCTCTACTGACCGCAGTCCCTAATCCTAACAACACAACTAGAAATAGCCGTGGGATGTTCCTGACACTCCCTAGACACCTCGTCACAGCCTCAGATATAACTACCCCTAAAGAAGGAAACAGAAAGCTATCTTGCCTCAGAGAAACCCCCAAAAGGAAAGACAGCCCCCCACAAATATTGACTGTGAAAGGAGAGGGAAATGACGTACATAGAAATGAAATCAGAATTCAGCAAAGGGGAGGCCAATACTAAACTAGATAGACAGAAAGCAAAGGAAACTGTGCGGTCAGTATTAAAAACTACAAAATCCACGCAGAGTTTACAAAAATGAACTCCACACCGACTCACGGTGTGGAGGGGCAAATCTGCTTTCCCAGAGCTTCCAGCTGGCCTGAATAAGACATAGTGACAAGCTGGACAAAAAAGAGACAAATATGCAGAGCAATAGAGTCCAAACAAATGGACAAACAAATACTAGCAAAAACTTATCTTTTGCAGACAAGGACTGGCCATATGAGAAATCCAAGGAAAGAATCAAGTCCAACCAAGAACATTGACAGCAGGCAAGAACTAAAGCCCAGAGCAGGTTTAAATAGCAAACCCAGGCTAGGCGATTAGTGAAGGCAGCTGCTACAGCCACCTAACAGAGCAGCAGTTCCACTCGAAACCACCAGAGGGAGCCCAAGGGCAGAACCCACAAAAATACCATTAGCAACCACAGGAGGGAGCTCCAGAACGGAACTCACAACAGGTGAGGGGCTGTACAGCCTGAGGTGCTGTAGCTCCTAGATAGCGAGATACAGAAGGAAGAACAGCCTTTAGCAAAAGTGCCGGAGAGCGAAGCACAGGAGAGAGATAACAGGGGAGAATAGCGGTGACTGGGCTGCCTCGCTGATTGAGCGCAGATACCGGTAATTGGAAGACCGAGGCTGTGTCATACTCTAGGAGGCACAGCAGAGACCGGTAGGACAGCTGAACTACACGTAACCTGTCTGTCCTAACACCCAGGAGACACAGTGACACATAGAGCCCGGGTCGTGATAAAGATCCTGTAAAAAGGCTCAAGTCACCTGTCATATGGGTTTGGGTCCCACTTCAACAAAGGACAGAAAGAACTGAGAGGACCTTGCTACAAAGCCATAGGCAGTAAGGGACTATAATAACACAGCACTAGAAAGAAGGCTTTTAACTCCACCTAATAAAGCTGGACTTACTGGACTTACCGTTTTGACCAGGTCAAAAGATTGTACGACTGTGTCCTTCGTTCTTTACTCCACTACTCACCATCCTCCATCTATTCACTGGGAGCCCTGGGGACCCACTTCACCTGTGGGAAGTTATACCATCCGGCTGCCATAACATCACCCAGAGGACCCCTTTAAGCAGCGTCGGTCACTTCTGACCAAACACCACAGGTGGTGTCACAAACTTTTTTATTTCAAAAACCCCTTTAAAGACCATCCCTTTAACATGGGCGCCCAGGGCCATGGACCGGGTCACCGCCGCCATGACACATCCCTTTAAGTATCGGACCCGGTACCGAGTACCCCACGGCCCTGATGGGCGACTCACATATACAGTGGGAAAAATAACAATTTGATACACTGCCGATTTTGCAAGTTTTCCCACCTACAAAGATTGGAGAGGTCTGTATTTTTTAATGTAGGTACACTTCAACTGTGAGAGACAGAATCTTTAAAAGAATCCAGAAAATCACATTGTATGATTTTTACACAATTAACTGGCGTTTTATTGCATGAAATAAGTATTTGATTCAATAGGAAAACAGAACTTAATATTTGGTACAGAAACTTTTGTTTGTAATTACAGAGGTGAGACATTTCTTGTATTTCTTGACCCAGTTTGAACACATTGCAGCAGGGATTTTGGCCACTCCTCCATACACATCTTCTCGAGATCTTTCAGGTTTTGGGGCTGTCGCTGGGCAACATTGAGTTACAGCTTCATCCAAGATTTTCTATTGTGTTCAGGTCTGGAGACTGGCTAGGCCACCCCGGGACCTTGAAATGCTTATTACGGAGCCACTAATTAGTTGCCTTGGCTATGTGTTTCAGGTCATTGTCATGCTGGAAGACCCAGCCCTGACCCAAAGCAGGTTGTTGGCCAAAATCTTGCGATACAGGAGCCGATCCATCATCCTTTCAATGCGGTGCAGTGATCCTTTCCCTTTTGCAGAAAAAAACTCCAAATTATGTTTCCCCAGCCATGCTTCATGGTTGGGATGGTGTTCTTGGGGTTGTACTCATCCTTCTTCTTCCTCTAAACACGACAAGTGAAGTTAAACCAAAAAGTTCTATTTTGGTCTCATCTGACCACATGATCTTCCCCCATGCCTCCCCTGAATCATCCAGATGGTAATTGGCAAACTTCAAATGGGCCTGGACATGTCGTGGCGTGAGCAAGGGAACCTTGCGTGTATTGCAGGATTTTAATCTATGGCTGTGTTGTGTGTTACTAACGGTAATGTTTGAGACTGTGGTCCCATCTGTGTTCCGGTCATTGACCAGGTCCTCCGGTGTAGTTTTGGGACGATTCTTGACCTTTCTCAGAATCATTCTTACTCCATGAGGCGACATCTTCCATGGAGCCCCAGACCAAGGAAGATTGACAGTCGTCTTGTGTTAATTGTGCCAACAGTCGTTGCCTTCCCACCAAGCTGCTTGCTTATTGTCCTGTAGCCCATCCCAGCCTTGTGCAAGTCTACAATTTTGTCCCTGGTGTCCTTAGTCAGCTCTTTGCTCTTGGCCATGGTGGAGAGGTTGGAGTGTGATTGATTGAGTATGTGGACAGGTGTCATTTATACAGCTAACGAGTTCAAACAGGTACAATTATTTCATGTAATGAGTGCAGAGCAGGAGGGCTTCTTAAAGAAAAACTATCAGGTCTGTGAGAGCCAGAATTCTTGCTGGTTGGTCGGTGATCAAATATTTATTTCATGTAATAAAATGCAATTTAATTATTTAGAAATCATACTATGTCATTTTACGCGTTTTTTATTTTTAGATTCTGTCTCTCACAGGTGAAGTGTACAATAAAAATTACAGATATTTCCATTCTTTGTAGGTTGGGAAACTTGCAAAATCTGCCATGTATCAAATACTTATTTTTCCCACTGTACAAATGCTGCTGGGTTAGAGGGCATGGGGGTCCTGACAGGTTCCCTTTAAGCGCAACTGTGTCTCATTATGTCCTTTAAATAATAAATGCATTGCTGCCATAGAGAAGAGAATGGCTACAATGCTCATCCTGACAGGTGGCTCATGATGAAGATTGTGGCTAGCACATTGTCAGACAATAAATAAGTTTTCACTTGTATCTGCTCGTTCTGATAAGTGAAGCTTCCGTAGACTGGCAAAAAGATGTATTGGTACATAAAACAATGGCTAAGTGTGAGCCATATATCTGCTATATAGTGCTCCCATACACAAAGCTAGCGGGAACAGGAGCGCCATCAGATAGACAATGCTCCTATCTAGAGCACTCACAATAGTATAAAAATAAGAGACAGTGACACTGGAGTGGAGCAAGCAGGATGGAAAATAAGTGAGGATGCAGAAATGACATAAAAGCATG
Source organism: Ranitomeya imitator (assembly GCF_032444005.1). Classification (NCBI taxonomy): domain Eukaryota; kingdom Metazoa; phylum Chordata; class Amphibia; order Anura; family Dendrobatidae; genus Ranitomeya; species Ranitomeya imitator. The sequence goes on along the minus strand of NC_091282.1, from coordinate 107,410,785 downwards.
CAATAAACATAGCCAAAGTGACATGCAATGGAAACTGTGAAAAATAGAAATATATAGGAATATTTTGAGAAAATTGTTTAAAAATCAATATTAGTATGAGTATGGGTAAAAGTGACAAAAATCAATTTAAAAAGTGTGTGAAGAAAGAAAAGATGCATACAAGATAGTATTGCCGGAGAGAAGGAGTGAGCAATAAATAAAAGAGCCAGAGCACTGTAGATCCTAAAAAGCTGTCATCTAATTACATGAATCTATCGATGTGTAGCAATGTGTGAAGGAAGACATTAAAAAGGATCAGTATTGATTCTGAAAAAGTGAAAAAGAAAATGAAATTGATTGCGTGAATGACTGTGGTGAAAAGAATGCATGTGTTAAAGTAGATGTACACAAGAGCATCTGGTAAGAGTGTGCGCCGAGCTGAAAGTAAGGATGGTGAAATGGAACTGTAAGAAGTGGAGGTGAGGGGAAACAAAGGGCATAAAAGGTATTTCAAGGAGGACAGATAGATATTGGTACAAGTGTAATTGAAAATAAGTGTATTACCGTAAATAAAGGTAAGTACCAGTGGGGAAGAGAGGATAAAAACAAGAAGGTAAGTATGAAGTGAAAACCTGGGATATAAAAGTACACTTGAATCTTCAAATATCTTCTCATATACATGAAAATATATATCAGCCTTATTAGCCTATCACGAAAAGACATCCAGCACGGATATAAAAGGATATTTAATTGCTAAAGTGACTGATTTGAAAGACGAAACAATAAGGCAGCTAAAAACCTATTTAAACCTCAAAAGGGGACCAAGATAGAGCAGGTGGAATAATAAGTATTAAACACGTCACCAATTTTCTAAGTACCGTATATACTCGAGTATAAGCCGACCCCCTAATTTTGCATCAAAAAACTGGGAAAACTTATTGACTCGAGTATAAGCCTAGGGTGGAAAATACAGCAGCTATCGGTAAATGTCAAAAATAAAATAGATACCAATAAAAGTAAAATTAATTGAGACATCAGTAGGTCAAAGGTTTTTGAATATACATATTGAATCAGGAGCCCCATATAATGCTCCATACAGTTTATGATGGGCCCCATAAGATTCTCCATATTAAAATATGCCCCATATAATGCTGCACAAATGCTGGTTATGGCCCCATAAGATGCTCCATACAAAATGTGCCCCATATAATGCTCCATAAAATTTATGATGGGCCCCATAAGATGCTCCATATTAAAATATGCCCCATATAATGCTGCACAAATGCTGATTATGGCCCCATAAGATGCTGCATATTGGATATTTGGCCCATATAATGCTGCAGAAATGCTGATTATGGCCCCATAAGATGCTCCATATAAAAATGTGCCACATGTAATGCTCCATACAGTTCATTATGGCCCCATAGATGCTCCATATAACAATGTGCTACATATAATGCTCCATACAGTTCATTATGGCCCCATAGATGCTCCATATAATAATGTGCCACATATAATGCTCCATACAGTTCATTATGGCCCCACAAGATGCTCCATATAACGATGTGCCACATATAATGCTCCATGCAGTTCATTATGGCCCCATAGATGCTCCATATAGCAATGTGCCACATATAAAGCTCGATACAGTTCATTATGGCCCTATATGTTGCTCCATATAACAATGTGCCACATATAATGCTCCATGCAGTTCATTATGGCCCCATTGTTGCTCCATATAACAATGTTCCACATATAATGCTCCATACAGTTCATTATGGCCCTATAAGATGCTCCATATAACAATGTGCCCCATATAATTCTCCATGCAGTTCATTATGGCCCCATAGATGCTCCATATAACAATGTGCCACATATAATGCTCCATGCAGTTCATTATGGCCCCATAGATGCTCCATATAACAATGTGCCACATACAGTATAATGCTGCTGCTGCAATAAAAAATTTAAATACTCACCTCACATCGCTGCCCGCTGCTTCTCAGCGTCCCGTCTCTCCACACTGACTGTTCAGGCAGAGGGCGGCACACACACTAATACATCATCACGCCCTCTGACCTGAACAGTCACTGCAGAGGACGCGGAAGACGGAGCATCGGTGGAACGCGGAAAGGTGAATATGAAATACTCACCTGCTCCCGGCGCGGTCCCTGGCAGCTTCTCCCGGACAGATGGTCTCTGGCGCCCGCAGCTCTTCCTCTTTTCAGCGGTCACAGGTACCACTCATTACAGTAATCAATATGCGGCTCCACCCCTATGGGAGTGGATATTCATTACTTTAATGAGCGGAACCACGTGATCGCTGAACAGGGGAAGAAGCTGCTGGCGCCGGAGACCATGGGACATGCAGGGACCGCGTCAGGAGCAGGTGTGACTGTCGCTGCTCCTCCTCACCCACCGACCCACCCCCGCCGCCCATGACTCGAGTATAAGCCGAGAGGGGCACTTTCAGCCCATTTTTTGGGGCTGAAAATCTCGGCTTATACTCAAGTATATATGGTAAATATATTTCTAAAAGGTGCTATGGACATGAAATCCTCACCAGATATCGGCAACAACCCATCCAATCCACACAGGCAAAGGAATCAAACCATAGATGTTCATAAATTAAGTTATGTGTAATAATGAAAAATTACCCAAGGAAAAAATATTGAACATGCTTCCTGAAATTTAATTAATGCTTCTTACAAAATCCTTTGTTGGAGATGACAGCTTCAAGATACCTCCTTTATGGTGAAACTAGTTGCATGCAATGCTCAGCTGTGATTTGTGAACATTTTTCCACACAAAAATTGTTCAAATCCTATAGGCTTCTATGAACTCTGAGCTTTAGTTCCTTTCATAAATTTTCTATTGAATTCAGGTCAGGTGATTGCCTGGGCCATACTAGCAACTTTATTTTCTTTCTCTGAAAACCAATTGAGAGTTTCCTTGGCTGTGTGTTTGGGATCATTGTATTGATGAAATGTCCACCATCATTTTATCTTCATCATCCTTGTAGATGGCAGTAGATTTTTATCAAAATTGTCTCAGTACATTTGTCCATTTATCCTTCCTTCAATTATATGAAGTTGGCCAGTGCCATGTGCTGAAATACAGCTTCACACCATGATGTTCCCACCTCCAAACTTCACTGTTGGTATGGTGTTTTGGGGGTGATATGCAGTGCCTTTTGGCCTCCAAAGATGGCGTGTATTATGGCATCCGAAGAGTTCAAGTGTGTTCTCATCTGACCAGACTATATTCTCCCAGTATTTCACAGGCTTGTCTAAATGTTGTTCAACAAACTGTAAATGCACTTAAACATTCTTTAAATTCAGCAATGGAGTCTAGCGTGGTGAGCGTGCATACAGACCATGCATTGCTCAATCATTTTTTTTTCTTTGAAATAGACCTGATTCCAGGTCTTTCTGTAACTCTCCACAGGTGATCCTTCTCAGGATCTTTTTAAGCCATGATTAACCTTTACAATATAACAAACTATAAAATACCAAAGATAGTTAATTGTACTATTGACCCATCAATTATAGTGTTTCAGCATTGAACACATGGATCTTATATATGTGTATTGATTACTACCTTGCAACTATAACAAAAAATAGACATGATTCTTGATATTTTGTTCATTTTTCCTTAGAAGTGCGCAAGATCAAGCATATTGATGACTGGTGAATTTTAAGAGAATTGATGAATAGGAACAAAAAACAAAATCCAGTTTCCCTAATACAACCTCAATTCCAAAAATGTTGTGTCACTATGTAAAATCTAAATAAAACAAGAATGCAATCATGTGGAAATCTCATATAACTGGATTTGATTTCATTCACAGCAGAACATAGAACACAGATCAGTAGGTGACTGTGTGAAAAGAGCATGTTAGAGAGGCAGAGTCTCTCAGAAGAAAAGCTGGTCAGGGGTTCATCAATCTGTTAACAATTACGTCTAAAAATTGCGTAACAATTCCAGAAAACTGTTCATCACGTAAAATTGCAAAGACTTTGAATATCCCACCTTCTACTCAACATAATATTATCAAAAGATTAAGAAATTCTGGAGAAATCCATGTGCACAAGGAACGAGGCCGACTGTCAATATTTGAGGCACGTGATGTACAAAACCTTAATCAGCATTGCAATAAAAATAGGCAGGATTCTGTCATGCAAATCACTGCATGGGCTCTACAAGACTTTGAGAAGTCATTGTCTGTGAACACAAATAAAGATCTATCATGGAAAGAAGAAGCCTGTGAGCATCACCATAAAATTTGCACTAAATAAAAAAACTGATCTCTGGAACTAAATTATTATTATTTTTCTTAAAGAAGGAATACTTGGGGGAACAGAGGGGATGAAATAAGAGCAATAACTGTCCACTATGGACTTGTTGACATGTCCTCTTAATTTATTTAGTTTACTCTCTTACATAGCGCCATTAATTCCACAGCACTTCACAGACATTATTGCCATGGCACCCATTGGCTCTTGCAATCTAGATTACCTATCACTATGTCTTTAGAGTATGTGAGGAAACCAGAGACCACAAAGGAAACCAATACAAACTCCTTTGAGATATTATCCTTGGTGGAATTTTCACTCAATACCCCAAAGCTGCAAAGTAATAATGCTAACAACTGAGCCACTGAGCGGCTCAATTCTAATACTATGGTGTTTTTAGTTCTAATGCATCTTTATTACACTCAGAGCTTGTGTTTATAACATAGGGCTCCCTCCAAATCCCCTGCATTGTGAACCAGTTACCATATTTTTCGGATTATAAGACGCACTTTTTTCCCCCAAAATTTTGGGGGAAAATGGGAATGTGTCTTTTAATGCGAATGTACCTTACCGGTACCATTGCTGCAGGCCGAAGGCTGGGATGAAGGGGTGTCCGGCGCTGCTACCCAGGGCTCTGTGGGTGTCTCCGGTGCCCGGCGGCGCTTCAGGGGTGTCCGGCGATGCTACTGCGGGTGACCGGTGCTGCTGCCCAGTGCTCTGCTGGTGTCTCCGGTGCTGCAGGTGTGCAGCTGGCGCTGCCCGATGCTACTGCTGCGGTCTCCAATGCTTCCGGGGCCCACCTGGCAGTCCCATAGTTTCCTGTGCGGTCGACTCCTGGAAAATGGCCACTGGGCGGCGCATGAGCAGATGGAGATCTCAGCTGCGCAGGGCCGCCATCAGGGCATTACAGCCGTGACTGGCGTATGGGGCACAGTGAGCAGAGGGGGCCCGCATCGGGCCCCCTCTTACCTGCTCACCGGGCCCCTACCGGCAGCCGCAGGCTGAACCGGGCCCTTAGCGGCGGCCGGCGCTACAGCTGTTTAACGCTATTGACGTGCGGGCCCGCGCCCGCACGTCAATAGTTAACAGCCGCCAGCCGCAGCGTGCAGGTCGCCGGCGTCTGACGTCATTTTCAGTCGCCGGCGAGTGCACAGTGCAGCTGCGTGGAGAGATCAGGAGCGCGGCAGGTAAGCAGACCTTTTTTTTTTTTTTTTAGCTGGACACAGGGGGGGGGGGGGCGGAAAGCTGGACACAGAGGGGGCAGTAAAGCTGGACACAGAGGGGGGGGCGGAAAGCTGGACACAGAGGGGGCGGTAAAGCTGGACACAGGGGGGGGGGGCGGAAAGCTGGACACAGAGGGGGCAGGAAAGCTGGACACAGAGGGGGGGGCGGAAAGCTGGACACAGAGGGGGCAGTAAAGCTGGACACAGAGGGGGCAGTAAAGCTGGACACAGGGGGGGGTGGAAAGCTGGACACAGAGGGGGCAGTAAAGCTTGACACAGAAGGGGCAGTAAAGCTGGACACGGGGGGGGGCAGTAAGGCTGGACACGGGGGGCAGTAAAGCTGGACACGGGGGGGGCAGAAAGCTGGACACAGGGGGGGGCAGAAAGCTGGACACGGGGGGGGGCAGAAAGCTGGACACAGAGGGGGCAGTAAAGCTGGACAAAGGGGGGGCAGTAAAGCTGGACACAGGGGGGGCAGAAAGCTGGACACAGAGGGGGCAGTAAAGTTGGACACGGGGGGGGCAGAAAGCTGGACACAGAGGGGGCAGTAAAGCTGGACACAGGGGGGGCAGAAAGCTGGACACAGGGGGGGGCAGAAGGCTGGACACAGAGGGGGCAGTAAAGCTGGACACAGAGGGGGCAGTAAAGCTGGACACAGAGGGGGCAGTAAAGCTGGACACAGGGGGGCAGAAAGCTGGACACAGGGGGGGCAGAAAGCTGGACACAGGGAGGGCAGAAAGCTGGACACGGGGGGGGGGGGGGGCAGAAAGCTGGACACATGGGGGGCAGAAAGCTGGACACATGGGGGGCAGAAAGCTGGACACGGGGCAGAGTGCTGGACAGAGATGGGGCAGAGTGCTGGACAGAGATGGGGCAGAGTGCTGGACAGAGATGGGGCAGAGTGATGGACAGAGATGGGGCAGAGTGCTGGACAGAGATGGGGCAGAGTGCTGGACAGAGATGGGGCAGAGTGCTGGACAGAGATGGGGCAGGATTGGACACAGATGGGGCAGAGTGCTGGACAGAGATGGGGCAGAGTGCTGGACAGAGATGGGGCAGAGTGCTGGACAGAGATGGGGCAGAGTGCTGGACACAGATGGGGCAGAGTGCTGGACACAGATGGGGCAGGATTGGACACAGATGGGGCAGAGTGCTGGACACAGATGGGGCAGAGTGCTGGACACAGATGGGGCAGAGTGCTGGACACAGATGGGGCAGAGTGCTGGACAGAGATGAGGCAGGATTGGAAACAGATGGGGCAGAGTGCTGGACACAGATGGGGCAGGATTGGACACAGACGGGGCAGAGTGTTGGACAGAGATGGGGCAGAGTGTTGGACAGAGATGAGGCAGAGTGCTGGGCAGAGTGCTGAACAGAGATGGGGCAGGATTGGACACAGATGGGGCAGAGTGCTGGACAGAGATGGGGCAGAGTGTTGGACAGAGATGGGGCAGAGTGCTGAACACAGATGGGGCAGAGTGCTGAACACAGATGGGGCAGAGTGCTGAACACAGATGGGGCAGAGTGCTGGACACAGATGGGGCAGAGTGCTGGACACAGATGGGGCAGAGTGTTGGACACAGATGGGGCAGAGTGCTGAACACAGATGGGGCAGAGTGCTGAACACAGATGGGGCAGAGTGCTGGACACAGATGGGGCAGAGTGCTGGACACAGATGGGGCAGAGTGCTGGACACAGATGGGGCAGAGTGCAGATGGGGCAGAGTGCTGGACACAGATGGGGCAGAGTGCTGGACACAGATGGGGCAGAGTGCTGGACACAGATGGGGCAGAGTGCTGGACACAGATGGGGCAGAGTGCTGGACACAGATGGGGCAGAGTGCTGGACACAGATGGGGCAGAGTGCTGAACACAGATGGGGCAGAGTGCTGAACACAGATGGGGCAGAGTGCTGGACACAGATGTGGCAGAGTGCTGGACACAGATAGGGCAGAGTGCTGGACACAAATGGGGCAGGATTGGAAACAGATGGGGCAGAATGGAGACAGATGGGGCAAGATTGGAGACAGATGGGGCAGGATGGATACGATGGAGACAGATGGGGCATGATGGGGAGATCATATGGGGCAGAATGGATACTCATGAGGGCAGGATGGGAGAACATATGGCTGGAGCCTGGAATGAGACACACGGGGGCTAGGATGGCGAATATTACCATAGGGGCTAATTAAGGAATATTATTATTGCAGTGATGTATTTATTTTATTTTTTGAGTATACTGTTTTAAATGGGGGGGCGGTCCTGTTACTGTGTAGAGTGATACTATGTTGCCTTCTTCATGTGGTGTAAGTAATGTGTTCTACAAGCGGAACTCGAGATAACTGTTTTATTTCCTGCAGAGACGAGTCATGGCTGGATGAAGTGATGGCGGTCTGTGCTGGATGAAAGATGAAGGACTTCACCTAGAGACGTCACTGGTGAGTCAGTGTTACCTATACACTGAGCAGGCAAATAAGCTAGGAGAACAACTAATATAAACACTAAGACGTAAAACATAGCTTTTAATGAACATGTTTAAAATATCAAATGGATAATAGCGCAACATGTGATAAAGTGCAAAAAAAAGTGCTCATATAACCAGTGCCATATTAAAAAAATGGTTTTGTCTCACCAAATGGTCCTTATTCTTTTTCCTTTACGGGAGCATCCAACAATATTCTTAGGGGGAGGGGGAGAGAAAGTTCTATACTACCCCAGTCGTGCCCCTGTGTAGCTCCCGCCCTGACAAGGGCAGTCCCCAAGTCAGTCTAATATATTGTACCCATCAAAACAAAGTAACCTTCCCTACGCGTTTCCTCTCCCATAGGGGAGAATCATCAGGGGAACTGACTGAAAAGTAAATGTGGGGTATTCCTATCAAGAGGGAGTCCCTGCATCAGCAGGTAACCCCCGTGTCTAGAGCTCCCAGTGGTGGGACCAGACTTATGGAAAGGTGAGCTGCGGGACCAAACACTTCCACTTAAATAGTTTTCAAATGAACTCAGCGTCCTACCTCACTTCCGCCTTTCCTCGTGCTTCTATCACGCCGCTGTAATTCCCAGCGGTCATAGCGGTGTGTTACAAATAAACTTCCCCCGGTAGCACTAACATAGGGTACGCCGCACTACACACGCGGCCCCTACTTTACTGCCTCCTCAATGCCGGTGAATGTGTACATTTCCGGTTCAAATTGGACGTCTGTGCAAGCGGCACTTCACTTCCGCCCTTACATATGTGCCATCTCACCGCTGCTGTTCAAAGCGGTAATGGCAGTGTGTTGTAATTCTCCTTCCCCCGATATCAAAGCGCCCTCATACTGCGCATGCGGCTCTTTCTCCGATGCGTCCCTATGGCGCTGCCGGTAAATACAAACACATCCGGCTCGCTCTAGTCGAGTGCGCATGCGGACAGACCCAGCCATGACATCCATACAGAATGTCCGTGGCACCGCATATGACATAACCCAGTTTCCAGGCAACTTCCGCACCCCTATGCTGTGACTGCCGGTACCACAGGGTTTATATTAATAACTCAGTCATGGCATCAGTGTAATATAAATGTCACCATGTTTTACCACCAACCCCCAAACAAAGAGGAGGTATATAAGTTTGAACATACCGGCAATACCGATGTCCAACTACAGATACCGAGACACCTCCTGAGTTACCAACTCAATGTATATAGGGGGATTTTTATATAACTCTGCAAACTATTTTTCTTTCTTTTAGCGTGTATATATCCAAAAATAGACATCCAATACAGTGTACCCTGTATGTTTTGAGAATACAAAGAGGCAATATACCAAGTTATTAGCTATCTATAACTATAAACATAGATAGCCTGATTATACCGGGGGTAGAAAATGTCCTTATACTGTTTTCATTATTATAAGTGTATAATATGATGGAAGAAGGTCCCCATTTGCTATTATCCATATACAAAACTAAAATCTCCGTTTGAAACCACACATGATATAGGCCAGAGAAAGGTGTCGCAAATGCACACTTGCAAATGCCATTTGCTCCAAAGTCATAATAGACAGATTATATGCTGTTTTATTGACTAGAATACATGTCCAAAGACCAAAAACTGCACCTCCAACATGCGATTATCTTTTTTTAAAAAGACTAAATCCCATAACAAAAACAAGAACAAAAAACAAAAACAAATAAGAGCAAATGATTCCCCGTAGTTGTACATAAACAAGAAAATAAGAAGCAGTTGTACGTTCATAAAAAACACCTGTAACTCAACTGCTCATTCAGGCCATGGGGATAACAGGTATCCAGGCGAAATATCCATCTTGCTTCTTTCTGGAGCAAGATCCTGTCAAAATCACCCCCTCTCCTTGGTGGTTTTACTTTCTCAATTCCCATAAATTGTATGGCCTTAGGATCCCCATTATGTGATCCATTTACATGTCTGGCCACAGGTGTATCCCTCTTATTTCGGATATCCCCCATGTGTTCTCCTATTCTCCTCCTAAATTCTCTGATGGTTTTTCCAACGTAACTCTTACCACATCTGCAAGCAATACGGTAAACAATACCCTTAGTTTTACAATTGATAAAATCTCTGATCTCGAAGGACCTATCCGGACCATCAAACTTTTTGCATACCAATATGTGTTCGCAGGCCACACAACCCCCACATCGGTAGCTTCCCTGTGTTCTAACTGGTAACCACATGTTATCTGTTGTGGGTGCAACGACGGTGCACTAGACGATTACCTATTGTTTTACTCTTCCTATAGGTGATCTGTGGTCTCTCCCCCACAAAATCCCTGATGTCCTCATCCATTTGGAGTATACCCCAATGTTTTTGAATAATTTCTCTAACCATTGGGGCCCCATTATCATAAGTGCATATAAGCCGTGCCCTACCATCCAAATCCTCAGCTTTCCTTTTGGGTATCATTAGTTCTCTTCTCTCCTTTTGATTCGCATTTTTGAAAGCTTCTCTGAGTATTTTATCAGGGTAACCCTTTGTTAAAAATCTTTGGCGGAGATCATCCGCCTTGACTTTAAAGTCCTTTGTACTTGAGCAATTTCTTTTAAGCCTCAAATATTGACCTTTGGGTATTCCCCTTTTCCAGGCGTAAGGATGATGACTCTCCCACCTCAATAAGGAATTTGTAGAGGTGGGTTTACGGAAGATGGTGGTTTCCAAAGTGTCCCCCCTTTCAGATTTTGTTATCAACACACCAAGAAATGCTAATTTTTCGGGGTCAATTTCGTATGTCACTCTCAGGTCCATCTCATTCAGATTTAACAGATTGATGAATTCTTGAAATTCCATTACAGTGCCACGCCATAAAATAAAAACATCATCAATAAATCTGACCCACAGGTCAATATAGTTGGTCAGATGTGTGTACTTATCAGAAAAAACGATGGTGTCCTCCCACCAGCCCAGGAACAAATTGGCGTAACTAGGCGCACATGGATTGCCCATGGCGGTGCCCCTGAGCTGGTGGAGGACTTTACCATCAAAACTGAAATAGTTTCTCTGTAGTACAAACTGGAGCAGAGAAATGATTAGTTCATTATGAGGGGTATACTGACATCCCCTGGTGGTCAAAAAATGCTTAACCCCTATGATACCAAAATTGTGTGGAATAGACGAGTAAAGTGCTTCGATGTCGATACTAGCTAAATACACACCAGGTTCAATATGGATATCATTCAATTTGTTTAGAAGGTCAGTTGTATCTCTGATATAAGATGGTAATGAGCTCACAAAAGGTCGAAGTATCTCATTGAGATATATGCCCACGTGATGCCCCACACTTCCAATACCCGATACAATAGGTCTACCCTTAAGGGGACAGAGCCCCTTATGTATTTTAGGGAGTGCGTAAAAGGTCGCTGCCACTGGGTGTGTGGGAAGTAAATAGGAGTATTCTTCCTCACTGATCAATTTGTCGTTTCTAGCGCCATCAAGTATGTTTTTCAGTTCTTTTTTTGTGGCCTCTACAGGATTACTGCCTACTCTAGTATACGTTGTTTGATCATTCAGAAGGGACAGGCACATGTTTCTATATCCATCCACAGTCATGACGACTATGTTCCCCCCTTTATCAGAGGGTTTAACAACTATTGATGTATCCTCCTCCAATTTCCGGAGTGCTTCAACCTGATTTTTTGTTAGGTTGTGCCTAACATGTGCCCCTTCCCTCTGTTTGATTTCCTCAGTGGTCAAATTGAGAAATACATCGATGGCCGAGACATCACTGCCCACTGGCGGCATCTTAGTGCTCTTTTCTTTTAAGGATGAAAAAGGGCCGTGTCCATTCACAGCTGGTGGGATCTGATCTAAATTAGCCAAAAGCTGGACATCCTGGAGTATATCCACCGGGATGTCCAGATTTGCACACACCTTTTCATTCTGTTGTTTAAAGAATTTATGCCATCTCAGTTTTCTCACAAATAAATTGATATCTTTGACACAATCAAAGGTGGAAAAATCACTCGTGGGAATGAAAGATAACCCTTTACTAAGTACCGTCATCTCGGGTTCACTTATAATTCTATCTGAGAGGTTTACTACCTGTAATTCTAATCTCTGTGAAGGGGGTTCCTGCTCCTGAGGGAGTACGTGCTGTCTAAAAAACCCGGTCTTGTAGATGAATGATAGCCGTATCTCTTTCGCCTCTCTCCAACCGATCTCCAAGGACCTGATAGATCTTATTGTCCTTGAAGTCCTGGAGATCTCTTAAATATTGCTTGTGTTTCCTCTCCTTTAATTTATACTGGAATTTCTCAATAGAATTTTGTAACTGGGTTTCCTTAATACTAAAATCACTTTCGTCCTTAAACTTTTTGACGATCTCAATTTGCTCCTTCAGTTTTGTATTTAATTTCTCAAAATTGTTTTTTTCCTCATTAACCAATAAGTTCATGAATCTGAGGGAACTATTTGTTGCCTCTTTTTCCCAACAATTCATAAGCTGGGGATTCCGGCATCGAGGAGCTGGCAATAAGGTGATCCGTAGTCCCCTAGGAACTATATTGTTCTTAATGTACGTTTCCAAGCTCTGGATTTCCCACCATGAGCTTGTGTGTTCCTTATACAATTTATTAAGATCTTTAAACGCTGTTGTGTATGTTGGAGTATATTTTTTCTGAGCAAAGGTTTTCTCAGAAAATATATCTTTGGCCTCAGTAAGCCATGAGTCAGTATCCGGTCCCGCCGACAAGAAACCAGCCATAACAGATAGAAGAATGCCAATATAAACCACGTATGGGGTGTATCCTGATATGATACCCCTAGAGGTCCTCAAAATACAGTAGGCAAATAAGCTAGGAGAACAACTAATACTGAAAACAGTATAAGGACATTTTCTACCCCCGGTATAATCAGGCTATCTATGTTTATAGTTATAGATAGCTAATAACTTGGTATATTGCCTCTTTGTATTCTCAAAACATACAGGGTACACTGTATTGGATGTCTATTTTTGGATATATACACGCTAAAAGAAAGAAAAATAGTTTGCAGAGTTATATAAAAATCCCCCTATATACATTGAGTTGGTAACTCAGGAGGTGTCTCGGTATCTGTAGTTGGACATCGGTATTGCCGATATGTTCAAACTTATATACCTCCTCTTTGTTTGGGGGTTGGTGGTAAAACATGGTGACATTTATATTACACTGATGCCATGACTGAGTTATTAATATAAACCCTGTGGTACCGGCAGTCACAGCATAGGGGTGCGGAAGTTGCCTGGAAACTGGGTTATGTCATATGCGGTGCCACGGACATTCTGTATGGATGTCATGGCTGGGTCTGTCCGCATGCGCACTCGACTAGAGCGAGCCGGATGTGTTTGTATTTACCGGCAGCGCCATAGGGACGCATCGGAGAAAGAGCCGCATGCGCAGTATGAGGGCGCTTTGATATCGGGGGAAGGAGAATTACAACACACTGCCATTACCGCTTTGAACAGCAGCGGTGAGACGGCACATATGTAAGGGCGGAAGTGAAGTGCCGCTTGCACAGACGTCCAATTTGAACCGGAAATGTACACATTCACCGGCATTGAGGAGGCAGTAAAGTAGGGGCCGCGTGTGTAGTGCGGCGTACCCTATGTTAGTGCTACCGGGGGAAGTTTATTTGTAACACACCGCTATGACCGCTGGGAATTACAGCGGCGTGATAGAAGCACGAGGAAAGGCGGAAGTGAGGTAGGACGCTGAGTTCATTTGAAAACTATTTAAGTGGAAGTGTTTGGTCCCGCAGCTCACCTTACCATAAGTCTGGTCCCACCACTGGGAGCTCTAGACACGGGGGTTACCTGCTGATGCAGGGACTCCCTCTTGATAGGAATACCCCACATTTACTTTTCAGTCAGTTCCCCTGATGATTCTGCCCTATGGGAGAGGAAACGCGTAGGGAAGGTTACTTTGTTTTGGTGGGTACAATATATTAGACTGACTTGGGGACTGCCCTTGTCAGGGCGGGAGCTACACAGGGGCACGACTGGGGTAGTATAGAACTTTTCTCTCCCCCTCCCCCTAAGAATATTGTTGGATGCTCCCGTAAAGGAAAAAGAATAAGGACCATTTGGTGAGACAAAACCATTTTTTTAATATGGCACTGGTTATATGAGCACTTTTTTTTGCACTTTATCACATGTTGCGCTATTATCCATTTGATATTTTAAACATTGTTCATTAAAAGCTATGTTTTAGGTCTTAGTGTTTATATTAGTTGTTCTAGCTTATTTGCCTACTGTATTTTGAGGACCTCTAGGGGTATCATATCAGGATACACCCATACGTGGTTTATATTACCTATACACTGACACTATACACTGTATACTATATACAGAGGTCCTGTGTACAATGTCACCAGTGATCACTGTATTACCTATACATTATATATAGAGCTCCTGTGTGTAATGTCACCGGTGATCACTGTATTACCTGTACACAGACACTGCTTACTAATTACAGATCTCCTGTGCATAATGGCACTGATGGTGATAGTATTGTGGTCTTTTTTTATTACTGATCAGTATTGTAGTATTCAGTCATTTGTGGTAATATGCGGTCTGGTCATGGTGTAGAGGTATTTGTTCCTTGTATTTTATATTATTCGATCACTGTGGTGGTAATATGTCATCTGGTCATAGTGCTGTGGTATTTGTTCCTTGTATGTAGTATTATAGGTCATTTTAAAAATTGAAAAATAAATAAAAATATACCTAAATTGTATTGCATATTTTAACAAATATTTAGTAGGTTACAGTAGAGTAGGGCCCGGCCAAAAGTGTCTACCGTGTTATGGTGTCAGCTTAAAAAATCTTTTGGCCAAAACAAAAGCTGCATATGTGTGATCTGGTGATGGGAACTGTTAATGTGTGATAGGTGAGAAGTGGAGATTTTCCAAGAGAGAGCAGTGGGACTGTGGACAGTTCGTGGGGTGGAGCCTGGAGGCGGGGCTGGGGTGGAGCCTGGGTGGAGTTTCAAGGGGGCCCCGAAAATTTTGCCAGTATGGGGCCCCGAAATTTCTAGTGGCAGCCCTGCAGCTGCGCTGAAGTCTCATCCTTCGAGATCTCCATCTGCGCATGTGCTGCTCCCCTGGCGGCCATTTTCCCGGAGTCCACCACACAGGAAATCATGGGATTTCCGGGGCTCTGGCCTTTCACAAAATGTCAGCAGAGCCCCAGCAGCACCAAAGACTGCAATAGCAGCATTGGGCAGCGCCGTCCGGGCACCTGCAGCATCGGAGACACCAGCAGAGCACCAAGCAGCAGCGCTGGACACCCGCAGCAGGACCGCTGGACACCCCTGCAGCACTGCCGGGCACCAGAAACACCTGCAGAGCACCAGGCAGCAGTGCCAGTCACCAGCAGCACTGCCGGACACCCCTTCATCCCAGCCTGCCGCCTGCTGCATCACCCCACTCCTGCCTCCTCCAGCAGCGACCCTGGGTCCCTGCTTCACCGCAGCCACCTCCCCAGGTAAGCAATAAGACACTTGGAGTATAAGAAGCACCACCATTTTATTAAAAAAAAAAGTTTTGCCTATTTTTCTCCTCAAAATTTGGGGTGCATCTTATAATCCGGAGCGTCTTATAAAACGAAAAATACGGTAAGTGTACAATGCCGAGCTGCCATCAAGTACCACTAATGTGACCTTAATAAAAGCACAGTTTGCACCAAGCTCCTAAGTTCCCTCTAGTGATGACTTGGGATATCTCAAATAATACTTAATAAAACATTAAACTTAATGAAAACACGTTAGACCCCAAATTAGTGGCATGTATGAAAAGGCATTTTAATGCTGAGTAAATCCTTAATTGTCGAATCCTTTTTTGTAGAAATCCATTCACCTGTTTTAGAGGGCGAGTGCTGCACTCAATAATATCAATGGAATACCGAATTTTGCTTCCAGGATTTCTTCAAAGTTTACCATGCATCAATAGAATATCATTTTACCAGTTATTTATCCCTTTATTATACCACCTTATTGTGCAGCTTGTATATACCCCCCACATTCTAATCTGAAATATCAGGCGATTTTTCGATTCTGATCTCTGCAGTGCCAGTTTATGTCGAGATAAAGTGCCTTGCGAAAGTATTCGGCTGCCTTGAACTTTTCAACCTTTTCCCACGTATCATGCTTCAAACATAAAGATAACAAATGTAAATTTTTTGGTGAAGAATCAACAACAAGTGGAACAAAATTGTGAAGTTGAACGAAATGTATTGGTTATTTTAAATTTGTGTGGAAATTCAAAAACTGAAAAGTGGGGCACTGTATATAATATTGCCTTTTTTTGTGTGTTATAGTGTCTCTTGGCACAAGCTGTGTCCATCTTGAGCTTTAAAAATTGATCTTAGGCGTTCCTTTTTATTCATTTATTTTACTCTTATATTCCTGTATGTATGTCGCCATTCATTCCACAATGCTTTACATACATCATCTGATTAAATTATCATACATTTCTGATGTTTTTAAAGTCACACAATTACATTTTTATTGCACCTACATTCACAATTGCATTACAGCGGGTGTCTGAATCAGAATTCACATGAGATATATTTCTTTTGTCTACTCACAGAACATTGTATTGATCTGTCAATGTTCCTAGAGAAGCGTGGCTGGTTCTCTTTCAATTGTAATGCTCATAACCTTTTTTGAAATATGGCTCCTTATAGCTCAAGATTATCAGAGGATGTAATGAATCAGTTTGAAGTCGGTACTGGAAACTTAATTTGATTGTGTAAGAAAATCTCAGCACAATAGATGGATGGAATGAAAGCATTGTAGACTTTCTTGACGTAAGCACAGATCATTGTGTATTCAATGTAAGTAGAAATTGAATTGTTAAAAAAGAAGAAGTAATGCAAAGTGTAACTTTTTATAAAAGTTGTCCTGCTGTGGCCACTGTGACCATTTTGGTATTAGATTTTCAGTCGACGAACAATTGCATTGCCAAAATAGCTCCTATTACAGAGTATTCAGTTAAATTCATTGAAACATGTAAAGGATACCTAAATGAATCCTAAGCAAAATCAAAGATATGAGGTCGAACATATGTTAGCATAAGACCAAAGTATAGATGTCAACATCTAAAGTTTATGGCCAGCTAAAGGTCTACTATACACATAAGCTCAAAATTGTTCAAAATGTCCTATTTTGACAAAAACGATCATTCATCGTTGGGTTTTACATGAACAATGATTGAGCACTCATCGACTTTTTGAAAAACAAACATTTGTGGTCTTTGAAATATCAATCATGCATGTAAAATATGTTCATGTGACTATCGTTAATCACATAATGTGCATGAGCTGGTCGTCCAAAAAATAAAATATCTTGTTTTTTTAGCTTAACCTGTGATTGTTGACCCAAAAAAGTTTGTGTATAAGTTTATACAGTTTACATCTTCCCTATGAATGTTCATATCCATTGTCTTAAACTGTGTGCACAATTAGGCATCTGAGTATATTGACTGTACCATCATTATATGCATATTTTCCGTGGCTGTAAAAACTTGAATGATGTGACGCTAGTCACTACTCATGGACAGGCCGTAAAACAGAAGAGTCAGAAGTTCCTGGGTCAATATCAAGAGAGTACGTAGATAACCAAGAGAAAAGATGAAGGTGTAAGTCAGGTCACAGTCCAGGGTCAATAACAAGAGATAGCGGATCAATAGCCAAAGGACAAGACAAAGGGATAATTAGAACACGGTCCAAAGGGTCAAGCAACAGAGCAATGGAATCAGGCTAAGGGTATATTTCCCACGGTCAGGAAACGCTGTGTGTTTGACACTGCATAGAGTAGCAGCGTCAAACATGCAGCGTCCAGATGTTACAGCATAGTGAAGGGGATTTCCTGAAATCCCGTCTCCAATATGCGTTAAAAGATGCAGGCTAACCCGCGTAAACGGACATGCGGCGTGTCTTGCCAGAACGCAGCATGTCTGTTTACAATGCGGCGACGCTCTGTCGCCGCACCGTAAATTTACCACAGACTATCATTAGATGTGGTAAAACCACATCTAATGACTAGTCACATGCGTAGTAACTGCGTTAAAAGCAGCTTACTATGCATGTCTACTAATTTACATATGGTCTTACCTGTCCCACCGGCAAAAGTCTGCATCCACTGCAATTTAGCTTACCGCGAGAACTGCCGTGCATGTGATCGGGGGTTATCTCCAGTCACTAGGCTGGTTCTCATGGTTAGCTGACCATGAGTGATAGAGTGTAGGTGATCGCCAGAGAGTTATCTCCGGTGGTCATCTACAAGCTCTGCTATATCTGGATGTCAGGCATCCAGATGTAGCACAGCTGGACTCGTCGTGGGACAATCGTTATTAAGGACTGCGTTGGACACAGGAAGTATACTGCTGGTTTATTATATTTTTCTTTTTTCCAGATGATCGATGGCTTCGCTTGGATTACCAGTACAATAAAGATGTCAAAACTGTGTGGCGTTTTATTTCATTAAAATACTTTATTCTGCATGTGTATGTGGTTTATTAACCCTTTCCCAACTATAGGATTAGTAATGGTAGGTATCTTATTGATGCCTCTCCATTACTAAGCCAGCTTAATGTCACCTTAAAAAGGTGACATTAACCCCTTATTACCCCATATGCCACCACAACAGGGCAGTGGGAGGAGACAGGCTACAGATCTTACAGATGTGCCATTTCTGGGACAGCTGGGAGCTGGTATTTGTAGCTGGGGGGGGCAATATCAATGGCCCCTCTCTAGGCTATGAATATCAGCCAGCAGCTGTCTGCATAGCCTTTCTGGCTATAAATTATAGGGGGACCCCACATCATTTTTTGGGGAGGTGTGAGTCTCATTCGAGCTTCTTGCAAGTGTGACCCCAGCCTAACGCAGATTTCGTGTGTGTCTTCATTTAAGGCCGGGATCACACATGTGAGAAACTCGGACGAGTCTCGCATCTTAATATCCAGCACTGCCACCGGCACTCTGGAGCGGAGCGTGTTGCTGCATAGAAATACATGCAGCTGCACGCTCCGCTCCCGAGTGTCAGTGGCAGTGTCGGGTATTACGATGCAAGACTCATCCGAGTTTCTCGCATGTGTGATTCCAGCCTAACTCTTTATGTACCATTTTATTATGTTTATTACTAAACATTGGGCTTGGTATTATCTATCTATCTATCTATCTATCTATCTATCTATCTATCTATCTATCTATCGATTTATCTATTGATCGATCGATAGATAGATAAATATGGTATAGATATATATGGGATAGATAGATAATAGATAGATAATAGATAGATGATAGATGACAGACAGACAGATAGATAGATAATAGATACTAGATTGATAGATGATAGATACAGTTAGGTCCATATATATTTGGACAGAGACAACATTTTCTAATTTTGGTTATAGACATAACCACAATAAATTTTAAACAAAACAATTCAGATGCAGTTGAAGTTCAGACTTTCAGCTTTTATTTGAGGGTATCCACATTCCTCCTTAACATGTGCCACCCTGTTTTTAAATGGGCCAAAAGTTATTGGACAATTGACTCCAAGGCTATTTCATGGACAGGTGTGGGCAATCCCTTTGTTATGTTATTCTCAATTAAGCAGATAAAAGGCCTGGAGTTGATTGGAGTTGAGGTGTGGTGCTTGCATTTGGAATGTTTTGCTGTTGTGAAGTAAACATGCGGTCAAAGGAGCTCTCCATGCAGGTGAAACAAGCCATCCTTAAGCTGCGAAAACAGAAAAAACCCATCCGAGAAATTGCTGCAATATTAGGAGTGGCAAAATCTACAATTTGGTACATCCTGAGAAAGAAAGAAAGCACTGATGAACTCATCAATGCAAAAAGACCTGGGCGCCCACAGAAGACAACAGTGGTGGATGATCGCAGAATAATCTCCATAGTAAAGAGAAAAAGCCCTTCACAACAGCCAACCAAGTGAACAACACTCTCCAGGAGGTCGGCGTATCAATATCCAAATCTACCATAAAGAGAAGACTGCATGAAAGGAAATACCATACCACATCATCTGTAAAACACGGCGGAGGCAGTGTGATGGCTTGGGCATGCATGGCTGCCAGTGGCACTGGGTCACTAGTGTTTATTGATGATGTGACACAGGACAGAAGCAGCCGAATTAATTCTGAGGTGTTCAGAGCCATACTGTGTGCTCAGATCCAGCCAAATGCAGCCAAACTGATTGGTTGTCGTTTCATACTACAGATGGACAATGACCCAAAACATAAAGCCAAAGCAACCCAGGAGTTTATTAAAGCAAAGAAGTGGAATATTCTTGAATGGCCAAGTCAGTCACCTGATCTCAACCCAATTGAGCAGCATTTCACTTGTTAAAGACTAAACTTCAGACAGAAAGGCCCACAAACAAACGGCAACTGAAAACCACCGAAGTGAAGGCCTGGCAGAGCATCAAAAAGGAGGAAACACAGCGTCTGGTGATGTCCATGAGTTCAACCCTTCAAGAAGTTATTGCCAACAAAGGGTTTTCAACCAAGTACTAAAAATGAAAATTTTATTTAAAATTATGGAATCTGTCCAATTACTTTTGGCCCCTTTAAAAACAGGATGGCACGTGTTAAGGAGCTGAAACTCCTAAACCCTTCATCCAATTTAAATGTGGATACCCTCAAATGAAAGCTGAAAGTCTGAACTTCAACTGCATCTGAATTGTTTTGTTTAAAATTCATTGTGGTAATGTCTATAACCAAAATTAGAAAAATGTTGTCTCTGTCCAAATATATATGGACCTAACTGTAGATAGATACGATAGATATGATAGATATCTGTGACTGGGATGTGTGGGACTTTCTTCAGGTGTTCAGTGTTTTGCTCATCGCATAGCTACTATCTATCTATAGCTATATCTATCTAAATATCTATTATCTATCTATCTATCTATCTATCCATTATCTATCTATAGATGTATCTATCTATCTATCTATCTATCTATAGATGTATCTATCTATCTGTGTGTGTAAACATTATTCTTCAATGGAGTATGTAAAAGAAGAGGTTGCACAAGGAAATTACATCACAGTTCTTTTTTTGTATATCTTTATTTAACTAAAGGTACCGTCACACTAAGCGACGCTGCAGCGATACCGACAACGATGTCGATCACTGCAGCGTCGCTGTTTGGTCGCTGGAGAGCTCTCACACAGACAGCTTTCCAGCGACCAACAATCCCGAAGTCCCCGGGTAACCAGGGTAAACATCGGGTTACTAAGCGCAGGGCCGCGCTTAGTAACCCGATGTTTACCCTGGTTACCGTTGTAAATGTAAAAAAACAAACACTACATACTTACATTCTCGGTGTCTGGTCATGTCCCTCGCCTTCAGCTTCCAGCACTGACTGAGCGCCGGCCGTAAAGTACAGCGGTGACGTCACCGCTGTGCTGTGCTTTACGGCTGGCCGGCGCTCACCAGTCAGTGCAGGAAGCTGAAGGCGAGGGACCTAACCAGACACCGGGAATGTAAGTATGTAGTGTTTGTTTTTTTACATTTACAACGGTAACCAGGGTAAACATTGGGTTACTAAGCGCGGCCCTGCGTTTAGTAACCTGATGTTTACCCTGGTTACCAGTGAAGACATCGCTGAATCGGCGTCACACACGCTGATTCAGCGATGTCAGTGGGAGATCCAGTGACAAAATAAAGTGCTGCACTTTCCCCAGCGACCAACGATCTCCCAGCAGGGGCCTGATCGTTGGTTGCTGTCACACAGAACGATTTAGTTAACGATATCGTTGCTACATCACAAAAAGCAACGATATCGTTAACGATATCGTTCAGTGTGACGGTACCTTTACAAAAGCAGACACAAATCCGAATGAAAAAAGCAAGAGAAACATGGATGTACGCGTCCAACCCGCAGCGTTTACTGACCGTGGGAACATAGCCCAATATATCTGCAAACAGGATATCACTTTTTTTTCCTTCCCAGAAGCCAACTTTCAATTAGCTTTATTTGAAGTGACAAAAAACGCATGCAATGAAAAAACGTCTAAAAAACAAATTCGGAAAAAAACGCATCAAAAACGCAGGTGACCTGCCAGGGACCTCAGGTGCAGATTTGGTGCAGATTTTACCTACATCAAATCCTGATGCAATCCTGACCGTGGAAACATACCGTAACACTCACCTAGAAGCACAAACTATGCCTGGCAAGGATCAGGGCAGCAAGCTCAGTTCAGTAGCTATGCGATCAGCAAAATAATAATCTTTATACAACATATTCCGAAACGCTTTACAGGTTGCACACATGATCATCACTGTCCCCTTTGGGGTGCACAATCTAGGTTCCCTATCAGTATGTCTTTGGAATGTGGGAGTAAACCGGAGTACCCGGAGGAGACCCACGCAAACATGGGGAGAACATACAAACTCTTTGCAGATGTTGTCCTTGGTGGGGTTTGAACCCAGGACTCCAGCACTGAAAGGCTACTGTGCTATCCACTGCGCCACCGTGCTGCCCCAGCAAAACACTGAACACCTGCAGAAAGTCCCGCATGTCCCAGTCACAGATTGGACAGCAGAGCTATCAATCAAGGCACTGACAGCCCAGCAAGCCCACCACAGTATTGGACAGCCAAGCTGTCTATCAAGATCCAGACAGCTCAGCAATACAGTTTCCATAGAACAGCATAGCAATCATTCACTGAGTTGATGAATCGTGACAAATGATTGTTAGTTTGAAGCATATCAGATGATGTGTATTTGTGTCTTGAGGGACATCAACACCATTTATCAAGGTTTTCCTCAGGCAAAATGGACCAAAAAAGCACTGCATGACCTATAAGTCTCCTTACACTGGCTTGGCACTCTCTGTGAGAAATCTTACCCCTTAGACCTGGGGTGGGGAACCTCTGGCCAGCGGACCATTTACAGCTAGCAATGTCATTTTTTCTGTCCCCTGAGCAGATTCCTTGTGACCACAGTGCTTCAGTAATGTGTGCACCAGCCCCACGTCTCCTATGTAATGTATGCACCAGCTGCACTGTTTTGTAATATAATTTATGCACCAGTCACACTGTCTCTTATGCAATGCATAAGCTCCAGCCCCAGTGTCTCCTATGTGATGTATATGTAGAGCAGTCTCAGTGTCTCCTATGAGATATATATATATATATGTATATATATATATATATATATATATATATATATATATATATATAATGTGAGCAGTGATGAATTTCCCACTGTAAGGAAATCTGCAGTATAATCTACGTCTGTGTTCAGAACAATTTAGTGCTGTAATCAGTTCATTAGAAAACGTATCGAAAATAGGCGATTGTGTTCCAGACCGATACAAACCTAGAAAATCAATGAAGAGTAGCAGCATCATCCACACGACCTAACATCAACACATTGCACCAAATAGAAGCAGTTTCAGCTATCACATTATGGGCAAGTTAATTGAATAAATATAGCAGGATAAATTTCAAGTTGATAATTTTGTATGGGCTGATGGTATAAATATCAAAAAATGGCCCTTTTCAGAAAAAAAGCTTCCACACCCCCTGAAGAGTCAGAAATTGTTACAAATCTTACAGAGGGATATGGCACTCTTGAAATTGCTGAGATATGGCATGGTCAGAGAACCAGCAAAAGACTTATTGGAAAAAAGAAGAGAAAAAAAAGCCCTACGTTAACTGTCAAGGATTTGAAAAGAATACAGTGTGAAGCAACGAGGAAGCCATTATCCTCCAGTGCTGTCATATTCCAGAAATACAACCTCCCTGGAGGCCCAGAAGTACAAGGTGTACAGTGACAGACAGGGCCGAGGTAAGGAAGGCTGAAACCCAACCACCACTGAACAAGACATTTTGAAACATCAAGAGTTTGCCAAGAAATCTGAAGGCAAATTTTTCAAAAGTTTTATGGACTGATGAGGTGAGTTATTCTTCATGGACCTGATTGACGGGCCCATGGCTGGATCATTATTGGGCAGGATCCTCCAGATTGACTCAATTACCAGCAAGGAGGAGGTGGTGTACTGCTATGGGCTGGTAATATTACTCATGAGCTAGTTGGGCCTAATCAGGTTGAAGATTGACTCAAAATCAACTTCCAAACCTCATGACAATTTGTAGAAGACACTTTGTTCTAGCAATGGTACAGGAAAAAGTCTATATATTTCAAGAAAACCATGATTTTATGCAAGATAATGAACCATCACAAAGTCTCAACTGCATGGTTGCCTGTAAAACCCTTATGATTTTAACCCTTACGCTGGGCCTCTCTGACCTTTTCCATTACCTGCGCAGGGATCAGGGCCGAACTGGCCATCTTGCAATTCTGGCAAATGCCAGAAGGGCCTGTCTGGTCATGGGCTGCCTTGTCTGCTACTTTCTTAACAGAATCAGTGTTCTCAAGACACCCATACTGTTAAGAGTTGTGATGGAGCACAAAGTCACTGACTCCGTCACTTAATCCAGCAGGCCATGGATACCATTAGAAATATTGGTCTTGTAGTAAATCTTGCTTTCCTCCATCCAGGGTAATATTAGTAATATATCCCATCTGGTACTTGGGGATGAGAACAGCATGAGCCTGTGTAATTTTAAATGCCAGGGCTGAATTTCAGCCCCAGTCTGTACCTGGCAGGGATGCATCATCCACATGACGCAAGCAGGAGGACTGGGATCGTAAGAAGATGGGAAGCGCCGGACCAAGAAGAGCGTCACCTATCAGACCGGACCGCTGGCCGGGTGAGTATAATAAAAGTAATTTTTCTATTCTTACAGGTCGGATCGGGGGCTTACATACAGCATTAATGCTGTATATAAGCCCTGAAAGGCAGTGGCCGTAACTCGCATCGGCCAAACCAGGTGACAGGTTCACTTTAAATGGAAGATGAAGTCACTTCTCTGAACAGTGGGAGGCTGTGGTCGGGGCTGCTGAAATAGTTGATTGTAAACATATGAAGAAACTGACAGATTCCATGGATGGAGCTTATGACTGTTATTGAAAAGAAGGGTGGCTATATTGGTCACTGATGTTTTTACTTTTGAAATATCAGAATTTTTTCATTCTGAGTTGTATGGTTATTACTCTCACTTTAAATAGAACATGTCAGCAGGATTTTGCTATGTAAACTATAGACATTATCATGTTCCACTGTTATACTGATTAAAATGATATCTGGGGTGAAGAGCTCCGTCTTGTGGTTCTTGTGTAATCAACGTTAGAAGTTTTGAGTTAATGAGATGCTTGTGTTTTGGGGTGGAACTGTATTCAGAGTCTTATCTTCTTTGTTGTGAATTCTGCTCTTGGGTTCCCTCCAGTGGTTGTAGGTGGGAATGCAGTTGTCTCTGACTCGCAGTCCTGGCCAGGTGTATCGGATGATTACAATTCTGACTGGGATATTTAGGTGTGCAGGATCCTTTAGCCCTTGCCAGTTGTCAATGTTCCTTGTGAAGTGTTGGATCACTTTCTGGCTTCTCCTGCTTGCTGCCAAATTCAGCAAAGATAAGTGTTTGGTTTTTGTATCTGTGGCACACTGCTGTGTGCTTGTTTCAGTTTTATTCCTGCTCTGATTGTAGGATTCACTGGAGTTGCAGATTTACGCTCCTACATCTTTTAGTTAGATGTAGGAAGTTTTTTCTATATTCTGCTGTGGATGTTTTGAAGGGTTTTAATACTGACCGCATAGAACTCTGTCCTATCCTGTCCTATCTAGCTAGAGTGGCCTCCTGTGCTAAATCCTGTTTTTCTGCCTGTGTATGTTTTTTCCTCTCCGACTCACCGCCAATATTTGTGGGGGGCTGTCTATCCTTTGGGGATTTTCTCTGAGGCAAGATAGTATTCCAATTTCCATCTTTAGGGGTATTTAGTCCTCCGGCTGTGACGAGGTGTCTAGGTGTGTTAGGTACACTCCACGGCTACTTCTAGTTGCGGTGTTAAGTTTAGGATTGCGGTCAGTATAGTGGCCATCTTCTCCAGTGAAAGTTCTCATGCAGCTCCAAGGTCACCGGATCATAACACTTCTTGCTCTAAGCCAGAGAAATCAAGGAATGATCTCCCCACAGTCTCAAGCAGGAAATAACTACAGGTTCTTGCATCGCTGTCCTCTGAAGATGTCCTGGATCCATGTTGATAGACGCTATGGGACAGGTGAGTGCGGCACCAGCATTCTGCTTCTGTCTCTGCCACCACATTTTCTAACTGTGAAACAAGATGTCAACAGGGGGAGAAGATAGAAATAGTGGGTAACACTTGCGCTGCCCTACAGCTGCTAGCACCGCCCTCAAACAAATTGTCATCATTGTGAAAGTGACCTAATTTCCTCCCAAGTCTTAAACAGCTGCTAATAAAGAGTTATAGATTGTACTGACTTGCATAACTTTCACAAACACTACCCACTCTCTGCACACGTGACTCAGATTGGACTGAAAAGGGGGACTCCACTTTTCGCACTCACTGCAACCTCTCCTGGGTCTGTGCATGCTGCACAGGTCTCCTGGCCGGTTCTTAAAGAGGCAGTGCACACACTTTAGAAATGCCCCTAGCCAGTAGTTGAGAGGCATTAAGTATAAAATTGCACTTCTGATTAGGGAGGGGCCTGAGCAACCCCTGTAGTTTCCCTACTGTATGTGAGTGCCTAGTATGCTGCCAGGTCCCTATCCTTGAGCTATTTGGGACTTGATGCTGTACCTGTTCCCTGAGACCTATGTTATACCTGAACCTAAAACTGCATTGGTGGTCACTGAGCCTGAAGCCACTCCGGTGGTCCCTGAGCATGAGACTGATACCACATGGGTGGTACCTGAACCTTGACAATGCTCCCTGCGGTACGAGAACCCTTACTCCATTCCTGGTGGTACCTGAGCCTGAAGCCGCAACCATGGTACCTGAAACCTGAAGCCTCATCTGTATAACCTAAACCCTGAAGCTGCACCTGCAGTATCTGAACCCTGCAGCCACACCCATGGTACCTGAACCATGAAGCAGCACCGGCATAACCTGAACCCTCAAACCACACCCGCGGTACCTAAACCCTGAAGCCACACCAGCAGTACCTAAACCCTGCCGCACCAGCAGTACCGCACCCATGGTACCTGAATCCTGAAGCTGCATCTGTGGTACCCGAACTTGAGACCGTTTCAACAGTGCTTGAACCAGCACCTATGTCTGTCTTGGTTAGTGTTCCAAAGTCCGTACAGTCGGAGTCTGTTCCTGTATCCGAATCCAGCCCTACCTGTGGCTCCGTATCAGTAACCAGTCTGTGTAGATTTCCAGTGATCCATATAGTCAGAACGAGCACCTGAACCTTTTTTCCTGTCTTAGCAAGTGTCTAGTACCAGTATAGTCTGAACCAACACCTGCACCAGTGTTTCCATTTTACCTGGGGACCAAGAAACCGAGTTGTCTGTATTGAGTCCAAATCCTGTCCAGCCAGTGACTCTGAGCCCGTGTCTGTGAACCTGACCCCAGGGGTCAGCAGCTGCAGTACTGGGGACTGCCTATGAGTGGTACCTGGCGGCTACCTGCAGCTTAGGCTACTTTCACACTTGCGTTTTTTTTAATCCGCCGCAATGCGTCGTTTTAGGGAAAAAACGGATCTTGCAAATGTGTCCGCAGGATGCGTTTTTTGCCCATAGACTTGTATTGCCGACGGATCGTGACGTATGGCCATATGTCGCGTCCGTCGTACACTGGATCATCATGTTTTGGCGGACCGTCATCATGAAAAAACGTTCAATGTAATGTTTTTTCGTACGTCGGATCTGCCATTTCCGACCGCGCATGCGCGGCCGGAACTCCGCCCCCTCCTCCCCGAGACATAGAATGGGCAGCGAATGCATTGAAAAATTGAATCTGCTGCCCACGATGTACCGAATTGCGACGACCCTGTACCGATGCAAGTGTGAAAGAAGCCTTAAACCTGACTTCACCATCAGAGGCTCCAGTGAAAACCAGATAGCCACTTAGACACGCTCCACTCATAGGTAAGCCAGGCCTGTGGCACAGTGGGTTCACGATACATGTGTGTGAAAAGACAGGTTGTCCTAGTTGTGGGCAACCAATTTAAAGAGGTTGCCCAGTCTAAAATGACAAGTCTGCAGTCACTCTCTTTGACTGCAGACTTGTGAATGATCATATTGTGTGCATGCACTGCACTCTGTAAGGATTCTCCATCCTCAGTGCTGGAAATGGCAGTCACGTGGCCACAAGTATGCGATATGCATACTGCTGGACAGAACCTGACTAGACTGTTTCTGGACTCACGCAATACACTTGAATTGAGCGTGCTAGAAACAGTCTAGTCGAATTGTGGCCGAGAGTATGTCACCGTTCCCAACACTGACACCGGAGAATCCTTACAGCGCGAATTTAAGGCCTAATTCAACTTTTTGTCATATTTTCCCACAGGAACCTTCCAGTGTAATGTATGACCACCATATTTCTAAGCACATTTTTACTGTCCTAGCCACATCAAACATGACTATGTATATGTATGTAATGCGCAGTGATATTGCATTTCTTGGTACACCACTGCCGAAAAATATAGCCACAAGAAGCAATTAGGTTTCCTAAATCACAAATATATTAATGGATAGTTTTGAAATCAGATTATTATCGATATGGCAGGGAGATATGGCATTTCCATTTTTTCTGTGTAATTCTCTGGTTGAGTGCAGATAACCAGTCTGGCTTACGGGCAATTATACTCACCGTTGATGTAGCACCTCTTTGCTAGCGAGAAAGTACACAGTGACAGTTGCTCTTTCAGAAACTGTCATCTACCGTACTTGCTAATTAATTTATCTACAAACAGGAGATGCTGCCAAGTGTCCAGGGATATCGGATTTAATTGTTAATCCATAACTGCTCCATAACAATAAAGATTATTAATTAAGTATACTTAAAAGTGTGATCTACTTTAGTCACCCTAAAGAAAGGATATTGCATATAAATTACAGTAAAAGTATATACCGTACACAGTATATACATAATAGCAAAAATGTTAAATTCTGATTGTTTTGACTTCTTTCTATTTATTTTATGAATTACAGCAATATTGTTTGTGCTCTGAAAAATAGCTAATACAGTATTGGATATGGCAAAGCAATTTATTATTTTGTATTTTAAGCAGACTGGAGGCAGAAGACAAGTAACTTCTAATGTTTTGTCTTTTCAGCGTAAGTGAGATCAGCATGTCGCATTCAGCATTTGTGACACCCGTGCGCTCATGTGGCATCACACAGATGGCATATAGACAAAGTATAACTATAGATACTGGAATTCAATTTATCTTTCCTCCTGTGGTGAAAAGAACATCCACTATTGTTTTGGTAAAATAACCTTCTCGAAGTAAGTAAATGTATTTGATTTTGTGAACTGTTTCGTTGAATCGCATACTGAGCGTACCAGTCCATGGTGGTTTCTAATTTCAGCTGGTTTCATGAATAAATGAAAGAGAAATTGCTTGTCTCAGAGATTTCAAGTGTAAAGCTGCTTGTCGTGCCATGCAAGTGAATCTAGTAATGCAATTCTTGTCTCCCGACTGGTAATAAGTTTGGATAATTTTCACCAATCTCCTGTCACACTGAGGTTGGAGCATTTGAAAGTGGATTTGCATTTGCAAGACTACAAAGCATACGCAGAATTGAGTTGCATATCTGCAGAAACTAAGAACAGATATAATCTATCTGAAATAAATATTATCTGCCTTAAATTCTGCTATAGTACAGACAATCCTTGACGTTGGACCATCAGACCTACGTAGCACACTTAATTATGTACGTTGATTTGCAAACAACAAATTTGCAAACCAAATACTCATCTCACTGCTGACCTCTCCAACCTCTGTCCAGTTCTCCTCTTTCCGCCACCGCCTGCTGCATTTCAAGCCACTTCACTATAGACCAGAACTGGCCACGTCCAGGCTGGTGCACACTGCATTTCATAATATCACGTTGTCATTGCAGAGTCCTGGAGTGCAGTGAAGAGTCCAGAGATGTATCACTCTCGACAATGTCAAAAAGAGGACCAGATGGTGATTATTGTTAAAAAACACACCAAAAACGAATATCTTTCTGGCCACCCCGCTGCTCACCAGCCAGTCCTCTTCTTTCAGCCATAGCATGCCACATCTTCAAGACTTCTGGACATCACAATGACTTCTAATACTAGGCAAATGCCTGGAAATCCTGGTCTATAGTGAAGAAGCCAGAAATCCATCACATAACGATGGAAAGAAGAGGACACAATGGTGGTTGGCGAGCAGCAAGGCGGTCCGAACAGTGAGCGGTGAGGAAAGTATTTTTTTTTTCCCCTGGCCCTGGTCCACCTTACATACCAGTGCTTCTCACTAAATTAGAATATCATCAAAAAGTTAATTTATTTCAGTTCTTCAATGCAAAAAGTGAAACTCATATGTTATATAGAGTCATTACAAACAGAGTGCTCTATTTCAAGTGTTTATTTCTGTTAATGTTGATGATTATGGCTTACAGCCAATGAAAACCCAAAAGTCATTATCTCAGTTAATTAGAATAATTAACAAAAGCACCTGCAAAGGCATCCTAAGTGTTTAACCCCTTTCCTCCATCAGGTGTATATTTACGCAGATGTTGGACACCCTCCCTTTGATTTGTGCTCCGGCGGTGAGCCCACACTTTTTCCGACACATGTCAGCTGTTTTGAACAGCAGGCATGTGCTTGAAATAGCCGCGTGTGGAATCGCGATCCACCAGTGGCTATTAACCCGTTAGGGTATGTGTCCACGTTCAGAATTGCATCAGGATTTGGTCAGGATTTTACGCAGGTAAAATCCTGACCAAATCTGCACCTGAGGTCACTGGCAGGTCACCTGCGTTGTTTGAGCATTGTAAGGACATGCTGCGTTCTTAAAAGACGCACCGCATGTGCGTTTTTGCGGGTATGACGCATGTGTCTTTTAATGCATAGTGGAGACGGGATTTCATGAAATCCCCTCCACTATGCTGTAACATCTCGACGCTGCGTTTTTGACGCTGCGGCTCAACGCAGAGTAAAAAACGCAGCGTTTCCTGAACATGGAAACATACCCTTAAATGCCGCTGTCAAGCTCTGACAGCGGCATTTAACTCGCACTTTCAGCCGTCAGGCCGGAAACTCGTCCATCGGTGACCCCGTCACATGATCGCAGGTCACCGGGTTCATTGGCATGACAACCAGAGGTCTCCTGGAGACCTCTATGGTTGTCACTGCCGGATTGCTGTGAGCGCCACCCAGTAGTCGGTGCTAATAGCAAGTGTATAATTCTACTACATAGAGGCGATCTGATCATCGCCTCTATGTAGCAGAGGCGATCGGGTTGTGGCAGCTTCTAGTCTCCCATGGAGACTATTGAGGCATGCCAAAAGTAAAAAAAAATGTTTTTAAAAATATTAAAAAAATAAAAAAATATAAAAGTTCAAATCACTCCCTTTTTGCTTCATTCAAAATAAAACAATAAAAAAATCAAGCATACACATATTTGGTATCACCGCTTTCAGAATTGCCCTATCTATCAATATAAAAAAAGGATTTACCTGATTGCTAAACGGCTTGGCGAGAAAAAAAGTCAAAACACCAGAATTACATTTTTTTTTTGTCACCGCGACATTGCATTTAAATACAATAACGGGCGATCAAAAGAACGTGTCTGCAGCAAAATAGTATAATTAAAAACGTCAGCTTGGCACGCAAAAAATAAGCCCTCACCCAACCCAAGAAAATGGCGCAATTTTTTTTTTAACAAAGTTTGGATTTTTTTCCACCACTTATATAAAAAAGAACCCATACACGTTTGGTGTCAATGAACTCATAATGACCTGGAGAATCATAATGGCAGGTCAGTTGTTTTAGCATTTTGAAAACCTATTAAAAAATCCAAACAAAAAAACAAGTGTGGGATTGCACTTTTTTTTGCAATTTCATATAATGGGGACATTATTATTATATGGAGGCCAGAATCTGTCACATTATTACTGTATTGGGGCCAGAATGGGGAACATTATTGCCGTATGGAGCTTGTCTTCCTGCCTCGGCTCCGGCGCAGGCATACTTTGTCTGCCCTGTAGAGGGCAGAGCAAAGTACTGCAGTGCGCAGGCGCCGGGAAAGGTCAGAGAGACCCGGCGCCTGCGCACTGCAGTACTTTGCTCTGCCCTCAATAGGACAGACAAAGTACGCCTGCGCCGGAGCCCTAGCAGGAAGATAAGAAGAGGACGTCATCGTATGAAGATAGGAGGCGCCGTACCCAGACCGCGACGCCCATCAGACCCGGACCGCAGCAGGACCGCCCCTGGGTAAGTATAATATGTCCTGCTTTTCTTACCTTTCAGGTTACTGATGCCAGTGGCCTTATCTCATATTCTCTTTAATGAATTGGGACAGTATGAATATTGGAATGGGGGACATTATTATTGTAAGGGGCCAGAATGGGAGACATTACATTATGAGCATCTGAAAAAAAGGACATTAAAAGAGTAGGGGGCCAGTATAGGTGACAATAAGTTATGAGGGTCTGAATGGGTGACATTAATACTGTTTGGAGGAAGGAATAAAGAATATTATTGCTGTATGTGGTCTATTGGGGAACATTATTAATGTATTTAGGCCAGAATGGGTGACATTATTGCTGAATGGGGTCAAAATGGGGTCATTATTTCTGTATGGGATCACAAAGGGGAACGTTATTATTGTATGGAGCAACACAGCACATTCCCATTGTATCAAGGTATAAAAGGTATTCGTTACTACTGTATGGGTGCTACTGGGGAGACGTGCATTACTGTTGTATTTAAGCAGAAAATCGACTTTACGACTGTATGTGGGCAAAAAGAGGAATTTTACTATTGTACATGGGGAGGTGAGGCACAAATGGGAACATATGCAGTAATACTGTATGGGAATTATAGAGGGGGACATTTCTGCTATGAGGGGGTCAAAAAGTGGGACATCAGTGCTGTAATATTATCCCACAACCCTAAACAGTTGTTCAACACTTTTAACTCCCCCCTCCGAGTTCCCTAATTGTTGCCAAGGACTTTGCCACGCACTTCAAAAATAAGATCAACCAACCAAGGCAAATCTTTGTCGTCAAACCACCACAACCCCTTTGTATACCAGACCAATGCCCAAACCCCATAACTTCCCTCTCCAAAATCACTGAAGGGGAGCTTGCTCATCTTCTCTCCAAATCACACCTCGCCACTTGTGTGCTTGACCCCATCCCATCCCACCTCCTCCCCAACCTCACCACTACACTAATCCCATCACTAACCCATCTCTTCAACCTATCACTAACATCTGGTACCTTCCCCACTTCTTTCAAACATGCCACAATCACGCCTATCCTCAAAAAGCCATCCCTGTCCAGCTAACGCCCCATATCTTTGCTCCCATTTGCATCCAAACTCCTTGAGCAGCATGTCCATGCTGAACTTTCCTCTCACTTTGCATCTAACTCTCTCTTCGACAACCTAAAATCTGCTTTCCGTCCCCACTATTCCACTGAGACTGCCCTGACCAAAATTACTAACGGCTTACTTGCAGCCAAAGCTAACAGACAATACTCTATACTCCTCCTCCTAGACCTGTCCTTTGCCTTTGACACAGTTGACCACTGCCTCCTACTACAGATCCTCTCTTCCTTTGGGGTCAAAGACCTCGCCCTATCTTGGATCTCCTCATACCTTACCAACTGCACATTTAGTGTTTCCTACTCCCATACTACCTCTTCATCTCGCCCCCACTCTGTTGGTGTCCCTCAAGGCTCTGTACTTGGGCCCTTACTCTTCTCAATCTATACACTCGGCCTGGGACAACTCAAAAAGTCCTATGGCTTCCAAGACCATCTATATGCTGATGACACTCAGATCTACCTCTCAAGCCCAGATGTCACTTCTCTGCTCTCCAGAATCCCAGAGTGTCTATCAGCCATAGCCTCCTTCTTCTCCTCTTGCTTCCTCAAGCTCAATGTGGACAAATCTGAACTAATTATCTTTCCTCCATCTCGCATATCTTCCCTACCTGATCTATCTATCAAAATAAATGAAATCACACTTTCCCCTGTCCCCAAAATCCGCTGACTCGGAGTAACCCTGGACTCTGCCCTGTCATTCAAACCACGCATCCAAGCTCTCGCCACCTCCTGTCGCCTCCAGCTCAAAAATATTTCAAGAATCCGTCCTTTCCTCAACCCTCACTGTACCAAAATGCTTGCGCATGCCCTAATCATCTCCCGTCTTGAGTACTGCAACATCCTCCTCTGTGGCCTAGCTTCTAACACTCTCGCACCCTCTCCAGTCCATCCTTAACTCTGCTGCCCGACTAATTAATCTCTCTCCTCTCTTCACTCCTACTTCCCCTCTTTGCAAATCCCTTTACTGGCTCCCAATTTCCCAGCGTATCCAGTTTAAACTTCTAACACTGACCTACAAAGCCATCCATAACCTTTCTCCTCAGTATATTTCCGTACTAATCTCTCAATATCTTCCCTCAAGTAATCGCCTGTTCTCCCAAGACCTCCTTCTCTCCTCCACGCTTATTCGATCCTCACCCAATCGCCTCCAAGACTTTTCCCGAATATTCCCCATCCTCTGGAATTCTGTGCTCCACCACATTTGGATCCTTCAAAAGAAACCTGAAAACCCACCTCTTCAAAGAAGCTTACAGCCTGTAATGACCACACGGCCACCTCAACACCATCGGAGCTACTGCAACCCTCGACGTACTGTATTCTTCCCCATAATCCTGACGAATGTAAGCCAGCAAGGGCAGGGTCCTCTTCCCTCTGTATCCATCAGGCATTGTTAGTTTTGTTTACTGAAAGTGATATTTGTATTTTGATATAACCCCTTCTCATGTACAGCACCATGGAATTAATGGTGCTATATAAATAAATAATAATTAATAATAATAATATATTTTATTTTTGGATATCCTGTTATTGTGGGAGGAACAAAGGGAGATACTGTTACTGTGTATGGCACCAGGGCTTCTATATGCAACATAGTGTAGAAGTAGAAGGAAAATGTATGGATGGTACTCCAGAAGCAATCAGTAATAGATGTTTGTGTATTACATTGTGCAAAGATGATTCGTGGTTGAAGGAAGTCATAGTGATCTGCAGGGGATGAATAATCAAAGAAAAATGAATAAATTCAATTGGAGATAATTGACACATACAAATCATGAGTAACTATAGTAGAAGTTCTAATTACTGTCTCCCCTAAAAAATAAGTAGTAATAATATTTGGCGGGTTCACAGAAGTGCATATCTCACAACTTTTACAA
Organism: Ranitomeya imitator; assembly: GCF_032444005.1. Taxonomy (NCBI): domain Eukaryota; kingdom Metazoa; phylum Chordata; class Amphibia; order Anura; family Dendrobatidae; genus Ranitomeya; species Ranitomeya imitator. The sequence goes on along the minus strand of NC_091282.1, from coordinate 107,375,504 downwards.
CCTTTACAAAGTAATTTTTTCTTGTACTGAAGGCCTAGATTCCCCTTTCACTGCACCCATAAAGTATGGTGACCCACAAACACTATATGATACCCCCAGATAGCCTTCCATGCAGTATAATGGGCCTACATACAGTATAATGGGACACACCTCTCCACACTGTATAATGACCCATACTATCACTTCGAACTTAATTATTGCCCCAAACAGCTCTCAATACAATATGATGGAATTCAAAAACTTCACACTTTATAACTGCTTGCATACAGTATAATTGCTCCACATAGCCCTTCATAAAGTATAAAGGCTACCATATAGCCCTCTATATATTATAATGGCCCCCACATAGCCCTCTAAATATTATAATGGCTTACACATAGCCCTCCATCTATATATATAATTGCCTAAGGGTTTTTCCGTCTGTCTGTCTGTCTGTCTGTCTGTCTGTCCTGGAAATCCCGGCTCTCTGATTGGTCGAGGCCGCCAGGCCTCGACCAATCAGAGACCGGCACAGCATCGACGTAGAAATCCCGCGTCTCTGATTGGTCGAGGCCGCCAGGCCTCGACCAATCAGCAACGGGCACAGCGATGATGATGTCATAAAGGACGTAGAAATCCAGCGTCTGATTGGTCGAGGCCGCCAGGCCTCGACCAATCAGCAACGGGCACAGCGACGATGATGTCATAAAGGACGTAGACATCTCACGTTTCTGATTCAGCGACGGGCACAGTATCGACATAGATGTCATAATGGTTGCCATGGCGACGATGATGTCATAGGTTGCCTCGAACAATCAGCGACGGGCACAGTCTGCCGCGAATTCTGGAATCATCATTGTCCATATACTACGGGGACATGCATATTCTAGAATACCCAATGCGTTAGAATCGGGCCACAATCTAGTATAGTATAATTGGCCTCATATAGTATGATGCATCCCATAGTCCTCGATGCAATATACTGCACTCCCCATAGTCCTCCATACAGTATACTGCACTCCCCACAGTCCTCCATACAGTACACTGCACTCCCCATGTTCCTACATACAGTATGCTGTACACCCCATAGTCCTCTATACAGTATGCTGTTCTCCCCAAAGATAGTGAGGAAACACTTAGCTAAATTAAATGATTTCAATTCTCCAGGTCCAGATGAATTACACCCCAGAGTACTGAAGGAAATAGCAGAAGAAATTTTTGAACCACACTCCATAATGAAAATTCTTGGAGAACAGGAGAAGTCCCAGAACACCGGAGAAGAGCAAATGTTGTTCCTATCTTCAAAAAGGGGAAGAAGGTGGGCCCAGGGAACAATAGGGCGGTGAGTCTGACTTCCATACCAGGAAAGATCTTTGAACAAATTATTAAACAACATGAATGTAAGCACCTGGATAAGAATGAAGTGATTAACCAGAGTCAGCATGGGTTTGTAACTAATAAGTCATGTTAGACTAAATTTCCTTCTATGACAGAATCACTGACTGGGGGGGATCAGGGAACTGCTGTAGATATAGTATATCTTGACTTCAGCAAAGCATTTGACAAAGAATCTCACACCATCCTTATTGAAAAAATGACTAAGTATGGAATGGACAAGGCAACTGTTAGGTGGATTCATAACTGGCTTAGTGATCGGACCCAAAGAGTGGTTGTAAATGGCTGCACATCCAGTTGGAAGAATGTCTCAAGTGGGGTACCACGGGGTTCTGTCCTGGGCCCTGTATTGTTCAACATCTTTATCAATGATTTAGAAGAAGGAATTGAGGGTACACTGATTAAATTTGCTGATGAAATTTGCTGATGACACAAAGCTAGGAGGGATAGCTAATACTAGAGGACAGAGAGGATTCAAAAAGATATACAGTGCCTACAAGTAGTATTCAACCCCCTGCAGATTTAGCAGGTTTACACATTTGGAATTAACTTGGCATTGTGACATTTGGACTGTAGATCAGCCTGGAAGTGTGAAATGCACTGCAGCAAAAAAGAATGTTATTTCTTTGTTTATTTTTTTTTTAAATTGTGAAAAGTCTTTTCAGAGGGTCATTTATTATTCAACCCCTCAACCCACCAGAATTCTGTTTGGTTCCCCTAAAGTATTAAGAAGTAGTTCAGGCACAAAGAACAATGAGCTTCACATGTTTGGATTAATTATCTCTTTTTCCAGCCTTTTCTGACTATTTAAGACCCTCCCCAAACTTGTGAACAGCACTCATACATGGTCAACATGGGAAAGACAAAGGAGCATTCCAAGGCCATCAGAGACAAGATCGTGGAGGGTCACAAGGCTAGCAAGGGGTACAAAACCCTTTCCAAGAAGTTGGGCCTACCTGTCTCCACTGTTGGGAGCACCATCCGGAAGTGGAAGGCTTATGGAACTACTGTTAGCCTTCCACGGCCTGGACAGCCTTTGAAAGTTTCCTCCCGTGCCGAGGCCAGGCTTGTCCGAAGAGTTGGCTAACCCAAGGACAACAAGGAAGGAGCTCCGGGAAGATCTCATGGCAGTGGGGACATTGGTTTCAGTCAATACTATAAGTAACGTACTCCACCGCAATGGTCTCCGTTCCAGACGAGCCCGTAAGGTACCTTTACTTTCAAAGCGTCATGTCAAGGCTCATCTACAGTTTGCTCATGATCAATTGGAGGATTCTGAGACTGACTGGTTCAAGGTTCTCTGGTCTGATGAGACCAAGATCGAGATCTTTGGTGCCAACCACACACGAGATGTTTGGAGACTGGATGGCACTGCATACGACCCCAAGAATACCATCCCTATAGTCAAGCATGGTGGTGGCAGCATCATGCTGTGGGGCTGTTTCTCAGCCAAGGGGCCTGGCCATCTGGTCTGCATCCATGGGAAGATGGATAGCATGGCCTACCTGGAGATTTTGGCCAAGAACCTCCGCTCCTCCATCAAGGATCTTAAGATGGGTCATCATTTCATCTTCCAACAAGACAACGACCCAAAGCACACAGCCAAGAAAACCAAGGCCTGGTTCAAGAGGCAAAAAATCAAGGTGTTGCAGTGGCCTAGTCAGTCTCCTGACCTTAAGCCAATTGAAAACTTGTGGAAGGAGCTCAAGATTAAAGTCCACATGAGACACCCAAAGAACCTAGATAACTTGGAGAAGATCTGCATGGAGGAGTGGGCCAAGATAACTCCAGAGACCTGTGCCGGCCTGATCAGGTCTTATAAAAGATGATTATTAGCTGTAATGGCAAACAAAGGTTATTCCACAAAATATTAAACCTAGGGGTTGAATAATAATTGACCCACACTTTTATGTTTAAAATTTATAAAAATTTAACTGAGCAACAAAACTTTTTGGTTTGTAAGATTTATGCATCTGTTAATAAATCCTGCTCTTGTTTGAAGTTTGAAGGCTCTAACTTATTTGCATCTTATTAAACCTGCTAAATCTGCAGGGGGTTGAATACTACTTGTAGGCACTGTAAATAAACTGGAGCAGTGGGCAACAACTAACAGAATGGTTTTTAGCAAGGAAAAATGCAAAGTACTACATCTGGGCAATAAAAATGAAAAAGCTTATACAGAATGGGAGGAATAGGACTAAGGAACAGCACATGTGAATAAGACTTGGGTATACTAATAGATCATAAACTGAACATGAGTCAGCAGTGTGATGCAGCAGCAAAAAAGGCAAATGCAATTCTGGGATGTATTAACAGAAGAATACAGTTTAGATCACGCAAAGTCATTATTGCCCTCTACTCCTCTTTGGTCAGACATCTGGAATACTGTGTCCAGTTTTGGGCACTACATTTTTAAAAAGACATCAACAAACTGGAGCAAGTTCAGAGAAGAGCGACCAGAATGGTGACCGGACTGCAAACCATGTCCTATGAGGAGCGGTTACAGGATTTGGGAATGTTTAGCTTGAAAAAAAGAAGACTGAGATGAGACTTAAGGTACCGTCACACATAACGATATCGTTAACGATATCGTTGCTTTTTGTGACGTAGCAACGATATCGTTAAGGAAATCGTTATGTGTGACAGCGACCAACGATCAGGCCCCTGCTGGGAGATTGTTGGTCGCTGAGGAAAGTCCAGAACTTTATTTTGTCGCTGGATCTCCCGCTGACATCGCTGGATCGGCGTGTGTGACGCCAATCCAGCGATTTCTTCACTGGTAACCAGGGTAAACATCGGGTAACTAAGCGCAGGGCCGCGCTTAGTAACCCGATGTTTACCCTGGTTACCAGCGTAAATGTTAAAAAAACAAACACTACATACTTACCTTCAGCTGTCTAACCCCGGCGCTCTGCTTCTCTGCACTCCTCCTGCATCCTGTGTCAGCGCCGGCCAGCCGGAAAGCACAGCGGTGACGTCACCGCTCTGCTTTCTGGCTGACCGGCGCTGACAGTGCAGAGGAAAGCAGAGTGCCGGAGGACAGACAGCGGAAGGTAAGTATGTAGTGTTTGTTTTTTTAACGTTTACGCTGGTAACCATGGTAAACATCGGGTTACTAAGCGCGGCCCTGCGCTTAGTAACCCGATGTTTACCCTGGTTACCGGGGACTTCGGGATCGTTGGTCGCTGGAGAGCTGTCTGTGTGACAGCTCTCCATCGACCAAACAGCGACGCTGCAGCGATCGACATCGTTGTTGGTATCGCTGCAGCGTCGCTGAGTGTGAAGGTATCTTTAATAGCTAAAAGAAAGAACCTGGCACTCAACTTAATGCTCGTGAGATTTTAATCGTAGTAGCCAAAAAACGTTTCGGTCCTATATTTGGACCTTCATCAGTTACGTACTGTGATGAAAAAAGTGAATGACTGTAATGTCATATAAGGCACAGCATGGTCTGCGTCTGGTATTTGCGCAGATAGGTTTAGGCACACAGACTGGACTTATTCACGCTGATAGGTGCTGTGCTTGTGTCCAGACACTCTGTTTCTTACAGTAATAACGCCCAGGAGGTATTTGCATGTAGTTAGTGTGGACTACTAGAGTCAGTTTTATCTGTTGGCACTTAGCACCCCAGTCCAACACCCCATTAATCTGTCTCCTGTTTATTTCCTGTATTTTTTTTTTTTCATTTGCATACATTTCTTTTTGCCGTTTAGAATACATTTTTCATATATCTCTATAGTTTATTAAAATATAAGTGCTCTCTTTCCCTCAATACTTGGTGATTGCATTTTCAAGTAAATTTCACATTGTATTAAAGTGTTGTAGCAGCACAAGGACACATTGCTGTCAAATGCAGGGTCTGGAACATACAACCTTGGTTTTAATGCTTGACACCTCTATTTGTCAGCCCTAGCTGCTGCTGATGACATCCTGCTGTGAAGTCAGGGATATTGGGAAGTCAATTAGTGGTCACCTGCTGGCAAACTGGCTCTACCTTGTTCTCCACTTCACTGCTATCTACTTCTTACTTACCAGATGGTAACATGTGTGACACCCTTTATCTGACCATGGTGATGCAGGTATGTGTATAAAATGTTATTGTTTTTTTTTGTTTTAAAAGGTTTATCCTCCCAAGAACCAGACTATTTTTGACCTTCTATACAAAATGTGTGCATGTTTAATCTTACTACTTTGTAACTAATAACTTATTTTTGCATCAACACAGCAATATGTGGTCTTGTATTTGGCAGGATAAGTTCCTTTTTATAAGCATTATTTTTGGGAATGTATTATTTTAGTGCACATTCATTCACCGATGATCTTCTATGTTGAAAAATCCTCCTATTTTCAATAAAGTCCTTGGCATAAAGCTACAACTGTTTGGACACACCTGCTCATACAATTATTTTCATTTTTCTTAGGCCGGTTTCACAACCATAGGGGTGGAGCCGCATATTCATCACTGTAATGAGCGGAACCACGTGTCGGCTCACACAGGACAAGCTGCCGGCGCTGAGAGAAGGCATCGCGGGAGCTGGGTGAGTATTTCTCTGCAAGCGGGCGGGCGCACGGGGGTGAGAGGCAGGAGGTGACCCCAAACTTTATTTTTAGCATAAAAAAAACTTGATTTTTCATTCCTTCTCTCCTGCAAGTGCTGCTTTCAGCCGAGCGGGACAGAAGGGATGAAAGCCGACTTCAGCACCACACGCAAGGGACAGCGCAGTCTCTCCTGCACGGTCCGTGTGGTCCTCAGGCGGCACACGGGCGGCACAAGGCTGCCGCACGTGTGCCACACTGATGTGCCACGTGAGCACACGGACACGGATAACTCCGGTACCGATTTCTCCATTACCAGAATTATCTGGACGTGTGAGACTAGCCTTCTTGAAATGTGTGCATTTTAGATTTAGACTAAAGTCAGCAAACCTTGAAGGTATAAATATGGAAACAAGAAGAAAGCAAAAGCGTGAAACAAACCTTAAATTCCTCAAAGTACCCCCCTTTTACTCTGATAATAGCTTTACACACCCTTGGCGTTTTTTCTTAAGCAGGTTAATCAGGTAGTCACTGAAATGTCTTCCAATTAACAAATATGCCTGCTCAAGAGTGTATTTGTGGAATTACCGTCCTTCAGAAAATGTTTGTGACCATCAAGTGTGTTTTGTAGAGGCAGTATTGGTGCACAGTTCCATAAAGTGCTGAACCCTATTGTACAACTCTTCAAATTCAGAATATGGCAAAAAAAATTAACTGAATAAAGAGAAATTACAGTCCATCATTTTTTCCTGTTTTTAAAGTGGGCAATAGTGTTTGCCTATCATCCAGGAAAATTAACCCCTTAATGACAGCCGATACACTTTTTAACGATGGTAGTTAAAGGTACTTAAACCACAGCGCCGTTAATTAACGACGCTGAGGAAAAAGTGTATAGCGCCCCACAGATTCAGAATTTCTCTGCCAGGGGTAGCAGAGACCCCAGAGAACATGATTCGGGTCGTTTTTTACCGACCCCTGGGTTGCGATCGCTGTTATTAATTATATAACGCCAACCGCAAAAAAAAGTCAGATTTCCCATATAATTTCTCTCTCCTCTGATGTGATTACACATCAGAGGAGAGAGAAATAGGGTCCCCTGATCACCCCCCAGTATCTCCCGGTGTCCCTGGGCCCTCCTGCTTCCCCTCACGGCAACCAGCGTCTTCTGGTAAAAAAATGGCGAGCGCATGCACACTGCGCCCATCGAGATCTGCTGGCTGGCGCCCGGCAACAATAGGAGATTTTTCCTATTGGTTCATTTTGATCACTGTGATAGGGTCTATCACAGTGATCAAAATAAAAAAATATAGTAAGTCAAACCCCCTTTATCAACCCCCTAGTTAGGGAAAAATAATAAAATTTCAAAAATGTATTTATTTCCATTTTCCCATTAGAGTTAAAGTTAGGGTTAGGGTTGTAGCTAAAATTAGGGTTAGGGTTGGGGCTAAAGTTAGGGTTAGGCTTGGGGCTAAAGTTAGGGTTAGGGTTGGGGCTATAGTTAGGGTTAGGATTGGGGCTAAAGTTAAGGTTAGGATTTGGATTAAGGTTATGGTTGGGATTAGGGTTATGGCTGGGATTAAGGTTAGGAGTATGTTAGGGTTAGGTTTGTGGTTAGGGTTATGGTTAGGGTTGGGGTTAGAGTTTTGGGTAGGGTAATGGTTAGGGATGGTATTAGAGTTAGGGGTGTGTTGGGGTTAGGGTTGGAAGTAAGAAATGGGGGGTTCCAATGTTTAGGCACATCAGGGGCTCTCCAAACACACCATGGCGTCCGATCTCAATTCCAGCCATTTCTGCGTTGAAAAAGTCAAACGGTGCTCCTTCACTTCTGAGCTCTGCCGTGCATCCAAACAGTGGTTTACCCCCACATATGCGGTATCGACGTATTCAGGAGAAATTGCACAAATTTTGCTGTTCATTTTCTCTTTTTTCTCTCCCGTGAAGCATGTAAAGGGTTAATTAACTTGATGTTACACCCAGTCTGGTCCCTGTACCTTCGTGGGGTCACCGTCGGGACTCCCACTTTGAGTCGGCTCCACACTATCCTGACAGGGCCTCTGCTTCCCCTCCCTCCTCTGCTTCCTGGCATGCAGCCAGCAGGTCCTCGAGCTGTGTGCTTAGGTCGCATGCTCGCTCACTCCCAGTCTATTAAAGAGACAGGGTGCATTTTCCAAAAGGTGCTTCTGGCCAATGGCGTGTTAATGATTACTATTTCTAGCCCCTACACCATAGGGAGGGTACCGGAGCAACAAGCATCCTCAGTTGCTAACTTCCTGTTCCTGCTAGCATGTGCTTCTGTTTCTGAAGTCTTTGTCAGTGCTCCGCTTACACTGTTTGTCTCCACAGACTATCTGCTACCCGTTACCTGGATTTCCTGGGCGATCTCCAATCTGCCTACTTCAGTTCCATATTGTCCCGCCATTCAGTCACCTGCACCTCAGGACAACGTCAGTACCTCTGGAACCAGTTTCTACCCATACCCCCGGTACCCACTGGTTAGCTCTACGTCAACCGCTAACCCTGCTTGTCCGTCTGTCCCGCTGGGTCAGCTACCACAAGTCCGGGGTCTAACTGGAGGTAGCACCCGTGTCCCCCAGGTATCCCATTCTGACCCTGTTCGAGGGGTCTTACCACGGGTGTCTGGGGCTCACATAGTCATGCCCCCTTCTGAGCCCCCCGGATCATGGTCCAGAGGTTCCATGTTTAATTACAATAAAAACGAATGTGAACTTCACCATCTCTGCCTCCGTTTCCATTCTTTACAGATTGCTCCAGCCATGGAACCCGCTGGATCCCAGACACCTTCGTCCATGGAGTTATGACAAGGGGTTACCCTTCTGAGGGTCAACAGGACAAGATCACAACTTTTCTGCACAACTTGTCTACTCGGATCATCTCTTCGACTGCACCTGTCTCTGCCACTGGCATCCAGATATCTAACTGCACAGCAAGTAAAGGTCCTCGCCTACCGGCTCCCAACCGCTTCCATGGTGATCCCGTTCAGTGTCAGGATTTCATTAATCAGTGCACGCTGCACTCTGAACTCCTGGTGCATATGTTTGCTTCTGATCGGGCTAAAGTGGACTTCATTATGTCTCACCTTAACAGAGAGGCTGTCGCTTGGCTGAATTCGCTGTGGAAGAGAATGGATCCTCTGGTTACTAATCTTCAGTCTTTTCTAGAGGCATTCCGCAGGACCGTTGATGAACCTGGTCGTACCACGTCAACAGCTTCGGCTCTTCTTTCACTATGTCAGGAGGCTCGTACTGTGGCCCAGTAGGCAGTGCAGTTCCGTACCCTTTCATCTAAATTATCCTGGAACAATGAAGCCCTGGTGTCCACCTTCTGGGAAGGTATTAGAGGAAGAATTAAGGATGAACTGGCGGGACCGGACGTGCCTACAACTCGGGATGGCTTGATTTCCCTAGCAGTCCGGATAGACCTACGGTTCAAAAATGATCCAAGGAGATCAAACGTGAAAGGGGGTTCTACCAGCCAGTTGCTAGTACTTCTAAACCAGTGGCCTCCTCGACTTCGTTCCCCTCACCTATAGCTATGGAAGTAGATCAAGTCAGCTTTGGTAACCGCCGCCAGGAGGTGCGTCGCCAGGAGGGGAGCTGTTTCTACTGTGGGAGTTCCGAGCTTCTTATCCGCTCCTGTCCAAGGAAGTCGGGAAACTCCAGTGCCTAGGGTCTGTAGGAGAGGCAGCCCTAGGTAAGGATCATCTCTCTCCACCACTGCAAATAACAGTCTCTGTGGTCTTTGGCAAGGTAAGATTTTCAGAACTCTCACCTGGATTCTGGAGCTGCCGGGAATCTCATTCAGCAGGCGGTCGTGGATCGTTATTAGATACCAGTACAACGCCTTCCAGAACCGTTGCAAGGGACATCCGTGGATGGCAAACCCCTGACCAAGTCCATTTGGTTCCAGACTGAGCAAGTGGAACTCCGGGTAGGTTTAACGCATACTGAAAGAATTCGCTTTTATCTGTTGCCTGGTTCCTTTCACCACTTGCTTCACCACTAGCTCCGGATGCATGAACCAGTCTTAAATTGGAAGACGGGAGAGGTTCTGCGCTGTGGAGACTCCTGCTTGGAAAGATGTATCATCCTGGTTCGACCTTTTCTTCCTCCAGCTCAGCCCACTCTCCTGCCGGGCCTACCCTCCTCTTACTGGGCCTTTGCTGATGTCTTTGGGAAAAAAAGAGGCAGAGAAATTACCTCCACACAGGTCGTATGATTGCCCGATTGATCTGCTCCCCGGGAACATCTCCCCTTCGGGGGCGAATCTATGCTCTTTCTCAAACTGAGACTCAGTCCATGTCAGACTACATTCAGGAGAACGTGGCCAGAGGATTGATCCGGAAGTCATCCTTGCTAGCTGGAGCAGGATTCTTCTTCGTGAAGAAAAAAGATGAATCGGTTCGGTCCTGTATCGATTACAGGGGACTGAACCAGATTACAGTAAAGAACAGGTATCCATTGCTGCTTATCTCAGAGTTGTTTGATCATAGGGGGTTCTAAAATCTTCGCCAAACTGGACCTCAGAGGGGCCTACAACCTAATATGTATTCGTAAAGGAGACAAGTGGAAAACCGCTTTTAACACCCAGGATGGACACTACGAATACCTCGCTATTCCATTCGGACTAAGTAATTCACCTGCAGTTTTTCAGGAATTTGTAAATGGTATTTTCAGAGATCTGCTCTATTTCTGTGTTGTTGTTTACCTGGACGACATTCTGATCTTTTCTGCAGATTTAGCCTCCCACCGAAGACAAGTATGTCTGGTCTTACAAAGACTCAGGGAGAACAGACTTTATGCTAAATTTGAAAAATGTCTCTTTGAACAATCCTCTCTGCCTTTGCTTAGTTATATTGTCTCGTCCAAAGGCTTAAATATGGATCCGGAGAAGGTTTCTGCCATTCTTAAGTGGACTCGCCCATCCGGTCTGAAAGCCACACAATGGTTCCTGGGGTTCGCCAACTATTACCGTTTATTTATTGCACAATTTTCCACCTGAATGGCACCCATCTCGGCCTTGACCCGGAAAGGTGCAAATGCCAAGGATTGGACTCCTGAGGCAGATGAGGCTTTTGTTTCTCTAAAACAGGCCTTCTCCTCCGCACCCGTTCTTCATCGACCGGATTTAGATAAACATTTCTTGCTAGAGGTAGACGCTTCTTCCATAGGTGCTGGTGTGGTTCTCACCCAGAAGTCGTTCACCGGTCAGATGGTCACCTGTGGCTTCTTCTCGAAGGTCTTTTCTACCTCAGAAAGGAACTATTCCGTGGGTGATCGAGAATTGTTGGCAATCATATTAGCCCTACAAGAGTGGCAACATCTCCTCGAGGGAGCGAACCATCAGGTTGTCATCTTCACTGATCATAAGAACCTCGCTTATCTCCAATCCGCACAAAGACTGAATCCTCGTCAGGCCTGCTGGGCCTTGTTTTTTGCCTGATTTCATTTTGTTCTTCATTTCCCTCCGGTTGATAGGAACGTTAAAGCCGATGCACTCTCTAGAGCGTTCCTGCCTCCCAATTTTGAGGAAGAACCGCAACATATTGTTGTACCGTCCAGGTTTGTACCCGTAGCCGCAGTTAATCGTGCACGACTTTCCCCAGGGAAGACTGTTGTATCTACCTCGGATCAGAACCGTGTCCTCCAGTGGGGTCATTCTTCCAAGTTGGCTGGCCATGTTATTACTGGAGGCCCACCATGGGCAAAGATGTCCAGGAATATATTGCTGCCTGTCCTTCGTGTGCCCGCAACAAGTCTGCTAAGCATCTGCCCTCCAGGCATCCATTACCTCTTCCTGTTCCTTCAGTTCCTTAGCAGTACATCGCGATGGACTTCATTACTGATCTTCCTGTCTCTTCCAGCTGTTCCGTCATCTAGGTAATGGTGGATGGTTTCTCGAAGATGGCCCACTTCGTTCCATTACCCAGTCTTCCGTCTGCTCCTGAGGTTGCTGACAACATTTCATAAAGCACATCTTCCATCTTCATGGGTTTCCTCTCCACATTGTATCTGACAGGGGCATCCAGTTCACCTCAAAGTCCTGGAGAGCGGTTTGTAAATCTGTGCAAGTGGAACTGGACTTCTCTTCTTCATACCACCCTCAATCCAATGGGCAAGTAGAGAGGACCAATCAAATCCTGACTGGATTCCTGCATCAATTCATCAATGTGCATCATAATGACTGGATCAAATTGCTGCCTTGGACAGAATTCTCATACGATAATCAAGTAAGTGAATCTTCTAGAAAATCTCCATTTCAGATTGTGTTTGGACTCTAACCCGGGATCCCTCTTCCCATCTCTGGATCTTCATTCATCCTTGCAGCTGACATCTTTACTGGGGAATTCTTGAAAGTATGGAGTGACACCAAGGTCGCCTTGGAGAAAGTCTCACAACGTATGAAGAGATATGCGGACAAAAGACGTCTGGATGCACCTATCTTTCGGCCCAGAGATAAGGTGTGGCTCTCCTCCAGGTATATCTGTCTGAAAGTGCCCTCATACAAACTAGGTCCCCACTTCATTGGTCCATTCGAAGTCTTGAAACAGATCAAATATTGTTCGAGAGACACTGCACACTCTAATGATCAATTATGCAAGATAGTGTGAGTTTATTCAACATAACTCAATATAAGTAACACATGGGAGCAATTCTACAAACATAAGGTAAGCGATCAAATTTAGTAACATAACATGACGCTTCGACTCTCCCGAGTCTTAATCATACCATCGCTTGGTATGGTGATAGTAATGCTTAAATGTAGCAAATCCTTAGTTTTAGAAACATGGGTAGTGCTAGTTGATGGTGAGGTAATATAAAGCCCACGGTGGTTTGTTGTCCTGTGTGTGGGACCTGCGATATGCGTCTTGGATAGCGGCGCTCCCGCGCCTTGCTGGCACGGGAGATGCATAATTGATCATTAGAGTGTGCGGTGTCTCTCGAACAATATTTGATTACTGGGACTTTTTTACTCCGTGGCACCTGCACCTCGCCTTAAATTGACTGAGTGCACACCATTGTACCCTATCTTGAAACAGATCAACGCAGTCTCCTACAAATTGAAATTGCCTGCTTCTTTGCGTGTGCCTAACTCTTTCCATGTTTCCCTCCTCAAACCAGTAGTTTTGAGCTCCCTCTTTAAAGACCCAGGTTCCTCCCCTGAGCCCGTCAGTGAGGAGGATGTTTTTGAAGTAAAGGACATCTTGGCCACTAAAAGAGTAAGGTGTAAGATTTTTTATTTGGTGGATTGGAAAGGCTTTGGTCCTTGGGAGAGGTCATGGGAGCCTAAAGAGAATATCCAGGCTCCTCTCCTTCTGAAAAGATTATTTGCATGCTTGAAAAAGAGGAGGTGTAAAGAAGGGGATACTGTTACACCCGGTCTCGTCCCTGTACCTTTTCGGGGTCCCCGTCGGGACTCCTGCTCTGTGCCGGCTCCACGCTGTCCTGCCAGGGCCTCTGCTTCCCCTCCCTCGTCCGCTTCCTGGCCTGCAGCCAGCAGGTCCTCGGGCTGTGTGCTTAGGTTGCACGCTCGCTCCCAGTCTCTTAAAGAGACAGTGCGCATTTTCCAAAAGGTGCTTCTGACCAATGGCGTGTTAATGATTACTATTTCTAGCCCCTCCACCATAGGGAGGGCGCCGGAGCAACAAGTATCCTCAGTTGCTAACTTCCTGTTCCTGCTAGCATGTGCTTTTGTTTCTGAAGTCTCTGTCAGTGCTCCGCTTACACTGTTTGTCTCCACAGACTATCTGCTGCCAGTTACCTGGATTTCCTGGACGATCTCCAATCTGCCTACTCCAGTTCCGTCTCGTCTCGCCATTCAGTCACCTGAACCTCAGGACAACGTCAGTACCTCTGGAACCAGCTTTTACCCATACTCCCGGTACCCACCGGTTAGCTCTACGTTACCCACTAACCCTGCTTGTCCGTCTGTCCCGCTGGGTCAGCTACCACGAGTCCGGGGTCTAACTGGAGGTAGCACTTGTGTCCCCCAGGTATCCCATTCTGACCCTGTTCAAGGGGTCTTACCACGGGTGTCTGGGGCTCACGTAGTCACGCCCCCTTCCGAGCCCCCCAGACCATGGTGCAGAGATTTCACGTTTAATTACAATAAAAACGAATGTGAACTTCACCATCTGTGCCTCTGTTTCCATTCGTTACAGTTAAATGTAGTTTTGAGCACCTTGAGGCATGCAGTTTTTAGAAAGGTGTCACTTTTGGGTATTTTCTGTCATGTACACCCATGAAAGTGACTTCAAATGTGATGTGGTCCCTATAAAAAATGGTTTTGTAAATTTTGTTGTAAAAATGAGAAATCGCTGGCCAACTTTTAACCTTTATGACTTCCTAACAAAAAAAAAATTTGTTTCCAAAATTGTGCTAATGTAAAGTAGACATATGGGAAATGTTATTTATTAACTATTTTGTGTGACATGTTATTTATTAACTATTTTGTGTGACATATCTCTTTCATTTAAGGGCATAAAAATTTAAAGTTTGAAAATTGTGAAATGTTAAATTTTTTTGTTTTGCTATATTTCCGTTTTTTTTTTTCATAAATAAACGCAAGTTATATAGAAGAAATTTTACCACTAACATGAAGTATGATATGTCATGAAAAAAACATTCTCAGAATCAGTGGGATCCACTAAAGCTTTCAAGAGTTATAACCTCATAATATGACAGTGGTCAGAATTGTAAAAATTGGCCTGTTCATTGAATAGCCAATTGGCTCTGTCACTAAGGGGTTAAATTCCTGGATTTAGTCTGTGGTCATTTACTCAGGTGTCTCTCATCCCTAATCATTTGCAAGGTATTTAGCTGGCTAGCTGTTAGTAGTCTGTGTCAGTTGTAGATTTGCTTTAGGTTGGTGTGTCTGCTTGCTCTGTGCTGATCTATGATCTACTGATACCTGACCACGCTTTTGTATCACCCTTCTGTACTATGAGCCTTCCTGGTATCTGACCTCTGACCTCCTAACTACCCTGTCTAACGGCAAGAGCTGCTTTTGCACCAAGTGCAGCAGGTTCTGGTAGTATTGTGCAGTCAATGTCCAGTTGTAAAGTTCATTATAACTTTTATTTTAGCCATTAAAACCCTTAAATGCAATGGACAATAGTGAACTTTGCATGTAATGGAGGTAGCCCCCTTTGTTTTCCCAATGTCATGCCTGCAATGCAATCACTGGGTGTCGATGGTTGTCATGATTGTGGTAAAAGCATATTGGAATGTAATATAAACATAAAATACATACACTGTATCACCGTAATCATACTGATACATAGAATAAAGTAGCGTGAATTGTTGTTTTTTTTTCCATTCCTCCTACAAAAGAAAAAAATGTAATCAAAATGAATAAGTTACACTTGTTAGGCATCATTTCAGTGAACTCATTCTACAAAAATCAAGCTGTCATACAGTTGCATAGATGAGATAATTAAAAATCTACCTCTTTTGAAATGTGACAATAAAAAGGCAAAAATATATACTTTCAAAAAGGGCCCAAAATATCCTGGTCCTGCAGGAGTTACAAAGCAATTACTTTTGTAAATAAAGTCATATCTTCAGAGAACTATTATTGACTGCTCATTTGTTGATTAATTTAGATTATTGTAATTTATTATTTTTATTAATTGCATTGTGAACAATTATTTTGGGACAATTTATTTCTTCCTCTTCCTTGGTTCATTTGAAACAAAAAAGAAACATATGAAACTTGCCAGGAATTTAATACAGAGACTAATTGTGATAAGCAATTGACCTACTTGTTCAGGAAAAGGTTTTCCAGGTTTAAGATATTTATGACCTATTCTCGGGCAGATGACCAAATTATTGGTCTGAGTGCGATCTGACAAAACATCAGATTGCACACGGACCAATGTTATTCTATGGAGCCGTGCACATGTCCAATTTATTTCCTCAGACAGAGAAGGTCCAGGAAAAAAATTGCTTGAATGAAGCCTTGGCACGCAAGCAGGTATTAAGTAAACTATTTTAATTCCAAAATTCAGTACAGCAATGTAAACGATTCGGTCATGTTACTCTGACCTTCCTCAGTGTACTAGAAAAGAAAATTAGATATATCGTATTGAATTCATCAATAATTTGTTAACATAAAATTTCAAAAAAATTATTTTACAAGATATGTTTGCAGAGGAAATATTAAAAGCATATAATAAGACAAAACATCGTCTCATACTGTCACTAAAATTGGTGACCCAAGGTTTGAATAACAATTCAGAAAATAATAATGCATATCGTGTGCGGGGAAGGAGAAAGGAAAAAGGATAAGGATAAAGGTACCGTCACACTAAGCGACGCTGCAGCGATACCGACAACGATCCGGATCGCTGCTGCGTCGCTGTTTGGTCGCTGGAGAGCTGTCACACAGACAGCTCTTCAGCGACCAACTATGCCGGTAACTAGGGTAAACATCGGGTTACTAAGCGCAGGGCCGCGCTTAGTAACCCGATGTTTACCCTGGTTACCAGCGTAAAAGTAAAAAAAAAGCAAACACTACATACTTACCTTCCGCTGTCTGTCCCTCGGTTCTCTGCCCTGTGTAAGCACAGCGGCCGGAAAGCACAGCGGTGACGTCACCGCTCTGCTTTCCGGCCGCTGTGCTTACACAGGGCAGAGAAGCAGAGCGCCGAGGGACAGACAGCGGAAGGTAAGTATGTAGTGTTTGCTTTTTTTTTACTGGTTACCAGCGAAGACATCGCTGAATCGGCGTCACACACGCCGATTCAGCGATGTCTGCAGGGAGTCCAGCGACGAAATAAAGTTCTGGACTTTCTGCAGCGACCAACGACATCACAGCAGGGGCCTGATCACTGCTGTGTGTCTAACTGAACGATATCGCTAGCCAGGATGCTGCAACGTCACGGATCGCTAGCGATATCGTTCAGTGTGACGGTACCTTAACACCTACCCGACTGCTCATATCCTAATGATAGCGTATAGGTGTATAGGCCTGTTTGCAAATCAGTTTGAAAATAAACAGAACTGGATGCAACAGCATAATACATAAAATTGGCAAAATGGACAATATGGAGTAATGTTTTCAGCTGCAGTTTTCCTCCAAGCTCTGGTGCTACAGCTGAGGGTTAATATTTTGTAATGGTAAATCTGCAGGGGAGGTTACCTGCTGATGGGATTCCATCACTGCTATCTTTTCTTGTTTGCACTGTAGAAATTGTCACATTTGTTTGGTTAAGAAGAATGACCATGTACCTGATCTCTGATCTTCATTCCTAGGCACCTCTGTCAGATCAAAAGGAATTGGATTTCCAGATATGTGCTTTCTCTGAATAAATATAAAACAATATAATGAAGAAAGCTTCTATTTCTTTCTTGCTTGGTTTGTGCCATGACCTTGTCTTTGCCTTTCCCTTTAGCAGGTTCAGTGTATGAATCTGTAAGAAATGTTTAGCTGGTACTTCTTTTATACTAAAAAATGACCTTCTATTTACTTGAAATAAAAAATCTAAACCCTGAAAGCAAATATTTGTAGCTTGACTGTTGCAAATCTAACTTTTTCCAATGTTTTGGTATTCCATTTTTATACCTGGATTGTTTTATATATTTTTCTTCATTCCAATTTGCTTTAAATGTCGGTGGCTAAATACTTGGCAGAGACAGAAAACAGAAGGAACTCTATAGCAAAATGAACCCCTCATTACCATTTAGAACAGAAGGGCCTTGCGTTTATTTGACCCTCCAAGCTTTATTCATGACTCAGGCTAGAGTCACGGGACCGTATTTTCTCTCATCAGAGAGAATTGGGCCGATTATGCTAATCAGACGCTAATCAAACTCTAATCAGACTATAATCAAACTCTGATCAGAGTTTGATCAGAGCATGATCATAGCGTGATTAGATATTCCCAGGTGTGGAGAAGATGGAAAAAAAATTTGCACTCCCATTTTTTTTATGAACTCATTGACTTGCATGGCCAAGTGCGATCCGATTTACGGATGCAAATTGTGAATGCCGCAAATTTTTACTCGGTCCGAGGAAAAGGTTAGTCATGTTCACAGCCCCATAGAATAACATCCAAGTGCGATCTAATGTTTTGTCAGATCAAATTTGGATCGAAACTGGTAGTAGTAACAAGTAGTGATGAGCGAGCACTAAAATGCTCACATACTCGTTACTCGAGTCAAGCAAATTGTAATGCTTGGGTGCTCGACCTGCATAGCAAGTATAATGGAAGTCAATGGGAAACTTGAGCATTTTTACATCACAAAAAATAGCTAAGGCCTATATAGAAACCAGCCCTGTCTATACCCTCAGGAAAATTGTAGGAATAGCTATGGAGGATATCCACTAAATTAAAACATAACCTTTAATAAATATATAAATAAAAAATTTGGATCCTAACACGACACATACAAGAACAATACAACGTGCTCAAGTGAACCAGTGCTCGAGATAAAAAATTGGATCGGTCTTACCAATTCTGACGGACATATAGAAAGGATCCCTCAAAGTCCATGAGGGTGGTGGTTCCAGATGTAAAGGGCCAAGGGTAGGGAAGGTACACTGCCACTGTCTTCCCTGTAATCCCTTAGAAGAACTCCTGTCCTGACATTTTTACATCACCCTCATCACTGGAGGCTTGGAGATAATATAAAAATTGCTGAAAATGATGGAAACAGCATTGAAATGGCATGGGAACAGCATGGGGAAGACCCCTGGAAGCTTCTCTGAATCTCAGGTCGCTTCTAGGAACAATGTCAGAGTATTACGCCACTTTTACGGACTGACAATAATACATACAAAACCACAGTTATAATGGCTTTGACTTGAAAAAATGTTAAGAAACATTCTTTCTAGGATAATGACTCATATATAAGCCAAAATAAATAATATAAAAACAAATGCTCCTCCACACATAGGGCTATGTTCACAGGTATTGATTTTGTTGCATTTTTGCACGTTTACATTACTTTCAATGGTGAAAAAAACATTCTACAGGAAGTATAATTTTAGCATTTTAATACCTTATCTGTTCATGTGGTGTGTGAGACATGATCAGACATATCTTGTTTAATTTCTGAAAGAGGAACTCTGAAAGTCACACATTTTTTTTCAGGGCCATTTGGCAGCCCACAATATTTGTAGAGGGCCATCAGGCTGCCCTTACTATTTTTAGAAGGCCAGCAGGTGGCCTTAACTATTGTCAGAGGGCCATCACTTTAACGTTAAATGGCCAGCAGCCAGCCCTCACTAAGCATTTTTGGAGGTCCAGCAGACGGGTATGCTTTGCATAGCCATATATTGGTACTGCAATATAATTTATCCATCTGAGGTGGGAAAATTTTCTTTTTCAAATTAATACTGTAAAGTTTTAAACTTGGAGGGCCAGTAGGCGACCCTCACAATTTATAGAGGGACTGCAATCAGCCCCCACTATTTTTAGAGGGTCAGCAGGTGTCTTGTGGATAGATGAGACCAAGATAGAGTTTTTTTGGTAAAGCACATCATTCTACTGTTTATTGTGAATGGAATGAGGCCTACAAATACAATAACACAGTATTTACAGTGAAATATGGTGGAGGTTCAAAGATATTTTGGTATTGTTTTGCTGCCTCTGGCCCTGGGTGTCTTGACTGTGTGCAAGACATCATGAAGTGTGAAGATACCCAAGAAATTTTGGGTTGCAATGTAGTGCCCGGGTTCTGAAAGTTGAGTTTGCAGGGTTAAAGAAGCACCCAAAAATAGATGGAAACCAAGTACTCGAGAGTTCTGAAGTGGTAATTTCAGCTCCAGTAGTGTAAAGTGCCCCACAACTACCTCTTACATACAGATGCTTGAGAGAAACTGTGAATGGACACATTAAATCAGTTAATTTTGCCACCTTTGATGAATTTCTGAGTACAGAACACCATAGAAAACATGAATCGGTCAATGAGTCCATGTAAAAAAACAGCAGCAAGGCTTAGAATTTATAAGGCAATAATCCCTGACAAGATGCCTGTCATACGCTATACCTACTAAAACGCCTCACCATAAATGAATTGCAGATAAGATAGGTATTATTTTAGAATATAGAAAGAATTTGAACCGGCCCTGAAAAGATTTTCTTCTTGTACGTGGCAGCCACAAATTGTGGAGGAGCACCAGTAACACTGGCAGCTTTGAATAATTTCTGGATACAGATCACCGTAAAAAACATGAATTGGCCAATGAGTTCATGGAAAAAAGCAGCAGCAAGGCTTAGAATTTAAAAGACAACAATCCGTGACTAGATGCCTGTCATAAGCTATCTCTACTGCCACACCTCACCGTAGACAAACTGCAGATAAGAGCGGTATTATTATAACAAAATAGAATCTATTTGAATTACCCCTGAAAAAAGCAATTAGTTTAATGTAGCTGCACCAGGAACTGTTATTTCATCAACCCTGCTGGGAAATATAGTGGAGTGTTTTTTTTCATCTATTCAGCCTGATATGGAGGAAACCAGGATCTGTACTTACTGTACAAACTTTCCTGTTCCACCTGTGAAATCCTGTATGAAGTGTGAGAACTCCCTATGTGACGACCACCTGACAGCCCACAACAAGTCAATAGATCATATACTAATATAACCCTCCAGCTCTTTTGATTTAAAACATTCTCTCTTAACTAGAAAAAAACAAAATAAAAGTTCACATTACTAAGGAGTGGGTCTCCTAGACTACTAAAGCGTATGCATTAAGTGTAAGCGCTGAAAAACATTTACCCCTGGGGAAATACATATATAAAAGAATAAACATACACCATATAAGGTACAAAAGGTGAAATGGTGCTATCAGAACGAACTACAGTATTCATATCCGTGCACCAGCCGGACTCTCCCTATCAGATATAGCACATATGAAAAAATGGAGAACGGTCCAGAAATATCAAAAATAACAATTTTATTGAATAAATAACAACTAATCAAAAGTACAAAATACAAAATATAAAAGACTAGGATCGGGAAAAAGGGGGCCCGAAGTCCCGACCAAAAAGATGGAAAAAATGGCCAGCATGGGAAAGACACACAGGCTAAGTGCCATACATAAATAAAGGAACCCTGAGTAATAAATCCGTTTGAGTCCAATGACTATTTACATCAGATATGTAGTGCGCACTACCTTCTGACAACACTCCGGTTCATGTATTATCACATTTGCTTACCCATGCTTCTGCCAGGTCGGGATCAATGCCCCCTGCCGCCACCGACGCGCGTTTCGCCTTCTTTGTCAAGGTGCGGTAGTGTGCCAACTGTCCCACCTCTCCTAAATACCCCTCAGATAACATGCTCACACGTGCGGCGCATGTCCTCAGACGCGAACGCCGGTGCTTGCATCACTTCTGGCACAAGTCCAGCACGCGAGCCAGGGCAGCAGGTAGAGCGCCGCTGGATCTCAGGCGCTGACATTAATGTGCCTAAAGCGATGCCCCAGAGCGCATCGATCCCGGACATGCGCACATGAGCATGAAAAGATGTTCCAGACAGGGGTAAACAAATATATTTACGCAACAAATCTAACTCTAATATTGGAACAAAACAAAAATAATAAATCCTTACTATGTAACATAAACGAGCCATATATAAAGAAAGAAAGACTAACCCCTATAAAAAACAAAAAACCATAAATAATAATATAAGCATGAAGAGAATACTAATAATACCAAAGTGAGTAAATACGAAAATCAATAATAATAAATCAAAAATCGAAAATATGCACAGTGAATGTGTATATATATGAAGTATACGTTTGACAATAAAAAATGCAAAAAATGCACATAAGATACGTACAATAAATATACAAAGGGGTGTATATCATACACTAATATAATAAACAGCATACAATCTGTGAACAGATAGTGACACCAATTTTAGACTCTTCCACTTAAAGCATCAAAAATTGTGAACACAGTGACGTCAGTGTAAAACTCTTCCTCTTATGCCAGGCTCAGATGATCCAATAACGGATACATAAAAATGCATCCATATATGCGAACATAGATGCTGTAAACTACAAATATAAAGAAAAGGAACAAATTAGATTATAGACAGAACACACAATAAAATAAAAAGAGCACAGAACGGGAGGCACCAGTATTGTAAATAAGAACTAAAGCTCAAGTTTTCATTGAGATCTGCCGGTGACATTGTGTTAAGTGTCACAATCCACCGGCATTCTCTCTGAGCAAGTAAACGTCCTACATCACCCCCTCTTATACCAGCATGAATTTGATCGATACCCCAGGCTCTAAAGCCCCCTGGGTTACAATCATGTTTAAGGCGAAAATGTTTAAGGACCGATCTCAAGGTGCTCACATCCTCCACTCCCCGAGCGGCCACAATGTCTCTCACATGCTCGCGAATGCGAACACGCAGTTCGCGTGATGTAAGCCCAATGTAGACAAGGCCACACGGACACATCGCATAGTACACAACAAATGTTGATTTGCATGTGATATAATCGTTGATTTTAAATTCTTTTTGGCCATCAGATGATTTGAAGGATGTGGCACGCTTGAGGTTCCTACACGCCAGACATTCACCACAGGGGAAGAAACCTTTTCTCTGAATGCCAGTCTGAAACAACTTAGGTGGCTTAGCGACATAGTGGCTTTTCACCAAAATGTCGCGTAAATTGTTAGATCTCCTAGCTGTCATGAGGGGATGAGGTGGAAGGCATTTCTGGAGAGTAGGGTCCGTTAACAAAACGGACCAGTGACGATTCAAGATAGATCTCATCAAATCCCACCTGTGATTAAAAGTGGAAATAAAACGTAACTCACCATCTTTTTTCGATTTACTTGTTGTCCCTGTGGACACCAAAGCCCTCCCCCTATCCACCAGCAGACCATCCCTAGGAGTACTTTTAGCTCGTAAATACCCTCTCTTGATACATCGTCTGCTGTAGCCTCTATCCGTGAGGCAGGCTGTGTATCTTGGGGAGCGTTTCACGGATAGAGGCTACAGCAGACGATGTATCAAGCGAGGGTATTTACGAGCTAAAAGTACTCCTAGGGATGGTCTGCTGGTGGATAGGGGGAGGACTTTGGTGTCCACAGGGACAACAAGTAAATCGAAAAAAGATGGTGAGTTACGTTTTATTTCCACTTTTAATCACAGGTGGGATTTGATGAGATCTATCTTGAATCGTCACTGGTCCGTTTTGTTAACGGACCCTACTCTCCAGAAATGCCTTCCACCTCATCCCCTCATGACAGCTAGGAGATCTAACAATTTACGCGACATTTTGGTGAAAAGCCACTATGTCGCTAAGCCACCTAAGTTGTTTCAGACTGGCATTCAGAGAAAAGGTTTCTTCCCCTGTGGTGAATGTCTGGCGTGTAGGAACCTCAAGCGTGCCACATCCTTCAAATCATCTGATGGCCAAAAAGAATTTAAAATCAACGATTATATCACATGCAAATCAACATTTGTTGTGTACTATGCGATGTGTCCGTGTGGCCTTGTCTACATTGGGCTTACATCACGCGAACTGCGTGTTCGCATTCGCGAGCATGTGAGAGACATTGTGGCCGCTCGGGGAGTGGAGGATGTGAGCACCTTGAGATCGGTCCCTAAACATTTTCGCCTTAAACATGATTGTAACCCAGGGGGCTTTAGAGCCTGGGGTATCGATCAAATTCATGCTGGTATAAGAGGGGGTGATGTAGGACGTTTACTTGCTCAGAGAGAATGCCGGTGGATTGTGACACTTAACACAATGTCACCGGCAGGTCTCAATGAAAACTTGAGCTTTAGTTCTTATTTATAATACTGGTGCCTCCCGTTCTGTGCTCTTTTTATTTTATTGTGTGTTCTGTCTATAATCTAATTTGTTCCTTTTCTTTATATTTGTAGTTTACAGCATCTATGTTCGCATATATGGATGCATTTTTATGTATCCGTTATTGGATCATCTGAGCCTGGCATAAGAGGAAGAGTTTTACACTGACGTCACTGTGTTCACAATTTTTGATGCTTTAAGTGGAAGAGTCTAAAATTGGTGTCACTATCTGTTCACAGATTGTATGCTGTTTATTATATTAGTGTATGATATACACCCCTTTGTATATTTATTGTACGTATCTTATGTGCATTTTTTGCATTTTTTATTGTCAAACGTATACTTCATATATATACACATTCACTGTGCATATTTTCGATTTTTGATTTATTATTATTGATTTTCGTATTTACTCACTTTGGTATTATTAGTATTCTCTTCATGCTTATATTATTATTTATGGTTTTTTGTTTTTTATAGGGGTTAGTCTTTCTTTCTTTATATATGGCTCGTTTATGTTACATAGTAAGGATTTATTATTTTTGTTTTGTTCCAATATTAGAGTTAGATTTGTTGCGTAAATATATTTGTTTACCCCTGTCTGGAACATCTTTTCATGCTCATGTGCGCATGTCCGGGATTGATGCGCTCTGGGGCATCGCTTTAGGCACATTAATGTCAGCGCCTGAGATCCAGCGGCGCTCTACCTGCTGCCCTGGCTCGCGTGCTGGACTTGTGCCGGAAGTGATGCAAGCACCGGCGTTCGCGTCTGAGGACATGCGCCGCACGTGTGAGCATGTTATCTGAGGGGTATTTAGGAGAGGTGGGACAGTTGGCACACTACCGCACCTTGACAAAGAAGGCGAAACGCGCGTCGGTGGCGGCAGGGGGCATTGATCCCGACCTGGCAGAAGCATGGGTAAGCAAATGTGATAATACATGAACCGGAGTGTTGTCAGAAGGTAGTGAACACTACATATCTGATGTAAATAGTCATTGGACTCAAACGGATTTATTACTCAGGGTTCCTTTATTTATGTATGGCACTTAGCCTGTGTGTCTTTCCCATGCTGGCCATTTTTTCCATCTTTTTGGTCGGGACTTCGGGCCCCCTTTTTCCCGATCCTAGTCTTTTATATTTTGTATTTTGTACTTTTGATTAGTTGTTATTTATTCAATAAAATTGTTATTTTTGATATTTCTGGACCGTTCTCCATTTTTTCATATGTGCTATATATAAAAGAATGTTCAAGATAGGCTTCTAAAAATTTGTAAACGTGGGCATCATAAATACTCATACAAATTTTAAAGAGAGGGTAACACGATCAGCCTGTTGATATGGTGGTGGATTAGGAGGATGACACAAAAAAGATGAAATCCTGAAGTGTATACCCATGTTTAGGAAAGAGTGCATGGGAATACACCAGAAAAAAATACTGCATTTGAGTTTATGCTCTGCTGCTGTCATCTGATGGTGTAGAGAAGTCTGGCTCAATCCAGCCCTTGTTCATTTTGATAAGAGTCAGCATTTTCAATTGACAGGTGGATGCGCCTATTGATTATAATACCCCCGGAGGCACAAAAAACCCACACTGACAAAATGCTAGCAGCAGTGCAGGCCAGGACCTCCAATGCATAGATAGACAGTTCATGCCATGAGAATACGGAAAGGTTCCGTCTCCACAAGCCTAAACGGCAACATTTCCACAATTGACCACTTTGTGTCTCTGGCCACCCCAATGCTTCTTCCTGCCTGTTGTGGTGCTGTGGATCCCTCCCTCTGTGCGCTGCTTTCTTCGCTTTACATGTCACCTTCTTGGGTTGGGTCAGTGGCTTCGTCGTCTACCACCTTGTCTTCCTCTCTCACCCTGGTCCTCCTCCTGCCTTGCTGATGTAACACCACCACTTGTTAGCAATTGTGTCTCATCATCATCCAGCTCTTGCGACAGTAATATTGCATATTCCCACCATTGTGATATAGTCAGCGTGTCTGTTCAAATGTTTGAGCATTACTACATGCGATTTCCTCATGTGCTGCTTGAAATGGGCAGCACAAGAGGCCAGAATCTATAAATGGAACTGTGAACAGCCCTTCAGCATGTCCAAGTGTGGGATCACTTGTCTCTGGGCACTCGACATGGTGGGAGGAAGGATGATCAGGGGGAGGATTATGTGGTCCAGAATCATGACTACTGAGACTGGACTGCGTGGAAGACAAGGTGGTGCTGGCAAAGTGACTGGAAACATTATAAGCTATCTATCCAACAACCTTTTCACACTGGTCTGGATTCAAGAGTGGTGTTCTGCGCCCCCCTACAAAATGGGACATGACGTTAGATTGACATGATGTGTGTGTTTGTTGTGCTCCCGCAGCATGCACAGTTTTACCTTGCCCATGGACTCTGTGCTCACCATCAACATCACGTTCACTTCCCCTTTCCTTACCATGCGCCTTGCCCATTTTAAATTACGTATGATATATCCCTGTTGAGAAAATGTTGCACTATTACAATGGCAGAAAAATTTGCCCACTTAAGATGGACTTTTTAGACTGCAGTTTAAATATAGCGATGTTATTTCTAACCAAACAAGTTTTTTTTTGGTGTTTTTAGGCAGAAGTGTAGCACTATAAATGCTGTATAAAATTTACTGCTGGAAAAAATTGCAGTATTTTAATGTCAAGAAAATTTGCCCACTTCATATGGACATCTTAGACTGCAGTATCATTTTAGTGATGCTATTTCTAACCAAACAAGTTTTTTTTGTGTTTTGAAGCACAACTAAAGCACGATAAATGTCATAAAATTATACTGCAGGAAAAAATTGCAGTATTACAATGACAGGAAAAAGTGCCCACTTCATATGGATGTCTTAGACTGCAGTATCAATATAGTAATGCTATTTGTAACCAAAGATTTTTTTTGTTTTGAGGCACAACTGGAGCACGATAAATATTGTATGAAATTTCACTGCTGAAAAAAATTGCAGTATTACTATTGCAGGAAAATTTGCACACCTCAGATGGATTGGTTAAGCAATATAGCAATGCTATTGAGATCCAACCAAGTCTGGCTGTATGCTTTTGATGCACAACTGTCGCAGTAAAAAAGCTGTACAATATTTCCCTGTTCAGAAGAATTTGCAGGATTAAGAGCAAAATTAATATTATTAGCCCTGATAAGGGATTTTGGTATGACTTGTAGGCTGCAGCATAAAGGTCATGCAATTCACCCTATCCTGTCTGTGAGGGTTTGGCTCTGTAGTAGATGAGGGTTCACACACAGGATTCAGTTCGTTAATTCAAAACAAACAGGTGGGGTATAAAAAGTTGATAAACTGTCAGGATTATCTTCCAGTACAAAAGGTATAAAAGAGCAAATATGGAAAATAACCAGTTCATGCATGGGCTCAGCGGTTTAAATGTCCGCCCTTTTCTCTCAAACTCCAACATGATTTGAGCGGCACCTGCAAGGTCTTCTCACCTTGCAAATACACAGCCCCCATAGAGACATCCCCAGCTGCCTTAAATCAGACCTTCCAAGACCTGGACTAGAGGTAAGTGAGCAGTCAATCCCACCCAGCTTTTTTAACTGCTCTTAAAACTTGGACCCACAATCCGGGCCCATTAAACACCTCTCAGCACTATGTGTGCTGGAGCCTGCTTCTCAGGGTCCTATGTCACCAAGGCTTGGCACCTCTGGGACACATACTTCCCATCCACGATCTGTCCTACACAATCCCTTCAGCAAAATCTCTCCCTAAGTGCTGCTAAAAGCAGTATTACTATTGATTATCATTAGCCCTAAGAAGGGTTGTTGTATTTAAAAATGTGAATGAGGTTAAATCCCTGGCTAATATGCAGCTACAATTTTGACCATCTTTCACCAACAGCCCTCCCTATGCTGCCTGTGTCAGGGCTACAGTTTGTCATGAGTCTTATATAGACCTGATGACGCTATACAGCCAGTCAATCACAGTAATGCCACAACCAAGATGGCTACTGCATTACAGTGGCTGACAGACAATCCCCAGATTTTTGTTAGTTGTCTAAAAAGGGTCAAACATGTGGGGCATGGACTTGAGCTCCTTCTCGAGCATTAAAAAAATACTCGCCGTGTAACGAGCATCCCGAGCACACTGATGCTCAAACGAGTAACGAGTAGCGATGGGCTTGCTCGCTTATCACTACTGACGAGCCTTTAGGCTAATTTTCCACCCAATATTAAGGGTTCCTTTAGAGAGAAACATTCTCACAACCTGAACCTAAGGCCGGTTTCATACGTCAGTGGCTCCGGTACGTGAGGTGACAGTTTCCTCACGTACTGGAGCCACTGACACACATAGACACAGTGAAATCAATGCATCTGTGCAGATGTCATTGATTTTTTGCGGACCGTGTCTCCGTGTGCCAAACACGGAGACATGTCAGTGTTCGTGGGAGCGCACGGATTACACGGACCTATTAAAGTCAATGGGTCCGTGTAAAACACGTACCGCACACGGACGTTGTCCGTGTGCAGTCCGTGTGCCGTGCAGGAGACAGCGCTACTGTAAGCGCTGTCCCCCCACTGGTGCTGAAGCCGAGATTCATATCTTCCCTGCAGCAGCGTTTGCTGTAGAGAAGATATGAATAATCGTGTTTAAAATAAAGGTCCATGTCCCCACCCCCCTCCCACCCCCCTGTGCACCCCCCCGCTGTTATTAAAATACTCACCCAGCTCCCTCGCTGGCTGGCGCTGCTTCCTGTCCTGGCCGCACCTTCTACTGTATGAGCGGTCTCGTGGGGCCGCCGATTACAGTCATGAATATGCGGCTCCACCTCCCATAGGGGTGGAGCCGCATATTCATCACTCTAAATGAGCGGCCCCACGTGACCGCTCATACAGTAGAAGGCCAGGACAGGAAGCAGCGCCAGCCAGCGAGGGAGCCGGGTGAGTATTTTAATAACAGCAGGGGGGCGCACAGGGGGTGGGAGGGGGTGGGGACATGGACCATTATTTTAAACATGATTATTCATATCTTCTCTACAGCAAACGCTGCTGCAGGGAAGATATGAATCGCGGCTTCAGCACCAGATGCAGGGGACAGCGCTAAACTTTAGCTCTGTCTCCTGCATGGTGCGTGTGGTACCCAGTGGGCACACGGGCGGCACACGTGTGCCGCTCGTGTGCCACACTGATGTGCCACAGAAACGCACCGGCAAACGGACACGGATAATTCCGGTACCGATTTTTCCGGTACCGGAATTATCTGGACGTGTGAGACTGCCCTAAGGAATAGGACTAATAAGAGATGAGCCTCCAGTCTCATTTCCTGATCAAACCAAGCTTAGATACTGATTCAAATGTATTACAAACTTTCACAGTTGAACATTTTCTTCTTACAAATTAAAACCTTTCCCTACGATGATTTAGAATTACTTGCTTATTTCTGTTTTTAGCTTTTTCTATCTGGTAGAAGTTCCCTGAAATAGGAATATTTGATGGTTTTTACACTTCTAACACGACTTTGAAACGCTGCCCTATCTTCTGATTCATGCCATCAACAGCGCCATGGCACTATCATTATTCTCTCCGTCTCCTGTCTGTATAAATAAATACATTAGCCCTATAATAATTAGTAGGATTGCCCCTGGCTCGTGTAGTGCCAAGTGAGTACATTTTTGGAGAATTACTATAACTGTGACAAAGATTGAATTTTTAGTTTTTGTGAGAAGTTTATTTCCGTTTGACAGTCGAGGTCCTGTCGAATTCTCATACTACTGTTCCATTTACAGTTCATTAGTACCTTCAAATATTTTTTTGCAAAACAAAAATGCTGTTTGTTTCTCTGCACACCAGAGAGATTTTGAAAGCGGTTCATCCACTATTAAATCTTTGAAGAAGTCTCTCGTTGGTCCATTAAAAGATTTTACAGCCTGCACTGAATCAATAAATGTGGATAGCAAGATGAGCAGAGCTCTTAAAGCATGGTGTGACGAGCGAGCTCAGCCTGTGGTCTTATGTACAAATCTACTTGTTATTCAGAACTGATACGAAACCAATCAAAATGAAAACCTTGTAGTGAAGCAACAAAGTATATAGCCAGAATCCCTTTATCAAGTCTAAATCTGAATAACCTCCAAGAGCAGCTTTATTTAACTAATATTCTGAGCCATGCATAGTCTAATGATCTGCTTTACACACAAATAGAGCCTCTCTGCACTCTTTTAAAGAAGATTGTGTTTAGGGAAAAAAAGGTAGGTTTGGGGTAAAAAAAAAAAAAGTAATTTATTTTTAGTGATGAGAAGGCGAGATGATAATATGTATTTTGTAAAGAAAAACATTAAAAAGTATTTTAGAATCATCTGATATTCTTGTATCACCGTGAAGGTAAAAAAGCTAGTATGGGCATTCATATACAACATACTGTCTCATGTCCAATCCCTAAATAGTTTTTAAAAGGGATAAGAAAGAACAAATGTTTTGTTTCAAAATTAGTTTTTAGCAGAGTAATAGCAAAAAACATTCAGGACAAGACTATATTTTAATAAATCATTGACTTATGCTGGGATTGCATTGACCTAATATTCATGGTTGACTTCCTTACATTTCTCCAGCACACATTTCAATTATTCTGATTTTTAAGAGTTGATATTTTTAAAGGGAATTTGGCAGCAGATTTTTGCTATTTAATCTGAGAGCAGCACAATTTAGAGGGAGAGATTCTAATTCCAGGGATGTGTCACTTGCTCAACAGCTTGTACACAATCATTGTTTTATCAGCTGGAGATTATCACTGTAGGACTACGTGTGACGTGCAGGACAGTCAGGCAAATGTGTGTAACCCCAGCTTCACCACTGATTGGCAGCTTGCTGACAATACACATTGGACGCAGGAAGCTCCCAATCAGGGGTGTGGGCAGTGTTATATACAGCTCAGCATTCTAAGCACTCTACAATAGAAAAAACAGGGATTCTAGCAAAACTACACCAAGCAGCCTAGCCACTACATCATTCGGCTCTCGGATTACATAACAAAAGCTACTGACATATTCTCTTCAATATGACCTTATCGGAAACACATTCCTAAAAACAATATTTTGCTCATGATCACCAGTTGTATTTTTTTGTAATTCATTTTTCTGTCTGGTTTTTCTGCTTTTGCTAATGGACTTTCTGTCAAATTTATCAAAATGAATGAATTTTGAGGAAATTAAGATTTGCTGTCTCTTTTACTTATTTTAAATGTAAGAGTCAGACGGCCGTATAAATCAGACTGGCTGTCGACTGTCCTGACCTGAGTATGACAGCATGTATTTCTATGCAGCTGTCACACTTGGGTCTGGAGAGCATCTGGCCAGTAAGGGCATTGCGTTGTGGTCCTTGTCCAAGTTATATGGCCATCTGACTCTTCCCCAAGTGTATTATATCATCTTTATAATAAGCTTTACAATGTCACACACTGTTCTTCACCTAACTAGATTTTGTGCTCCACTACGGGACTGGAGTATTATTACACAAAAATTTAGAGAGATTTTGAAAATCACAAATTATGAATTAGCAGAAAACCACCTTCTGATTGTCTAACAAACCCTAAAAATGATGAGAAGTGAAAAAAAAACCTAAATGTGGTTTTGAATACCTTGAGGGGTGAAGTATTTTTAAATGGGGGCACTTTGGGGCTTTTTTTTGACATACAGATCCATTTACATATAGCTCCCTATATACAGTATGAACCCCTACACAGCTCCCTAGATACAGGATGAGTGCCTATGTAGCCTCCTATATATAGTATGAGCCCCCATATAGACTTCTAAATACAATATCAGCCCGGACATAGCAGCCTATATACAGTTTGAGCCCTCTTATAGCCTGCTATAGATAGTATAAGTATGAGCCCTGTATGGTCCAGTCCCTTATTTATTTTAGGGCTACTTTGAGTATGGAACACTCTGAACTATGACTAAGAACCAGTCGGGTTGAAACACATAAGGCCATGAGACTCTCGGGTTACTTGCCTTTTTCTAAGCTAATGGTTTTATACCATAATTTTAACCATGTTATACATTAAAGTTTTTTGTTTTTAAATAATTATTCACGAATAGATCTGTTGCTGGATACCTTTCTCTCTTTGATTCTGCTCGTTTTCTGCTAAGACTAACTTCTTTCTGTGCCTGGCCATTCTACTACTGTGAGCTGGATTTTTTCTGCAAAGTTTTTTTTGCTCTGCTATATACAGTATGAGCCCCCATATAGCCTTTTATATACAATATGAGGTCCGTATATCCTTAGATATACAGTATGAGCCCCTATATAGCCTCCTATATACAGTTTGAGGCCATATAGCAGCTTATATACAGTATGATCCCCCATATAACCTCCTATATAGAGTATGAGCCCCATATAATGTCCTATATACAGTATGATCCCCATATAGCCTCCTATATACAGTATGAGCCCCTAAATAGCTGCCTATATATAGTATGAGCTCTTACATAGCTGCTTATAAACAGTAAGAGCTGCCATATAGCCTCCTACATACAGTATGAGCCCCACATAGCATCCTATATAGAGCATGAGCCCGCACGTAGCCTCCTATATACAGTATGAGCCCAGCCGTAGCTCCCTATATACAGTATGAGACCCCATATAGCCACCTATATATATAGTACTAGAAGAAGAGCACCGAGTTGCCCGAGCATAGTAACTAACTGTGGTTAGATATATATAATAAATCATAATGATTACCGTATATTTCAAGCGAACCTGTCATCAGGATTTTGTTAAGTAAACTACAGGCATTGTTAGGTTGGGGCTGTTACACCGATTAAAATGATACCTGGGTTGGAAAAATCAATCTTATGTTTCTTTTTTTAATATGTGTTTGAAGTTTTAAGTTAATAAGATGCTGGTGCTTCGGGGCGTGCCAGTATGTGGATCTTTTTTGGTGCTCTGGCCTCATCATGATAATTCTGGGCTTAACCTGCAGTGACGTGCTTCCTGTTTTAAATACAGCGCCTGGGCATTTAATATTGTGGTCTTCAAAAAAGAAAAATTTAGCTTCAACAAAACGGTGCTGGCGCATGTGCAATAGCATCTATTGGCAAGCAATGCTCTCAATCTGCACATGCACAGCCCACTGTGTTTTGAGGACCAGTGTGGGAAGAAGAAAAAGAAATTGTCGCTGTTGAGCATAGCAACGCTCCCGCACTGGTACACGGAACACAACCGGCGCCATTTTGTTGAAGTAAATTTTATTTTTAGCACAATATATTTTTTATACTCGTCCTTCGCAGTCGAAGATGACCATTGCTTCAGGGTTAGAAGAAAATTAGTAGTTATGGGTCCGGAGATGGCTGATGAGGCAAATCGCCCACATACTTGACATTAGGAAGCAGATGTGGTCAGTACACCAGATTTTGCTTGTGCCTTGCGGACTGCACGCTTTCTTTTTGAGTACAAAATTTTCCTATCTTCAGTTGCACGTGCTCCTGAGGTGATCCTGCCCCGCCAACCTGGACGATCCAGGGCAAGCTCTTCCCATTCGTTGATGTTGACTTCCAACCCCTTAACGACTGAAGATACATCTTTTAACGGCGGCAGTTAAGGGGCCTTATTTCTCCTGCACCTCATGCTCCTTCTTTTTACACAGCCTCCTCCTGCACCTCACGCTCCTCCCTTATACACAGCATTTTTCTGCAGCTTTTCTCCTTTATAGTAATCTTCTCCAGCAGCACCTCACACTCCTCTTCCATATAAAATTGGAAACAATTGATCCCGAGAGAAATTGCACTAATTGCAATAAAGAGTATTGTATACACAGCCTACTTCTTCTGCAGCACCACACTTTTCTCCTTTAGACCTCTTTCACATGTTATTTGGTCAGTATTTTTACCTCAGTATTTGTAAGCTAAAACTTGGAGGAAAACAATCAGAGGAAAAGTATATTAGAATCACGTCATCACTTTTGTATTTTTCTCCCACTCGTGGTTTTGGCTTATAAATACTGAGATAAAATTCTGACCAAATACTGAACGTGTGAATGGGCCTTATACACAGCCTCCAACTGCAGCGCCTCACTCTTCTCTATACACAGCCTCATACTGCAGCAGCACCTCTCTTCTTTAATTTTCCCATCGTGCTTTTCATTTTTCCCCTCTCATCTCTCATTTTCCCCTCACACCTCTCATTTTCCCCCTCACTCCTCTCATTTCCCCCTGACACCTGTCATTTTGACCTCATACCTGTCATTTTCCGATCACCACTATTTTCCTCTCCTCATTTTACACTCACCCCTCTTCATTTTCCCCTCACTCCTCTCATTTTCACCTCACTCCTCTCTTCCCCTCACATATGCCCAGTAACTTCCTGTTATGAGCACGGCAGTGTAATCCATGAGGCTCCTCACTTTCCCTTGATGTCATGCCTCACAGGAGCAACTCCATTCTAGACACAACAGAGCTAGATGTGGCCTGTGCTCACACTGATACTCTGAAGGCGGTGGCCCTGATTGTAGCTCACAGTGGCTGGGACATCACAGCCAGTGAGTTTTGAAGAGTTGCTTTCGAGGTTTCTCCACCTGTGTGCGCCTTACAACGTGGGCTGTGTGGACGGGGCTTTGTGTGTGGAGTGAGTGTGGCTATGTGGAGTGGGCGGGGTTATGTGTAGTGGGTGTGGCTTGATACATACACACACTCAGCTTTATATATATAGATGAACCCCTACATAGCCTCCTACATACAGTATGAGCTCCTATATAGCCTCCTATATACACTATGAGCTGGCATGTAGCTGACTATGTACAGTATGAGCCCCATGTAGCATCCTATATACAGTATGAACCCACATATAGCTGCTAATATACAGCATGAGCCTCAATATAGCCTCCTATATACAGTATGAGCCCTCACATAGCTGCCTATATACAGTATGAGCTCCCACATAGCCTCCTATATACAATATGAGCCCCTACATAACTTCTAATATACAGAATGAGCCCCCACATAACCTCTTATATACAGTATGAGCCCCCGCCTAGCCTCCTATATACCGTATGAGCCAGCACATAACCTCCTATATACAATATGAGCTCCCATATAGCCTCCTATATACAATATGAGCTCTCAAATAGCCTTGTATATATAGTATGAGCCCCCATAGCTACCTATATACAGTTTGAGCCCCTATATAGCCTGTTATACACAATGTGAGCCCCCAGATAACTCCCTATATACTGTATGAACCCACACATCTAGAAACCTATATACGTTATGAGCCCTCATATAGCCTCCTACATACAGTATGAACCCTCACATAGTCCATATATATAGGCACACATTCCATTCACATGTTAATAAAAAAAAAAACTACCACATACTCACCTCTCTCCTGTTTCCCTGGTCCTCTTCTCTGGTCCCCGAGGCTCCATTTTAACTTGTGGCAAGTAAATGCAGGTGCACGCCGGCTGATGATGTCATTGTGCTGCACTTCACAGCAACGGGAGCTCCCCTAGAGCTGTGCTGCTATTCTGTATTGTTGGCAGTGGAGCTCCAGGAAAGCTCCCTGCCATTATATGTGCGCCACCAATGTCGGTGTACAAAACATTATACTGAGGGCTATCTGGCTATGGGATCCCTCGGGGCATGGGCGCTTTCCCTAACTGCCCTCATTATCATCCACCTATGTACTCCCCTTTGTGATATGAAAAAAATATTGTCAAAAAAATTTAAAAATATATTTAACACAAAACCTGATTTAAATAAGAGTTTTGTTCTGATGATACATTCCCTTTAACCCCTTAATGACCGCCGAAATGACTTTTTAATGGCAGCAGTTAAGGGTACTTATTCCTGAGAAATAAGGGTATAGCACCCCCAGTGTTGGAAAATTTCCAGGGTCTCGGCTACTGGGGGTAGCTGAGACCCCTGGAGAACATGATTCGGGTAGGTTTTACTGTCCCCAGTGATGCAATCACTGTTATTCACCGAATAACGATGATCGCATGGGGCTAGGGTTAGAATTGGGGTTAGAGCTACGGTTAGGGTTGGGGTTAGAGCTAGGGTTAGGGTTGGGGCTAGGGTTAGTGTTGGGGTTAGAGTTAAGGTTAGGGTTGGGGCTAGGATTAGGGTTGGGGCTAGGGCTAGTGTTGGGGATAGAGTTAGGGTTGGGGTTAGAACTAGGGTTAGGGTTGGGGCTAGGGTTAGTGTTGGGGCTAGGGTTAGGGTTGGGGCTAGGGTTAGTGTTGGGTTTAGAGTTAAGGTTAGGTTTTGGGCTAGGATTAGGGTTGGGGCTAGGGCTAGTGTTGGGGCTAGAGTTAAGGTTGGGGTTAGAACTAGGGTTAGGGTTGGGGCTAGGGTTAGTGTTGGGGCTAGGGTTAGGGTTGGGGCTATGGTTGTGGTTACGGTTGTACTGTTGGGGTTATGGTTGTGGTGTGGGGGGTTATGGTTGTAGTGTTGGAGTTAGGGTTGTGTTGGGGTTAAGGTTGTGCTGGAGATATAGTTGTGTTGGGGTTATGGTTGGGTGTTGGGGTTATGGTCGGGGTGTTGGGTTAGGGTGGTATTGAAGTTGGGTTTATGGTTGGGATTAAGGTTAGGGTTGGGATTAGGGTCAGTGGTAGGGCTGTGTTAGGGTTGGAGTTACAATTGGGGGGTTTCCACTGTTCAGGTACATAAGGGGGTCTCCAAACGGCACATGGCACCCGCCATTGATTCCGGCCAATTTTGGGTTCAAAAAGTCAAACGGTGCTCCCTCCCTTCTGAGCCCTGCCATGCTCCAAAACAGTGGCTTTCCCCACATACGGGGTATCGGTGTACTCAGGAGAAATTGCACAACAAATTTTGTGGTCCATTTTCTCTTGTTACTCTTGTAAATATAAAACGTTTGCGTCCAAAGTACATTTTTTTGTGAAAAAAGTAAAATGTTCATTTTTACCTTCCACATTGCTATAGTTCTCGAGAAGCACCTGAAGGGTTAATAAACTTCTTGAATGTGGTTTTGAGCACCTTGAGGGGTGCAGTTTTTAGAATTATGTCACTTTTGGATATTTTCTGTCATATTGACCCCCATTACTCACTTCAAATGTGAGGTGGTCCCTAAAAAAATGGTTTTGGAAATTTTGTTTGAAAAATGAGAAGTCGCTGGTCAACTTTTAACCCTTAACATCCCCCCCAAAAAAGTGTTTCCAAAATTGAGCTGATATAAAGTAGACATGAGGGAAATGTTATTTATTAACTATTTTGTGTGATATTACTCTCTGATTTAAGGCTAAAAAAATTAAAAATTTTCCAATTTTTTTTGCCAAATTTCCATTTTTTCATAAATAAATGCAAGTCAAATCAAAGAAATTTTACCACTAACATGAAGTACAGTACATCACGAAAAAACATTCTCAGAATCAGTGGTGTACGTTGAAGTGTTCCAGAGCTATAACCTCATAAAGTGAGGTCGGAATTGTAAAAATTGGCTTGGTCATTAAAGGGAACCTGTCCTTCCCCCTTCCCCAGCGTTTTTAACTAAAAGAGCCAGCTTGTGCAGCACTAATGCTGCAATCTGTGAAGGTGGCTCTTCTTTTTGTGCTCCCTTCCAGAGCTGCAATATTAATTTTTATAATTTGCTCGCCATACCTTTAGTCTGTCGGGGGGCACGTCTTTTCCCCCAGACACACCGCCTCCCAGCCATCAGTCAGCCCCTCCGTGTGCCAGGCACCGCCTCCTCTGTCTTCAGTAACGTACCTGGCACCTGCGCTGTGCTTTCCTTTTTCGGGCATGCGCCGTTTGCGCTGTCGTTCGACTCACATCACCTGATGGAATTCCTCTCGTGCCTGCGTGTACCCGAGGCTTGAGATCCTACCCCGCAGTGTGAATAAATTAGAACACACTGCGGGGCGGGATCTCAGACCTCGGGTACACCCTGGCGCGAGTTGAATTCCATCAGGCGATGTGAGTCAAAGGGCAGCGCAAACGGAGCATGCCCGAAAAAGGAAAGCACAACTCAGGCGCCGGGTACGTTACTAAAATCAGAGGAGGCGGCGTGTGGAGGTGCTGACTGATGGCTGGGAGGTGGTTGTGTCTGGGGGAAAAGACTTGCCCCCAGGACAGACTAAAAGTATGGCGCGAAAATTATAAAAATTAATATTGCAGCGTTGGAAGTGAGCACAAAAAGAAGAGCCACCTTCACAGAATGCAGCATTAGCTGCTTCACAAGGTGGCTCTTTTAGTTAAAAACGCCAGGAGGGGGGTAACAGGTTCCCTTTAAGTACAAAGTTGGCTCTGTCACTAATAGGTTAATATTATTTCTGATCTACTCCCATAATTTCTCTGAGTATAGCGATTTTTGTTTGTTCTGACGTTTTCTAACCCTATTTATTTCAGTTGTTCAACATGGATGGAAATATCATTTTCATGCCTACGAACATGTTCGGGATGTTTCTTAAAAATCCAATATACAAATATCAAGAGGAAAAAGTAGAGAATACTGACAAGGCAAAGATCATTTTTTCATTCTGCCACGGAGCTTTATTTCAATGAAATCTCTCTTAGAGCCACTATTTTTCTACTTAATCATTCATACCTTGTCCAGTTAGCCTGAGTGGTGCATTATTCTGTGTTTTTGGCACCAGCTACACTTTACTGCTCTGGCTCCTGAATATATTTTATGAAAATGTTTCAATAGTAACACAAAATGCGTCTTCGAGATTTCATTTATTTTCCTGCTTCAGCATTACTCAACTGAGAAATGTTAGATTGGGGTATAGTGAAGATCCTACAACTTTGAGGCATTAACTTTCATCCCAGTTTGTGATGCCGAGATCTCTATCCCAGGTTTTAATATTTATCTCTATATAAACCTATTGTTAGGCTACATTTTCTTGTGTTTTCCAGTTGAACATATTTCTCAGCACATTCAAGAAAAACATTTAAAGAGAAATTATTTCATTTTTTTCCTCATAAATTAGTAATACACATGAAAATAAATAACTTTGTAATATATCTTATCAGAGAGTTCTGCTTCTTTCTTTTCCTGGACTGATCTTCAGTCTCAATTCACACAATACAAAGGTGACATCAACCCCACAAATATGAACCCCACAAGCAACAGAATTGGTGTATATAAAAGATCCGCATTTTCTGGGCGTCTGCGGGCTGCTATTTTAGGCTGGGGGGGCAATATTCATAGAACCTTACCCGTCTGAGAATTACAGACCCCAGCTGTCTGCTGGTTGTCAAAAATGGGGGGGGGGCAGGGGGGGTGTTAATATTTTGAAATCAGTTATTTAAATAATATGGCATGGGAACCCCTCTTTTCTTGATAGCCAGACTTGCTGAAGCTGACAGCTAAGGGTTACAGCCCCCAGCTGTGAGTTTTGTCTGGCCAGTTATCAAAAATACAGGTGAACCCATGCCACTTTTTATTTATTTATTTACAGCGCAGGAGCCGTCTGATGAATACTCATATCAGCAGCCCCTGCTCTCACTGTTATTAGCGGTAGCATGTGTCGGCTGATGGGAGTAGTAATCCCATCAGCCGACAACAATAACGGGAACCATGGCTGTCTGACCGGCGGTGATGATCTCATGTGCATGACAGCACGACAAACATTGGATGTTCAGGCCCCCCATTCAAGTGAATTGGTTCAGGGTTCGGGTCCAGTCCAGGTACAGTTCTGGTACCTGAACCTGAACTTTTTGTAACTGTTTGGCCGAACTGGCCGGACCCGAACATCCAGGTGTCCGCCCATCTCTAATAACTACACTTTAAAGGCAATCTGTCAGGTGATTTATGGTTTAGGCAGCAAGACTCGCAGCGTAGCTGGACAATTGCAACCAAGTTTATTGATCTCTGAAACGCTCCAACAGATCAGCCTCGTCAGGCACTGCCTCCGGTCAGCTCTTTCCATTACTTCAGAATGTGATTGACAGGTTTTGCTATGCACACAAAAGGGAGGGACCTGTCAATCACATGCAGCAGCACTGGGAGAAGGTAGCAGGGGGTGGTGTTGAAATAGTCTGGAACGTTTCAGACAATATTTTACCTGGCTGCAAATCCATTTTTTTTTAAGATTATTGCTTTATTTTTTAGGCTACTACTTGAAGATTTCTGGGTGTTTGCTGTGCAACACATTACTGAGTACAAACTTGCTGGTAGAATCTACGTATGATCTCCACCACCAAAGCACCAGTTAGCCTTTTAGTTATTATAGTGAATTCCTTGTCTGCTATCTCCATAACACACTTATCATTTAACTCTTGTTCCAAAGCTTATGTTAGACATCTTAGCATATTGTCTCAGTATGAAGCAATGTGATGTCTTCATGTGTTTGTACTTTGTAATGTTTGTCTGAGGCAGTCAGCTTAATAAGTCGGTTTAGAAAGGATCTGGACTTACAGCGGTGCCCCTGGGTTGCATCCACAGAGTGGCTGCTGGCTGGATGAGAGAGACTGAGACAAGTGGTGTCATACTAGTTGGGTCAGTAACAGGAGGGACAAATCTTTTTAGATTTGAATTTAGTAGGATCATCAATTTTTCTATAAAAAATTTGATTAGCAGTGAATCTCAATTCTGCAAAGCTTCAAAATCATTTAGCGGAGGGAAACCACAACAACCTTGCTTTTCACATAACGACTAAACGATTACAAAAGCTTTTTATTGAACTGTTCAAAAATGTGCCCTTCATTTAGGGAGCGGAAACAGGTTAGCGGTTTTCAAAGTGAAGAGGCAATGGCTTGTTAACAGGTTGTAAATAAAATATCCCACGTTTGGGAGCTGTTTCATGTTTGTGTACCTGGAAGAGCGTACACTTCCCAGCAGCAGTACAGTATAGCTATACAGCACAGATATATGGACAGCAGTATTGAATAGGACAGCGCAGGCAGAGTAGGGCCAGCCACACAGCATAGCACTATAAAGCACATTGGGCAGCCAAGTGACATGTATTAAATTGCAAAGCGTTCACATTTGCTGGGATCTGTGAATTTCAGTGCAAAGTCCATTTGAAACCGATTGATTCGATCACCTCTAATAGCCAGAGAAACAGTCATCAGATACCAGAATGTCAGTCAAGAATAAAATCAGACAAGGCTGGGTCAAAATCAGAATATGAGGTCAGGAAACAAA
This sequence comes from Ranitomeya imitator, assembly GCF_032444005.1. Lineage (NCBI taxonomy): Eukaryota > Metazoa > Chordata > Amphibia > Anura > Dendrobatidae > Ranitomeya > Ranitomeya imitator. Next base: position 107,334,697 of record NC_091282.1, on the reverse strand, counting down.
TAGGGACACATTCACCAATAAAATTCCATAATAGCAAAGCAGTAGTAAGGAAGCAAACTACATCAACTGGCAAAGAGTATAAATAGGATGTGATACAACCCCATAAGGCATAGCAGGATGCTGAGCAGCACATACATTCTACCCGATTGGGTGCCATAACATGGCAGAGCCACAGCAGTACTATTAGCGGGCTAATTCCTGCCCCACCCAGTGATGTCAGCAATGCCACCTCCTCCATCATCACAGCCCGCTGAGTGAATTTGGTGGCACCTGGCGACAGAGACATACGTTACTGGAGCAGGTCCATAGGTAGGGATATGACATTTTAGGTTTTTGCTTGCCTGTTACATGTTGGATTCTATTAATATGTGCAAAAAATAGGAAGAGAATGTTTTGTTATTTTATTTTACCTTCAGAACCTGGCACAAGGGGGTTACTATGTGCAAAAAAAAATTTAGTACATTTTTGTTTCACATTATAAAAGTTCTCTAAAGAATAATTACTGGGAATTATATGCCTCCTATGGGGTATACAAGTCCACTCATTTTATATCTATATTATTGCAGACATCAGCAATCTTAAGACACTGTATACACATTGGGCTAAATTTGCCTGAATCAGCCAATATCGACATTTTGACTGGCAATCTAATGTGTATGGAGCCCCCTTAACAGATGATTTTTGAGTGAGATAAGGATTTGATATTTCCAATTTTGGACTACCAATCCTTTTGTTCTCCAAGAGAAAAGTTGCTGCCAAAAAATGTCTATCTAAAGTGTAAGGGGATGCTTTAGACTACTTTTCTCTTCATATTGCCATTGTAATAGGAAAAACACACACAACATTAGGGAATTTCAGTATTGAAGGATTATAGAGCTTAGCAAATCTATTTAGTCTTTAGCGTTGACTTCATACCTTTAAATTGCTTCAGAAAATTAAGTGTTTTTTTACAGTATATTATTGAAATTACACATGTTTTGTTATACACATGTTCATTTCCTTTGTGCGTATTGGAATAACACAAAAAAAAGAGGAAAAAAGGGAGATTGGACATAATTTCACACAAAACCGAGAAAAGGATGGGACAAAATTGTTGACACCTTTCCAAAATTGTGGGTAAATAACTTTGTTTCAAGCATATGATGCTCGCTCAAACTCACCTGTGGCAAGTCACAGGTGTGGACAATATGAAAATCACACCTGAAACCAGATAAAAAGGGGAGAAGTTGACTCAATCTTTGAATTGTATGTCTGTGTGTGCCAAACTAAGCATGGAGAACAGAAAGAGACATAAAAAAGATAGATTGCGTTTTTTCAAAATGTATGAGAGTAAAGGTATCGTCACACTCAGCAACTTTACAACGAGAACGACAACGATCCGTGAAGTTGCAGCGTCCTGGATAGCGATCTCGTTGTGTTTGACATGCAGCAGCGATCTGGATCCCGCTGTGCCATCGCTGGTCGGAGCTAGAAGTCCAGACCTTTGTTTAGTCGTCAGGTCGGCGTGTATCGTCATGTTTGACATCAAAAGCAACGATGCCAGCAATGTTTTACATGGAGCTAACAACTAGCGAGAACGATAAGTGAGTCGCCGTTACGTCACTGGATCGCTCCTGCATTGTTCTGGTGTTGCCGTGTTTGACGTCTCTACAGCGACCTAAACAGCGACGCTCCAGTGATCAGCGTCGCTGAGTGTGACGGTACCTTAAGCCAAAATCCTTCTGTGAACGTGTGCAAGAAGGTGGTTGAGCTATCATACAGCTCCACCCCGAAGACATCAATGAATTTAATGTACATGTGTGAAATGTTTTCTTGTGGTAACAAGTGTTAAATTCCTTGTGCGCTGCAGCACTCAAGGTCACAAGATGTCACTGTCTTCCTCTTCACTCTTGTACAGAACTAGGTGAAAGGTTAAGTTTTGCCCAGCAACAGTGGAACAGAGATAGTTATGTGAGAATTAACTGAGTGTGTAAGGAGGTTGTTTTCCCTGCTCCTTACCTGGAACCACTTAGTCCGACAGTTGGGTTGTTGGGGGGAGGACTTTCTGCCCTGGACAGAGGGGATCATGTGACTGCTGGGAACAGAGAGGAAGCGAGAGGGATGTGGTCAGAAAAGAGCGGGAGAGCAGAGCGCGCGAGACAGAGGGGACAGCGTGCCAGAGAGAGAGCAGGCTGCAGCGCCGTGCTCCCTGAGAGAGAGTGCTCCCCATGAGGGCACTGAGGTTGAGATACCAGCCGTAGTGAAGGCTGGATGTGAGAGTGTGGACTTGGAAGCCTCCATAATCAGAGAAGACCTATCCCCTGACAGTGACCTGAGCGCGCAGCCCCGATGACCGCAGTGACAAGCCAGGACCCCTGAGTGTGACAAGTAAACTGCTCAGTGTGTGTGTAGCATTGCTACTGCAGAAAGACTGCCAGGCTAATATACAGAGACTGTGCAGCAGAGTGGCTGTGTTACTTCCTGCTTCCAGCTTCACTGGAAGAAAAGACTGCAAAGACTTAACCCCGGAGTCTCCAGTTCCCAGGACACAGAGGAGAGACTTCAGGATCTCAAGCGCTGCTGGTGACTGTACCCACATTGGAAAAGGACCCTCTGGTCAGGACCTCCCTGGACTAATAAGTTACAAGAACACTCATTAACCATTTCGATTCCGCTTAACTGTTTACTGTTTGCTTTATCTCTATTAACCCCCTGTTTACTCCCTGCGAGGAGAATCTTACTCCTTTTAATAAATTCCCCTCAACAGTTGGTCTATCTGTTCCGTGGTGACATACTCAGCCCTGCACTCTATTACACTTGGCGTAGTCGGCAGGATGTCACACGGTAGCACGGAAAGGGTAGACCAAGCAGCTGGGGGAGGCCCCAGGTCTAGCATCTCCCTGGGAGCCATGTTGGTTAACCTGCCAAAATTCTCGGGGAGCAATGTCATGTTGTGGAGTTGGACGGAGCGCATCCGAGGGATGATGCGGATGCATCCTACGACTCCAGCTCTGCAGGCGGAAATAGCTGTGATGGCCTAGAGGGGGATGCATGGGACTCTGTTATGTTCAGACCCCCCCAGGCGAGAGATACCCTGGACAAAGTATTACGTATACTTGAGGAGACGCATGGGGACCCCACTGACGTAGGGGAGCTACACATGCGACTGTTCCGCCGGGTACAAAGAGAGGGGGAGACCGTGATGCAATATATGAATGCCCTGCAGGAGCTTCATACTGCCTTTATATGGAAGGATGGCGCAGGTGTGGGGTCAGTTGACGTTATGTTGTGAGACCAACTGGTGACAGGCTTGCGGGATGTGTTGATGAAACAGGCCCTGCGAGAGCGCATGCATGTAAAGCCAGATATGACCTTCTCTGAGGTCGGGAGTGAGGCACGCATGCGCGAGCAAGAGCAAGGAGTCGTAGCGCCAGTGGGGAAGGTATGGAGCGGGGAGGTAACCGCCCCTCAATGGGTAGAAGACTTGAGGAAGGAGGTTAAGCGGGTCCGTGAGGAAGTGGCTGAATATAAGAAGACCCCTGCTGCAGAGTACAGCCCTCCGGTGCGAGAAAGAGAGACCGCCCCCCAAAGTGAGACTAGTGCCGCTCTGCGAAGAAGACTGCCGACATGCTACAATTGTGGAGCACCCAGTCAGAATGAAGAGGAGATGACATGGACCCGGCATTCCCAGTTGAAGATAAGAAGAATCTGGGAAGAGATTGAGAGTCTGGGGAAAACCCTGACTGTCATTTTGGGGACCAGCGGCATACCCCGAGGTAACGTGTGGAAGCAGCCAGAAAGAGATAGTGGAGGTGTAGCATGAAGAAGGCTTTAGTGGTGGCCCCAGAGTGTAACTCCATATCCTGGGATGAAGAGCAACCGCAGGTGAGAGATGTCTCCCGCCGAGGACGACGATCCAGACTAAAGCTCCCTCCAGACAGATGCAGACGTGAGTGCTGGTCGTGCAGAAGGGTGGGACACATGTCCAGAAATTGCCCTAGCCGAGAAGAGCGGTGGCAGAGATCCGCTCACCATTCTGAGGGTCCTGCTAACTGGAGAGAATGTCGCCCCTGGAGGGAGTGGTACGGCAGGAAGAGAAGAGCCCCACCTAGAGCAAGACAGTACCACAATGTCAGATGCCCAGGAGAAGGGGAGAAAGTGCCAAGTGTTCCTGCGATGCTCGTTTTCAAGGTCCTAGTCGATGAGAAGGAGGAACCACTGATGTCGTCCCCTGAGGTGAAGAGTGTGCTGGCTGTCAGCTCACAAGTTCCTGATCAGACAGAGGAAATGGAACAGCTGTGTGAGACAGGGTGTGTGGCTGAGAAGCTCTGGGAAGTGATGCCTGCAGAGCCCGGCGCAGATGATGAAGAGTCCGGCCTGCATGGTCTTAATTCATCTGATTCTTGTTTCGACGAGAATGCTCCTGTCAAAGAGAGGGGGAGCTATGGAGAAGAATTACTTGTACGAAGCCCCCAGACTGAGAAGCCCGGGCAAGAAGTCCCTAAAGTTTCCGATAATGACAAGGAAAAGGACGAATCGCCTATGCAAGCATCTGCTGGCGGCCAAATCAAGAAGCAGAAGTAAAAAGAAGAGGACAGTGGATGCCGTTGGAAACTCTAATGTGACAACACAAAATTCGTCTGAGGAACTTTCTTCTATGGCTGCTGATGAAGTAGAGGAAGAATATCGCAACCTGACTGATGAACAACTCCTAGACTATTTAGTTTGGCAGTATGGGAAAGAAGAAAGGCAGAAGGAGATGCAAGAATTGCAGGTATCTGACTCCCCTCAAAAGAACAAAGAGAAGCACGAAGACGTATCCCCTGACAGTGACCTGAGCGCACAGCCCCGGTGACCGCAGTGACAAGCCAGGACCCCTGAGTGTGACAAGTAAACTGCTCAGTGTGTGTGTAGCATTGCTACTGCAGAAAGACTGCCAGGCTAATATACAGAGACTGTGCAGCAGAGTGGCTGTGTTACTTCCTGATTCACTGGGAGTAAAGACTGCAAAGACTTAACCCCGGAGTCTCCAGTTCCCAGGAGACAGAGGAGAGACTTCAGGATCTCAAGCGCTGCAGGTGACTGTACCCAAGTTGGAATAAGGACCCTCCAGTCAGGACCTCCCTGGACTGATAAGTTACAAGAGCACTCGTTAACCATTTTGATTCCGCTTAACTGTTTACTGTTTGCTTTATCTCTATTAACTCCCTGTTTCCTCCCCGCGAGGAGAATCTTACTCCTGTTAATAAATTCCCCTCAACAGTTGGTCTGTCTGTTCCGTGGTGACATACTCAGCCCTGCACTCTATTACAAGTGTAAGGATATCCCATAATGGGTAGGAGCTTTGGGAAGCTCTGGGTAGTCAGAGATTTTGTAGGAAGTTCAGTGAGTCAGTTTAAGTTAAAAGGAGAGTCTGGTGTGGAACAGAGATAGTGTGGAGCTGAGAGCCTCAAGGCAACAGTAACCATTACAGAGCTTTAAACGCGACTGAGATCCGGTTCAGCATGCAGGTGGATGATACTCACTAGTGGGAGAAGTAAAGGAAAAAGTAAGTCCAGTCCAGCGCTGAAATTTCATCTCCCGAGATCTTGGTACTGAGATCTCCATCTCCACATGTGCCGCCCCCCGGCGGCAATTTTCTCGAAGTCCACCGCACAGTAAACCATTGAACTACGGGGACTTTGGCCTTTCACAAAATGTCGGCAGAGCCCACTGCACCACCAGAGACGCCTGCAGCAGCACTGGACACCACTGCAGCACCTCCAGGCACCACTGCAGCACCACTGGACAACCCCTCATCCCAACCTGTAGCGTGCAGCAACGGTACCAGTAAGGTATATCCGCATTATAATGGATAATGGATATAATGGAACTAGAGAGAGTACAAAGGAGGGCAACAAAATTAATAAAGGGGATGGGAGAACTACAATACCCAGATAGATTAGCGAAATTAGGATTATTTAGTCTAGAAAAAAGACGACTGAGGGGCGATCTAATAACCATGTATAAGTATATAAGGGGACAATACAAATATCTCGCTGAGGATCTGTTTATACCAAGGAAGGTGACGGGCACAAGGGGGCATTCTTTGCGTCTGGAGGAGAGAAGGTTTTTCCACCAACATAGAAGAGGATTCTTTACTGTTAGGGCAGTGAGAATCTGGAATTGCTTGCCTGAGGAGGTGGTGATGGCGAACTCAGTCGAGGGGTTCAAGAGAGGCCTGGATGTCTTCCTGGAGCAGAACAATATTGTATCATACAATTATTAGGTTCTGTAGAAGGACGTAGATCTGGGTATTTATTATGATGGAATATAGGCTGAACTGGATGGACAAATGTCTTTTTTCGGCCTTACTAACTATGTTACTATGTTACTATGTTACTTATTATAAGACGCACCCCCATTTCCCCCCCAAATTTAGAGGAAAAAAGTGCATCTTATAATCCGAAAAATATGGTATATGTCTAGAATTGTGTAGCCACTGTCTGATAAATGCTGCTTGTTGATCAGGCACCATGTATGAGCTGTCAGGTTTCCTTTAAAAAGGTTGGCACAATGGACTCAACTGCAAGTGAGTAGCACAATTTTCATTAACTCCATGTTCATAGCAGATTCATTTAGTAACTGTTATACTGGCCGGAGTATAATGATACAATGATTTATGTTCTACAGAATTATGATCATATTTTATAACATAACCAAGATTTAATGTGCGTCAGTAAAGTGATTCAAGAATGCATAAAATGTAAATTAACTTGTGGTGTAAAATACAATCAGCAAGTATCTGCAAGAAGTTTTTATTAACACAGAGCTGGAGGGATCTGTGAAAACAGCTGGTTGATCAGATGGCCTGAAAAATGCAAGGTCTGATAAATGATTTCTTTTTGTCACAAAAGTACACCATTCAAGGACAGCATAATGAAGTTCACCTGACATCACCATGATTAAGTGAAAAAGAATTGTTTTATAAACCTCAAATCAACAAAAAAAAATATCAGTTAAAGAAGTTGTCTAACACTTTATTACTAATTGTGAAAATTTCCAGTCCGGTGGAAACATTATAAAAAAAGAAATCTACTGGACCAAAGCCACTATTCCAAACTCCTGGCTTTCTCTTCCAGTAGGGAGGGGGACAGAGGGAAGTTTATTAGTGGAGGCATCACATGAACCTGCATAGCCCAACTCCAGCCTTCACATTCCAACATAGCTGGATAAGAGATTGTTTATCTGACGCATTGTGAAGGCTGTAGCCATCTATGTTAGCTGCAGCGGTCGCATGATGCCCCCCACACAAGAAGGAACTTTGAGACTGGCTGGGAACACAGTGTGCAGTGTAAACAAGTGTGTTTATAACTTTCTTTATAATAATACTAGCTATTGAACCCGTTCTACGCCCGGGTGGCGAGCATTTATATTGGTATATGGTCTCCATCCTGTTATGTGCTGCTCCATCCTGCGTCCCCATCCTGTCATGTGCTGCACCCATCCTGCGTCCCCATCCTGTCATGTGCTGCACCCATCCTGCGTCCCCATCCTGTCATGTGCTGCACCCATCCTGCGCCCCCATCCTGTCATGTGCTGCACCCATCCTGCGTCCCCATCCTGTCATGTGCTGCACCCATCCTGCGCCCCCATCCTGTCATGTGCTGCACCCATCCTGCGTCCCCATCCTGTTATGTGCTGCACCCATCCTGCGTCCCCATCCTGTCATGTGCTGCACCCATCCTGCGTCCCCATCCTGTCATGTGCTGCTCCATCCTGCGTCCCCATCCTGTCATGTGCTGCACCCATCCTGCGCCCCCATCCTGGTATGTGCTGCACCCATCCTGCGTCCCCATCCTGCGTCCCCATCCTGTCATGTGCTGCACCCATCCTGCGTCCCCATCCTGTCATGTGCTGCACCCATCCTGCGTCCCCTTCCTGGTATGTGCTGCACCCATCCTGCATCCCCATCCTGGTATGTGCTACACCCATCCTGCGTCCCCATCCTGTCATGTGCTGCACCCATCCTGCGTCCCCATCCTGGTATGTGCTGCAACCATCCTGCGTCCCCATCCTGTCATGTGCTGCACCCATCCAGGGGCCTGAGCAGGCGGGGACACCGGCGCGCTGTGGGGGTCAGGTGCCGGTATCGCCGCCAGCTCAGGCCCCCCAGCACTTACTATATTCACCTGTCTGTCCCGTTCCAGCGCAGCGCGCCGCCATCTTCCCGGTCTCCTGGCTGTGACTGTTCAGTCAGAGGGCGGCGCCGGCGCGCATTAAGCACGTCATCGCGCCCTCTGAACTGAAGGTCACAGGCCGAAGACCGGGAAGATGGCGGCGCTCAGCGGTGGAACGCAGGACAGGTGAATATGGCCGATACTCACCCTCCTGGCGGTCCCTGCTTCTCTGTTGGAGATCGCGGTGTGGGTTCAGTGTGAACGCATACTGCGATCTCCCGGGAGCGTCACTCTGTGAGGCCCAGACTGCGCCGGCGCTTGCACTTGCGCAGTCTATAAAGGCTTTGGACAGAATGACGCTCCCAGCGTTATATTATAGATATAAATATATGTATATACTGTATATATAAAAAATTAGTGGCCGACAGTGTTGGCACCCTTGAAATTCTACCAGAAAATTAAGTATTTCTCCAAGACAATTATTGCAATTACAGATATTTTGTTATACGCATATTTATTTCCTTTGTGTTTATTGGAACAACACAAAAAACATATGAAAAAAGGCAAATTGGACATAATTTCACATAAAACCCCAAAAACGGTCCTAACAAAATTGTTGGCTCCCTCAACTTAATATTTGGCTGCACACCCTTTGAAGTAAATAACTGTAACTGTAATAAATATCAATCGCATCCTATAACCATTAACAAGCTTCTTACACCTCTCAAGTGGAATTTTGGACCGCTCTTCTTTTGTAAACTGCTCCAGGTCTCTCATTTTTACAGGGTTCCCTCTCCCAACAGCAATTTTAAGATTTCTCCACAGTTGATCAATGGGATTTAGATCTGGAGTCATTGCTGGCCACTTCAGAACTCTTCAGCACTTTGTTTACATCCACCCACTTCTGGGTGCTTCTTGAAGTATGTTTGGGGTCATTGTCTTGCTGAAAAATCCATGACCTAGAATGCAAACCTAGTTTCTGACAATGGCCATTTTGACTTAAAATGCTTTGGTAATCTTCGGAGTTCATGATGCCTTGCACACAGTCAAGGCACCTAGTGCCAAAGGCAGAAAAACAACCCCAAAACATTTGATACCGTTTTCGGTAAACATTACAATGATGTGCTTCACCAAAAAGCTCTATATTGGTATAATCTGTCCACAAGAAGATTTCCCAGATTTTGGCTTACTTACTAGCTTTTTAAGTCTCTGTGTCAACAGATTTCCTGTCAAAGCGTTTCATTTCATTCAAATGTCAACATATAGTTTGCACTGAAACTGATGCACTCTGAGCCAGCAGGACAGTTTGAATTTCTTTGGAACTTGATTTGGGCTCCTTATCCACCATCCGGACTAACCTTTCATCAATTTTCCTCTCCCATCCACCTTCAGGGAGATCAGCTACAGTGCCATGGGCTGTAAAATTATTAATTATCTGGCACACCATGGATAAAGAAACATCAAAATTGCCACTGCACTTGGGGACACTTTCAAAGTTTTCCCAATTTTTCAGACTGACTGACCTTCATTTCTTAAAGTAATGATGGCCACTCATTTTTCTTTACTTAGCTTTTTTCTTGCCATAATACAAATTCTTACAGTCTATTCAGTAGGACTATCAGCTGTGTATCCACCAGACTTCTGCTCAACACAACTGATGGTCCCAACCTCATTTATAAGGCAAGAAATCCCACTTATTAAACCTGACAGGGCACACCTGTGAAGTGAAAACCATTTCTGGTGACTATCTCTTGAAGCTCATCAAGAAAATGCCAAGAGTGTGCAAAGCAGTCATCAAAGCAAAAGGTGGCTACTTTGAAGAACCTAGAATATAAGACATATTTTCAGTTGTTTCACACTTTTTTGTTAAGTATATAATTCAACATGTGTAAATCCATAGTTTTGATGCCTTCAGTGTGAATTTACAATTTTCATAGTCATGAAAATACAGAAAAATCTTTAAATGAGAAGGTGTGTCCAAACTTTTGGTCTGTACTGTATATATATACATAAAATCATTAATGTACACTCTGCACCCCATAACGACTGAAAAAAACAGAAATGTAGACATTTTTTCAAATTTATTAAAAAAGAAAAACTGAAATATCACATGATCATAAGTATTGATACCTTTTGCGCAGTATTGAGTAGAAGCAACCTTTTGAGCTAGTAGAGCCATGAGTCTTCTTGTGAATGATGCAACAAGTTTTTCACACCTGGATTTGGGGATCCTCTGCCATTCTTCCTTGCAGATCCTCTCCAGTTCTCCAGTTCCATCAGGTTGGATGGTGAACGTTGGTGGACAGACATTTTCAGGTCTCTCCAGAGATGCTCAAATCGGTTTAGGTCAGGGCTCTGGCTGGGCCAGTCAAGAATGGTCACAGAGTTGTTCTGAAGCCACTCCTTTGTTATTTTAGCTGTGTATTTAGGGTATTTGTCTTGTTGGAAGGTGAACCTTCAGCCAAGTCTGAGGTCCATAGCACTCTGAAAGAGGTTTTCCTTCAGGATATCTCTGTATTTGTCTGCATTCATGTTTCCTTCAATGACAACCAGTCATCCTTTCCCTGCAGCTGAAAAACACCCCATGGCATGATGCTGCCACCACCATGTTTCACTGTTGGGATTGCATTGGGCAGGTGATGAGCAGTGCCTTGTTTTCTCCACACATATCGCTTAGAATTATGACCAAAAAGGTCTATCTTCGTCTCATCAGACCAGAGAATCTTATTTCTCATAGTCTGGGGGTCTTTCATGTCTTTTTTCGCAAACTCTAGGGACTTTCATATGTCTTGCACTGAGGAGAGACTTCCGTTGGGCCACTCTGCCATAAAGGCCTGACTGGTGGAGGGCTGCAGTGATAGTTGACTTTGTGGAACTTTCTCCAATCTCCCTACTGCATCTCTTGAGCTCAGCTACAGTGATCTTGGGGTTGTTCTTTACCTCTCTCACCAAGGCTCTACTCCCACGATTGCTCAGTTTGGCTGGACTGCCAGGTCTAGGAAGACTTCTGGTGGTCCCAAACTTCTTCCATTTAAGGATTATGGCGGCCACTGTGCTCTTAGGAACATTGAGTACTGCAGAAATTATGCTGTAACCTTGGCTAGATTTATGCCTTGCTACAATTCTGTCTCTGAGCTCCTTGGCCAGTTCCTTTTGACCTCATGATTCTCGTTTGGTCTGACATGCACTGTGAGCTGTGAGGTCTTATATAGACAGGTGTGTGTGCCTTTCCAAATCAAGTCCTATCAGTTTACTTAAACACAGCTGGACTCCAATGAAGGTGTATAACCATCTCAAGGAGGATCACAAGGAAATGGACAGCATGTGACTTAAATATGAGTGTCTGAGCAAAGGGTCTGAATACTTATGACCATGTGATATTTCAGTTTTTCTTTTTTTTAAATTTGCAAAAATTTCTACATTTCTGTTATTTTTTAAGTAAAGATGGGGTGCAGAGTGTACATTAATGAGAAAAATATGAACAATTTTGAATTAACCAAATGGTTGCAATGAAACAAAGAGTGAAAAATTTAAAGGGGTCTGAATACTTTCCATACCCACTGTATATAAAGCTGAGTGTGTGTGTATGTGTGTGTATGTATCAAGCCATGCCCACTCCACATAGCCCCGCCCACTCCACATAGCCACACTCACTCCACGGGCGGAGACACAGTCACCTCGAAAGCCACCCTGCAAAACTCACTGGCTGCGATGTCCCAGTCACTGAGAGCTACAATCAGGGCTGCCGCCTTCAGAGTATGAGTGCATGGCAGGGTCTGAATACTTATAACCATGTGATATTTCAGTTTTTCTTTTTTAATAAATATGCAAAAATTTCTACATTTCAGTTTTTTTTTCAGTCAAGATGGGTTGTAGAGTGTACATTAATGTGTACAAAAATGAACTTTTTTGAATTTACCAAATGGCTGCAATGAAACAAAGAGTGAAACATTTAAAGGGCTCTGAATACTTACTGTCACGGCCTCGGATACTTACCTTCCTTCCTCCATACCTCGGCGTGTTCCCGACTTGGTCCCTCGCCGCTCCTCGTCCGACTTCTCTGGATCGCGGCGCTTTGGCACTTCGTGCATGCGCGGTTGCACTTTCTCCGTCACTGGGTTCCCTGGGAGGTCACGACCCGATGGCTCCACCCCAACATGGCGGCACCCACCGAGTATTTCTTCCCAGCGTCTTCTGAGGTAAGACGCCTGTGCTTCTATGGTGGTACGCTGGAATCCTTGCCAGCGCTCTCTTCCGTCCTCAGGCTCCCTTTGTCTTTGCTGTGCCTGCCCTGTGTCTCTGCAGTGCCTGCCCTGTGTCTCTGCCATGTCTGCCCTGTGTCTCTGCCATGCCTGCCCTGTGTCTCTACCGTGCCTCCCCTGTGTTTCTGCCGTGCCTGCCCTGTGTCTGTGCCGTACCTGCCCTGTGACTCAGCCATGCCTGCTTTGTGTCTCAGCCGTGCCTTCCCTGCATCTTTTTTGTGCCAGCCCGGTGTATAGTCTTGTCCGCCAGTTATACCCTTATCTGCCAGTCTCTACTATTTTTCGTTTTCTCTTTTGCAGCATCGTACCATTCAGTGTCTGGTTCCCCGGATTCCACTCATTTCCCATATTTCCAGTTCTCCCTGCTCCTGTCCACTCCGTTCTTTCCCCAGTCTCTTCTCAGGACCTGCCTGTTACATAGTAACATAGTAACATAGTTAGTAAAGCCGAAAAAAGACATTTGTCCATCCAGTTCAGCCTATATTCCATCATAATAAATCCCCAGATCTACGTCCTTCTACAGAACCTAATAATTGTATGATACAATATTGTTCTGCTCCAGGAAGACATCCAGGCCTCTCTTGAACCCCTCGACTGAGTTCGCCATCACCACCTCCTCAGGCAAGCAATTCCAGATTCTCACTGCCCTAACAGTAAAGAATCCTCTTCTATGTTGGTGGAAAAACCTTCTCTCCTCCAGACGCAAAGAATGCCCCCTTGTGCCCGTCACCTTCATAGTAACATAGTTGTTGTCACCCCTCTGGCTCTAGCTGTTGTATCTCCATCCCCCTTGGGCCTGCCCCTAATGCTCCCTGCATAAGGGGTGGTTCCATCTGGCCCGCTCGCCCTCGGGGGCTCTAGAGCCACGACCCAGAGGGTCCATTCTCGGGTTCCTATCTAGAATGAATCCTAATACTTACCGTAAACACTATATATATATATATATATATATATATATATAGATAGATAGATAGATAGATAGATATATAATAGTAGAACAATACAAAGACTGCAATACTAGGACAGATACGATAGCTAATCAGCAGCCCGTCAACAAATGGCAGCTATTGAACATTAATTCAATGACAATAGGAGACAACATTCATTCTCACATGACCTCTAGCTCATGTCCCTGGGCCTACTGAAATAATACGTCTGGATAATTCAGATTAAATGTTGTATCGCCACACAGGGGCTAAGGAACCATGGTGCTGAAGAGCAACATACTGCAGGTAATGGCTGAATATAGAGGGGATACATACCCAGTTTCCGCTTCAAAAACTATGCAAAAAGACTTTATGTGCACATAGGCAAAGAAGGACCATCTCAAAAAACTCCATGTGAACATAACCTTAGAAATGCATAAACAATCTATCGACATAATACAGTATGTAGTGGAGCATGTCACAATCTTTTTCTTAACAACATTGTCAAACAGTTATGAAAAATATAGCTTTCATACCAGCTGAAGAGAATATAAAGCCATGTGCCTGCCTGTTACAAAGTGTAAATCTATTCTACCTGAATATAGTTTATTTGCACATATAATCCAAATCAGTAGATAGTATTTGTATATATTTGTCTGTCTTACTACATGTCACAGCATACATGCTCAATGTAATTGTGAGAAAGGGGGTATATACAGTTGCCATGAACATCTGCAACCCTTACATGAAGCAGAAAGACTGGGTAGGAAAAAAAATCATCCCATAGGATTCTTAACCTGTTGACATTCACAAGACCTATGACCTTTAGACATTAGACTGTCTCAGTAGATCATATCATAAACCTGAAAATCGGCCAAGTAAAATGTCAATTTTATAGAAGCCTTAAGAAATAATTATTTTTTAGAACATTCCACAGTATACTGTACATCATTATCATTTCCTCAATATTCTCAAAATCTTTGCCTACAATTAGAGATGAATGAATAAACTTGAGTGGAAAAGAATAGCACTCGAATTTTACAAAAGTACACATTCGCCATACTTTTTTGTAATTTGCTTCTGTGCGGATTCAGCAAAGTGGCAACTGAGCCATAATGGGCCATTTAAAAGTAAAAAAAAAACAATTCATAATACCTCATCGCTCGGATCTCCGGAACCTTCGTTACTAACCGCCACTTGTCCGGTCCTCACAGCAATTTCTAATCTTCCGATGCTCGTAATGGAATCCTTGGTCCTCTCACACTGTGACAGACTTCCGCGTGCCATTGTGCCTTGAGAGGGTTCTACACAGGTGCATTGGACATCACAGCACAAACCACTGACCACGCACTCCTGCGCTTAACCCTTGTGGGCACCATGACACACAGAATTCTTGCACAATGCACAATGTTTTCTCATGGACCGTGTGTCCATGCAAAACTCAGAGTCCATTTTTTCCTGGTATCGCAGATGAAAAGAGCCAATACAAGTTAATAACTATGTGGAAAACACGAACAGCACACGGATGGCATCTGTGTGCTGTAAGTGTGTAACATTGCAAAGGATAGGAGAACCTTTGCCATGTATTTATTTCTCAAGCCATGCAAAACACATGTTAAAAACAGACACTCTGACCAAACACTGATGACACGGTACCATTTTTTCACATACGTGTTTAACCCCTTTACCCCCAAGGGTGGTTTTCACGTTAATGACCGGGCCAATTTTTAAAATTCTGACCACTGTCTCTTTATGAGGTTATAACTCTGGAACACTTCAACAGATTCCAGTGATTCTGACATTGTTTTCTCATTACATATTGTACTTCATGATAGTGGTAAAATTTCTTTGATATTACCTGCGTCTATTCGTGAAAAAAACGGAAATTTGGCGAAAATTTAGAAAATTTCTCAATTTTTCAACTTTGAATTTTTAGGCCCTTAAATCACAGAGATATGTCATGTCACACAACATACTTAAGTAACATTTCCCACATGTCTACTTTACATCAGCACAATTTTGGAACCAAAATTTTTTTTGTGTTAGTGAGTTATAAGGGTTAAAAGTTGACCAGCAATTTCTCACTTTTACAACACCATTTTTTTTAGTGTCCACATCTCATTTGAAGTCATTTTGAGGGGTCTATATGATAGAAAATAACCAAGTGTGACACCATTCTAAAAACTGCACCCCTCAAGGTGCTCAAAACCATATTCAAGAAGTTTATTAACCCTTCAGGTGTTTCACAGGAATTTTTTTGAATGTTTAAATAAAAATGAACATTTAACTTTTTTTCACAAAAACTTTGTTCAGCTCCAATTTGTTTTATTTTACCAAGGGTAACAGGAGAAATGGACCGCAAAAGTTGTTGTACAATTTGTCCTGAGTACGCCGATACCCCATATGTGGGGGGAAACCACTGTTTGGGCGCATGGCAGAGCTCGGAAGGGAAGGAGTGCCATTTGACTTTTCAATGCAAAATAGACTGGAATTGAGATGGGACGTCATGTTGCGTTTGGAGAGCCACTGATGTGTCTAAACATTGAAACCCCCCACAAGTGACACCATTTTGAAAAGTAGACCCCCTAAGGAACTCATCTAAATGTGTTGTGAGAGCTTTGAACCCCCAAGTGTTTCACTACAGTTTATAACGCAGAGCCGTGAAAAAAATTTTTGTTTTCCCCCCAAAAATTATTTTTTAGCCCCCAGTTTTGTATTTTCCCAAGGGTAACAGGAGAAATTGGACCCCAAAAATTGTTGTCCAATTTGTCCTGAGTACGCTGATACCCCATATGTGAGGGGAACCACCGGTTAGGCGCATGGGAGAGCTCGGAGGGGAAGGAGCGCCATTTGGAATGCAGACTTAGATGGAATGGTCTGCAGGCGTCACATTGCATTTGCAGAGCCCCTAATGTACCTAAAATGTAGAAACCCCCCACAAGTGACCCCATATTGGAAACTAGACCCCCCAAGGAACTTATCTAGATGTGTTGTGAGAACTTTGAACCCCCAAGTGTTTCACTACAGTTTATAACGCAGAGCCGTGAAAATAAAAATCTTTTTTTCCACAAAAATTATTTTTTAGCCCCCAGTTTTATATTTTCCCAAGGGTAACAAGAGAAATTGGACCCCAACAGTTGTTGTCGAATGTGTCCTGAGTACGCTAATACCACATATGTTGGGGTAAACTCCTGTTTGGCTGCACGGAAGCACGGTTTTAATTTTTCAACGCAGAATTGGCTGGAATGTCACGTTTGGAGAGCCCCTGAGGTGCTTAAACAGTGGAAACCCCCAATTATAACTGAAACCCTAATCCAAATACACCCCTAACCCTAATCCCAATGGTAACCCTAACAACACCCCTAATCCTGACACACCCCTAACTCTAATCCCAACCGGAAATGTAATCCAAACTCTAACTCTAATTTTAGCCCCAACCCTAACCCTAACTTTAGCCCCAACCCTAACCCTAACTTTAGCCCCATCCCTAACTGTAGCCCTAACCCTAGCCCCAACCCTAACCCTAGCCCTAACACTAACCCTAGCCCCAACCCTAACCCTAGCCCCAATCCTAGCCCTAGCCCCAACCCTAACCCTAACCCCAACCCTAACCCTAACCCTAGCTTCAACCCTAACCCTAGCCCCAACCCTAACCCTAGCCCCAACCCTAACCCTAACTTTAGCCCCAACCCTAACCGTAACCCTAATCCTAATGCAAAAATGGAAATAAATACTTTTTTTAATTTTATTATTTTTCCCTAACTAAGGGGGTTTGATTTACTATTTATAGTGGGTATTTTAGCGGATTTTTATGATTGGCAGCTGTCACACACTAAAAGACGCTTTTTATTGCAAAAAAGTTTTTGCGTCTGCACATTTTGAGAGCTATAATTTTTCCATACTTTGGTCCACAGAGTCATGTGAGGTCTTGTTTTTTGCCGGAGGAGTTGAAATTTTTATTGGAACCATTTTTGGGCACTTGACATTTTTTGATCGCTTTTTATTCCAATTTTTGTGAGGCAGAGTGACCAAAAACCAGCTATTCATGAATTTCTTTTGGGGGAGGCGTTTATACCGTTCCGCGTTTGGTAAAATTGATAAAGCAGTTTTATTCTTCGGGTCAGTACGATTACAGCGATACCTCATTTATATAATTTTTTTATGTTTTGGCGCTTTTATACGATAAAAACTATTTTATATAAAAAATAATTATTTTTGAATCGCTTTATTCTGAGGACTATAAATTTTTTATTTTTTCGCTGATGACGCTGTATGGCAGCTCGTTTCTTGCGGGACAAGATGACATTTTCAGCGGTTCCATGGTTATTTATATCCTTCTTTTTGATCGCGTGTTATTCCACTTTTTGTTCTGCCGTATGATAATAAAGCGTTGTTTTTTGTCTCGTTTTTTTTGTGACGGTGTTCACTGAAGGGGTTAACTAGTGGGACAGTTTTATAGGTGGGGTCATTACGGACATGGCGATACTAAATATATGTACTTTTATTGTTTTGTTTTTTTATTTAGATAAAGAAATGTATTTATTGGAAAAAAATTCTCTTTATTTAGGAATTATTATTATTATTTTTTTTTACACATGTGAATTTTTTTTTTTAACTTTTATACATTGTCCCGGGGGGGTTTGGGGGGTGGACATGATACTATAGGGTCAGATCGCTGATCTGACACTTTGCAGTGCACTGCGTCAGATCAGATCAGCGCTGGTAAGCCACCTCCCTGCAGGACCCGGAAGTAACCCCGTGGCCATTTTGGATCCGGGCCTGCAGGGAGGAGGAGGTAGGAGACCCTCGGAGCAACGCGATCACATCGCGTTGCTCCTAGGGTCTCAGGGAAGCACGCAGGGAGCTACAGAATTTGCTACAGAACACAAGGATTGAGAAATTCGCTACTGGCGCCCTGTGCTCTTCACAGGTGAAAGCAGGTTCACACTGAGCATATGTGACAGATGTGACAGAGTCTGGAGACACCGTGGAGAGTGATCTGCTGCCTGCAACATCCTTCAGCATGACCGGTTTGGCAGTGGGTCAGTAATGGTGTGGGGTGGCATTTCTTTGGAGGGCCGCACAGCCCTCCATGTGCTTGCCAGAGGTAGCCTGACTGCCATTAGGTACCAAGATGAGATCCTCAGACCCCTTGTGAGACCATATGCTGGTACGGTTGGCCCTGGGTTCCTCCTTATGCAGGACAATGCCAGACCTCATGTTGCTGGAGTGTGAGAGCAGTTCCTGTGAGATGAAGGCATTGAAGCTATGGACTGGCCCGCCCGTTCTCCAGACCTGAATCCGATTGAACACATCTGGGACATCATGTCTCGCACCATCCACCAACGTCACGTTGCACCACAGAAAGTCCAGGAGTTGGCGGATGGTTTAGTCCAGGTCTGGGAGGAGATCCATCAGGAGACCATCCACTGCCTCATTAGGAGCATGCCCAGGCATTGTAGGGAGATCATACAGGCACATGGGGGCAACACACACACAAGTGAACATCATTTCCTTGTCTTGAGGCATTTCCACTGAAGTTGGATCAGCCTGTAATTTGATTTTCCACTTTGATTTTGAGTATCATTCCAAATCCAGACCTCCATGGGATATTCATTTTGATTTATATTGATCGTTTTTATGTCTTATTGTTCTCAACATATTCCACTATGTAATGAATAAAGATTTGCAGCTGATATATTTCATTCAGTGATATCTAGGATGTGGTATTTTATTGTTCCCTTTATTTTTTTGAGCAGTGTATATTCTCTATCTTATAGATAGGTAATAACTTCTTCCAGCATGAATATCCCTTTTAACCTGAACTCACAGAAGTCTATTATATTAAAGAGATTGTCCGTCCTTAGGTTACAAGTCTGCAATTACTCTATGTGACTGCAGATTTGTGAATCCCCAGATCGCACGTACAGCTGTACATACGGTCACATGCTAACTAGACGTGCATGGTGTCGTTCAATACAAGTTCTATTGAGCAACCCCAGACATGTTATCACGCTACACGGGAGTGAACTATAGCGCTACACAGGAGTGAGACAGAGGGAATGGTGAATCCTAGAGTGGACCCTCTGGTTCGTGGCCCCAGAGTCCCCAAGGGCGAGGAAACCTGATGACGCACCCCCTATACAGGGAGTGTTAGGAGCAGGCCCAAGGAGGATGGAACCACAACTGCCGGAGTCAAAGGGATGACTGGGTAAAGCTGGTAAACAGGAACGCTGAAGGTTAGAGGATGACGAGGCGATGAGCTGAAAAGGAAACAAAAGTATTAAGTCACGGCAATACTGAGAATATCGAGGCACAGGAGGACAAAAGAAACCTTGAGAAGATGGAACAAGCACAGAAGGAAGGAGCACTTAGAACCAGAAACTGAGAGGGCCTGAGAACGATGCTAGATAGGCTACAAAGCAGAATCACAGCAACGAAGACTCACAGGCGCTTACCTGGGTAAGCAGCAAGCAGAAATACCCGCTGAGCGCCACCATATTGGAGGCGGGACCACCTGGTTACGACCTCCCAGAAAGCCGAGAGGCGGAGGAGACGCTACGGCGCATGCGTGGACCGCCGACGCGCCGGGAACCAGAGAATCCGGGCAGAGAAGGACGAGGAGGGACGTTGGGAGCGCGCCGGCCAGACAGTTAAGTATCAGTGATCGTGACACATGTCTAGTCGGAATGTGGCCGTAAGTAGGGACATCACATACTTGCACTCACATGTCACACTGGCATCGGAGACTACTCACTGCGACCTGTGAAGATACACAAGTCTGCAGTCACAAAGAGTGACTGCTGACTTATAGCCTAAGACCAGACAGCCCCTTTAATTCCATTTAATTTGACAATACATTACAAACTTTAAATACTATCAAAAATCTAAAAACAATATATTGTAATTTCCACTAGAGCTGCGATGAAACTTACAGTGAATCTTGTATTTTACCTTCATGGTTCATAACTAAGTATTTCAATTTTCGGTTGAATGGCCCTTTTAGTCCTCTTACTACATGCAACTAATAAATTGGCTGCAGGGTGTAATTCCGCACGAGGCCCTGATTTAGACATCTAGGACAATATTCTACTTACCAGCTTTCCTACAATACATCAGAAAGTGTTAATGTATACTGGATAATACATAATGACTATAATTTATTACCCATACATTCATATTGCTTGGGACTATTTTTCTCCTGTGGTTCGTTCTGGAAAACACAATAGTGGTTAATGATTTTACATGCCTTGTTACAATCTCATGGGCTGCATATTTGTCTATGTTCAAGGTAAAACTAATCCCACAGCTGCCAAAAAAAAGGGCTTTTTATTTATTTTCTAGTATATTGAAAAAGTAGAAAGTAAATTGAATAGACCCCTCCAAGTCAGGCAGCACGTTTAGAAGTGATGCCAATAAATTGACGACATTACCCAGCTGTCATCCTTCACAATTTATCTAATAATGAACACATTTTATAAGCCTTAGGTAGCGAGCATCGGCGAAGGATAGCGCTATCCACCCAAAGTGAAGTAATCCATCTTTCCTTATAACATTCATGGTATATACATTAAAAAGCCTACTACCTATTTTATTATAAATGTATTGTTGGAGAAAAATGGCCCTTCCCTGCTCCCATAGTGCATATGGCGAAAAATGAGCGCAATGCTCCTTTATGAAACGGAATCTTAGTACATTTTTCAATTACCTAGCTGTAAACAATGCTCAATGTACTCCACTTTGGCCAAATGACATTTTAAAAACAAGGAACTAGTGCATAATGTGAACGTGTATATGTCAATCAGATGTGTCCAAGTCAGAATAAAAAAATAAGAAAATATTCCTTCGGCTGTCGAGACGGTTTAATACGTTTAACCACAAGCTCTGTCTGCATCCTACTGACACAGAGGCTGTATTATGCAGACCTCACCTTTCATTTCCTTTTGTATTTGTCTGGCATTTTTGATGTTTATTATATGTGCAGCGTTGCCTCGTGTTGTCGGTACAGCTGAGATTACGGTATTATTCATTGTGTTCTATTAAATCTGTAGTACGTGCTATGGAGAGGAGGCTGCTGCACGATATTGACTGTAAAAATAATACTGCTGTTCTTCTTTGCTGAAGATTTTTTGTTTTGTGGGAACCATCAGGTCTTCTGACAGAATCCATTAGGGAGAGCGGGGAACAGCTGTTTGTGTGACTGTGACATGCAGTCAAGGTTGAATTATTCCAAGGGAGAACGAAAAGAACTCATCTTTTAGGGCTACTATTAAATTGTTCTCTAGCAGTAAAGTGCATTTCCAACATTTTATCAACTGTATATGAAACATCAGGTACAAATACCAAAACACTCCATTTTAATTGACCTTTGTAATTTTGCATATTGCTGCTTTTTACTATGAGTGTACATTCTCTCTGGACCCATGTCTGCAAAGGCCATGTGCACACGTTGAGTATTTGATGATATTTTTAACTCAGTATTTGTAAGTAGGGATGAACGAACCCAAACTGTAAAGTTCCGAGTTTGTCCCGGACACCTAGTGTCCAGTACTGAACTCCGAACATGGACTTTTTCCCAGAAGCCGGTTTACTGTAGGAGTTCGATGCCAAATGAGGTTTGTTGAAAGGCTTTTAAACAAGCTTTTAGGCTGTGGGCACTTCTGGAGCCATCACAGCTATGCCAAGTATTGTCATGGGTGGTGCCACCATTGTGCTCTGATTACAGTAGGGTAAATGTAAAATAAATACGGTAACTAATTTAAAAAAATTACATGGGGTCCCTTGTATTTTTGATAACCAGTCAAGGGAAAGTAGACCACTTTTAGTTGGTTTTATTTTGCCTTTTAATATAAGCGCCTAGCTGTCTGCTGTGCATTTGCTGGGTATTAAAAAAGGTGGACCCCCCAAAATGGCCTTGGATATGTGTTTTTTTGTGTGATTATTTTGAACATTGTCTTCTTGTCTTTCACAAACATTTTAGCTTATCACATATGTATAGGTGTGTTATATTTTAGGGAATAATAGAGTCAGGGAGGGTAAGCTGACGATGAGCAGGGCGACATATCGCAACATTAGAGTGCCAACCTCCGTGTCAAGGCAGGGGAAGCTTGAGGCCTAAACAGGGCTAGCATACCTTGCCTTACCCTCATTGTGTCTCTGCGTGATAAGCTCTCCTTTTTATAACTACTGTTGTGCTCAAAAGTTTACATACCCTAGCAGATTTTTTGCTTTCTTGGCCTTTTTCCAGAGAATATGAATGATAACACCAAAACTTTAGGTCCACTCATGGTTAGTGGTTGGGTGAAGCCATTTATTGTCAAACTACTGTGTTTTCTCTTTTTAAAGGGAACCTGTTACCCCCCAGGCGTTTGTAAGTAAATGAGCCATCTTGTGCAGCACTAATGCTGTATTCTTACAAGGTGGCTCTTTTAGTTATTGTTCGTGGCACTGCAGAAATAATCACTTTTGAATTTGGTCCCTCATACCTGTGAAATCGCCAGGGAGGCAGGTCTTTCCTCCCTCATCCAAACGCATCCCAGCCGTCACTCTGCGAGAAGGGCGCCGCCTCCTCGGCGTTATTCAGTTGTCCAGGTGCCTGCGCGGTCATATTCCGCCTTGGGTATGCGCAGTTTGCGCTGCCCGACAACTGACATCACTTTTTGTCTTGTTTACTGCGCCTGCGTGCACCCGCAGGATCTCGGGCGGTGCGTGCACGCAGGTGCAGTAAACAAGACATCAAGTTATGTCAGTTGTCGGGCAGGGCGAACTGTGCATGCTCAAGGCAGAATATGACCGCATAGGCGCCTGGACAACTGAATATCACCGAGGAGGTGGCACCCTTCTCGCAGAGTGACGGCAGGGAGGCGTTTGGATGAGGGGGGAAAGACCTGCCTCCCTGGCGATTTCACAGGTATGAGGGACCAAATTCAAATGTGATTATTTCTGCAGTGCAATGAACAATAACTAAAAGAGCCACCTTGTCGGAATACAGCATTAGTGCTGCACAAGATGGCTGTTTTAGATACAAACGCCTGGAGGGGGGTGACAGGTTCCCTTTAATTCAAAATGATAACCCAAAACATCCAAATGACAGTGATGAAAGTTCACATTCTTCATTTCTCAATTCCATGTATTGCCCCCTCTAATATCAATGACAGCTTGAAGTCTTTTGTGGTAGTTGTGGATGCAAAGATATTGATGACCCTGCCCTTAAGAGCTTACAATCTACAATACTATATTCCCCAGCAAGGTTAATGAAATAACAGTCCTTGATGCTGCTACATTAAAATAATCACTTTTTTCAGGGCTTCTTCAAATAGATTCTATTCTGGTATAATAATACCTGCACTTAGTCTACGGTGAGGTATGGAAGCAGGGCTAGCGTATTACAACCATATAGTCAGGGATTATTGCCTTATAAATTTTAGTCCTTGCTGCTGCTTTTTCCCATGCACTCATTGAGAGGTTTGTGTTTTTTACGGTGACCTGTACTTTGAAACCCTTCAAAGCTGGCAGTGGTGCTAGCATTCCTCCAGAGTTTCGTGCTGCCATGTACAACAAAAAATCTTTTCAGGGCTAGTTCAAATTCCTTCTATTTTCTACAATAATACTGCTTTTATCTGCAATTCGTGTAGGGTGATGTGTGGCAGTAGGTATAGCATATAACAGGTATCTAGTCAGGAATTATTGCCTTATAAATTCTAAGTCTTGCTGCTGCTTTTTTTAAAAGCCCTCATTGATCAATTCGTTTTTTTTACAGTGATCTGTACTCAGATATTAATCAAAGCAGGCAAAATGATTTAATGTGTCCATTCACAGTTTCTCTGTGGTATCTGTATGTACGAAGTAGTGGTGGGAGACTTTACACTACTGAAGATGGAATTATCTAAATTCTTCAGTGCTGTGTTTTCTGGATGCTTCTTGAAATATGTATAGGGGCATTGCCCTGCTAGAAGACCCATGACCTAGGATGCAAATCCAGCTTTCTGACCCCAGGTACTACATTGTGACCCAAAATCCTTTGGGAATCATCACATTTCTTGATGTCTTGCACACAGTCAAGGCACCCAGGGCCAGAGGCAGCCCAACAACCCCAAAATATCTTTAATCCTCCACCATATTTGACTGTAACTACTGTGTTCTTTTATTTGTAGGCCTCATTCCATTTACAGTAAACAGTAGAAAGGTGTGCTTTACCCAGAAAACTCAATTTTCATCTCATCTGTCAACAAGATACCTGCTGGCCCTCTAAAAATAGTGGGGGGCCGCTTGTGGTCCCTCTATAAATTGTGAGGGCCGCCTGCTTGCCCTCCAAGTTTCAAACTTTACAATATTGATACGAAAAGGAAAATTTGCCCACCTTAGATGGATAAATTATATTTCAGTAGCAATATACGGTTATGCAAAGCTTGCTGGTCCTCTAACGATAGTAAGGGACACCTGATGGCCCCCACTACAAACGTGCGAAAACAATGAACAAGGGTGGAGGAGCATTTTTTTTCTCTTAGGTATTTATTTTGTCTTATATACAAGTCATTATCCTGGACAGAATGTTTCTTAACATTTGTTCCAGTCAAATCTATTTTAACTGCGGTTTTGTATGTTTTATTGTCAGTTCGTAAAAGTGGCATAATACTCTAATATTGTTCATAGGAGCGACCTGGGATTCAGAGATGCTTCCAGGGGTCTTCCTCATGCTGGTCACATGCCATTTTGGTGCTCCTTCCTTCATCTTCAGCAATTTTTAGATCTCCTCCAAACCTCCAGACTTCCATTATACTCGTTACTCATTACAATTTGCTTGACTCAAGTAATGAGTTCCTGAGAATTTTAATGCTCGCTCATCACTCATTGCAGTATCTTGTATAGATATGGATCCAAAGTCCAATTCAACAAAGGTTCAAATAACACTAAATGTTATCAGTGAAGTTCTACTTAAAGTTTTAAAACTCCTCTTTGTTAAGTCTTTTTACAATGGAATTATAAAATAGACATTTGTTGATGTTGGAAATTTGTGGACCCATTGGATGGCAGTCTAGCTTAGACTTGCTTTATATCCTATTCCTATAGGCTGTGTGGTTACCACCTAAATCAAAATAGGGGCCGTCTATGTTAATATCTACTACAGGGTACCATGCTGCATTATGCACACCAGGAAGGGTTTATTTGTCGATGTGTCATTTTTATAACAATTTTTCAGTTCTTGCTGTGTTTTTGTTTGTACTGTGCAGCTCTCGGCGCTATCACCTACACTTCTCTATGCGTGAAAGCCAGCATTTAACATTTAACATGTGGAAGCGAATGACAAATGACTTACTCAAAATCTCAACAACATATCTCGAAAATAAGAGGTCCATGGTTAAGGCTTATCAGCTTTAGCTAGTGGTGTGCTTCAGAGCTTTCCAGCTGATTAGTATGGTGACATGAGTGAGTGACAGAGCGATTGAGCGACTTTGCTTTTTTTATTTATTATTTTCGCCATACATTGTAAAACTGAAAGGCAATTGAGTTCTAACTCCACTGAAAAATGCCGAAATATGTTCCAAAAAACTGGTTATAATACCCAAATAACCCTTAATGTGCCATGTAGGTTATACAATACAATGCTGTAATAGCAATTTTAACTTCATAAATATATATAAGTTTGCACACTGTCGTTAGTTTGCAGTTTCACTATTGAGGGATCCAGACCTAAAAGAAGGCACACAATGCCTGCTCTCAGATTTTCCCCAAACAACTAAATTAGGCCGGTTTCACACGTCAGTGGCTCCGGTACGTGAGGTGACAGTTTCCTCACGTACCGGAGACACTGACTTATGTAGACACATTGAAATCAATGTGTCTCTACACATGTCAGCGTGTTTTCACGGACCGTGTGTCCGTGTGCAAAACACGGAGACATGTCAGTGTTCGTGGGAGCGCACGGATTACACGGACCCATTAAAGTTAATGGGTCCGTGTAAAACACGTACCGCACATGGATGTTGTCCGTGCGCAGTCCGTGTGCCGTGCAGGAGACAGCGCTACAGTAAGCGCTGTCCCCCCCACATGGTGCTGAACCCGCGATTCATATCTTCTCTGCAGCAGCGTTTGCTGTAGAGAAGATATGAAAAATCCTTTTTTTTTTGTTTCTCGTGTTTAAAATAAAGATCCCTGTCCCATAGGGGTGGAGCCGCATATTCATTTCTGTAATGGGCGGCCCCACGTGACCGCATACAGTAGAAGCTGCGGCCAGGACAGGACACTGCGAGGGAGCTGGGTGAGTATTTTAATAACAGCAGGCGGGCGCACAGAGGGTGGGGACAGGGATCTTTATTTTAAACACGAGAAACAAAAAAAAAAAAGAATTTTTCATATCTTCTCTACAGCAAATGCTGCTGCAGAGAAGATATGAATTGCGGCTTCAGCACCAGATGCAGGGGACAGCGCTTATCTCTAGCGCTGTCTCCTGCACGGTGCGTGTGGTACCCAGTCGGCACACGGGTGGCACGCGTGTGCCGCACGTGTGCCACACTGATGTGCCACAGAAATGCATGGGCACACGGACACGGATAATTCCGGTACTGATTTTTCCGGTACCGGAATTATCTGGACATGTGGGACTGCCCTTAGACAGGGGCTGACAGCTTGAAATGTATACTAAAGCACATTGCATATAACACACTAAGGGCTCATTCACACGTATGTTTTTTGCATATGAGTGCTATCCATGTTTTTCACGGATACCACTCGTACCTATAAGGGCTCACTCACACTAGTGTATAAATCGGACAAATTGTATTTCAGAAAAATTGTGAAAAATTCAGATACCACTCAGGTGGCATCCGAGTGCTGTCTGTTTTTCATAGACTTCTAAATAGGAAAATGTTGAAAAACTTTTTTGTTTTGTTTCTCATCAACCTTTGATAGTAAAAACTGACTTTGATGATACTCTGATAAAAGACACTGGCATACGAGAAAAACACTGATGTCTGAATAAGCCCTAAGTAATTGAGGTTATACTGAGACATTTTATGATGGTATTAGTCAGTCACTGTGTGGTAGTATTATTTATTATTATTATTATTATTTACTTTTAGAACACCATTAATTTCATGGTGCTGTGCAGGAGAAGGGTTTGCATGCAAAATACAAATATAAATTACAGTGAACAAATTAACAGTGACAGACCGGAAAGAGGGTAGAGGGCAGTGCCCTTATGGGCTTACAATCTACAAGATAATAGGGAAAAAAACCTGTCTTTGTTTTTTTACTGTTTAGTGGCCAATGTGACCATGCACTTACATGCTGCATGCACACCAGTCTGTATCCCAGTTCAGACCTTCTAGATAATAGGGAAGGAGACAGTAGGTTTGGGGAGTTTTGCGGCAGCTTTGGTGGTGGTGAGGCGGCATCGGGGTTATTTCGTCTGAAAGTTTCAATTGTGGCGGATAGTCGGATGTGTTGGGGCACAGAATTCCAGAGGGTGGGGATGCTCGAGAGAAGTCTTGGAAGCAAATGGGTGAGGAATATATAGTATAAGTGTGAAGGTGAGAAGGAGGTCTTGAGAGAACTGGAGATTACATGTTGGAAGGTAACAGGAGATTAGTTCGGAGATATACAAATCGGACACATTATGAACGATTTTGTGGGCCAATGTTAATAGTTTGAACTGGAGATTTTGGGGAATTGGGAGCCATAAAAATTAAGGGATTTGCAGAGAGGAGAAGAAGAGGAGTAGCGAGGTGAGAAGTGGTTTAGTTGTGCAGCATAGTTAGAGATATACTGGAGAGGTGCAAGCGTGTTAGCTGGGAGGACACAGAGGAGAATATTGCAGTAGTTGAGGCGGGAAATGATGAGGTCATGCACTGACATTTTAGTAGATTCAAGGTTGAGGAAAGGATGGATTCTGCAAATGTTTTTGAATTGTTAGGCGAGAAGAGGTGGAAAGAGCTTTGATATACTATTTGTAGGACAGAGCAGAGTTGATGGTTACTCCGAGGCACTGGACTTGCAGTGCAGGGGAAAGCGTAATGTAATTTATTGTGATAGATAGATCAGGTAGGGAAGTTAAGTAAGATGGAGGAATGCATCAAAGTTCTTAATCATGATATGCCTATGATTAAGAAATTTGTTTGAAACATGTCAGGAGTTTAGGGGCTGTGTCTCTACATGATGTTTTATTCTTGACATGGAAATAAAATATTGAAGATTTTAATGAAAAGATGCCTGGTGCTGAAACTTTTTTTCTTTCCTTTGCCATTGTTAATGATTGGTATCCAGCCACTTGTTCCTGGCACCTGTGTTCATCCAGATTCCGGTGAGGCACCACTAATCCCTTTCCCTGCTCCCTGTATGATGTTGGAGGAAAGATGATGACATCTGTTTTCTCAACTGTAAGACGGCCGCCGGACAGGTTTTTAAGGGGAGATATGTGTCATCATGGTTACTAGCTGCGGTGATGTGAGCTTAGAAGCATGCTCTAGCACATATAGTGCTCAGAGAGTTATTAGGCCATTCCAGGGCCAGGTTTACAAGCAGTCATAAGAGATGAATGAGAATGACTGCTCACAAATCCCTACCCCAGGGGTGTGTTTTTGGCAGATAAAATGGAGGCTGAGTGTCTCATTGAGTGTGTGGACCTGGAGATGTGTGGATCTCCTGTGTGTTAGTCTGTGTTAAAGGGAACCTGTCACCCCGTTTTTTCAAGAAGAGCTAAAAATAGCGTTAAATAGGGGCAGAGCTGGGCTTTACATTAGTGTATTTTGGAGCCTTTATTCCCCACCTATGCTGCCACAATACCTTTGTAAAGTCGCCGTTTTGGGCTGTCACTCACGCTGGTCAGGTCATATGGGCATGGTGACAGCGCTGTTTCTCCCCCAGATCTCCGTTGGTGGCGTAGTGGTGTGCGCATGTCCAAGTGGCGAATCCACTGCGCAGCTTCAAGGAAAATACAGTACATATAACACAGAGTACATACTCACAATCTCTTGTCACTTTGTTCCCTGAAGCCAGGGCCATCTGTAAAAAATATTAAAACAACAAACAAACAATATACTCCCTGATCTGCAGAAATCCACGAGTGTCCCACAACGATCTCCCGTGGAGAACAGCAGCATCAGCTGATGCGACTGCTCTCTAGGGGCTCCAGGAATACAATGACGGGAGGAAGGTATCCTTCCGCACTGTATTCCTCCAGGACTGTAAAAAAATAGTCCCTAGTCTCACTTTTGACATTGCTGTGTGAGAAAGTTCCCATGCAGCTTTTGCCATAAAGTGAGACCAGTGAACTACAGTAACCTTTCAGTGATGCACTGCAGGGGCCATTGTCTCCTGTCAGTGTATCACTGAGGGTCCTATAAAGCAGTGACATCACCCGATGTCACTGTTCTGTAGGTGAGATCGTCGTAGGACACTCGTTATTAATTGGACTACGGCGGACAGGTGGTATACGGTTTATTATTTTACATTTCTTGCAGGCGCTGAAGTATGGTAAGTATGGTGAAATTAAGAATAATAAAATACTTTTTTCTGGCTGTGTCTTTATTTTGTTTTTAACCCTGTCACTACTCTAGGATTAATAATGGATAGGCGACTTATTGACGCCTCTCCATTATTAACCCGACTTAATGTCACCTTACAATAGCAAGGTGACATTAACCCCTTATTACCGCATATCCCACCGCTACACGGGAGTGGGAAGAGAGGGGCTCAGTGCCCGAATTGGCGCATCTTACAGATGCACCACTTCTGGGGTGGCTGGGGGCTGGCATTTGTAGCCAAGGAGGGGGTGTTGTGAATTCTGTGGTCAGGCTCCCTCCTGTGGTCATGAGTGGTACTTCGGCTGGTTCTGTCCATGAGCTTCCTTTGGTGGATGTGAGTGGGGCTGCGGCTTCTGAGTTTCCTTCCTCAGGTGACGAGGTTAAGTCGTTAGGTGCTGCTCTATTTAACTCCACCTAGTTCTTTGTTCCTGGCCTCCAGTCAATGTTCCAGTATTGGTCTTGCTCTCTCCTGGATCGTTCTTGTGGCCTGTCTGCCCTGCATAAGCTAAGTTCTGCTTGTGTTACTTTTGTTGCTATTTTTTCTGTCCAGCTTGCTATATTGGTTTGTCTTGCTTGCTGGAAGCTCTGGGACGCAGAGGGAGCACCTCCGTACTGATAGTCGGTGCGGAGGGTCTTTTTGCGCCCTCTGCGTGGTTGTTTGTAGGTTTTTGTGCTGACCGCAAAGCTATCTTTCCTATCCTCGGTCTATTCAGTAAGTCGGGCCTCACTTTGCTAAAATCTATTTCATCTCTGTGTTTGTATTTTCATCTTTACTCACAGTCATTATATGTGGGGGGCTGCCTTTTCCTTTGGGGAATTTCTCTGAGGCAAGGTAGGCTTATTTTTCTATCTTCAGGGCTAGCTAGTTTCTCAGGCTGTGCCCGAGGCGCCTAGGTCTGGTCAGGAGTGCTCCACGGCTACCTCTAGTGTGGTGTGATAGGATTAGGGATTGCGGTCAGCAGAGTTCCCACGTCTCAGAGCTCATCCTATGTTATTAGTAACTATCAGGTCATTTTCAGTGCTCTTAACCACCAGGTCCATTGTGGTTCTGAATCACCAGTTCATAACAGTACTGGAGGCCCAAAGTACTAATGCTTCTCAATAGATGGAAAAGAGAAGTTCTGAGACCATTTTTTTTTCTCTGCACTGTGTTTTGTCTTTCTTTTCCCCTACACATTTGGGTGGTTCAGGACACAGGTGTAGTGATGGACATTAAAGGCCTGTCTTCTTGTGTGGATCATCTCACTGCAAGAGTACAAAATATTCAAGATTTTGTGGTTCAGAATTCTATGTTAGAACTTAGAATTCCTATTCCTGATTTGTTTTTTGGAGATAGAGCTAAGTTTCTGAGTTTTAAAAATAATTGTAAACTATTTCTGGCTTTGAAACCCCGCTACTCTGGTGACCCAGTTCAACAAGTTAAGATCATTATTTCTTATTTACGGGGCGATCCTCAAGACTGGGCATTTTCCCTTGCGCCAGGAGATCCTGCATTATGTGATATTGATGCGTTTTTTCTGGCGCTCGGATTGCTGTATGATGAACCTAATTCAGTGGATCAGGCAGAGAAAAATTTGCTGGCTCTGTGTCAGGGTCAGGATGAGGTAGAGATACAGTCATGGCCAAAAGTATTCACACCCCTGCAATTCTGTCAGATAATACTCAGTTTCTTCCTGAAAATGATTGCAAACACAAATTTTTAGTTATTATTATCTTGTCTTAAATGAAAATAACACAAAAAGAATTGTCCTAAAGCCAAATTGGATATAATTTCATACCAAACATAAAAAAGGGGGTGGACAAAGGTATTGGCACCCTTTGAAAAATCATGTGATGCTTCTCTAATTTGTGTAATTAACAGCACCTGTAACTTACCTGTGGCACCTAACAGGTGTTGGCAATAACTAAATCACACTTGCAGCCAGTTGACATGGATTAAAGTTGACTCAACCTCTGTCCTGTGTCCTTGTGTGTACCACATTGAGCATGGAGAAAAGAAAGAAGACCAAAGAACTGTCTGAGGACTTGAGAAACCAAATTGTGAGGAAGCATGAGCAACCTCAAGGCTACAGGTCCATCTCCAAAGACCTGAATGTTCCTGTGTCTACCGTGCGCAGTGTCATCAAGAAGTTTACAGCCCATGTCACTGTGGCTAAGCTCCCTAGATGTGGACGGAAAAGACAAATTGACAAGAGATTTCAACGCAAGATTGTGCGGATGTTGGATAAAGAACCTCGACTAACATCCAAACAAGTTTAAGCTGCCCTGCAGTCCGGGGGTACAACAGTGTCACCCCGTACTATCCGTCGGCGTCTGAATGAAAAGGGACTGTATGGTAGGAGAGCCAGGAAGACCCCACTTCTTACCCCGAGACATAAAAAAGCCAGGCTGGAGTTTGCCAAATCTTACCTGAAAAAGCCTAAAACGTTTTGGAAGAATGTTCTCTGGTCAGATGAGACAAAAGTAGAGCTTTTTGGGCAAAAGCATCAACATAGAGTTTACAGGAGAAAAAAAGAGGCATTCAAAGAAAAGAACATGGTCCCTACAGTCAAACATGGCAGAGGTTCCCTGATGTTTTGGGGTTGCTTTGCTGCCTCTGGCACTGGACTGCTTGACCGTGTGCATGGCATTATGAAGTCTGAAGACTACCAACAAATGTTTCAGCATAATGCAGGGCCCAGTGTGAGATAGCTGGGTCTCTCAGAGGTCATGGGTCTTCCAGCAGGACAATGACCCAAAACACACTTCAAAAAGCACTAAAAATGGTTTGAGAGAAAGCACTGGAGACTTCTAAGGTGGCCAGCAATGAGTCCAGACCTGAATCCCATAGAACACCTGTGGAGAGATCTTAAAATGGCAGTTTGGAGAAGGCACCCTTCAAATATCAGGGACCTGGAGCAGTTTGCCAAAGAAGAATGGTCTAAAATTCCAGCAGAGCATTGTAAGAAACTCATTGATGGTTACCGGAAGCGGTTGGTCGCAGTTATTTTGGCTAAAGGTTGTGTAACCAAGTATTAGGCTGAGGGTGCATATACTTTTGTCTGGCCCATTTTTGGAGTTTTGTGTGAAATGATCAATGTTTTGCTTTTTGCTTCATTCTCTTTTGTGCTTTTTCATTGAAGACAAATTAAATGAAGATAATAATACCAAAGAATTTGTGATTGCAATTATTTTCAGGAAGAAACTGAGTATTATCTGACAGAATTGCAGGGGTGTGAATACTTTTGGCCATGACTGTATATTGTCAGAAGTTTAGGAAGTGGTCTGTGCTCACTCAATGGAATGAATGTGCGCTGGCAGCAATTTTCAGAAAGGGTCTCTCTGAAACCCTTAAGGATGTCATGGTGGGATTTCCTATGCCTGCTGGTCTGAATGAGTCTATGTCTTTGGCCATTCAGATCGATCGACGCTTACGTGAGCGTAAAACTGTGCACCATTTGGCGGTATTATCTGAGCATAAACCTGAGCCTATGCAATGTGATAGGACTTTGACCAGAGCTGAACGGCAAGAACACAGACGTCGGAATGGGCTGTGTTTTTACTGTGGTGATTCCACTCATGCTATCTCCGATTGTCCTAAGCGCACTAAGCGGTTCGCTAGGTCTGCCACCATTGGTACGGTACAGTAGAAATTTCTTTTGTCCGTTACTTTGATCTGCTCTTTGTCATCCTATTCTGTCATGGCATTTGTGGATTCAGGCGCTGCCCTGAATTTGATGGACTTGGAGTATGCTAGGCGCTGTGGGTTTTTCTTGGAGCCTTTGCAGTATCCTATTCCATTGAGAGGAATTGATGCTACGCCTTTGGCCAAGAATAAGCCTCAGTACTGGACCCAACTGACCATGTGCATGGCTCCTGCGCATCAGGAGGATATTCGTTTTTTGGTGTTGCATAATCTGCATGATGTGGTCGTGTTGGGGTTGCCATGGCTTCAAGTCCATAACCCAGTATTGGATTGGAAATCTATGTCTGTGTCCAGCTGGGGTTGTCAGGGGGTACATGGTGATGTTCCATTTCTGTCTATTTCATCATCCACCCCTTCTGAGGTCCCAGAGTTTTTGTCAGATTACCGGGATGTATTTGATGAGCCCAAGTCCAGTGCCCTACCTCCGCATAGGGATTGCGATTGTGCTATCGATTTGATTCCTGGTAGTAAGTTTCCTAAAGGTCGACTGTTTAATTTGTCTGTGCCTGAGCACGCCGCTATGCAGAGTTACGTAAAGGAATCCTTGGAGAAGGGTCATATTCGCCCGTCGTCGTCGCCATTGGGAGCAGGGTTCTTTTTTGTGGCCAAGAAGGATGGTTCGTTGAGACCTTGTATTGATTACCGCTTTCTAAATAAAATCACAGTCAAATTTCAGTACCCCTTGCCGCTGCTGTCTGATTTGTTTGCTCGGATTAAGGGGGCTAGTTGGTTCACCAAGATAGATCTTCGTGGTGCGTATAATCTTGTGCGTATTAAACAGGGCGATGAATGGAAAACAGCATTTAATATGCCCGAGGGCCATTTTGAGTACCTGGTTATGCCAGTCGGGCTTTCCAATGCTCCATCAGTATTTCAATCCTTTATGCATGACATCTTCCGAGAGTACCTGGATAAATTCCTGATTGTATACTTGGATGATATTTTGGTCTTCTCGGATGATTGGGAATCTCACGTGAAGCAGGTTAGAATGGTGTTCCAGGTCCTGCGTGCGAATTCTTTGTTTGTGAAGGGGTCAAAGTGTCTCTTTGGCGCTCAGAAGGTTTCATTTTTGGGTTTCATTTTTTCCCCTTCTACTATCGAGATGGACCCTGTCAAAGTTCAGGCCATTTATGATTGGACTCAGCCGACATCTCTGAAGAGTCTGCAAAAGTTCCTGGGCTTTGCTAATTTTTATCGTTGCTTCATCAATAATTTTTCTAGTATTGCTAAACCGTTGACTGATTTAGCCAAGAAGGGTGCTGATGTGGTCAATTGGTCTTCTGCTGCTGTGGAAGCTTTTCAGGAGTTGAAGCGTCGTTTTTCTTCTGCCCCTGTGTTGTGCCAGCCAGATGTTTCGCTCCCGTTCCACGTCGAGGTTGATGCTTCTGAGATTGGAGCAGGGGCTGTTTTGTCGCAAAGAAGTTCTGATGGCTCGGTGATGAAACTATGTGCCTTCTTTTCCAGGAAGTTTTCGCCTGCTGAGCGTAATTATGATGTTGGCAATCGAGAGTTGCTGGCCATGAAGTGGGCATTCGAGGAGTGGCGTCATTGGCTTGAAGGAGCCAAGCATCGCGTGGTGGTCTTGACGGATCACAAGAATTTGACTTATCTCGAGTCTGCCAAACGGTTGAATCCTAGATAGGCTCGTTGGTCGCTGTTTTTCTCCCGTTTTGACTTTGTGGTTTCGTACCTTCCGGGCTCTAAGAATGTGAAGGCGGATGCCCTGTCTAGGAGTTTTGTGCCCGACTCTCCGGGTTTGCCTGAGCCGGCGGGTATTCTCAAAGAGGGGGTAATTTTGTCTGCCATCTCCCCTGATTTGCGGCGGGTGCTGCAAAAATTTCAGGCTGATAGACCTGACCGTTGCCCAGCGGAGAAACTGTTTGTCCCTGATAAATGGACGAGTAGAGTTATCTCTGAGGTTCATTGTTCGGTGTTGGCTGGTCATCCTGGAATCTTTGGTACCAGAGATTTGGTGGCTAGATCCTTTTGGTGGCCGTCTCTGTCGCGGGATATGCGTTCGTTTGTGCAGTCCTGTGGGATTTGTGCTCGTGCTAAGCCCTGCTGTTCTCGTGCCAGTGGGTTGCTTTTGCCCTTGCCGGTCCCGAAGAGGCCCTGGACACATATCTCTATGGATTTTATTTCGGATCTCCCCGTCTCTCAAAAGATGTCGGTCATTTGGGTGGTTTGTGATCGCTTCTCTAAGATGGTCCATTTGGTACCCTTGTCTAAATTGCCTTCCTCCTCTGATTTGGTGCCATTGTTTTTCCAGCATGTGGTTCGTTTACATGGCATTCCGGAGAACATCGTTTCTGACAGAGGTTGCCAGTTTGTTTCGAGGTTTTGGCGAGCCTTTTGTGCTAGGATGGGCATTGATTTGTCTTTTTCCTCGGCTTTCCATCCTCAGACAAATGGCCAAACTGAACGAACCAACCAGACCTTGGAAACATATCTGAGATGTTTTGTTTCTGCTGATCAGGTTGATTGGGTGTCCTTTTTGCCTTTGGCTGAGTTCGCCCTTAATAATCGGGCCAGCTCGGCTACTTTGGTTTCGCCGTTTTTCTGCAATTCTGGTTTCCATCCTCGTTTCTCTTCAGGGCAGGTTGAGTCTTCAGACTGTCCTGGTGTGGATACTGTGGTGGATAGGTTGCAGCAGATTTGGACTCATGTAGTGGACAATTTGACATTGTCCCAGGAGAAGGCTCAACGTTTCACTAACCGCAGGCGCTGTGTGGGTCCCCGACTTCATGTTGGGGATTTGGTTTGGTTGTCGTCTCGTTATATTCCTATGAAAGTTTCCTCTCCTAAGTTTAAGCCTCGTTTCATTGGTCCGTATAGGATTTCTGTGTCTTTTCGTTTGACCCTCCCAGCTTCTTTTTCCATCCATAATGTATTCCATAGGTCATTGTTGCGGAGATACGTGGCACCTGTGGTTCCATCCGTTGATCCTCCTGCCCCGGTTTTGGTTGAGGGGGAGTTGGAGTATATAGTGGAGAAGATTTTGGATTCTCGTATTTCGAGACGGAAACTCCAGTACCTGGTTAAGTGGAAGGGTTATGGTCAGGAAGATAATTCCTGGGTCTTTGCCTCTGATGTTCATGCTGCCGATCTGGTTCGTGCCTTTCATTTGGCTCATCCTGGTCGGCCTGGGGGCTCTGGTGAGGGTTCGGTGACCCCTCCTCAAGGGGGGGGTACTGTTGTGAATTCTGTGGTCAGGTTCCCTCCTGTGGTCATGAGTGGTACTTCGGCTGGTTCTGTCCATGAGCTTCCTTTGGTGGATGTGAGTGGGGCTACGGCTTCTGAGTTTCCTTCCTCAGGTGACGAGGTTAAGTCGTTAGGTGCTGCTCTATTTAACTCCACCTAGTTCTTTGTTCCTGGCCTCCAGTCAATGTTCCAGTATTGGTCTTGCTCTCTCCTGGATCGTTCTTGTGGCCTGTCTGCCCTGCATAAGCTAAGTTCTGCTTGTGTTACTTTTGTTGCTATTTTTTCTGTCCAGCTTGCTATATTGGTTTGTCTTGCTTGCTGGAAGCTCTGGGACGCAGAAGGAGTACCTCCGTACCGATAGTCGGTGCGGAGGGTCTTTTGCGCCCTCTGCGTGGTTGTTTGTAGGTTTTTGTGCTGACCGCAAAGCTATCTTTCCTATCCTCGGTCTATTTAGTAAGTCGGGCCTCACTTTGCTAAAATCTATTTCATCTCTGTGTTTGTATTTTCATCTTTACTCACAGTCATTATATGTGGGGGGCTGCCTTTTCCTTTGGGGAATTTCTCTGAGGCAAGGTAGGCTTATTTTTCTATCTTCAGGGCTAGCTAGTTTCTCAGGCTGTGCCCGAGGCGCCTAGGTCTGGTCAGGAGTGCTCCACGGCTACCTCTAGTGTGGTGTGATAGGATTAGGGATTGCGGTCAGCAGAGTTCCCACGTCTCAGAGCTCGTCCTATGTTATTAGTAACTATCAGGTCATTTTCAGAGCTCTTAACCACCAGGTCCATTGTGGTTCTGAATCACCAGTTCATAACAGGGGGGCCAATATCCATGGCCCCTCTCTAGACTATCAATATCAGCCCGCAGCTGTCTGCGTAGCCTTTCTGGCTATAAAGTATAGGGGGACCCCACGTCATTTTTTGGGGGTCCCCCTATTTTAATAGCCAGTAAAGGCTATGCAGACAGCTGCGGGCTGATAGTCATAGCCTGGGAGGGGCCATGGGTATTACCCCCTTCCCAGGCTACAAATAATGGCCCCCGGCCGCCGGCTTTCCCCTCTGGTGCAGAAAATTGTGCGGAAGCCCACATAACTTTTTTTTCCGTTTTTTTTTCTTTATGTTAATTTATCAACATCGGCCTATCTATGGATATATCTATCTATAGATATATCTATAGATACATAGATGTTTCTATCCATATATCTATCTGGCTAATTTCACACATCAGGTTTTTGCCGTCAGGCACAATCAGGTGAGTTTTGAAAAAAAACAATCCATTTTTTTTCTGCTGGATCTGTTTTTTTCTCATAGAGTTGTATTAGCGCCGGATAGCGCCTGATGGCCACATGTTTCATCTGTTTTTTGCCGGATCCGTCACGTTTTTGTTGCCGGACAGAAAAACCGTTCCTCTGTATGCGTTTTCCGTCTGGCAGAAACAGCTTTTTTGATGGATCAGGCAAAAAACAGATGAAACGTGTGGCCATCATGCGCAATCCGGCGCTTAATACAAACTCTATGAGAAAAAACGGATCAAGCAGAAAAAAAAAACAGATCTTTTTTTTCAAAACTCGCCGGATTGTGCCTGATGGCAAAAACCTGATGTGTGAAATTATCCAGAGATAGAAATATGGATAGAAACATCTATATATCTATAGATATATCTATGGATAGATATATCCATAGATAGACCGATGTTGATAAATTAACATAAAGAAAAAATGGGAAAAAAAACGGTGTGGGCTCCCGCGCAATTTTCTGCACCAGAGGGGGAAAGCCGACTGCCGGGGGCCAATATTTGTACCCTGGGAAGGGGGTAATATCCATGGCCCCTCCCAGGCTATGAATATCAGCCTGCAGCTGTCTGCGTAGCCTTTACTGGCTATTAAAATAGGGGGACCCCTCAAAAAATGACGTGGGGTCCCTCTATATTTTATAGCCAGAAAGGTTACGCAGACAGCTGCGTGTTGATATTCATAGCGTAGAGAGGGGTTATGGATATTGGTCCCCCCGGCTACAAATACCAGTCCGCAGCCACCCCAGAAATGGCGCATCTGTAAGATGCGCCAATTCCGGCACTTAGCCCCTCTTTTCCCACTCCTGTGTAGCGGTGGGATATGGGGTAATAAGGGGTTAATGTCACCTTGCTCTTGTAAGGTGACATTAAGCCGGGTTAATAATGGAGGGGTGTCAATAAGATGCCTATCCATTATTAATCCTACAGTAGTGAAAGAGTTAAAAAAAATAAAGACACAGCCAGAAAAAAGTATTTTATTATTCTTAATTTCACCATACTTACCATACTACAGTGCTTGCAAAAAACGTAAAATAAACCGTATACTACCTGTCCGCCGTAGTCCAATTAATAACGAGTGTCCCACAACGATCTCCCCTATAGAACAGTGACATCGGGTGATGTCACTGCTCTATAGGACCTTCAGTGACACACTGACAGGAGACGATGGCTCCTGCAGTGCATCACTGAGAGGTTACTATAGTTCACTGGTCTCACTTTATTGCAAAAGTTGCATGGGAACTTTCTCACACAGCAATGCCAAAAGTGAGACTAGGGACTATTTTTTTAAAGTGGCAGAGGAATACAGTGCGGAAGGATACCTTCCTCCCGTCATTGTATTCCTGGAGCCCCTAGAGAGCGGTCGCATCAGCTGATGCTGCTGTTCTCCACGGGAGATCGTTGTGGGACACTCGTGGATTTCTGCAGATCAGGGAGTATATTGTTTGTTTGTATTTTAATATTATTTACAGATGACACTGGCTTTGGTGAGCAAAGTGACAAGTGATGGTGAGTATGTAATCTGTTATATGCACTGTATGTCTGCATGTATGTTTTGTATGTAATGTATGAATGTATTGTATGTAGTATGTATATAGTATGTATGTAGCATGTATGTAGTATGTTGTATGTATGTATGTAGTATGCTGTATTTATGTAGTATGTATGTAGTATGTATGTAACATGTATGTATGTAGTATGTATGTATGTGGTATGTATATATGTATGTTGTATGTAGTATGTGGTATGTATGTAGTATGTTGTATGTATGTTGTATGTATGTACAGTTGTATGTTGTATGTATGTACAGTTGTATGTTGTATGTATGTAGTATGTATGTTGTATGTATGTAGTTTATATTTATGTAGTATTTATGTAGTATGTATGTATTATGTTGTATGTATGTTGTATGTATGTAGTATATTGTATGTAGTATGCATGTGTTTTTTTTTACATTCAACACATTAGCCGGATGATAGGACTACTACTGTCCCAACATTGGCTAATGTGTCAATCACTGTCATTGTGTCATTGTAGCAGGCATAGCCTGATGGAACTTGTAAGTCCCATCGGACGATGCCTGCACACACCCGCACAGACCCCCGGCAGCCCACACAGACCCCTGAGAGGCCCGTACAGACCCCCGGCTGGCCCGCACAGACCCCCGAGAGGCCCGTACAGGCCCCGGCAGGCACACACAGACCCCCCCAAGAGGCCCATACAGGCCCTGACAGGCCCACACAGACCCCCGAGAGGCCCATACAGGCCCCATCAGGCCCATACAGGCCCCATCAGGCCCGCACAGACCACCGAGAGGCCCGTACAGGCCACAACAGGCCCACACAGACCCCCAAGAGGCCCGTACAGGCCCCGGCAGGCCCGCACAGACCCCCGAGAGGCCCGTACAGACCCCGAGAGCCCTGTACAGACCCCCCGCACACAGACACGCACAGTCTCCGCCCACGCACCGCCCACACTCTTCCCCCTCCCGAACTGGATGTGCAGGGAAAGAAAGGGTTTATTTTCATTCCGATATTTGTGTCCCATTGACTTGCATTGGTTCCGGTATCGGAATCGGTGATACCAGATATATTTGGGGTATCGGTCCGATCCAATCCGATCCAATATTTCCGGATATCAGAAGGTATCGCTCAACACTATAGATAATAGGTGCTAAATTACTGTTATACATTGTTGATTGATAGTGCAGCAGAGCTTTGTGGGTCAGTAACACAGCTGAGCATATGATTTGGCACAAATAAGAACTTGTGGTCACAACCCTAGTAGGATGATTTAACACTGAGTAAATGCACATCAGGAAAATCCAACAAGTATTTTCATAGGAATTCACAGTAGACATCTACTAATGCATATTTCTACTTTATCCCATCCATCCCATTCTTGCTCTTCCCATTTTGGTGTAGTTTGGGAGAAACTGGTATGATAAAAAAAATCAAAAGTCATATATTTGAGCAACTTCAAGTTGCGAATAAAATTAACACTTTTCAAAGCAAACAAAATTTGGCAAATTTGCTTCGATGAATCAGGGCCTATATGTTTATGGCGAGTGACAGGTCTCCTTTAAGTGTAACAGATTCTGTTTGTATTCTATTGTAGTGCGGCGGTGTTCACACCATGCATTAATAAGGCATTGACCCAGGAAAGTTCAAAGCAAACATATTTAATGTCAAAAACTCATAAAATGAACAGCACACAGTATGCGCTGGATGGCAGCTGGAGCGACAAAACAGTCCGTCTCCGAGACTGACTGCCAAGGGCAACTGCACCACAATGTCACGAAGAGGGATGCCAAGAGTTCACTGTTCTTGGCTCTGTGTTGCCTCACACTAGCCGGCTGTTGCAAAGCCACTTGCTCTGCCTCTTGCAAACAAACACTGACACCCCAAAACCCTTTACTGCAGGGTTTTTAGATCATTGGTCATTGGCCACTTGTAAGACCCAGCTTGGAGGGTTCAAACTGCCCCACTACCATCCTGTAGTCCATACCATGTTTTCTTAAATCTGCCTTGGGCAAATTGCTTGTCAAAGACCACACTTACTTTTATTCTGCTTTGCAACCACAGCTATACCTGTGACTGCAATGCACTCCAGAGGTCTCAATATGCCTCTATGCGCATCCTGGGGGATACATAGCGTCCCTCACATATAATACCTGTAACTGCCTCACACTGTATACATAACTTAGCACTACCCCAAAGGAATAATAATAAATAATGTAAATAAAACCAACATACTGTAACTAGATAATACACTTTCCACTTCCTGCTGACATCAACTCAAAAATATTTCACAAATCCGTACATTCCTCAACCAAGAATCTGCAAAAACCCTAGTGCATGCCCTCATCATCTTTCGCCTTGACTACTGCAACCTCCTGCTCTGTGGCCTCCCCTCTAATACTCTCGCACCCCTCCACTCTATTCTAAACTCTGCTGCCTGACTAATCCGCCTGTCCCCCCGCTATTCCCTGGCCTGTCCCCTCTGTCAATCCCTTCACTGGCAATAGCCCACAATGCCCAGGAATGCTCTGACATGCTTCTTTGAGAGGGGTTGTGGAAAACTCTGGATCGCTTCAACTTTATTTATTTGGAGATTTATTTCGCCCCTCCCTACAACATAGCCCAAGTATTTAGCTACCTCCATTCCCAAGGCACATTTCTTCGGGTTTATGGAAAACCCCGCCTTCCGTAGAGCATCTCGCCTGTACCTTGCTCAGATAACTTCCCCAATCATGGCTAAAGATCACAATTTCATCCAGATAGACCGCTTCTTGTGGTGAGCAAGGATCCGATCCGTGGCTCTCTGGAATGTGGCTGGAGCACCTTGTAACCCAATTGGCATCCTAGTGTACTGGAAGCATCCTTCTGGCGTTGAAAAGGCAGTCTTTTCCTTGGCATCTTGGAACATGGGAATTTGACAATACCCTTTTGTGAGGTCATGTTGTGAATTCAGCTTTTGGGCTCCCTCCGGTGGTTGTAGAGGGTAATGCAGTTGTGCCTGGACTGCAGGATTGGACAGGTGTATCTACTAATTGCAAAACTGACTGGGGTATATAGCTTTGCAGGACTCTTTAGTCCCTGCCAGTTGTCCATTGTTTTTGGAGGATTCACTTCCCTGCTGGTCTCTCCTGTTTGCTGTGCTTTTCTTCAAAGATAAGTCCTGGCTTTGTTTTTGCTGTCCACCTGCTGTGGACCTTATAGTTCTGTGCATATTCATGTTTTGTCTTGTCCAGCTTTGTCTGTGAAGGATTTTTTGCAGCCAAGCTGTGTCTCTGGAGATGCAGATATACCCTCCATGTCTTTAGTCAGATGTGGTGTTTTGTATTTTCTGTAGTGGATATTTTCTAGTGTTTTAATACTGACCGCATAGTACTCTGTTATAGTTACATAGTTACATAGTTATTAAGGTTGAAGGAAGACTATATGTCCATCTAGTTCAACCCATAGCCTAACCTAACATGTTGATCCAGAGGAAGGCAAAAAAACCCCATGTGCAAAGAGTAAGCTCCACATTGGGGAAAAAAATTCCTTCCCGACTCCACATACGGCAATCAGACTAGTTCCCTGGATCAACGCCCTATCAAGGAATCTAGTGTATATACCCTGTAACATTATACTTTTCCAGAAAGGTATCCAGTTCCCTCTTAAATTTAAGTAATGAATCACTCATTACAACATCATACGGCAGAGAGTTCCATAGTCTCACTGCTCTTACAGTAAAGAATCCGCGTCTGTTATTATGCTTAAACCTTTTTTCCTCCAACCGCAGAGGATGCCCCCTTGTCCCTGTTTCAGGTCTATGATTAAAAAGATCATCAGAAAGGTCTTTGTACTGTCCCCTCATATATTTATACATTAAAATAAGATCACCCCTTAGTCGTCGTTTTTCCAAACTAAATAGCCCCAAGTGTAATAACCTATCTTGGTATTGCAGACCCCCCAGTCCTCTAATAACCTTGGGCGCTCTTCTCTGCACCCGCTCCAGTTCAGCTATGTCTTTCTTAAACACCGGAGACCAGAACTGTGCACAGTATTCTAAGTGTGGTCGAACTAGTGACTTGTATAGAGGTAAAATTATGTTCTCCTCATGAGCATCTATGCCTCTTTTAATGCATCCCATTATTTTATTTGCCTTTGTAGCAGCTGCCTGACACTGGCCACTGAATTTAAGTTTGTCATCCACCCATACACCCAGGTCTTTTTCATTGACGGTTTTGCCCAGAGTTTCAGAATTAAGCACATAATTATACATCTTATTACTTCTACCCAAGTGC
Source organism: Ranitomeya imitator (assembly GCF_032444005.1). NCBI lineage: Eukaryota > Metazoa > Chordata > Amphibia > Anura > Dendrobatidae > Ranitomeya > Ranitomeya imitator. The sequence goes on along the minus strand of NC_091282.1, from coordinate 107,290,887 downwards.
ATGACCTTACATTTATCCCCATTAAAGCTCATTTGCCATTTATCAGCCCAAGCTTCTAGTTTACATAAATCATCCTGTAATATAAAATTGTCCTCCTCTGTATTGATTACCCTGCAGAGTTTAGTGTCATCTGCAAATATTGAAATTCTACTCTGAATGCCCCCTACAAGGTCATTAATAAATATGTTAAAAAGAAGAGGGCCCAATACTGACCCCTGTGGTACCCCACTGCTAACCGCTACCCAGTCCGAGTGTGCTCCATTAATAACCACCCTTTGTTTCCTATCCCTGAGCCAGCTCTCAACCCACTTGCACATATTTTCCCCTATCCCCATTATTCTCATTTTATGTATCAACCTTTTGTGTGGCACCATATCAAAAGCTTTTGAAAAGTCCATATACACTACATCCACTGGGTTCCCTTGGTCCAATCTGGAACTTACCTCTTCATAGAAACTGATCAAATTAGTCTGACATGAACGGTCCCTAGTAAACCCGTGCTGATACTGGGTCATGAGGTTATTCCTCTTCAGATACTCCAGTATAGCATCCCTTAGAATGCCCTCCAGTATTTTACCCACAGTAGAGGTTAAGCTTACTGGCCTATAATTTCCGAGTTCAGTTTTTGTCCCCTTTTTGAATATTGGCACCACATTTGCTATACGCCAGTCCTGTGGCACAGACCCTGTTATTATGGAGTCTTTAAAGATTAAAAATAATGGTCTATCAATGACTGTACTTAATTCCTGCAGTACTCGAGGGTGTATCCCATCCGGGCCCGGAGATTTGTCAATTTTAGTGATTTTTAGACGCCGCCGCACTTCCTGCTGGGTTAAGCAGGTGACATTTAATTGGGAATTTTTATCACTAGACATTTTGTCTGCCATGGGATTTTCTTGTGTAAATACTGATGAAAAAAAGTCATTTAGCATATTGGCTTTTTCCTCATCCTCATCCACCATCTCACCCAGACTATTTTTAAGGGGGCCAACACTATCATTTTTTAGTTTCTTACTATTTATGTAGTTAAAGAATATTTTAGGATTATTTTTACTCTCTCTGGCATTGAGTCTCTCTGTCTCAATCTTTGCTGCCTTGATTTGCTTTTTACAGAATTTATTTAATTTTCTGTATTTATTTAATGCCTCCTCACTACCTACTTCCTTTAATTCTCTAAATGCTTTCTTTTTGTCACTTATTGCGCCCCTTACAGCTCTATTTAGCCATATTGGTTTCCTCCTATTTCTAGTATGTTTATTCCCATACGGTATATACTGTGCACAGGTCCTATCCAGGATGCTAATAAACGTCTCCCATTTTCTTTGTGTATTTTTGTGTCTCAGGATATCGTCCCAGTTAATTGCACCAAGATCCTCTCTCATCCGTTGGAAATTTGCCCTCCTGAAGTTTAGTGTCCTTGTAACCCCTCTACTACACATCTTTTTAAAGGATACTTGAAAACTTATTATTTTGTGATCGCTATTTCCCAAGTGACCCCCAACCCTTATATTTGATATGCGGTCTGGCCTGTTGGTTAATATTAGGTCTAGCAGTGCCCCCCTTCTTGTTGGGTCCTGAACCAGTTGTGAAAGGTAATTGTCTCTCATAATTGTCAAAAACTGATTACCTTTGCTGGAACTGCAGGTTTCTATTCCCCAATCTATTTCAGGGTAGTTGAAGTCCCCCATAATAATGACTTCTCCTTGAGTCGCAGCTTCATCTATTTGCTTTACGAGGATATTCTCCATTGCTTCCATTATTTTTGGAGATTTATAACAAACCCCTATCAGTAATTTATTATTTTTTCCCCCTCCCCTTATCTCCACCCACAGGGATTCTACATTTTCATTAAATTCACCTATATTATCGCGCAGGATGGGTTTTAAGGATGATTTTACATATAGACACACCCCTCCCCCTCGCTTATCTGTACGGTCATTTCTGAACAGGCTGTAGCCCTGCAAGTTAACAGCCCAGTCATGGCTCTCATCCAGCCACGTTTCAGATATCCCCACCATGTCATAATTATGCTCCAACAACATTAGTTCTAATTCGTCCATTTTGTTGGCGAGGCTTCTGGCATTAGTATACATGCACTTTATGTTCCTCTCTGTACTTCTATTTCTTAAATTATTAACTGTTCTGACCCCAACCCCCATGCCACCGCCACCCCCAACTTCCTTATTTGTGCCCAGGTCTCTGTCTGCACTATCTTCCCCTCCTATAAAATGAATACCCTCCCCCCCAATTCCTAGTTTAAACACTCCTCCAACCTTCTAGCCATTCTCTTCCCCAGCACAGCTGCACCCTCCCCATTGAGGTGCAGCCCGTCCCTAGCGTAGAGCCTGTAGCCAACTGAGAAGTCGGCCCAGTTCTGCAGGAACCCAAACCCCTCTTTCCTACACCAATTCTTGAGCCACTTATTAACCTCCCTAATCTCCCGTTGCCTCTCTGGCGTGGCACGTGGTACCGGCAGTATTTCGGAAAATACCACGTTGGAGGTCCTTGCTTTCAGCTTGCAGCCTAATTCCCTGAAATCATCTTTAAGGACCTTCCACCTACCTCTAACTTTGTCATTAGTGCCAATGTGCACCATGACCGCTGGGTCCTCACCAGCCCCTCCCAATAATCTGTCCACCCGATCAGCGATGTGTCGGACTCGAGCGCCAGGTAGGCAGCACACCGTTCGACGATCCCTGTCTTTGTGACAGATTGCCCTATCTGTTCCCCTAATAATTGAGTCCCCCACTACCAGCACCTGTCTGGCCTGCCCTGCTCTCCTATTTCCCTCCTTACTGGAGCAGTCACTCCTCCGGCTTTCAGAGGACATGCCTGGCTGCAGCAGTGCTACCCCTGTACTGGCACCCCCCTCATCTGCCAACTTAGCAAACTTATTGGGGTGTTCCAGATCAGGACTAGCCTCCCTGGCACTCTTCCCTCTACCCCGCTTCCTAACTGTCACCCAGCTTGCTACTTCATTGTTCTGCAGCTCCATCCCACCATCACCCCCCTCATCTGTCCCATTGAGCGTCTGCTCCGTGAGCAGAAGACTCCTCTCCATATTGTCTATGGATCTCAGTGTTGCCAGCTGCACATTTAGAGTCAGAATCTGGGTTTCCAAATGCACAACGTGCTCACATCTCGCACAGCAGTATGCACCCTCGATCGGCTGCTCAAGGACTGCATACATGTGGCAAGATGTGCACTGGATGGCATTAACAATCGTGGAGCACATTTCCTAATGGGGATTGCACCAGACAGAACAGTTCAATTAAAAAAAAAAAATAAATAAATAAATACAAAGTATTAATAAAAATCAGACAGCAATTCCTCTCCTGGAAACTCCCTGACTCCAAAGTCACTGAATCACAAGTCACACTTACCGCCGTCCACACTTACGCTCAGGACACACTCAGCTCGCTCACACTCGCTCTGCTGAAGATTTATAGATTTTTTTTTTTTTTTTTCTAGTTCCCCTCAACAGCAATCAACCTTGCTGTTCAAATGCACTTCCAAAAAGGACTTGAGCCCCAAACAGCTGCCCCTTATAAACCCTTAACTATGAGCCCCCACCCTAAGTTAACCCTTATGAATATACCTACCCCCAATTCAGCAACTCACACCAATTCACACAGGTATTTGTTAAAGGCTTTCCAAATACCTCTTCACTTTATCACAAGTCACACTTACCGCCGTCCACACTTACGCTCAGGACACACTCAGCTCGCTCACACTCGCTCTGCTGAAGATTTATAGATTTTTTTTTTTTTTTTCTAGTTCCCCTCAACAGCAATCAACCTTGCTGTTCAAATGCACTTCCACTTCTTTTTTTTAGCTAGTATGGCCTTCTATGCTAAATTCTGATTTCATGTCTGCGTATGTTATTTCCCTCTCCTCTCACAGTCAATATTTGTGAGGGGCTATCTATCCTTTGGGGATTTTCTCTGAGGCAAGATAGGTTTCCTGTTTCTGTCTTTAGGGGAAGTTAGATATTAGGCTGTGTCGAGGGGTCTAGGGAGTGTTAGGTACCCCCCACGGCTACTTCTAGTTGCGCTGTTAGGTTCAAGGTTTGCTGTCAGTACAGGGACCACCTTCTCCAGAGTCCGTCTCATGCTGCTCCTAGGCCACCAGATCACAACAGTACAATTGGCCAATTATGAGTTAATTGCATCTCAGAAGAAGGGAGGGAAGCTTTTGAGCCATTTTTTTTCCTTAGCCTGTTTGGTATTTTCTTCCCTCTTAATCTCTGGGTGGCTACGGAATCCAGTAATAACATGAATGTTCAGGAGTTAGTTTCTCGTGTGGATCAGCTTGCTGCTAGGGTACAGGGTATTTCAGATTATATTGTTCAGACTCCTGCCTTAGAACCTAAAATTCTCACTCCTGATTTATTCTTTGGTGACAGATCCAAATTTTTGAGTTTCAAAAATAACTGTAAACTGTTTTTTGCATTGAGACCCCGGTCTTCTGGTGATCCAATTCAGCAGGTTAAAATCATCATATCTCTGATGCGTGGTGACCCACAGGATTGGGCATTTTCCCTGGAAACTGGCAATCCTGCTGTGCTTAATGTTGATTCTTTCTTTCAGGCATTGCGGTTGTTGTATGATGAGCCTAATTCTGTGGATCAGGCTGAGAAAATCTTGTTGGCCCTGTGTCAAGGTCAAGAGGCGGCAGAATCGTATTGCCAGAAATTTAGAAAATGGTCTGTACTGACTAAATGGAATGAGGATGCCTTGGCGGCAATTTTCAGAAAAGGTCTTTCTGAATCCGTTAAAGATGTTATGGTGGGGTTCCCCACGCCTGCTGGTCTGAGTGATTCTATGTCTCTGGCCATCCAGATTGATCGGCGCTTGCGCAAGCGCAGAGTTGTGCACACTGTGGCTTTGTCCTCTGAGCGGAGCCCTGAGCCTATGCAGTGTGATAGGATTTTGTCTAGAGCTGAATGTCAAAGATTCAGGCGTCAGAATAGGTTGTGTTTTTACTGCAGCGATTCTGCTCATGTTATTTCTGATTGACCTAAGCGTACAAAGAGAATTGCTAGTTCTGTTACCATCAGTACTATACAACCTAAATTTCTGTTATCTGTGACCGTGATCTGCTCATTATCATCATTTTCTGTCATGGCATTTGTGGATTCAGGCGCCGCTCTGAACTTAATGGACTTAGAATTTGCCAGACGTTGTGGTTTCCCCTTGCAGCCTTTGCAGAACCCTATTCCTTTAAGGGGCATTGATGCTACACCGTTGGCTAAAAATAAACCTCAGTTTTGGACACAGCTGACCATGCGCATGGCGCCATGCCATCAGGAAGATTGTCGTTTTCTGGTGTTGCATAATTTGCATGATGATATTGTGCTGGGTTTTCCTTGGTTGCAGCTACATAATCCGGTGTTAGATTGGAAATCCATGTCTGTGACTAGTTGGGGTTGTCAGGGGGTTCATGATCATGTTCCTTTGATGTCAATTTCCTCTTCCCCCTCTTCTGAAATTCCTGAGTTTTTATCAGATTTCCAGGATGTATTCGATGAGCCCAAATCCAGTTCTCTTCCACCGCATAGGGACTGTGATTGTGCTATTGACTTGATTCCAGGTTGTAAGTTCCCTAAGGGCTGACTTTTCAACCTGTCTGTGCCAGAACATGCCGCCATGCGGAGCTATATTAAGGAGTCTTTGGAGAAGGGGCATATTCGGCCATCTTCTTCACTGTTGGGAGCGGGGTTCTTTTTTGTTGCCAAGAAGGATGGCTCCTTGAGACCCTGTATTGATTATCGCCTCTTGAATAAGATCACGGTCAAATTTCAATACCCTTTGCCTTTGCTTACTGATTTGTTTGCTAGGATTAAGGGGGCTAGCTGGTTTACTAAGATTGACCTTCGAGGGGCATATAATCTTATTCGTGTTAAGCAGGGTGACGAGTGGAAAACTGCATTTAATACGCCCGAAGGCCATTTTGAATACCTTGTGATGCCATTCGGACTCTCTAATGCCCCATCTGTGTTCCAATCCTTCATGCATGATATCTTTCGGAGTTATCTTGATAAATTCATGGTTGTATATTTGGATGATATTTTGATTTTTTCCAATGATTGGGAGTCTCATGTGAAACAGTTCAGGATGGTATTTCAGATCCTCCGTAATAATGCTTTATTTGTGAAGGGGTCAAAGTGCCTCTTTGGAGTGCAGAAGGTTTCTTTTTTGGGTTTCATTTTTTCTCCCTCATCTATAGAAATGGATCCGGTTAAGGTTCAGGCCATTCATGATTGGATTCAGCCCACATCTGTGAAGAGCCTTCAGAAATTCTTGGGCTTTGCTAATTTTTATCGTCGTTTCATTGCCAACTTCTCCAGTGTGGTTAAACCTCTGACCGATTTGACGAAGAAAGGCGCTGATGTGACGAATTGGTTCTCCGCGGCTGTTTCTGCCTTTCAGGAGCTTAAACGCCGATTTACTTCTGCCCCTGTGTTGCGTCAGCCAGATGTTTCTCTTCCATTTCAGGTTGAGGTTGACGCGTCTGAGATTGGGGCAGGGGCCATTTTGTCTCAGAGGAATTCTGATGGTTCCTTGATGAAACCGTGTGCCTTCTTTTCTCGGAAGTTTTCGCCTGCGGAACGCAATTATGATGTCGGCAATCGGGAGTTGTTGGCTATGAAGTGGGCATTTGAGGAGTGGCGACATTGGCTTGAGGGGGCCAAGCACCGTATTGTGGTCCTGACCGATCATAAGAATCTGATTTACCTCGAGTCTGCCAAACGGCTGAATCCTAGACAGGCTCGATGGTCCCTGTTTTTCTCCCATTTTGATTTTGTGGTCTCGTACATTCCTGGTACTAAGAATGTTAAGGCGGATGCCCTCTCTAGGAGTTTTTTTCCTGATTCCCCTGGGGTTCTTGAGCCAGTTGGCATTCTGAAGGAAGGGGTGGTCCTTTCTGCCATTTCCCCTGATTTACAACGGGTTCTTCAGGAATTTCAGGCTAATAAACCTGATCGCTGTCCAGTGGGGAAACTGTTTGTTCCTGATAGATAGACTAGTAAAGTGATTTCTGAGGTTCATTGTTCTGTGTTGGCTGGCCATCCTGGGATTTTTGGTACCAGAGATTTGGTTGGTAGGTCCTTTTGGTGGCCTTCTTTGTCGCGGGATGTGCGTTCTTTTGTGCAGTCCTGTGGGATTTGTGCGTGGGCTAAGCCTTGCTGTTCCCGCGCTAGTGGGTTGCTTTTGCCATTACCGGTCCCCGAGAGGCCTTGGACACATATTTCTATGGATTTTATTTCCGATCTTCCTGTTTCCCAAAGGATGTCGGTTATCTGGGTTGTCTGTGACCGATTTTCTAAGATGGTTCATTTGGTGCCTTTGCCTAAATTGCCTTCTTCTGATTTGGTTCCATTGTTTTTTCAACATGTGGTACGTTTGCATGGTATTCCGGAGAATATTGTGTCCGACAGAGGTTCCCAGTTTGTTTCTAGGTTTTGGCGGGCCTTTTGTGCCAAGCTGGGCATTGATTTGTCTTTTTCTTCTGCATTTCATCCTCAGACAAATGGCCAGACTGAGCGAACTAATCAGACCTTGGAGACTTATTTGAGATGTTTTGTGTCTGCTGATCAGGATGATTGGGTGGCTTTTTTGCCATTGGCCGAGTTTGCCCTTAATAATCGGGCTAGTTCGGCTACTTTGGTTTCGCCTTCGTTTTTCTTCTGGGCAGGCTGAGCCTTCTGACCTTCCTGGTGTGCATTCTGTGGTCGACAGGTTGCAGCAGATTTGGGCTCATGTGGTGGACAATTTGGTGCTGTCTCAGGAGGAGGCTCAACGTTTTGCTAACCGTCGTCGGTGTGTTGGTTCCCGGCTTCGGGTTGGGGATCTGGTTTGGTTATCTTCCCGTCATGTTCTTATGAAGGTTTCTTCCCCAAAGTTTAAGCCTCGATTTATTGGTCCTTATAGGATTTCTGAGATTATTAATCCGGTGTCCTTTCGCCTGGCGCTTCCGGCCTCTTTTGCTATTCATAATGTCTTCCATAGATCTTTGTTGCGGAAATATGTGGAGCCCGTTGTTCCCTCTGTTGATCCTCCGGCCCCTGTGTTGGTCGATGGGGAGTTGGAATATGTTGTTGAGAAGATTTTGTATTCTCGTTTTTCGAGGCGGAAGCTTCAGTGCCTTGTCAAATGGAAGGGTTATGGCCAGGGTTTCTGCCTCTGATGTCCATGCCGCTGATTTGGTTCGTACCTTTCATCGGGCTCATCCTGATCGGCCTGGGGGCTCTGGTGAGGGTTCGGTGACCCCTCCTCAACGGGGGGTACTGTTGTGAATTCAGCTTTTGGGCTCCCTCCGGTGGTTGTAGAGGGTAATGCAGTTGTGCCTGGACTGCAGGATTGGACAGGTGTATCTACTAATTGCAAAACTGACTGGGGTATATAGCTTTGCAGGACTCTTTAGTCCCTGCCAGTTGTCCATTGTTTTTGGAGGATTCACTTCCCTGCTGGTCTCTCCTGTTTGCTGTGCTTTTCTTCAAAGATAAGTCCTGGCTTTGTTTTTGCTGTCCACCTGCTGTGGACCTTATAGTTCTGTGCATATTCATGTTTTGTCTTGTCCAGCTTTGTCTGTGAAGGATTTTTTGCAGCCAAGCTGTGTCTCTGGAGATGCAGATATACCCTCCATGTCTTTAGTCAGATGTGGTGTTTTGTATTTTCTGTGGTGGATATTTTCTAGTGTTTTAATACTGACCGCATAGTACTCTGTTCTATTCTTTTTTTTTAACTAGTATGGCCTCCTATGCTAAATTCTGATTTCATGTCTACGTATGTTATTTCCCTCTCCTCTCACAGTCAATATTTGTGGGGGGCTATCTATCCTTTGGGGATTTTCTCTGAGGCAAGATAGGTTTCCTGTTTCTGTTTTTAGGGGAAGTTAGATCTTAGGCTGTGTCGAGGGGTCTAGGGAGTGTTAGGTACCCTCACGGCTACTTCTAGTTGCGCTGCTAGGCTCAGGGTTTGCTGTCAGTACAGGGACCACCTTCTCCAGAGTCCATCTCATGCTGCTCCTAGGCCACCAGATCATAACAGGTCAAGGGTAGTAATGTACCAAGCCGGCCATAGCCTCTGAAAGTCATTGACCTGAGGCATTGGGTATATATAGAACTTAGAGACCTCATTCAGCTTCCTATAGTAATTACAAAAATGCCATTCTCCATCTGGTTTTGGTACTAAGACTGGACAAGCCACTCATGGACTCTTCAATAACTCCCAGGCTCAACATCCACTTCACATCTTTCTAGATCACACCTCAGTGGGCTTCGGGATTCCGATATGGCTTAAAGTTGACCCGCACATGAGGTTCTGTCAGAACCTCATGATCTATGACCTTTGTACAACGTGGCAGTTCTGAGAGCAGGTCTCTGTTCCTCTGTAGCAACTCTTGGCACTGTTACTTTTGGGTATGTGACAGCATCTCTGCCAGCTTCTTTCATGTCAGCTTCAGGCTTGGCCACCAAACACGGAGCTTCCTTGGGCTCCCTATCTCGCCATGGCTTAATCAGGTTGACGTGGTATACCTGGTAGAGCTTCCTTCTCCCTGGTTGGTAGACATCCCCAATATTTTCAACTATTTCACTTTGCCACTTGGCCAGTAATTTGCTCTCCAAAGTCGGTACCAGCACCAGTACTCATCCTCAGGGTCGAATGACTCACCCTCGCCGACTTACTGTACACCCTCAACTGTGCCTCTTGTGCTTTGAGGAGGTGTTCTCCCACTATGGGCTTCTCCTTGGCAATCCTCTCTTGCATCTAGGCCACATGCTCGATTATGCTCCAGTAGGGTGTAGACTCCGCCTCCCATGTCTCCTTTGCTACATCAAGGAGCCCACCAGGGTGTCGGCCATACAAAAGTTCAAAAGGAGAGAACCCAGTAGAGGCCTGTGGGACTTTTCTGATGGAGAATAAAAGGTACGGTAGTAGGCAGTCCCAGTCCCAGCCATCCTTCTCTATGATCTTCTTTAACATGGCCTTTAAGGTTTTATTGAACCTTTCTACCAAGCCATCCGTCTGTGGATTCTAGACCAAGGTCCGGAGTTATGTGATTTGTACAACTCCTTCATCACCTTTGACATAAACTGGGTTCCTTGGTCCGTCATGACCTCTTTAGGCAACCCCATTCTACAAACGGTATGGACTAAGACTAACTCTTGGGCTATACACTTTGCGGAGGAGTTACATAGTGGAACGGCCTCCGGATACTGTGTAGTCCAGTATCACCAAGATATACTGGTGCCCTTTGGTAGACTTGACCAGAGGTCCCACTAGATCCATGGCTATGCAATCAAATGGAACCTCAATGATGGGTAATGGCACTAAAGGGCTACGGAAGTTAGTCACCAGGGAAGTCAGATGGCAGGTGGGACAGGACCTACAGAAATTCTGAATATCTTGGTGACTACAGTGCCAGTAGAACCTCTGGAGGATTTATTCCTGGGCTTTTTCTACCTCTAGATGACCACATAACACGAGTATGGGCCATATCTAATACCTTGCGTCTGTACGGTCCTGGTACTAGCTGCTCCATTAGCTCCCCTCTCAGCTTGGTGACCCGATATTTATCATATTTATCATATTCATTGCAAAATATAGGTTTAGGGTGTCAGCCCCGGGCTCTTGAGCCACACCATTAATACCATCACATTATCAAATGACCCTTTTAGAGTTAAATTCTTGAGTTGAGCGGTTCCAAAGATTGCAGCGGACACCTCCAGCTTAAGGATGTTGGCCTCTGGATGCGGCCTCATTCTTATCGCCAACAAGCACACAAAACGGAAACCTGTCTGCTGTGGCCTGCAGCAAGGTTTCCTTAAGAGCGACCTTGTTGTTGTTGCAACCAGATGTCATTCCTTTCCTGCACAAGTCCCAAAATAATGCAAAGTTCAGACCTATTATAATAGGGTGCAAAAGGTCCTTGATTACGCCCACCTCATGGTATTCGGTGCCTCAATTTGTGTTTATGACCACTCGGGCCACAGGGTAGTCTTTAGCGCCGCCATGGATACAGCAGACATTCCCCTTCTTCCCAGGAATGAAGAATGGTGGCCCTCACTAGGGTTACCACACTAACTGAGTCCAGCAGGCCAGTCATTAACACTACATTTACTGATACAGGACATGTCTGCGGCCACTCTCCCATTTGAAGGACAGCACTGCAAGCAGGATATGCAAAATATGAGCAGTGCCATCCTGTGCTGCAATCCATTGGCTCGATGGTCATGGGACAATGAGCGGCTATGTGGACTGGGGTATGACACCTCCAGCAAATTACACTATTGGATGGGGTCTTGGACAATAATTTCTGGGCTCTTGCACATCCCCCTGGTGTGGCTCCAGCTCCCCTCTTTTGGGTGTCAGCTCCACTTTGGGAACTCCAGTATGGAGATGATACAACTCCTTGCTTCCCCAAGACACTGTCGACAAGCTGGTACCTCTCCACCAGGCTCACTAGGTCATCAGCATTACGGGGATCTCCCTGGGCAACCCAGGATTTCACCAGCCTTGGAGGGAGTGTATTAACCTGTCCATGATGACCCTCTCCACTATCTGTGCTGGAGAGAAAGATTTAGGTTGCAAACATTTTTGCACCAGGTGTAGGAGGTCAAACATTTGGGACCGGGGAGGTTTGTCACTGCAATTGGCCCAAAGGTGCACCGGTTGTGCCCTGACAGTCATAGTCACTCCTAAGCGCACCAAGATTTCAGTTTTTAACTTGGCGTTCTCTCTTGCATCCTGCCAGGCAAGGTCATAATAGGTCTTCTGTGTTTCCCCTGTTAAATATGGGGCCAGAACTTCTGCCCACTGCTCCAGAGGCAATTTATCCCGTTCCGCCATCCTCTCGAACATCGTCAGAAATGCCTCAACATCACCACCCAGGGTCATCTTCTGCAATGCTCTTCTTACTGTCTTTCTCACGTGAGAGTCATAACCTGGATTTGGGGTTGGGGCGATTGCCCTGCCACGGACCTCTTCAGCTAAGAATTAAATCAGCTGTCTGTGCTGCTGCTGCTGCATCTGCTGTTGTCACTATTAAATGGTTCAAAGGAATATTGATAATTATGAAACAAATGAATAGAAATGTCAGTAGCATGTTTACTATTAGGATAATTTATAATCCAAGATCGGAAGAAACTCCATATGCATGAATATTCAAAAAGAAGAAAAATGGGATTGCTGACTTCATCAAAATAACATAAATTTATTAAATATTAAATACATACAAGGGTTGAGTATATACCACAATAAATAACACAAGAGGTAAACAAAGAAAAATTAATGTGGTCACCCAAGGAATAAAACATTGGGTAAGAGGTGCTATTAATCATACTATAAGTACAATGAATTAGAATCTCATGCCTTAGGTATAAATTGATTATTTGATGCATGAAAATATCGGAGATCCCTGTTGAAAAAGTTAATGCAAAATGTGCGTTCCGGGCTGGCCCCTGGGAATTGTATCTGTGCGCTTGCATATTACCATGGTTAAGTGTTATTGATCTTAATATACAATTTTTGGCACATTCGCTGCTTCTCACTTTGCCACCTCGGCTTAACTAACCGGCTGCAGCTAATATACAACCCCTGGCAAAAATTATGGAATCACCGTCCATGGAGGATGTTCATTCAGTTGTTTAATTTTGTAGAAAAAATAGCAGATGACAGACATGGCACAAAACTTAAGTAATTTCAAATGGCAACTTTCTGGCTTTAAGAAACACTAAAAGAAATGAAGAACAAAAAAATGTGGTAGTCAGTAATGGTTACTTTTTTAACCTAGCATAGGGAAAAAATATGGAATCACTCAATTCTGAGGAAAAAATTATGGAATCATGAAAAACAAACAAACAAAAAAACACTTCAAAACATCACTAGTATTTTGTTGCACCACATCTGGCTTTTATAACAGCTTGCAGTCTCTGAGGCATGGACTTATTGAGTGTCAAACAGTACTCTTCATCAATCTGGCTCCAACTTACTCTGATTTCAGTTGCCAGATCAGCTTTGCAGGTTAGAGCCTTGTCATGGACCATTTTCTTCAACTTCCACCAAAGATTTTCTATTGGATTGAGATCCGGACTATTTGCAGGCCATGACATTGACCTTATGTGTCTTTTTTCAAGGAATGTTTTCACAATTTCTGCTCTATTACAGGATGCATTATCATCTTGAAAAATGATTTCATCATCCCAAAACATCCTTTCAATTGATGGGATAAGAAAAGTGTCCAAAATATCAACATAAACTTGTGCATTTATTGAAGATGCAATGACAGCCATCTCCTCAGTGCCTTTACCTGACATGCAGCCCCATATCATCAATGACTGTGTAAATTTGCATGTTCTCTTCAGGCAGTCATCTTTATAAATCTCATTGGAACGGCACCAAGCAAAAGTTCATCACTGAGTATGACTTTCATCCAGTCATCCACAGTCCACGATTGCTTTTCCTTAGCCCATTGTAACCTTGTTTTTTTCTGCTTAGGTGTAAATGATGGCTTTCGTTTAGCTTTTCTGTATGTAAATCCCATTTCCTTTAGGCGGTTTCTTACAGTTCATTCACAGATGTTGACTCCAGTTTCCACCCATTCGTTCCTCATTTGTTTTGTGCATTTCCTGTTTTGGAGAGAAATTTCTTGAAGTTTCCGGTCTTGACGCTTTGATGTCTTCCTTGGTCTACCAGAATGTTTGCATGTAACAATCTTCCCATGTTGTTTGTATTTGGTCCAGATTTTAGGCACAGCTGACCGTGAACAACCAACATCTTTTGCAATATTGCGTGATGATTTACCCTCTTTTAAGAGTTTGATGATCCTCTCCTTTGTTTCAATTGACATCTCTCATGTTGGAGCCATGATTCATGTCAGTCCACTTGGTGCAACAGCTCTCCAAGGTGTGATCACTCCTTTTTAGATGCAGACTAATGAGCAGATCTAATTTGATGCATGTGTTATTTTTGGGTATGAAAATGTGCATGGTGATTCCATTATTTTTTCCTCAGAATTGAGTGATTCCATAATTTTTCCCCTATGCTTGGTTAAAAAAAGTAGCCATTACTGACTACCACATTTTTTTTCTTTATTTGCCAGAAAGTAGCCATTTGAAATTACTTTAGTTTTGTGCCATGTCTGTGATCTGCTTTTTTTCTACAAAATTAAACAACTGAATGAACATCCTCTAAGGCCAGTGATTCCATAATTTTTTCCAGGGGTTGTATAGGTGTGCCCGTGAACTCCAGTTCACGTCATTTAGTGAGATTTTCATGCATTAAATAGTCAATTTATATCTAAGGCAAGAGATTCTAATTCATTGTACTTATATAGTATGATTAATAGCACATCTTATCCAAGATTTTATTCCCTGGGTGACAACTTGAATTCTTCTTTGCTTACCTCTTGTGTTATTTATTATGATATATACTGAACCCTAAAATATATTTAATATGTAATAAATGTATATTATTTTGCTGTTGCCACTGCTGGTGCTGCTGTTGATGCTGCTGCTGCCATATCTGTTGCAGCTGGAGATTAGGCTGCACAAGTTGCTTTATCAACTCCTCCATGTTGTTGGCTTAAGCTCCTGCCTCCTGCAGTTGCTTTCACCCTGGACATGCTGTATCTCTGTGGCAGTCACACTGCCCCTTGGGATTCATGCCCACATTCTCCACCAATTATAGAGGTTTGTACTCACTCATCTGCAGTTGAGGTAGACACTAGTGTTGAGCGATACCTTCAGATATCCGGAAATATCGGATCAGACCGATACCCCAAAAATATCGGGTATCGCCGATTCCGATACCGGAAACCAATGCAAGTCAACGGGACACAAATATCAGAATGAAAATAAACCCTTTCTTTCCCTGCACATCCAGTTCGGGAGGGGGGAAGAGTGTGGGCGGTGCATGCGCGGAGAGACTGTGCGTGTTTGTGTGTATGGGGAGTCTGTACGGGCCTCTCGGGGGTCTGTACGGGCCTCTCGGGGGTCTGTGCGGGCCTGCCGGTGCCTGTACGGGTCTCTAGGGGGTCTGTGTGGGCCTGCAGGGGCCTCTCTGGGGTCTGTGCGGGCCTGCCAGGGCCTGTACGGGCCTCTCAGGGGTCTGTGAGGGCCTGCCGGGGTCTGTATGGGCCTCTCGGGGTCTGTACGGGCCTCTCGGGGGGTCTGTGCGGGTGTGTGCACAAGTCCCATCGGGCTATGCCTGCTACAATGACAGTGATTGACACATTAGCCAATGATGGGACAGTAGTAGTACCATCATCCGACTAATGTGTTGAATGTAAAAAAAAAATCAAAAACACATACATACTACATACAACATACTACATACATACAACATACATACAACATACTACATACATACTATGTACATACATACTACATACATCATACATACTACATACAACATACATACTACATACATACAACATACATACAACATACTACATACATACTACATACATATAACATACATAAATACATACAACATACATACATAATACATACAACATACATACATAATACATACATAATACATACATACAAACAACAAACATACAACATACTACATACATACAACATACTACATACATACATAAATACTACATACTACATGCATACTAAATACTACATACATACTACATACATACAACATACTACTATATACTACATACATGCTACTGTACATACAATACATTCATACATTACATACAATGCATACATACAGACATACAGTACATATAACATAGATTGCATAATCACCATCACTTGTCACTTTGTTCCCCCAAGCCAGTGTCATCTGTAAAAAATATTAAAATAACAAACAATATACTCCCTGATCCGCAGAAATCCACGAGTGTCCCACGAAGATCGTCCGTGGAGAACAGCAGCATCAGCTGATGCGACCGCTCTCTAGGGGCTTTAGGAATACAATGACGGGAGGAAGGTATCCTTCCACACTGTATTCCTCCACCACTGTAAAAAAATAGCCCCTAGTCTCATTTTTGGCATTGCTGTGTGAGAAAGTTCCCACGCAGCTTTTGCCATAAAGTGAGACCAGTGAACTAAGGTAACCTCTCAGTGAGGTCTCCTGTCAGTGTATCAGTGAAGGTCCTATAGAGCAGTGACATCACCCAATGTCACTGTTCTATAGGGGAGATCTTCGTGGGACACTCGTTATTAATTGGACTAAGGCGGACAGGTAGTAAACGGTTTATTATTTTACATTTTTTGCAGACGCTGAAGTTTGGTAAGTATGGTGAAATTAAGAATAATAAAATACTTTTTTCTGGCTGTGTCTTTATTTTTTTTTAACTCTTTCACCATTGTAGGATTAATAATGGAGAGGCGTCTTATTGACGCCTTTCCATTATTAACCTGGCTTAATGTCACCTTACAATAGCAAGGTGACATTAACCCCTTATTACCCCATATCCCACTGCTACACGGGAGTGGGAAGAGAGGGGCTAAGTGCCAGAATTGGCACATCTTACAGATGCGCCATTTCTGGGGTGGCTGCGATCCGTCGCTGTGCGTTTTTTCACCAGACAGAAAAAACATTCCTCTGTATGTGTTTTCCATCCGGTGGAAACAGCTTTTTTGACTTATCCGGCAAAAAACGGGTGAAACGTGTGGCCATCAGGCGCAATCCGGCGCAACTACAACTCTATGAGAAAAAATGGATCCAGCAGAAAAAAACGGATCTTTTTTTTCAAAACTCGCCGGATTATGCCTGACGGCAAAAACCTGATATGTGAAATTAGCCAGATAGATATATGGATAGAAACATCTATATAGCTATAGATATATCTATAGATACAGTGGGGCAAAAAAGTATTTAGTCAGTCAGCAATAGTGCAAGTTCCACCACTTAAAAAGATGAGAGGCGTCTGTAATTTACATCAAGGGTAGACCTCAACTATGGGAGACAAACTGAGAAAAAAAAATCCAGAAAATCACATTGTCTGTTTTTTTAACATTTTATTTGCATATTATGGTGGAAAATAAGTATTTGGTCAGAAACAAAATTTCATCTCAATACTTTGTAATATATCCTTTGTTGGCAATGACAGAGGTCAAACGTTTTCTGTAAGTCTTCACAAGGTTGCCACACACTGTCGTTGGTATGTTGGCCCATTCCTCCATGCAGATCTCCTCTAGAGCAGTGATGTTTTTGGCTTTTCGCTTGGCAACACGGACTTTCAACTCCCTCCAAAGGTTTTCTATAGGGTTGAGATCTCGAGACTGGCTAGGCCACTCCAGGACCTTGAAATGCTTCTTACGAAGCCACTCCTTCGATGCCTTGGCGGTGTGCTTTGGATCATTGTCATGTTGAAAGACCCAGCTACGTTTCATCTTCAATGCCCTTGCTGATGGAAGGAGGTTTGCACTCAAAATCTCACGATACATAGCCCCATTCATTCTTTCATGTACCCGGATCAGTCGTCCTGGCCCCTTTGCAGAGAAACAGCCCCAAAGCATGATGTTTCCACCACCATGCTTTACAGTAGGTATGTTGTTTGATGGATGCAACTCAGTATTCTTTTTCCTCCAAACATGACAAGTTGTGTTTCTACCAAACAGTTCCAGTTTTGTTTCATCAGACCATAGGACATTCTCCCAAAACTCCTCTGGATCATCCAAATGCTCTCTAGCAAACTTCAGACGGGCCCGGACATGTACTGGCTTAAGCAGTGGGACACGTCTGGCACTGCAGGATCTGAGTCTATGGTGGCGTAGTGTGTTACTTATGGTAGGCCTTGTTACATTGGTCCCAGCTCTCTGCAGTTCATTCACTAGGTCCCACCGCGTGGTTCTGGGATTTTTGCTCACCGTTCTTGTGATCATTCTGACCCCACAGGGTGGGATTTTGCGTGGAGCCCCAGATCGAGGGAGATTATCAGTGGTCTTGTAGGTCTTCCATTTTCTAATTATTGCTCCCACTGTTGATTTCTTCACTCCAAGCTGGTTGGCTATTGCAGATTCAGTCTTCCCAGCCTGGTGCAGGGCTACAATTTTGTTTCTGGTGTCCTTTGACAGCTCTTTGGTCTTCACCATAGTGGAGTTTGGAGTCAGACTGTTTAAGGGTGTGCACAGGTGTCTTTTTATACTGATAACAAGTTTAAACAGGTGCCATTACTACAGGTAATGAGTGGAGGAAAGAGGAGACTCTTAAAGAAGAAGTTACAGGTCTGTGAGAGCTAGAAATCTTGATTGTTTGTTTCTGACCAAATACTTATTTTCCACCATAATATGCAAATAAAATGTTAAAAAAACAGACAATGTGAATTTCTGGATTTTTTTTTCTCAGTTTGTCTCCCATAGTTGAGGTCTACCTATGATGTAAATTACAGACGCCTCTCATCTTTTTAAGTGATGGAACTTGCACTATTGCTGACTGACTAAATACTTTTTTGCCCCACTGTAAATATATCCATAGATAGGCCGATGTTGATAAATTAACATAAAGAAAAAAAACGGGGAAAAAAACGTGGGTTCCCGCGCAATTTTCTGCGCCAGAGGGGGAAAGCCGACAGCCGGGGGCCAATATTTGTAGCCTGGGAAGGGGGTAATACCCATGGCCCCTCCCAGGCTATGAATATCAGCCCGCAGCTGTCTGCGTAGCCTTTACTGGCTATTAAAATAGGGGGACCACCAAAAAATGTCATGGGGGCAAACTGCAGTCTAGCTTTTTATGCCTCTGTCAGCTGTGGGGTCCCCCTGCTTCTCCTGCCATAGAGCTTAATTTCATTCAAATATCAACGTATAGTTCGCGCTGACACTGATGCACCCTGAGCCTGCAGGACAGCTTGAATTTCTTTGGAACTTGATAGGGGCTGCTTATCCACCATCCAAACTATCCTGCGTTGCAACTTTTCATCAATTTTTCTCTGCCATCCACGTCCTGGTAGATTAGCTACAGTGACATGTGTTGTAAACTTCTTGATAATGTTGCGCACAGTTGACAATGGAACATGAAGATCTCTGGAGATGGACTTGAAATTGTTGATATTTTTCAACAAACTTGGTTCTCAAGTCCTCAGACAGTTCTCTTCTGTTTCTGTTCTCCATGCTTAGTGTGGCATACACAGATACACAATGGAAAGATTTAGTCAACATCTGCCCATTTTATATGATTTCAGGTGTGATTCTCATATTGGCCACACCAGTTACTTGCCACAGGTGAGTTTGAACAAGCATCACATACTTGAAACAAAGTTTTTTACCCACAATTTTGCAAAGGTGTAATCCGTTTTGTCCTGCGTGAAATGTCCAATTTGCCTTTTTTTCTCTTTTTTTGCGTTGCTCCAATACACACAAAGGAAATAAACATGTGTATAACAAAACATGTGCATTTGCAATAATTTTCTGGGAGAAATACTACATTTTCTGGAACAATTACAAGGATGATAACTTTTCCAACCATGACTGTATATTAGTCAATCAGGATCATAAAAGTAGTGTTCATCTCAACAGTTATATTACTCATAGTCTTTCCATTCACTCCCAAATATGATCCTTCTGAATCAGGCACAAGTATGCAGGGAGGAAATCCTCTATTTTATCTCTCAAACAGCATGTGGTTAACAGACATTTCATGTAATCAGATGCGTTCTTAAAGCCTTCAGCTTGGCGAATGTCACCTAAAGCACCACTCCAGCGCTGAAAAAAACAATGCTGGAGTGGTTCTTTAAGTTCAACCAAGGGATTTTGGATTTCTATTATGGAGCAGGTGTAAACCGCTGCGGAATCTGCACAAAGAATTGACATGCTGCGAAATAAACAATGCTATGTTTCCGTTAGTTTTTTTCTGCAGTATGTGCACTGCGGATTTTGTTTTCCATAGGTTTACATGATACTGTAAACTCAGCGAAAACTGCTGCGAATCTGCAGTGGCTAATCCGCTGTGGATCCACGGCAAAATCCGCAATGTGTGCACATACCCTTACTCCTCACCAGATAAATTGGTTGTATTTAGTCTTAGACTAAAGTGAAAGGTAAATGCAATCTTCTCATTAAAGTCCATGACAGATTTGGACAAAAGGTAACCACATCTGTCATGTCATCATAAGACCACAAAGGCAAGATGGGTATCAACTACCATTAGTCATATGACATGACTTCTTTCAGGAAATATGAGCTTTAAGAGGTTGTCTTTAACATTGATGGCCTATCCTTAGGATAGGTCATCGATGTTTGATCGGATGGTCTGCGACATCCAGCACCCTAAGGCCAGGTTCACATTAGCGTTTGAGTCCGCAGCGTGGTGCGACGCTAAAGAAAGAACTCCTCAGCACCATGCTGCGGACTCAAACGCTAATGTCAGCTTAGCCTAACCGATGAGCTGTTCCTGGTGTCGGCAGCAGCCAGAACTGCTCAGCTACAGAGCTGAAATATAGATAGCCAGTAGTGATGACCGAGTGTACTCGTTGCTCGGGTGACCTTCAAGTATTTGTTATTGCAAGATATAGTCCTGATGCCTCGGTTGCATGATTTACGACTTCCAGATACGCTGAATATATGTGAGGAATGCCTGTTTGTTAGGGAATTGCCACATGTATTCAGCTTATCTGGAAGCTGTAAATCATGCAACTGAGGTGATGAAAACTATATCTCCGAGCAATAACAAATACTCGGAGGTCACCCGAGCAACGAGTACACTCGCTCATCACTAATAGCCAGCTTACCCTCAGGAATGAACCTGGATAAATCCCGGTGAAGAGAAGCACGGTATCACGCTGCTGCTGAGTATCTGGTAAGTAATCGAGGAGGGAAGGATCCAGCTTCTGATATAGAACTTCATAAAGTAATGTAGACTTTATTGAACTCCCTCGCACCCGATCCTGTTTTCACCTTCATGAGGTAATAACTCTGGAAAGCTTCAACGGATCCCACTGATTCTGAGACAGTTTTTTTTCTGACACATTGTACTTCATGGTAAAATGTGTTCGATATGAAATCAGAAATTTGGTTAAAAATTTTTAAATTAATCAAATTTTACATTTTGATGCCCTTAACCCCTTCATGACCCAGCCTATTTTGACCTTAAAGACCTTGCCGTTTTTTGCAATTCTGACCAGTGTCCCTTTATGAGGTAATAACTCAGGAACGCTTCAACGGATCCTAGCGGTTCTGAGATTGTTTTTTTCGTGACATATTGGGCTTCATGTTAGTGGTAAATTTAGGTCAATAAATTCTGCATTTATTTGTGATAAAAACGGAAATTTGGCGAAAATTTTGAAAATTTCGCAATTTTCACATTTTGAATTTTTATTCTGTTAAACCAGAGAGTTATGTGACACAAAATAGTTAATAAATAACATTTCCCACATGTATACTTTACATCAGAACAATTTTGGAAACAAAATTTTTTTTTGCTAGGAAGTTATAAGGGTTAAAATTTGACCAGCGATTTCTCATTTTTACAACGAAATTTACAAAACCATTTTTTTTAGGGACCACCTCACATTTGAAGTCAGTTTGAGGGGTCTATATGGCTGAAAATACCCAAAAGTGACACCATTCTAAAAACTGCACCCCTCAAGGTACTCAAAACCACATTCAAGAAGTTTATTAACCCTTCAGGTGCTTCACAGCAGCAGAAGCAACATGGAAGGAAAAAATGAACATTTAACTTTTTAGTCACAAAAATTATCTTTTAGCAACAATTTTTTTATTTTACCAATGGTAAAAGGAGAAACTGAACCACGAAAGTTGTTGTCCAATTTGTCCTGAGTATGCTGATACCTCATATGTGGGGGTAAATCACTGTTTGGGCGCACGGCAGGGCTTGGAAGGGAAGGAGCGCCATTTGACTTTTTGAATGAAAAATTGGCTCCACTCTTTAGCGGACACCATGTCACGTTTGGAGAGCCCCCCGTGTGCCTAAAAATTGGAGCTCCCCCACAAGTGACCCCATTTTGGAAACTAGACGCCCCAAGGAACTTATCTAGATGCATATTGAGCACTTTGAACCCCCAGGTGCTTCACAAATTGATCCGTAAAAATGAAAAAGTACTTTTTTTTTTAAAAAAAATTCTTTTCGCCTCAATTTTTTTATTTTCACATGGGCAATAGGAAAAATGGATCATAAAATTTGTTGGGCAATTTCTCCCGAGTACGACGATACCTCATATGTAAACCACTGTTTGGGCACTCGGCAGGGCTCGGAAGGGAAGGCGCGCCATTTGACTTTTTGAATGGAAAATTAGCTCCAATTGTTAGCGGACACCATGTCGCATTTGGAGAGCCCCTGTGTGCCTAAACATTGGAGCTTCCCCACAAGTGACCCCATTTTGGAAGCTAGACCCCCAAGGAACTTATCTAGATGCATATTGAGCACTTTAAACCCCCAGGTGCTTCAAAGAAGTTTATAACGCAGAGCCATGAAAATAAAAAATAAGTTTACTTTCCTCAAAAATGATTTTTTAGCCTGGAATTTCCTATTTTGCCAAGGGTAATAGGAGAAATTTGACCACAAAAGTTGTTGTCCAGTTTCTCCTGAGTACGCTGATACCCCATATGTGGGGGTAAACCACTGTTTGGGCACATGCCGGGGCTCGGAAGTGAAGTAGTGACGTTTTGAAATGCAGACTTTGATGGAATGCTCTGTGGGCGTCACGTTGCGTTTGCAGAGCCCCTGATGTGGTTTAACAGTAGAAACCCCACACATGTGACCCCATTTTGGAAACTAGACCCCGAAAGGAACTTATCTATATGTGTGGTGAGCACTTTGAACCCCCAAGTACTTCACAGAAGTTTATAATGCAGAGCCGTGAAAATAATAAATACGTTTTCTTTCCTCAAAAATAATTATTTAGCCAAGAATTTTTTAATTTTCCCAAGGGTAACAGGAGAAATTTGACCCCAATATTTGTTGTCCAGTTTCTCCTGAGTACGGTTATACCCCATATGTGGGGGTAAACTACTGTTTGGGCACATGCCGGGGCTCGGAATTGAAGTAGTGACGTTTTGAAATGCAGACTTTGATGGAATGCTCTGCGGGCGTCACGTTGCGTTTGCAGAGCCCCTGATGTGGCTAAACAGTAGAAACCTCCCACAAGTGACCCCATTTTGGAAACTAGACCCCGAAAGGAACTTATCTAGATGTGTGGTGAGCACTTTGAACCCCCAAGTGCTTCATAGAAGTTTATAATGCAGAACCGTGAAAATAATAAATACGTTTTCTTTCCTCAAAAATAATTATTTAGCCCAGAATTTTTTATTTTCCCAAGGGTTACAAGAGAAATTGGACCCCAAAAGTTGTTGTCCAGTTTCTCCTGAGTACGCTGATACCCCATATGTGGAGGTAAACCACTGTTTGGGCACACGTCGGGGCTCAGAAGGGAAGTAGTGACTTTTGAAATGCAGACTTTGATGGAATGGTCTGCGGGCGTCACGTTGCGTTTGCAGAGCCCCTGGTGTGCCTAAACAGTAGAAACCCCCCACAAGTGACCCCATTTTAGAAACTAGACCCCCCAAGGAACTTATCTAGATATGTGGTGAGCACTTTGAACCCCCAAGTGCTTCACAGATGTTTACAACGCAGAGCCGTGAAAATAAAAAATCATTTTTCTTTCCTCAAAAATGATTTTTTTATTTTCACAAGGGTAACAGGAGAAATTGGACCCCAGTAATTGTTGCGCAGTTTATCCTGAGTATGCTGGTACCCCATATGTGGGGGTAAACCACTGTTTGGGCACACGTCGGGGCTCGGAATTGAGGGAGCACCATTTGACTTTTTGAATACGAGATTGGCTGGAATCAATGGTGGCGCCATGTTGCGTTTGGAGACCCCTGATGTGCCTAAACAGTGGTAACCCCTCAATTCTACCTCCAACACTAACCCCCCCACAACCCTAACCCTAATCCCAACTGTAGCCATAACCCTAATCACACCCCTTACCACAACCCTAATTCCAACCCTAACCCTAAGGCTATGTGCCCACGTTGCGGATTCATGAGAGATTTTTCAGCATCATTTTTGAAAAATCCGCGGGTAAAAGGCACTGCGTTTTACCTGCGGATTTTCCGCGGATTTCCAGTGTTTTTTGTGCGGATTTCACCTGCGGATTCCTATTGAGGAACAGGTGTAAAACGCTGAGGAATCCGCACAAAGAATTGACATGCTGCAGAAAATACAACGCAGCGTTTCCGCGCAGTATTTTCCGCACCATGGGCACAGCGGATTTGGTTTTCCATGGTACTGTAAACCTGATGGAACACTGCTGCGAATCCGCAGCGGCCAATCCGCTGCGGATCCGCAGCCAAATCCGCACCGTGTGCACATAGCCTAATTCTAAAGGTATGTGCACACGCTGCGGAAAATGCTGCGGATCCGCAGCAGTTTCCCATGAGTTTACAGTTCAATGTAAACCTATGGGAAACAAAAATCGCTGTACACATGCTGTGGAAAAATTGCACGGAAACGCAGCGGTTTACATTCCGCAGCATGTCACTTCTTTGTGCGGATTCCGCAGCGGTTTTACAACTGCTCAAATAGAAAATCGCAGTTGTAAAACCGCAGTGAAATGCACAGAAAAAGCGTGGTAAATCCGCCATAAATCCGCAGCGGTTTAGCACTGCGGATTTATCAAATCTGCAGCGGAAAAATCCGCAGAGGACCAGAATACGTGTGCACATACCGAAACCCTAACCCTAACCCTAGCCCTAACCCTAGCCCTAACCCTAGCCCTAACCCTACCCCTAACCCTAACCCTACCCCTAACCCTAACCATAACCCTACCCTAACCCTAGCCCAAATCCTAACCCTACCCCTACCCCTAACCCTAACCCTAACCCTACCCCTAACCCTAGCCCTAACCATAACCCTATTCTAACATTAGTGGAAAAAAAAATTCTTTATTTTTTTATTGTCCTTACCTATGGGGGTGACAAAGGGGGGGGTCATTTATTATTTTTTTATTTTGATCACTGAGATATAATCTAATCAAAATGCACTTTGGAACGAATCTGCCGGCCGGCAGATTCGGCGGGCGCACTGTGCATGCGCCCGCCATTTTGGAAGATGGCGGCGCCCAGGGAGAAGACGGACGGACCCCGGCAGGATCGGTAAGTATGATGGGGTGGGGATGCACGGGGGGGGGGGATCGGAGCATGGGGGGGTGGATCGGAGCGTGGGAGGGGTGGAACGGAGCACGGGGGGGTGGAACGGAGCATGGGGGTGGAACGGAGCACAAGGGGGTGGAACGGAGCACGGGGGGGTGGATCGGACTGCAGGGGGGGTGATTGGAGCACGGGGAGGGTGATTGGAGCACGGGGGGAGCGGACAAGAGCACAGGGGGAGCGGAGCACAGGACGGAGGGGAGCCGGAGCAGTGTACCGGACAGATCGGAGGGCTGGGGGGGGCGATCGGTGGGGTGGGGGCACATTAGTGTTTCCAGCCATGGCCGATGGTATTGCAGCATCGGCCATGGCTGGATTGTAATATTTCACCAGTTATAATAGGTGAAATATTACAAATCGCTCTGATTGGCAGTTTCACTTTCAACAGCCAATCAGAGCGATCGTAGCCATGGGGGGGTGAAGCCACCCCCCCCTGGGCTAAAATACCACTCCCCCTGTCCCTGCAGATCGGGTGAAATGGGAGTTAACCCTTTCACCCGATCTGCAGGGACGCGATCTTTCCATGACGCCACATAGGCGTCATGGGTCGGATTGGCACCGACTTTCATGATGCCTACGTGGCGTCATGGGTCGGGAAGGGGTTAAATCAGAAAGTTATGTAGCACAAAATAGTTAATAAATAATATTTCTCACATGTTATTTTATTTAGAAACTGTTAGGAGTCGAGTTTCCTCTGCTGCACAGGGGGAATCTCGATCCATCTCCGCTGCGGTCCCCCATTCTCCTCCAGCCGCAATGGAGTCTGCTCAGCAGGGACGTCGATCCCAGCGTCTCGCTCAGTCTGACTCTGTGAGAAGAGTTACTGCTGCTTCTCCAGCTTCTGCCTTTAAAGCCTATACTGGTCAGCAGCGAGCAGACTTCTCTGGGACTAAGTCCTTATCTGCACACACTGAGCATGCCCAGGGCAAGATCTCCCGTTGGAGATCGAGGGTCATGTGCTCAGGCTCTGCGGCACATTCCATTGGTCCTCTTGGCAGGTCTTGGAAGGGCAAAAGTTCTATAGCCACTTCCTGTGCTGCAGCTATATAAACTGCGCATGACCGCACGGCCATGCGCTAGTATCAAGTCATATGTGCTTTGCGCCAGTGTGGTTAGCATAAGTGTGTTCAGGGACCCGGCTGAAATAAGCCCCTAGAATACCGGCACCTCCGGTGAGGAGATTGTATGAGTGTGTTCAGGGACCCGGCTGAAATAAGCCCCTAGAATACCGGCTTCTCCGGTGAGGAGATTGCGTGTTGCTTAACCACAGACTGCTATCAGCTTGGCAGTAAGCTTGTGCTCCTGTGAGGCTAACAGGGCGCAGTGCTTTCCTCTCGCGGCTGCTCTGTGAGGTAACAGAGCTAGTCTACACTGCCATATTGTGCCACCATTCACTAGCAGCAGGTTCTTCCTGCACGGTGGACCCCGGGCTGCGAACGCACCATTAATAATAAATATCTATTTCTACTCGGTGCGTTCCGCTAGCCCTAACAGAAACCACATCACATTTGACTTGATTTTGGGGGACCTATATGAAAGAAAATACCCAAAAGTGACACCATTCTAAAAAATTGCACCTCTCAAGGTGTTCAAAACCCCATTCAAGAAGTTTATTTAAACTTTCAGGTACTTAACTGGATTTAATGCTATGTGGAAGGAAAAAATAAACTTTTTTTCACAAAATTTTTGTGTAGACACAATTTTTTTATTTTTGAAAAGGTAAAAGTAAAAAATGGACCTAAACATTTGTTGTGTAATTTCTCCTGAGCATGCCGATACCCCATATGCGGGGGAAAACCAATGTTTGAGCACACAGCAGGGCTCGGAAAGGAATGAGCGCCATTTGACTTTTTTAATGCAATATTTGCTGGAATAATTAGCCGATGCCATGCCACATTTAGAGAGAGCCACTGATGTGCCTAAACAGTGGAAACCCCCCACAAGTTATACTATTCTGAAAACTAGACCTCTCAGGGAACTTATCTAGATGTGTGGTGAGCACCTTGATCCTCAAGGTGCTTCACAGAAGTTTATAACATTGAGCCATGAAAATAAAAAGATACCATTTTTCTCACAAAATTGTTCTTTTGGCTCCAAATGTTTTAATTTCACAAGGGTAACAGGAGGAAATGGAACCCAAAATTTGCTGTGCAATTTCTCCTGTGTACACTTATACCCCACATGTGAGGGTAAACTACTGTTTGGGCGCATGGCAGGGCTCAGAAAAGAAGGAGTGACATTTTGGAATGCAGACTTTTGATGGAATGGTCTGCAGTTGTCATGTTGCATTAGTAAAGCCCCTGATGTGCCTAAACAGTGGAAAACCCACACAAATTACCCCATTTTGGAAACCAGCTCCCTCAAGGAATTTATCTAGATGTGTGGTGAGCACCTTGAACCCACAGGTGCTTCACAAAATTATGAAACGTGGTGAAAATGAAAAAAATATTTTTCCTACAAAGAAATGTAAAAATGTTGTTGTAGCCCCAATTTTTTCATTTTCACAAGGACAGCAGGAGAAAATGGACCTCAAAAGTTGTTGTGCAATTTCTCCTGAGTACACTGATACCCCATAAGTGATTGAAAACTACTTTTGAGGCACAGAGCAAAAGTCAGAAGAGAAAAAGCACCATATTGAAGTTCAGATTTTACTAGACTGGTTTGAGGGTGCCATGTCACATTGGCAGAACCCCTGAGGTACCAGAACAACAGAAACCCCCACAGGAGACCACATTTAACAAACTACACCTCTCAATGAATTCATTCATGGGTGTAGTGATCATATTGACACCACAGATGGGTCACAGAATTTTATACCATTGGGCAGTGAAAAAATAATGATTACATTTTACCACCAAAAATGTTGTTTTATCCCCAGATTTTACATTTTCACACTAGTAAATGGGTAAAAATGGCGCCAAAATTTGTCTCACAATTTCTGCTGAATGTAGAAATAACCCATATGTGGCTGTACAGTACTGCTTAGCCACACGGCGAGACTCGGGAGGGAAAGAGAGCAGTGGATGTTGCTGAGTGAAAATTGCAAACTGCCGTTGTAGTGGTCAATATGTTGTAGTGACCAGTACGTTATTCCAGCTCATGCTTCTGTAGACACACACCCATAAATTAGGGGGGCTCATAGCTGCAGAATTGCCAAACATGTAGACACTAAATGTGGTTTAGGCACAGATCAGCATCAGAAGGGAGGGTGCATTTGGATTTGCAAAATACAGCGCAAGTGGAAATAAAACGTAACTTTTACTAGAACAAGATAAAAGTACAAACAAAAAAGTCACCCAAAAGTGATATAAAAACACATGGGGTAAGGTCTCAACAACACAACAACACAACCCCTAAAAGGATTCAAAAGCAGACCAACATATGATTCACGCACTAGCTACCAGAAACAAATACATATGAATCATAAGGCAATATTACATATAGTTGGTTGCATGTAAATAAACAAATATCGCGAAATGACAAAAAACATGGCACCTATACCACGGTGTCACTAATAAGAGTCAGAGTATTGTCAGTTCCCTTCATCAAATTCCGGATCGTTCCTTGAACAAGAGGTTTTCCGGTTCTCCTGCCTATTTATCCTGGAGTTGGTGAGAATGTTCCATTTTTTACTCTGACTCTTATTAGTGACACCGTGGTATAGGTGCCATGTTTTTTGTCATTTCGCGATATTTGTTTATTTACATGCAACCAACTATATGTAATATTGCCCTATGATTCATATGTATTTGTTTCTGGTAGCTAGTGCGTGAATCATATGTTGGTCTGCTTTTCACCCGCAAGTGCCTCTGCAGGCGGAGTCTTTTGAATCCTTTTTTGGGGTTGTGTTGTTGTGTCTCTTTGTTGAGACCTTACCCCATGTGTTTTTATATCACTTTTGGGTGACTTTCTTGTTTGTACTTTTATCTTGTTCTAGTAAAAGTTACGTTTTATTTCCACTTGCGCTGTATTTAGTATTTATTTTTCTAGTGGGGACATCTGTGTGGTTCACTTACATACAGATTTTTGCTATTTTTGTGCATTTGGATTTGGAAATGCAGAATTTGCTGGATTTCTTTGGGGAAGGGGGGTAAGGAGTCATTTTGCTTTTCCAGAGCCTTTGTACTACCAGATACATGGAAGCCCCCTATATTTCCATTGACAGATGACTGACTTGAGTGGGAACTTTTTTTGTGGATTGATTTGGAGCTTTTATTGGGAACATTTTACATAACGTTTGGGATCAAATTTTATCCTGCTCCTTACGCTGAGCACTTATATCAGGGTTTCCATCTAAATATCTGAGTGAAGTGATTCAGATGAAACCCCCAAAGGATCCATTCACTATAGTGAGGCAGCAGAGTTACTCTGGAACCCGTCTGGCATCTGTTCAGTGGTGTCCGTCTTTTCAGAATTGCACAAAACTGTGGCAGACGGCACTTTTATGCACGCTTGAAAAGACGGACACTGTTGGCCACACAGCATCCTCAGTGTCTCCATCTGCCCCATTATAGGGAATCATCTGCCGGGAGTTCCATCTGAATCAAGTATTTCAGAGATTTACACTTAAACCTTGGAGTAAGCGGTCAGCACAGAGCGCAGGATAAATGTGCGCCAAGCCTTACTGGGATCTTTGGGATGATTATTTTTTTTCTATATAATATTTTTTTTATTGTGTAAAAATGCCAAATCACAAAAAAAAAAATCTATTTTAATGTGGTATCGCTGTAAACATCCTGACCTAAAGAATAAAGCTGCCTTATCAATTTTACTGCATGCAGAACTGAACTTAAAAAAAAAAAAACTAATCCTGAATTGCTTTTTTTTGTTCATTCTGCCTTCCAAAAATTGGAATAGAAAGGGATCAAAAAATGTCATGTGTTAGAAAATGGTTACAATAAAAACAGCAACTCCTCCCTCAAAAAAAAAAAGGACTCACATGACTGTCTACCGAGATATGGAAAAAATATAGCTCTCAAAATATGGTGAAACAAAAGCTAGTTTTAGCAAAAAATAGCAACTTTTAGTGTGTCACAGCAGCCAAAAATATAAATATTTTTTATAAATCTGGTATCTCTGTAATCGCACCAACCTGAAGAATAATGTCATCTAATCAATTTATTTAAAAATAAATAAAATCAATTCTTCACCAGCTGTTGATTTGTTCATTTTGCCTTCCAAAGATCGCAGTAACACTCGGCTCACATTTATCCTGCGCTCTACGCTGAGCTTACACCCGGGTTTCTGTATTAATCTCTGAAATACATGATTCAAACAGAACCTGATGGAAGATTCCCTATAATGAGGCAGATGGAAGCACTGTGGACGTAGTCTGGCCTGTGATCCAGGGGTGTTTGTCTTTATATAAAAAGTGGATAAAAGAGTGGTCAACCACAGTTTTGTGCACTTCTGAAAAGAAGTACAACGCTGAACAGGGACCAGACAGAGTCCAGAGTAACTCTGATGCTTCATTATAGTGAATGGATCCCACTGGGGTTTCATCTGAATCACGTCACTTGGAGATTTACATGGAAGCACTGATATTTAAGTGCTCAGAGTAGAGCGCCGAATAAATGTGATCCCAAATGTTATGTAAAATGTTGTAAGTGAGTGTGATACACCCCACACCCTACAGGACACTGGATCTTGGACATCCCTTGTCTATAAATTGCCAAAGTGCAACTGGACAGCAGCTAGGTCACAACTAACGCTCTGCAGCACTTTACAGCTACAAAAGAATGATTCATTAGATTTATATAATATGCAAATTGCCTCTTCTGAGAAAAAGAGGACTTAAACTCTATAGCGCCACCTGTTGGAAGTAGCGATCCTACAAGTCACAATCAACTCTTTAACGAGTCGTGCAATATGACTTAGGATAAAAGCCAAATTAGTATCTCAATTCGCAGACACGGTGTTTCGGGCTGTTGGCCCTCGTCAGTGCGAAGCATGAGAACTAATTTGGCTAGGTAAGAGGCTCTGGACTGGGGTCTAAGGGGTTAACATTCATTATTAACTATCCATATAATAAAGTAAAACAAAATATCCTTTAGTTTTCTCCATTGTTTCCAGCTTTATACTTTTAATGTCTGATCATGAGGTTTTTTTCTCCTTCTGTCTGAGCTTGTCCTGTGTCTGCCATTTTACTGGACTTTGTGTTGGCTTAGGTATCTATATTGACTAATGTTCAGTAAGAATGATATTTTCTAAAGAGCAATTTGGAGATCCTTTTAGGCCAACACGGAAATACGCCTTTGTTGTAGATTGCTTCTTATATCCTAATTCTTAGTATGGTGCTTCAAGAAGAAAAGTGATTATTGTGACAATATCTTTCCATTTCCTCAATATCATGCATGTTCTTATACTCTTGAATAATTCTTGCAGCCTCAGAAACTACCACAGCTGGATTAGCCCTGGCATAGTGCAAGACTGCACATCAAGTTTTGTAATCCCCCCCAAGGGACCACTCTTTCAGTTTGCAATATCTTCATGCCCAGCTCTCTCAATAATCCTATTTTTCTCTTATCTGGTCGGTTCACCCTTTTCTTCTAACATCTGTTTGCTTTTGACAGCTTACCGCAGCAGAACTGGTAATTAATTGAAAATGGTATGACTTTAAATCCCTCCGCTACTGGGAAACCTTGCACTGAGAGTCATTCTGGAACATTTGACATAGGTGCCTGCATGCCTTTTCTCATGTCTACCAATTTTTATGTAGAACTAAAGGTTTATAGTTATAAAGTCATGTAACTCTTTAATACGCTTTAGCTCCGATTTATCATTTTTGTTCAGCCTATTATTTAAATAAAAAAATCGTTTAATTTCTGCATTTTTATGTTCCTTCCAGAAGTCTTTTATTCCATTTTTACACTTATTTTTTCCACTTTGCTCATCAGTTTGAGCTTGGTTTTCTTTATCCAAATTCGATTTCGTCAGTTGAAATTTTTCAAAATGTTGAAAAGTTTTTGAACAATTGTTCTCCAGTACCCTATAAGAGGACAAAATCTGACTAATCTTGTTTTCGTGTTGCTGAACCCTATCATGCAACAATTTGAAGCTTGCTGAAAAGATTGGTGACATGTTAGTTAAAAAGGTGCACGTAAGGCAAAAAGAAAACCAAATAAAGGAAGCATCTTTGAATTTTCACTAAATTCATCAAGCATCATTCACCATTTTGGTTAATTTGAAAAAAATTATCCTGCGCAAAAAAGGAACTCTTTTTATTTGTGGGAAACCACTATAAAGGGTACGGTTTTGATAATTTCTAGAAATTATCATAGTTATATTTCAAAAATGTTTATTTGTTGGAGTCCAGGTGCTGAGATTTCTACTGATTGCTAAAACAAAAGGGTAGACGTTCTAAGCTGAGCATTATCTTCACCCTCTTCAGATCCATATAGTGCTCACTTGATCCTTTGAGAAGAGTCCAGTAGATTAGAAACCATTGGCACTAAGCCACGTGCTTCTACCCTAAATTATTTAGCACTCATAAAAGGGTCTCAGTACTTGGACCCCAATGGACTAAAAGTGCTGATATGTCAGTAGCAGATGAGAAAAGTTAAAAATGCTAGGTACCCTTTAAGTCTGTCTAATAAAGTTCAAGGTAAGGGGCAAGGAAAGGGAGCCTTAAAGGGAACCTGTCACCTGAATTTGGCGGGACTGGTTTTGGGTCATATGGGCGGAGTTTTCGGGTGTTTGATTCACCCTTTCCTTACCCGCTGGCTGCATGCTGGCTGCAATATTGGATTGAAGTTCATTCTCTGTCCTCAATAGTACACGCCTGCACAAAGCAATCTTGCCTTGTGCAGGCATGTACTATGGAGGACAGAGAATGAACTTCAATCCAATATTGCAGCCAGCATGCAGCCAGCGGGTAAGGAAAGGGTGAATCAAACACCTGAAAACTCCGCCCATATGACCCAAAACCAGTCCCGCCAAATTCAGGTGACAGAGTCCCTTTAACCATTTAGGGCTTACACAATTTTAAAGAGAACCTGTCTGAACAATTCATCCCTCTACCCACAAACTGTTTAAAGGGTCATGTTGCCCTCTGAAAGATAATGTCACCCATACCGTTAGGGTACCGTCACACTATACCATTTCGATCGCTACGACGGTACGATTCGTGACGTTCCAGTGATATCGTTACGATATCGCTGTGTCTGACACGCAGCAGCGATCAGGAATCCTGCTGAGAATCGTACGTCGTAGCAGATCGTTTAGAACTTTCTTTCATCGCTGGATCTCCCGCTGTCATCGCTAGATCGGTGTGTGTGACACCGATCTAGCGATCTAGCGATGCGATCCAGCGATGCGTTCGCTTGTAACCAGGGTAAACATCGGGTAACTAAGCGCAGGACCGCGCTTAGTAACCCGATGTTTACCCTGGTTACAAGCGTAAAACTAAAAAAAACCAAACAGCACATACTTACATTCTGGTGTCCGTCAGGTCCCTTGCCGTCTGCTTCCCGCACTGTGACTGCCGGCCGTAAAGTGAAAGCAGAGCACAGCGGCTGTGCTTTCACTTTCACTTTACGGCCGGCAGTCAGTGAGTGCGGGAAGCAGACGGCAAGGGACCTGACGGACACCAGAATGTAAGTATGTGCTGTTTGGTTTTTTTTAGTTTTACGCTTGTAACCAGGGTAAACATCGGGTAACTAAGCGCGGTCCTGCGCTTAGTTACCCGATGTTTACCCTGGTTACCCAGGGACCTCGGCATCGTTGGTCGCTGGAGAGCTGTCTGTGTGACAGCTCCCCAGCGACCACACTACGATTTACCTATGATCACGGCCAGGTCATATCGCTGGTCGTGATCGTAGGTAAATCGAATAGTGTGACGGTACCCTTACTTATGCAATCTGTTGCTCCATTACTGATAAATCGCTGGATTAATTCATATGCAAATGAAATGTCAAAGTGTCAAAGCACTTCCCAAGCCTGGCTTGATCCCCAAGCCCCATCTTCCCATTAATTCATATGCAAATGTGTCTCAAGTGCTCTGAGAATGTCAAAGCGCTTTCCAAGCCACTCTTGGCCCTCAAACTCCATCTTCCTGTTAACTCATATGCAAAAGCATCTCAAGTGCTCCAAGAATGTCAAAGCACTTCCCAAGCCTCACTTGATCCCAAACCCCATCTTCCCATTAATTTATATGCAACTGAGTCTCAAGTGCTCTGAAAATGTCAAAGCACTTCCCAAACTTCTCTTGACGCCCAAACCCCATCTTCCCGTTAATTCATATGCAAATGAGCCTCAAGTGCTCTGAGAATGTCAAGGCACTTCCCAAGCCTCTCTTGACCCCCGAGTGCCATCTTCCCCTACTTGACTGCAAAACCAATGAGCTACCATTTATTGAGAGGAAGGTAGTGCTGGGTAGGGAATAAAGCCAGGGAAGCAGTGGCCTAGGAAGTGTTTTGACACTCTCAAAGCACTTAAGTTTCATTTGCATATGTATTAATACATCGATTTTTCAGGAATAGAGAAACATATTGGATAAGTAAAGAGGTGGATGATGTTCTCTTTCAGAGAGTCCCATGACCATATTAACAGTTTGGAGAGGGAGGTATGGTGGTAGATCGTGCTGACAAATTCCCTTTAAGTCAGCCAAGCCTGTACATCCATCATAAATGAGAAACCCCAGAGACATAAATCCATGTGAAGCGTGCTATGATAGGTTTACTACATCCCATAAACCAGCCATGCAGAATCTAAATAAAATGCACTCTCAGTGTCAGACATAGTGGAGACAAATTGGAAATATCCTATAATCCATTTCAGAGCCTTCAATGAAACTATAAGCTAAGTCGCTATGTATTTCAATGAGACCCATGGTATAAGATTTGGAATTACTAAAAATACAATCTGTGTAAGTCGCATGTAGGTCAGGTATGGACGCGGATCATGGAATTGAAGCCATTATCTAAGCCAAAGCCTCAGCTCATGAGTTATATGGATTCCTTATTAATTATGGAGGTTTTGTCACTTCTTTTTATGGGGCCTCTGGAGTGATTTCTTTCTTAAGGCAATTTGATGAAATCTCTATTTTGTGAACGTTTTATACTGGACTCTTCTGCTTTTCATTTGTATTCAAGAAGAGCAATGTCAAATTATTAAATTGTGAGAATCCCATGTAAGTGAAAGCATTCTTAATAACCCCATTCCCTGCTGGCTTCATTATTTCTGCCTTTCTCTGAGCCACGCGACAGCAGCTTGTCACATTTCTGCATAAAGCACTTACATCTCCAGTGAAGTCATTGAGGTATAGGTGGCGCACAATCTGTTCCCACAGTTTTTGAATAATGTTTTGTGTCATTTGAACATGTAAACATTATTGGATAATTTTTGGGTAGGAGGTATATTATCTACGGCATGTAGAAATGACTCCCAGTAATGGAAGTTTGTCAGTTATTAACTACGACTAATCACTGTGCTGCTAAGTGTTAGTTAAGGGGTCCTGGGTTCAGATCTTACTAAGGGAGATGTCTGCATGATATGAATAGTTGGTCATTTGGAATTTCGATTGTGGAAACAGAGACCAATGTGGTTAATAAGAATTTCTATACAGTGCTGCGGAATATGTTGGTGCTATAGAAACAGAAAAAAGTAAAGTAGCACAACGTGTCATATATTTTTGAGTTTTCATACAGTTGTATGTAAACCTACTGCAAAATTTTAAGATTTAATGGTATGGCATAAATATAGTAATGAAGGTTCATTCACACATTCATTTTCCTTTTTACCTCTGTTAAAAATGTGCTTTTTTTCTCTCATGTATAATCCATCTTACCTTTTTAACCAGTTGAAAACCAGGTTGATGACTCCTGTTCATTACCAGGCACATTTTTGTGGGGGGGAGGGGGGGTTTCGCGCCAACAGAATAAATAGCTGTAAAGAAAAAAAATACAATTTGGATATTCAAGTAATTTTTGTCTTATTTTTTCGTGATAAATGGGGATACATTTTTAGTTCATTTTCATATACAGAATTCTTTTTTTTTGCTGAGATCAATGGGAAAATAAGAGAAATAAGGGCCTGAGTTTTCAAAGCTTTTATGCCAGTGTTCTCGCATAAAAAACTTTTAAAGTTGCATAATTTTGGCAGAACTGAGGGCTGTGGTAAAATTATGCAATTTATGACATTCTCACGCCATTTTCGCCTAGCTCCAACAAAGTGGGCAGAGTGACCCCGAAGATTGCTGTCCCTACTTCTATCAGGGTTTTCTCCACCTCCTACAGCAGTTCTTGAAACCCCCCTGCTCCTCCTCATCCTTCATCTATGATGTGTTATCTCACACCACGTTGTCCACATCAGCCGGAAGCTAGAAGCTGTGCAGCACTGCCTCAGCAAAGCGGCAACAGGATCTGCTGAAGCTAATTTGTCTAGGAGACAAACCGCACACCATGTTAGAGTTTCTTAAAGAAATAGGAAAACCAGACAGATCTGTGGCTTTTGCCTCTGAACTTTCAACCAGGCATGGTTGTGTGTGACAATAGGAGTAACCTGGTGGCAGCTGTGAAGCTTGGCAAGCTCACATACGTACTATGAATGGCACATGTGCTCAATTTAGTAGTTCAGCGATTTCTGAAAACATACCCAGATTTACCAGAGCTTCTGGTCAAGGAACGACACATCAGTGCCCATTTCCGCAACTCGGCTGCAGCTGTCACCGCTCTGCCATTGCTGCAGCAGTGCATACAAGTGCCAGCTTATCAACTGGTGTGCGACGTAACCACGCGCTGCAACTCCACACTGTAAATGCTGGCAAGGCGTTGTGAGCAGAAGAGGTCAGTCGTTGAGTACCAGCTCCAACAAGCCCATCAGTACTCTGATCAACCTCCGCACAAAGCAACTGAAGAGTGGGCATGGATGTCTGACATTTGTTTGGTTCTCCAAGACTTTGAGGACTCCACAAAGATTGTGAGCGCTGATGATGCTTAAACAGTCGCTGCTCGCAATTTAAACCTGAAGCTTTCCGTGTAGACCAGGTGGGGATGGAGGAAGACATAATACAGAGAGATTGTAGCAAGCACAGCCACATATCATCTGCTCAGCATGGATTGGGTAACAATGAGGAGGTGGACGCTGAGGAAGAGGAGGAGCAGGAGCTGATGGCTAGCACAACAGAGGCTAGTGCCCACACAACCTTCGTCCTGTCTCTCCTACATGAATGGGCTGAGGATGGTGGAGCGCCAACCAAGACCCTGGAGTACTCAGGCCGGGTACGGTGGTCATAAAAGGGGTAATCACAGTGGCACTGACCCGGTCCAAGGCTCTGGGAATCCAAGTTAAAGGGAAGGTCTTTAAAGGGGTTGTTTTGAATAAAGAATGTTCATGACGCTTCCTGTGGTATTCGGTCACGGATGACCGACGCTGCTTAAAGGGGTCCACTGGGATGATGGTACTGCAGCAGGGATGATAAGGCTCCCCACAGGTGAAGCTTGATCCCCAGGGCTCCCGCTGTAGTTGGTAAAGATAACAGATGGTGTAGTGCCGGAAAGTATTGGAGGACACAAGGTTGCATTCTCTTTACCTTTTACTGGTGGTATACAGCCACAGTCCAGGGTACGGATCACAGGTGATGGAGAGGTTTGGGCAGCCTGGAAGCGGTTCGGAGCCCCATTAACCAGGTGGTGTTGGGAGCTTTCCTTAATGCACTGTAATGTGCATCTCTTGCTGCCAGAGGCTTCTCACAAGGTCCTCTCTCTCTCTGTCCTAGGACAGTATCCGCATGGCAGGCAAAGAGAGCCTTTTTACAGGTGTCTCTACTTGCGGCGACTCTGGACTCTGTATGCTGCTGTGCCTTTGGGTGTAGTTGTGGATAGGCAACTTTAAATCGCCTGCCCTCAAGTTTCTGCTCTGGGGCATACAGTCCCACACAGCCTTGGACTCCCAGTGTCCGGTTCCTGTGCTTCAACGTGGAGGGAATCCCGTCGCAGCTCCCCTCCAGCTTCTCTCTTCTCCTGTGCTCCTTCCTCCTTCACACTCTCTGCAGACTAATCTCACTCCTCTTCCAAGCCAGAACATATATAGGGAGCTCCCCTTTCTGGCCTGGAGTCAGAACGTGTTGAAGGTACAGATTACCTGTTAAAGGGATCCTCCTCGCTTCCAAGCATGGCATCACCCTCCCAGAGAGGCAGGCAATACCACTGTGGTACCCGAACTCCTGGGATGCCACAATGGGAATGAGGAGAAAGAGAGGAAGGAGGAGAACATGGAGAGACATCATCATGGTGGATACAGGAAAGTGCTGGCTGTATGTAGCTTGGCACATATGGTCGACTTTATGTACCGCTACCTTTCCCGTGAATTTCGCATTACAGTCATTTTGGCCAAAAAAGAGTACTGGTTATTCACCATGCTAGACCCACACTACAAAGATAACTTTTCATCTTCTTCCTGAGGTGGAGAGGTCTTCTAAAATGGTGCTATAGCAGAAGGCCATTGTTGAAAATATGTTGAAAATATTCCCATCAGACAGCGCTAGCGGCAGGGGCAAGCTTCCTTGCCCAACCAAGGAGGAGAGGCCATGGAGACACACAGCAATGCAAACAGGTAAGGAAGACACTTAGGCTATCCATACCTATATTGTTTAATATTCTCTACTAATTCTGGTGAGCGCATTTCAGATTAGCTTTATTTTCAAAAGTGTAACACCATTGTTCTCAGCAAGGATCTTGGAGTCAGAGATGCTTCCAGGGGTCTTCACCGTGCTGTTCTCCTTCCATTCAGCACTTTTCCCATCCACTTGAATATTTTTATGGCCCCACAGACTTCTTTATAGGGTCTGCTGGGAAAAAGCTTTCCCATTGACTCCCATTATACTCGTTACTCAAAACGAGCGTGTGAGTATTAGGAATTGCTCGGCTCGAGCAACGAGCATCCGAGCATTTTAGTGCTTGCTCATCCCTAATTCTAAAATGAAAGAAGAGCACATAAAGAATTCAAGACTTCGTCACAGGCGTAATAAGAAAATAAAATACTTAAAATATTTCTATTCATTTCACTGCTGTGTTTCCGTCATGTAATTAATGCTTGCAATGCAAACAGAAACATCAGATTTTACCCTCCTTTCAAGCACAATCCGGATCACTTCCAGCCAGCGAGATTGACATATATTCATAAGCCAGGGCTTAGATCTTATTAGTGTTTTATACCAGCTACAAAACCGGCTCACATTTGGTAGAAACTGACCCAGTTGGCTTCCAAAGCTTAAAGCCGGCTAATAGAATCTGGAAAGGAACCAAGAGATAATGCGTCTCCTGTTACAACAAAAGCACAGTCGGAGAATTGACTCCTCATCACAAGAATTGCCTTGAATAGTGAACATAGCTGTAACCTTCACACAGCAGAAAGCACATTTTACATTAAAGGTTAGATTTAATACTGAACATTATGAGGAGTTAGATACATAGCTAGATAGATAGGTAGATAGATACAGTTTCGGACTGGGGTGCCAAGGGCCCACCAGTAACATTGACTTTGGGGGCCAACTTTTCACTTGCATACAAATATTACACTACCCTCGTTCACAAATTTGCCTATATAACAGACCCTAATTCCAGCAATATATCACTTAGTTTTCTGGGTGCAGCAGTTACGATAGAATCACAGTTTTCTCTGATGCAGTTTAACAGAGCACAGATGTTGAGTGATGTATAACCCTTCAGCACTACTTCTTTATGTACATTGCATAGTAACAGAGAGCTGCTAATCAGAGGTGGGGGTGTGATTGGACTATAAAGCATGAGCATAGTTGTCTTGTTGGGAAATTCTCCTGCTGATAATACACTGATTGTACTGAAACAGCAAAACATAGCCTAGTAAGTGGCACATCACTGGAATGAGGGTCTCTGATCCTGCATTATGCTGCTCTCAGATTACATAACGAACCCTCCTGACAGATTATTTTTAATGCCATATACACTATAGGAATAAAATGAAGCTACTTAGCACACAAATTGCTGAATTCATGTGAGCCCAGCAGCCATGACAAGCTGATTTTCTGTAGAAAAGACCCTATCTGTTTCTATCAGACATAACTATTGTAGGCCAAAAGTCTACAAATTGAAAGGGCAGGTAGGATTTAACATTAATTCAACACAGCCTCAGACTTATAGGAGGAGTGATTTAGTCAACTAAGGAGGCAGTCACCTCCTATAAATTTGTACTATAAAAAACAAAAAAACAAAGTAGTCGATTACCGTAATTAAAACTGGTGATGTGCATTGTCAGTGTTAATGATAGGCTTGCTGGAGTACGAATACATTAAGATGTGCACGACATAAAGAATTTAACTCTTCTTCACAGTAGCATGCACCTCCTTTGTGCTTCACAAGAAATACTACTCCAGTGAGGGACTAGAGTAACACTTCTACCTTAAAAAACACCTGCACTTTTACAAAATTGTATGCGCAGACCAAGCAACAAACCATTCTGCTGTGTGGTTTGAATATAGTATGGTCACAGCAACTTGCACCTCTTCACATCTGCGTCATTCTGCTATGAGATCTTAGTCAGTTTTTTTTTCTACATCGACACATAAACAGCTGAGATTTTGATTAATTAACACCATTGTATTTCACTATAGCTTAAAAGGGTTTTTTCGAGACCCACATCAAAATCTAAAAACCTCCAAATTTGTTGCTCAGGTTTGATCATTTATAAAGCCATAAAATAATTTTCTGCATCTCTCTACTTTGTTTGCTTACATCCTCCCCCTCCAACCTACAACTGGCTGTCATTTACCACCCTCAGGGCCTGCCACCGCCTTTTCCAGCCACTTCACCAGCTGGCTACTTCATTTCCTTTCCGCTGACATCCCCACTATCATCATGGGTGACTTCAACATCCCCATTGACAATTCTCTCTCAGCTGTCACTAAACTTCTATCTCTCACTTCCTCCTTCGGCCTCGCTCAATGGTCTTCTGTAGCCACTTACAAAGATGGCCACACACTGGACCTCATCTTCACCTGCCTCTGCTCCCTCTCACCTCTCCCTCTTTCTGACCACAAACTACTCACATTCTCTTTCCTCTCCACTCTTTGTCCACAATCTCCATTCCACAAACTTGCACACCCTCGCAGAAATCTTAAACAACTTGATCTACACTCACTGTCTGAATCACTCCTTCCTCTCACAGACATAAGTACCCTACACAATGCAGATGCCGCTGCCACTCTATATAACACCACAATAGCTGCAGCTCTGGAATCGGTCGCCCCTCTCACACATACCAAAGCTTGCAAAATCAACAGACAGCCCTGGCACACCAGCCTGACCAAAGAACTGAGACGGGCTACCAGGGTTGCTGAGCGGAGATGGAAAAAATCACACTCCAATGAGGAATTCATCGCATTCAAACAGTCCCTCAAAACTTTCAAGGCCACACTCACTGCAGAAAAACATCTCATCTCTCATATCCTCCATGTCTCACAACCCTAAACAATTATTCAACACTTTCAATTCTCTCCTCCATCCCCCAGCATCCCTTCCCTCTCCACTCATCTCGGCTGAAGACTTTGCCTCATTTTTAAAGCAGAAGATTGATAACATCAGAGACAGTCTTGGTCGACAATTCCCAGAGCCCTTCCTCCTAACTGCTTAGCCCTCTTCCTCCAAAACCAACTTCTCCACCATTACAGAAGATCGACTCTCCACTCTACTCTCAAGATCACATCTCAACACATGTGCACTTGACCTGATCACATCCCACTTCATCCCAAACCTCACCACAGTCTTCATCACAACCCTAACACATCTCTTCAACCTATCACTAACAACTTAACATGCCTCAATCACATCTATCCTCAAAATGCCCTCCCTTGACCCATCCTCTATATCTAGCTATCGCCCCATATCACTTCTCCCCTATGCCTCAAAATTACTGGAACAACATGTCCATCTTGAACTGTCCTCCCACCTCTCTTCTTGCTCCCTCTCCAACTGCTTACAATCTGGGTTACGGCCTCATCACTCCACTGAAACTGCCCTAGCTAAAGTCACCAATGACCTATTAACTGCCAAAGCCAAATGACACCACTACTCTGTCCTCCTCCTCATAGACCTGTCCTTTGCCTTTGACACGGTGGACCATTCCCTATTAATACAGACCCTCTCATCTCTTGGCATCACTGACTTGACCCTATCTTGGATCTCATCATACCTAACAGACTGGACATTCAGTGTTTCCCACTCACACACCACCTCCTCACCTCACCCCCTATCTGTTGGAGTCCTGCAAGGTTCAGTCCTAGGGCCTCTGCTCTTCTCCATTTACACCTTCGGCCTGGGACAGCTCATAGAATCTCACGGCTTTCAGTATCACTTGTATGCTGATGACACACAGATCTACATCTCTGGACCAGATATCACCTCCCTACTAACCAGAATACCACAATGTCTGTCTGCTATTTGATCCTTCTTCTCCGCTAGATTTCTAAAACTTGACACGGTGAAGACAGAATTCATCATCTTTCCCCCATCTCACTTGACCCCCGCAATGGACCTATCCATTAAAGTAAATGGCTACTCACTCCACTCTCCCCAGTCCCACAAGCTTGCTGCCTTGGGTTAATCGTTTGACACTGATCTCTCCTTCAAACCACATATCCAAGCCCTTTCAAGTTCCTGCTGACTTCAACTCAAAAATATTTCCCAGATCCGTACATTCCTCAACTAAGAATCCACAAAAACCCTAGTCCATGCCCTCATCATCTCCCACCTGGACTACTGCAACCTCTTGATGTGTGGCCTCCCTTCTAACACTCTCGCACCCTTCCAATCTATTCTAAATTCTGCTGTCCTGTCTGACTAATCCACCTGTCCCCCCGCTATTCCCCGGCCTCTCCCCTCTGTCAATCCCTGCACTGACTCCCCATTACCCAAAGACTCTAGTTCAAAACCCTAACCATGCCTTACAAAGCCATCCACAACCTGGGTCCTCCATACATCTGTGACCTCATCTCCCGGTACTTACCTGCACGCCTCCTCCAATCCTCACAATATCTCCTTCTCTACTCCCCTCTTATCTCCTCTTCCCACAATCACATACAAGATTTCTCCTGCGCATCCCCCCTACTCTGGAACTCTCTACCCCAACATATCAGACTCTTGCCTACCGTGGAAATCTTTAAAAGGAACCTGAAGACTCACCTCTTCCGACAAACCTACAACCTGCAATAACCACCGATCCACCAAACCACTGCTCGACCAGCTCTGCCCTTGCCTATTGTATCCTCACCCATCCCTTGCAGATTATGAGCACTTGCTGGCAGGGTCCTCTCTCCTCCTGTACCAGTCGTGACATTTAGTGTACCAACCAACAAATACCTACATTCAGAATATAAGAGTTGCAGCGCGACATCTTTTTACTTATATCTTGCTTTTGTGCCCACTTTGACAGAAGATGTGACCGCTTTCACAAAAGATTAAAACTACACACTCAGGGGTGTATTGTCGCATTATACATGGTATTAATCTTAATAGACATTCATTAACTACAGATTACTTACATCAAGTACATACAATAGGGCTGCAGCGCGGTGTCTTTTGACTTATA
This sequence comes from Ranitomeya imitator, assembly GCF_032444005.1. Classification (NCBI taxonomy): domain Eukaryota; kingdom Metazoa; phylum Chordata; class Amphibia; order Anura; family Dendrobatidae; genus Ranitomeya; species Ranitomeya imitator. The sequence continues at coordinate 107,247,194 of NC_091282.1, read as the reverse complement.
TATTTCACTTTTGTGCCCAATTTGACAGAACAAGCACAGATTCTGTCCAGCTACCAGCAGCTCCAGCCCACTGTCTGCCTGTGAGTGCCAAGGTGTTTATTCTTGTTCCTTGCTTCAATTACTAATAATGAAATTCAACTGAAGAAAAACAAGTGAATAGTTTCATTATGGAGTAAATTGGAAGTGATACGAAGTTTATTTAGAATTTTTTTTATTTTTATTAGCATAACATCTTAAAAAACAATTAAAATCAGAAAAAAGGTGCTGGATTGAATGAAGGGCTTGGGCTCAAAATACAGTATTAGAGAACAGGCAAGATTAATTGAATGGTCAAACTGTGAACCACAAATATAACTGATGTAAATGCCAATAATTCATGAGAAAATAAAGTGATCTATTGCATAAAGTATTAAAGTTCATTGTGCCAAAATTGATGAACACAGATGATCATCTTATTGTCACAATCATGAGCTGTACAGAGAAGTTGCAATTTTATATGCATGATGTTTAACTAATTATATAATAATAATAATAATAATTTTTATTTATATAGCGCCAACATATTCCGCAGCGCTTTACAAATTATAGAGAGGACTTGTACAGACAATAGACATTACAGCATAACAGAAATACAGTTCAAAACAGATACCAGGAGGAATGAGGGCCCTGCTCGCAAGCTTACAAACTATGGGGAAAAGGGGAGACACGAGAGGTGGATGGTAACAATTGCTTTAGTTATTCGGACCGGCCATAGTGTAAGGCTCGGGTGTTCATGTAAAGCTGCATGAACCAGTTAACTGCCTAAGTATGTAGCAGTACAGACACAGAGGGCTATTAACTGCATAAAGTGAATGAGAACATGATGCGAGGAACCTGATTGTTTTTTTTTTTGTTTTTTTTTATAAATAGGCCACACAGGGATCGTTAGGTTAATGCATTGAGGCGGTAGGCCAGTCTGAACAAATGAGTTATTAGGGTACACTTAAAACTGTGGGGATTGGGGATTAATCGTATTAACCTAGGTAGTGCATTCCAAAGAATCGGTGCAGCACGTGTAAAGTCTTGGAGACGGGAGTGGGAGGTTCTGATTATTGAGGATGCTAACCTGAGGTCATTAGCGGAGCGGAGGGCACGGGTAGGGTGGTAGACTGATACCAGGGAGGAGATGTAGGGTGGTGCTGAGCCATGGAGTGCTTTGTGGATGAGGGTAATAGTTTTGTACTGGATTCTGGAGTGGATGGGTAGCCAGTGTAATGACTGGCACAAGGTAGAGGCATCGGTGTAACGGTTGGTGAGGAATATGATCCTGGCAGCAGCATTCAGGACAGATTGGAGCGGGGAAAGTTTGGTAAGAGGGAGGCCGATTAGTAGAGAGTTACAATAGTCCAGACGAGAATGAATAAGTGAAACAGTAAGAGTTTTTGCAGAGTCGAAAGTAAGAAAAGGGCGAATTCTAGAAATGTTTTTGAGATGCAGGTAAGAAGAGCGAGCCAGTGATCGGATGTAGGGGGTGAATGAAAGGTCAGAATCAAGGATGACCCCAAGGCAGCGGGCATGTTGCTTTGGAGTAATGGTGGAACCGCACACGGAGATGGCAATGTCAGGCAAAGGTAGGTTAGTAGAGGGAGAGAACACGAGGAGTTCAGTTTTTGACAGGTTTAGTTTCAGATAGAGGGAGGACATGATGTTAGAGACAGCGGTAAGACAATCACTGGTGTTTTCTAAAAAGGTCAGTGTGATATCAGGAGAAGAAGTGTATAATTGGGTGTCGTCAGCATAGAGATGGTACTGGAAACCAAATCTACTGATTGTTTGTCCAATAGGGGCAGTATACAACGAGAAGAGGAGGGGGCCTAGGACTGATCCTTGAGGAACCCCAACAGTAAGGGGAAGGTGAGAGGAGGAGGAACCAGCAAAACATACAGTGAAGGATCGGTCAGAGAGATAGGAGGAGAACCAGGAGAGAACGGTGTCCTTGAGGCCGATGGAGCGGAGCATAGTGAGGAGGAGCTGATGATCCACAGTATCGAATGCTGCGGAGAGATCCAAGAGAATTAGCATGGAGTAGTGACCATTAGATTTAGCTGTTAGTAGGTCATTAGAGACTTTAGTGAGGGCAGTTTCAGTAGAGGGTAAAGAGCGGAAGCCAGATTGAAGAGGGTCGAGAAGAGAGTTATCTGAGAGATAGCGGGTAAGACGGGAGTGGACCAGGCATTCGAGGAGTTTAAAGATGAAGGGAAGATTAGAGACAGGTCTATAATTAGCGGCACAGTTTTGATCGAGGGATGGTTTTTTAAGTAATGGATGTATGATGGCATGCTTAAATGAGGAGGGAAAAATACCGGAAGTGAGGGAAAGGTTGAATATTTTTGTTAGGTGAGAGGTGACAGCCGGGGAAAGGGACTGGAGGAGATGTGACGGAATGGGGTCACTGGTGCAAGTGGTCGGGCGAGAAGATGCAAGGAGCCTGCTTACTTCTTCTTCTGTAACTGCTTCAAAGTCAGAGAGTGAACTAGATGCAGTGGGGGAGGGAGGACAGTGCATGGTATGAAGAGATTGGGAGATGATTTCCTGTCGAATGTGGTCAATTTTTTCTTTCTGCGCACCTGGAGCACCGCTGCAGGAAGCGTGTTTGCAGCGTGTGCCACGGTTGTTGCCGTCTGTGCCGAGTTGTTTTATGTATAGGAGGAGCAGCTTCATCCAGAGCACTTTGCAGGGTTTCATTGTAATGCTTCAGAGCAGAATCAGGACATGAGATGGAGAAGATTGGGGCCAATGAGGACTGCAAGTTCTTCATAAGTTTCTGGGTGTTAATGGCCTGTATGTTTCTATAAGTGTGGAAAGTGGGGGTGACCTGAGCGGGATGGCAGTTCTTGATAGAGAATGAAAGAAGGCTGTGGTCAGAGAGCGGGAGAGGGGAGTTTGCGAAATCATCCACTGAGCAAAGCCGGGAGAAGACCAAGTCAAGGGAGTTTCCATCTTCATGTGTTGGAGAGTTAGTATGCTGCGAGAGGCTGAAAGAGGAGGATAGCGATAAAAGGTGAGAAGCAGATGGGGAGAGGGGAGAGGCAATGGGGATGTTGAAATCACCCATGATAAGGGTGGGGGTGTCACAGGAGAGAAAGTGTGGAAGCCAGGTGGCAAAGTGATCAAGGAACTGATGAGAGGGGCCGGGAGGACGATACACCACCGCCACTCGCATGGAGAAGAGGACGTAGAGTCTGACCACATGGACCTCAAAGGAAGGGAAGACAAGTGAGGGTATTTGGGGGATAACTTGGAAAGTACATTTGGGTGAAAGGAGCAGACCAACGCCTCCACCTGCTCTGTTGTCTGATCTTGGGGTATGAGAAAAGTGTAGTCCACCATATGAAAGAGCAGCAGCAGCGGTGGTGTCTGACTGCTGGATCCAGGTTTCAGTAAGAGCCAGGAGATTAAGAGAATTAGAAAGGAAGAAGTTATGAATGAAGGAGAGTTTATTACACACAGAGCGAGAATTCCAAAGGGCACAATTCAAAGAGACAGAAGGCATGCAGGGAATATTAATAAGGTTAGAGGGGTTTCTGGGTGTAATTAGCACAGATTTACCCATAAAATATTAGTGGTCTATATGAGAGTTGCCAATTGTGGCCAAATGAACAGAAAACCTGGCAGAGGTCCGATAGGGCATACCAGTGCCAGCCCGTATAGCTGAAGACTGCCGCATGTCGCAAAATACAAATTATGCCCTATAGTTTCATCACCTGTTGCATCTTATCTATAGTAATTGAAATATATAAAGAGAGGGGGCTGAGTGTTATGACCTGGTGGTCAGGACAATAATGGACCTGGTGGTTAAGAGCACACGGAATGACCTGATAGTTACTGATAATAAAGGACGAGCTCTGGGACGTGGGAACTCTGCTGACCGCAATCCCTAATCCTATCAAACACACTAGAAATAGCCGTGGATTGCGCCTAACGCTCCCTATGCAACTCGGCACAGCCTAAGAAACTAGCTAGCCCTGAAGATAGAAAAATAAAGCCTACCTTGCCTCAGAGAAATTCCCCAAAGGAAAAGGCAGCCCCCCACATATAATGACTGTGAGTAAAGATGAAAATACAAACACAGAGATGAAATAGATTTAGCAAAGTGAGGCCCGACTTACTGAACAGACTGAGGATAGGAAAGGTTGCTTTGCGGTCAGCACAAAAACCTACAAAAAGACCACGCAGAGGGCGCAAAAAGACCCTCCGCACCGACTCACGGTGCGGAGGCGCTCCCTCTGCGTCCCAGAGCTTCCAGCAAGCAAGACAACAATAAAAATAGCAAGCTGGACAGAAAAATAGCAAACCAAAGAAAATACAAGCAGGAACTTAGCTACTGCTGGGAAGACAGGTCACAAGAACGATCCTGGAGTGAACTAGACCAATACTGGAACATTGACAGGTGGCATGGAGCAAAGATCTAAGTGGAGTTAAATAGAGCAGCCAGCTAACGAATTAACCTCGTCACCTGTGGAAGGAAACTCAGAAACACCCACCAGAGGAAGTCCATGGACAGAACCAGCCGAAGTACCATTCATGACCACAGGAGGGAGCCCGACAACAGAATTCACAACAGCTGAGATGCACGGTATTTAAATGGTTATACTTCCAATACTTCAGATGCTCTAATTAGGGAGAGCTAGTAGCCAATTTTGCTAGCTTAAAAATCTATGCTTGAATGTAAAATGCAAAGTGCTTATAACAAAACCATTCAAGAATTTGTATTTTGCGACTCTCATATAGACCACTAATATTATTTCTGTTAATCTGTGCTAATCAATTTAACATGATGGATATAAAATTGCAACTTCTTTGTACAGATCATGGTTGTGACAATAAGATGATCATCTGTATTCATTAATTTTGGCACATTGCACTTTAATACTTTATGCAATAGATCACTTTATTTTCTCATGCTTTATTGGTATTTACATCCGTTATATTTGTGGTTCACAGCTTGACCATTCAATTAATCTCATTTTGAGCCCAAGCCCTTCATTCAACCCAGCATCTTTTTCTGATTTTATTTGTTTTTCTAATATATTATATTAATAAATATAAAAGTTTTTATAAATTAGCACCGTATCACTTGCAATTTATGCCATATTGAAACTATGCACTTGGTTCGCCTCAGCTGAATTTCAGATCTCTATCTCTTTAGTGTCCTCCATAGTTTCTTCCATAAGATGCTACCGTGTTCTCCAGCCAAAACCTGAAATATTGAAGGCAGAAACCTTAACAGTGAGCCACAGAGATCACTATTATAGATAAGACAGTTTTATCTGCCTGAAAGCCTCAATCTTTTTTTTCCCAGTATAATGTAATAAATACAAATATAGCTGTGTATATCAGTGCATTATAGGCCAAAAAAAGGCAGAAAAGTTAAAGAGGTTTTCTACTTTAATTATACTGATGATCAGCTTTTATAACCTCCAGAAGATGTAAATAGTACAAGAGCAACACTACTACTCCGTCACATTGTTTAGTGGCCACTGCTTGGTACTAAAGATCAGCTACTATTCAAAGAATTGCAGTAACCAACAGAGGACACTAAAATGTGTGGCAGAGCTGTAGTGTTACTTTGCGTTGAAGCCAATGGCATGGGGAACATTTCACAGGTGGAGGGAAGGATGGATTCAAAGAAATTTCAACTAATTCCTGATGCAAACATAACGCCATCTGTAGAAAAGCTAAAGTTGAAAACAAGATGGCTTCTATAATAGATAATTATCTTAGGATGTCAAAATCCACAATATACTACCTCAAAAGGCGCAAGCTGATGGTTTCACAATGGCCTTCACTGTCCCCTGATCTGAATATCATTGAAAATCTGTGGCTAGACTTCAAAATAGCAGAGCATGCAAGACGACCCAGGAGTCTCACAGAACTGGAAGAATTTTCCAAGGAAGAATTGATAAAAATCCCTGAAACAGGAATTGAAAACTCCTGTCTGGCTACAAAAAGTGTTTACAAGCTATGTTACTTTCAAAAGGGGGTGCTACTAGATACTAACCATGCAGGGTGCCCAAACCTTTGCATCAGCCTTATGCATCCTTTTTGTAATTAGTAAAATGTGATGAAAATATATATATGTTTGCCTAAAATACAAAGAAAATGTGTCATCTTTAGTTTTAGACCTTTTAGAGATCGTTTCATTTTCAACTTGCTTAACTGTTCACAATAACAGTCATTTTGACCAGGGGTCACTGTATAATGAATGCTTAAAAGTTTCAGTACTTTGAGACATTATTATTTTTGCAAATGTAAAGATGCAGAATATTTTTTATGCCAATTTTCTGATATTTGTTTAGATGAAACTTATCAGCAATTCAAATAACTAAAATGGCTAAACGCTATTGTGAATTATGAACAGTTCCAGAAATTGCACTCCAAAATGTGGTCCTTATTCAATGACAACTCTTTTTTGCTTGTCTCTTCTTGTACTCCTGCATCGGATCATCCCTTACAATTTTAATCAAAGAGTTGTCCAAATTTAGTTACCAAATGCCTCTTCCAAATTAATACATGTAAACCAAGAAAGCTGTAATTAAACTGCTAACTAAATGAAGAGAGCCATAAATATATATTAAAATTTAACATTTATTAATTAAAGTATAACAATTTTTTTTATAAAAAGCCACATTTCCATAATACACAGAAACATACCCCAAACAGAGGGGGGATACCAATACTTATAAATCAAAATTACAGAGCCAGTGTAGCACAGCCTCTAGGGAAAAAAATACAAATTATATATATATATATATATATATATATACAAATATACCTATTAGTACATGTTACAAATAGGACATAATATAATAGAAATCCTTAATATAGGGTAAGGACCAAATAGTTAGAGTGTTTAGAGCAGGGGTGGAGAATCTTTTTTCTGCGAAGGGCCATTTGGATATTTAGACCATCCTTCAGGGGCCGTACAAACTCCGCCCACAAAGTACATCTTGACTCTGGCACTGGTGTCAGGATGTAATCTTTCATTGCATGCCCTTAAGTGTTCAGTAGTGAACACTGCATGTGTGTGCTAACAGAGCAAGAATAAATTAATGAGCTTGTGGCAATCAAAATACAGCTCCTTGCCCAAGAATGCAGTCCCTGAGAATCTGCTCGGGGGCCTGATAAAAGGTCATTGAGGGCCCTAAATAGCCCTGGGGCCTTAGGTTTCCCACCCCTGGCACTCTTGTATAGATATGCCTAGTTATACAGTTAGGGCCAGAAATATTTGGACAGTGACACAATTTTCGCGAGTTGGGCTCTGCATGCCACCACATTGGATTTGAAATGAAACCTCTACAACAGAATTCAAGTGCAGATTGTAACGTTTAATTTGAAGGGTTGAACAAAAATATCTGATAGAAAATGTAGGAATTGTACACATTTCTTTACAAACACTCCACATTTTAGGAGGTCAAAAGTAATTGGACAAATAAATATAACCCAAACAAAATATTTTTATTTTCAATATTTTGTTGCAAATCCTTTGGAGGCAATCACTGCCTTAAGTCTGGAGCCCATGGACATCACCAAACGCTGGGTTTCCTCCTTCTTAATGCTTTGCCAGGCCTTTACAGCCGCAGCCTTCAGGTCTTGCTTGTTTGTGGGTCTTTCCGTCTTAAGTCTGGATTTGAGCAAGTGAAATGCATGCTCAATTGGGTTTAGATCTGGAGATTGACTTGGCCATTGCAGAATGTTCCACTTTTTGGCACTCATGAACTCCTGGGTAGCTTTGGCTGTATGCTTGGGGTCATTGTCCATCTGTACTATGAAGCGCCGTCCAATCAACTTTGCAGCATTTGGCTGAATCTGGGCTGAAAGTATATCCCGGTACACTTCAGAATTCATCCGGCTACTCTTGTCTGCTCTTATGTCATCAATAAACACAAGTGACCCAGTGCCATTGAAAGCCATGCATGCCCATGCCATCACGTTGCCTCCACCATGTTTTACAGAGGATGTGGTGTGCCTTGGATCATGTGCCGTTCCCTTTCTTCTCCAAACTTTTTTCTTCCCATCATTCTGGTACAGGTTGATCTTTGTCTCATCTGTCCATAGAATACTTTTCCAGAACTGAGCTGGCTTCTTGAGGTGTTTTTCTGCAAATTTAACTCTGGCCTGTCTATTTTTGGTATTGATGAATGGTTTGCATCTAGATGTGAACCCTTTGTATTTACTGTCATGGAGTTTTCTCTTTACTGTTGACTTAGAGACAGATACACCTACTTCACTGAGAGTGTTCTGGACTTCAGTTGATGTTGTGAACGGGTTCTTCTTCACCAAATTAAGTATGCGGCGATCATCCACCACTGTTGTCATCCGTGGACGCCCAGGCCTTTTTGAGTTCCCAAGCTCACCAGTCAATTCCTTTTTTCTCAGAATGTACCTGTGACGCCCGAGAGACCCAGCACCGGACCAATGGGGTCTGTCTCTTGAGGGGGATGTCATGGGTGGCTTGACCCGGTGCTGTGGCCTCAGGCAATGCACAGTGTAAAGGGTATCGTGAGGGAACAGGCACTTACTTGATCAGCAGCAGGTTCTCCCAGCGGTGCTGATCCCAATCCTGGATAGATGGCTATTGTCCAAATGAAAGACTGAGGCACTGAAACGTTTAACCAGTTTACTTTAACAAAAAAGGATTTACAACCAGTCCTGTCACCGGAGTCTGCATGGGAACTCTGAGTTACTTTGACCCTGCCGGGGTCTTCGCCTCTTATTGTACGCAATATCTGTGTGGCCCTGCTGCTGTATGTGAACTGGCTGCCGGCCCAATCTGTCCCCTCTGGGTCCTGGTTCGACGGGCAACCCGAGTCCTTTTATTGGCTTACCCCCTCCGGGAGTACCGCTGAACTCTGTGTCTGTTGCTGCGTCCGACCCTAGTGAAGCTGATATCACCTCACGTTTTTCCGGTTGCTGTATTATATGTAATGAATACAGCCACGGATCCGGTATCCGTCTTTGCGCCTGTTCTGGGTAGTGATTAATGCTACCCGGTTCTCACAATGTCCTTTTTCTCTATCCCTCTTCTCCTCAGGCCGGTGATTTGGGCCTGGAAACCGTCATAGGGCTGTTAGAAATTCAGCTGTATGACCTCTCACTTTCAGCTCCTTAGCCCAACTGCCAGTTCTTCTCTCAGACCAGAATGGATCAAGAGGAGTCTCTGGAGCTCCCCCTTCTGGCCGGAGGAGGTAGTGCAGTCTTGCTATTTTAGTATTTGTATTCAGTGTCAGTAACTATATTTGTGGCAAAAACCTCTAGGGGTGCCACATTCCCCCTTAGTTAAGAAGAGTACTCCGGGACTGTGGGACGATAACATTTTGAAATAACAATTAATATGTACAGAGTCTTAAAAATGAAAAGTTACAAAAACCACTCAAGGAAACAAAAATAGAGTTCTGTAAAAAGTCACTTCAAATACCGTCCATTAATACAGTTCTATCCTTGAAGGTACTAGGAAAGGCACTGCACTTTGTGTCCAAGAATTTAGTTCCATTTTTCCAACGGAGTTATCAATATAACGTCTAAAGAAAGTTCAAAAAGAGCAAAAAGCAAAGTTCAAAAAGCAGTCTTTCCGGAGCTTTGATTTAGTGCCTCCGGGCTGATAAAAAGTTCAAGAATATGCAAGAAGTTCATACAGACAAGTCTCTGTAGGTACTGGGCTTAAACGTTGCAGAATGATAACAATGACTATAGTTTTATAGTTGGTAATCTGCATACCTGGCCGGTAATTGACCCTGGGTACTACGCTGTGATCTACGTAACAGCGGTATCTCTCCATGTGGTGTACTACTGTCTACTGCGGATGTAGTGGCCCGCTCTGCTAAAGATAATTCCACGACTATGGAGTTGGCAAGTCCACCGTGAATGGGATCACTCTGATCAGGAATCTGTTCTTCCTGGCCTGGAATCTCCTGTAGTACGGGGTCAGCCTCTTCCTGTCTTGGGACTTCTGGTATTGGGTTTGGTGTTGGGTAAAAGGCCACCATGGGAACCACTACTGCACCATGGTATGTTAGTAGGGTTTTGGGAAAGTCTCCTATACAGGTGTGATACATTTCCTCTTCTTTTTCCTTTACTGGTTGGACCTGCATGGGTTGAATAACTTCTGGTTCTGGCTGGACAACTTCTGTCTCTTTCAATGCTTCCGGACATAATTTAAGATTGTCTCTTGACACTAGTACAGATGATAAGCCCCCGTTTTTGCTAATGAGACACATTTTAGGATTATCCATTCTTGTTGGTAAAACTGTGTAGGGTACGGCTTCCCACTGATTGTCTAGTTTATTGGTTCAACGATTTCTCTTGAGCACTTGGTCACCCGGTCTTAATGGGGTCGCTAGAGCATTCTGGTTGAAAGTTCGCTCTTGTCTTTCTCTAGTTTGCTGACGGCTTCTTTCCACACTCTCTTGCACTTGGCGATACTGCTTTTGCCGTATGATATCCCAATTGGAGTCTTGAACTTCTGCGTCTGGTTTCAGAATTCCCATTTCTAGATCGATTGGTAATTGGCCGGGTCTTGCACGCATAAGGTAAGCTGGGGTGCAGTTGGTGGAGCTCACCGGGACATGATTATACAGATCCACCAAGTCAGGCAATTTCTCTGGCCATTGATTCCTTTCTGTCTCAGGTAAAGTCTTTAGTAGGTCTATTACAATATGGTTCATCTTCTCGCATAAGCCGTTTGTTTGTGGATGATAGGCCGTCGTCCGGATCTTTTTGCAACCATACATATTACAGAATTCTCTGAAGATCTCTGATTCAAAGGCTGTACCTTGGTCGGTGAGAACCTGTTCCGGATATCCATGGGGTCTACAAAAGTACGTTTGGAACGCTTTGGCTGCTGTTTTTGCTGTCAGATCTTTTACGGGTACTACTACCAAGAAGCGTGAATAATGGTCCACGATGGTCAAGGCATAGACATAGCCGGACCGGCTTGGTGTCAACTTCACGTGGTCCATGGCTACAAGTTCAAGTGGTTGTTTGGTGATTATGGGCTGCAGTGGTGCTCTTTGGTTCTTTTGATCGTTTCTTCTGAGGTTGCACGGGCCACAATTTCTGCACCACTGTTCGATTGATTTTCTCATCCCGACCCAATAAAATCTTTCTCTTAGAAGTACTTCCAACTTTTTCCAACCGAAGTGACCAGCACCATTATGGTAAGCTTCGAGGACCATCTTGACATCTTGTTTAGGCACGATAATCTGCCAAACCAATTCATGTGTTTTCGGATTGGTGTACCTTCTACAGAGCTTCCCTTGATACAGGAACATTTTGCCTCTCTCTTTCCAGAGTTGATGCGTTTCTTCTGGGGCATCCTCATCGGGATATGCACTTTGCTCAGTTAACAGTTCCTTCACCAACTTCACAGCCGGATTGGGTGTCAGCCCATCTATGGTGTGCTAACGGATTAAAATTCACCTCTTGTTGTTTCTGATAGGTACTTGACTGATGATGTTTTGCCTTGGGATGATGGAAGGCTGGTAGTTCAATTTCTTCAAGCTCCCCCGTTTCTTCTTCTACATCTCTCAAGTGTGGCATCCGGGATAGGGCATCAGCATTTCCATTCTTGCGACCTGCTCGATACTTGATCTTGAAGTTGTAATTAGATAACTGGGCTATCCATCGCTGTTCTAACGCACCTAATTTGGCTGTGTCCAGGTGGGTCAACGGATTGTTGTCAGTATAGACAATAAATTCTGCAGCAGCCAGATAGTGTTTGAAACGTTCAGTCACAGCCCAAACTACTGCCAGTAGTTCCAATTTGAAGGAGCTATAATTTTCTGGATTTCTTTCAGTAGGCCGGAGCTTTCTACTTGCAAAGGCGATGACTTTCTCCCGACCTTCTTGCTTTTGTGACAGCACCGCTCCTAGTCCCACATTACTGGCATCGGTGTAGAGGATGAAAGGTTGATGGTAATCTGGGTATGCCAGAACCTCTTCACCGGTTAGTGCCTTCTTTAGTTGTTCAAAGGAGTCTTCCCTTTCGTCGTTCCACTGGAAAGGAGGGTTTCGGTTTGAAGGTTTCTTCGTCTGCCCTACCAAGGCGTCTTGCAAGGGTGCTGCCAACTTGGTAAATCCTTTTATAAATCTGCGATAGTAACCCACCAATCCCAGGAATTGCCTCACTTCCTTTGCGCTGGTAGGTCTCGGCCAATCCCTTATGGCGGTTATTTTCTCGGGATCCGGTGCTACTCCCTCCGAACTCACGATGTGTCCCAAGTACTGTACCTTTGGCTTGAGAAGGTGACATTTGGATGGCTTGATTTTCATGCCATACCTGGATAAGGCTTCGAACACTTCTGCCAGGTCTATTAAGTGTTGTTCGTAAGTCTTTGAGTAGACGATCACATCATCTAGGTACAGCCTCTGGAAGGTACCGGATGCGTTGCAGAGTCCGAATGGCATGCGATTAAATTCACATAGACCCATTGGTGTGGTGAATGCCGTCTTTTCCTTATCTCTCTCAGCCACAGGGACTTGCCAATACCCGCTTGTTAAGTCTAAGGTGGAAAAATAATTAGCAGATTTCAAAGCAGTCAAGGACTCTTCTATCCTAGGCAAGGGGTAGGCGTCTTTATGGGTGATGTTATTAATCCGCCGGTAGTCTACGCACATTCTCATGGTTCCGTCCTTTTTTTTGACAAGCACTAGAGGGGCCGCCCAGGGGCTACAGCTGTCTCTTATTACCCCGGCCTGTTTCATCTGCCTCAACATATCTTTTGCACATTGATAGTGAGCGGGCGGTATGGGTCTATATCTTTCTTTTATTGGGGGATGGTCACTGGTGGGGATTGTGTGTTCTACCCCTTCTATCCGTCCGAAGTCCAATGGGTGTTTACTGAAGACTTGTTCATATTCCGTCACTAGCCTATACACCCCTTGTTTTTGATGGGTAGGTGTTGAATTTATGCCCACGTGTAGCTGTTGACACCAATCCTCCAATTCTCCGTCTGAGCCGTTGCCTTCCACCTGACAGGTTGGTTCTAAGGGCTCAATGGTTGTGATGGCATTGTTGTCAACAGTATATAGCTTTGCCACTGTAGCATACCTTGGCAAAGTGACCTCTTCCTCTCCACAGTTCAAAAGTCGTACCGGCACTCGTCCCCGGTGTACCTCGACTACCCCTCGTGCTGTGAGTATAGTGGGCCTGCTGTCGGTGTACACTGGTTCTATTAAGGCTTGATAATCTCGTCCCTTAGTACCAATGGCTGCTCTACACCATACCAGCATTTCTGTTTTTGGTGGGATTACAATAGATGCTGGATCACTTACCCTCACACTGCCGATTTCTCCACCTGCAACTTCTACCTGTTGCCTTAACAGCAATACTTTTATTTCCCTTTGGAGAACTCTCTGCTGGCAGGATTGGGCAGTTTCAGCAATTTGCTGTAAGACAGAAATAACTTCGGAAAAGCAGTTCTCTAACACATTCATTCCTATCAATACAGTTGGTTCACAGTTCCGCCGGTCAACATCAACAACAATTATACCCTGTTTCTTCAATTCTACTTTACCAATCTTTATGGTCATCTCCCTGAATCCTAGTTTCGGTACCAACTTACCATTACTGGCCCATATATCTAGTTCAACATAAGAGGGCCCTTTATCAATATCTGCATCAGCCCAGTACCTCTTATAAAGGATATACGGTATAGATGAAATCTGGGAACCTGTGTCCAGCAAAGCGTTGAGGGGAATTCCGTCCAGCACGATAGGGATAATGGGTCGTCCTCCGATGTACCTGTCGTGCCAGGGTGTTGGGCCTTGAAAGTTCATTCCTGCGAAGCGGCCCGCATTCACAGGGGATTCCCGTTTAAATCACAATCTCGTGCAAAGTGGCCTGGCTGCTGGCAACGGCGGCAAATGGGCTGTCCATCCAGTTGGTAGCGGTCGCGGGGTCGTCCTCTCCATGTCGGGTATCTCCGGGGTCTCATCCATGGAACATCCTCTCTACGGTTTGCGAACTCTATCTTGGGTCCTCTCATCTCCTGCATGGTTTTAGCCATTGAAGCAAAAACATCAGTTAAAGAGTCAAGCTTTTGTTGAAGAGCCTCATTAGTACTGGGCCCCAGGGGCTTAGCAATGGCCCCGGACATAGCTGATGTCACTGGCACTCCCTGTTGTTGAGGTGCCTCTGCCATAGGTTGCGCAGGATCCTGATCCCGAGGTGCCTCTGCCAGCTGGAGACATATAGCGCTCTCCTTTAATTGAGCAAATGTCAATTCAGGGTTCTTAAAAACAAGCATGCTCACATGCCCCCGGTGAGAAGGGGTGTAGAGTCCCTCCATAAATTGATCTCTTAGCAGTTTATCCGCTCCGGTGTTAAAAATGGGTTCAGCCAGTGTAAGTGATTTAAGGGCTTCCTGCAGGTTTAAGGCAAAGTCTCTCATGCCCTCATTAACTTTTTGTTTGCAATTAAAGAATCGTATTTTAGCTTTGCTGCTGGCAGTGGTTTCAAATGTAGCTTTTAATCCAGCAAATATGCGTTCAACAGTGCCTTTTAGATCAGCTGCCCATGCTGTGACTTCTCGCTTAGCATGGCCACTTAACTGCATCATCAGGAGACTAACACGCTGAACTTCACCCACGGGGAACATGTTAAAATGGGCCAGCATCTTTTCTCTGAAATCGTCAAGGGTATTAGGCTCACCTTCATACATTGGAAGCCACGGGCCACCTGGGGTATATGGCATCAGCACCGGCATGATGGGCGCCACTCCTTGCACCGCTGCGCTACCAGACGCTCTATCGACACTCTGTCTTTCAGCTGCATTAGCGCCGCCGGGTGCTGCGGCGTCTCCGTGCTGCGACATACTGTGCCCCCTTAGTTAATCCGGACCCTTCCGGTCCTCCGCTTCCGTCGGGATAGTGTAGATTCGTTCTGCTGTGCAGCAGGATTGGTTTTCCCCTTGCTCTGACGTCAGAGCGCTCAGCTTGGTGCCGCCCACAATGACACGCCCCCTGCTGCTCCCGCCCGCCGCGCGCTCTGTAATGGCGGATTCTGAAGTTTTTCAGTTAGACTGGGGCTCAGGTAATGGCGTAGCTCAATTAACAGTCTCGCGCCTAACGGTTATGAGGTGATTACCTCAGGGGATGGCGGCCATCTTTACTCCATTATAACCAATGGGGAAAAGTCACTTTCAATAGTTTTTAATGGGAAATGGAATTTTCTTTAATAAAGTCAATTTTCACGATTTTTCATCCAAGTTTTCAAAGTTTTGGGCTCCAATCACGGCACACAATACCCGGTATATGGGCTGGCTCTATCCTGTTCGTGACGCCAATTGTGACGCCCGAAAGACCGGGGTACCCAGCACCGGACCAATGGGGTCTGTCTCTTGAGGGGGATGTCACGGGTGGCTTGACCCGGTGCTGTGGCCTCAGGCAATGCACAGTGTAAAGGGTATCGTGAGGGAACAGGCACTTACTTGATCAGCAGCAGGTTCTCCCAGCGGTGATGATCCCAATCCTGGATAGATGGCTATTGTCCAAATGAAAGACTGAGGCACTGAAACGTTTAACCAGTTTACTTTAACAAAAAAGGATTTACAACCAGTCCTGTCACCAGAGTCTGTATGGGGACTCTGAGTTACTTTGACCCTGCCGGGGTCTTCGCCTCTTATTGTACGCAATATCTGTGTGGCCCTGCTGCTGTATGTGAACTGGCTGCCGGCCCAATCTGTCCCCTCTGGGTCCTGGTTCGACGGGCAACCCGGGTCCTTTTATTGGCTTACCCCCTCCGGGAGTACCGCTGAACTCTGTGTCTGTTGCTGCGTCCGACCCTAGTGAAGCTGATATCACCTCACGTTTTTCCGGTTGCTGTATTATATGTAATGAATACAGCCACGGATCCGGTATCCGTCTTTGCGCCTGTTCTGGGTAGTGATTAATGCTACCCGGTTCTCACAATGTCCTTTTTCTCTATCCCTCTTCTCCTCAGGCCGGTGATTTGGGCCTGGAAACCGTCATAGGGCTGTTAGAAATTCAGCTGTATGACCTCTCACTTTCAGCTCCTTAGCCCAACTGCCAGTTCTTCTCTCAGACCAGAATGGATCAAGGGGAGTCTCTGGAGCTCCCCCTTCTGGCCGGAGGAGGTAGTGCAGTCTTGCTATTTTAGTATTTGTATTCAGTGTCAGTAACTATATTTGTGGCAAATACCTCTAGGTGTGCCACATACCCAACTGTTGATTTTGCTACTCCAAGCATGTCTGCTATCTCTCTGATGGATTTTTTTCTTTTTTTTCAGCCTCAGGATGTTCTGCTTCACCTCAATTGAGAGTTCCTTTGACCGCATGTTGTCTGCTCACAGCAACAGCTTCCAAATGCAAAACCACACACCTGGAATCCACCCCTGACCTTTTAACTACTTCATTGATTACAGGTCAACGAGGGAGACGCCTTCAGAGTTAATTGCAGCCCTTAGAGTCCATTGTCCAATTACTTTTGGTCCCTTGAAAAAGAGGACGCTATGCATTACAGAGCTATGATTCCTAAACCCTTTCTCCGATTTGGATGTGGAAACTATCATATTGCAGCTGGGAGTGTGCACTTTCAGCCCATATTACATATATAATTTTATTTCTGAACATGTTTTTGTAAACAGCTGAAATAACAAAACTTGTGTCACTGTCCAAATATTTCTGGCCCTAACTGTAATCTGCGATTAGATCACACATTAAGTAGAAAATTAGTATTACCTTTTCCCAGGTCACGTGAAAAATAGTGCTAATGGTCATGCGATATCCCCCTCCGGCTCCCCGACGCGTGTTTCACCCTTTGTATCATCTGTGTATTATGGAAATGTGGCTTTTTATAAAAAAAATTTTTAGAATTTCATTAATAAATGTTACAGTTTAATTACTGCTTTCTTGGTTTACATGCATCTCTTACAATTGCCCAACAGTAGTCTGCAAGCATTGATGGATTCCATTTTCCTTAATATCTTTTCTCCATAGTCTCAAAATCATGGTGGAATGTCTCACCGTGCTTGTCTCTCTCTGCTCCGCAGATAGTGAAAAAAGGTCTGGATGCGAATATAAGAAATTATTCTTTATGAACATGTTACAGCCAAGATCCTTATATGTTTTGAGGAGATTTTCCACCAACTTTTCATAGTTATCTGCTTTTCTGTTTCCCAAAAAATTAGTTACCACTAATGTGAATGCTACCAGCCTTTTCCTTGACCTACAATAAATGGAGAAACGCCTCATCTTGAAGCTTATGAATCCGAGGTCTAATAAACATTCCTTCCTTTACCTTTGCTTCACTCAACCTTGGAAATTTATCAATGAGTTACTTGAATTATTTTTCCTTTATATCTATTGCCTTTACAAAGTTCATCATTAGGCCAAACTTGATATGCAATGGTGGTAGCAAAATCTTAGGTAAGTCAACAAGTGCTAGATGCAGGACATTTTTACTCCCTGGTTGAAGTGAATATCGTAGAGGCCAGTCTATTTTATTGTAGTGATATTCTCTTGCACAACTATCTCACTCACACAGAAAGCAGCAGTACTTTGCATATCCATCCTGGAAAGAGGGCAACCACCTGTAAGTTACCACAAAGGGGCCACAAGTGTTGGTCATAGTTCAGGCACTTCAACAGCTGTTTCATGTTGTCATAGGTTTCCTTCATGTGGACTAGATAACAAACTGGAATTGATTATGCAGGAAGACGGCTTTTAAGCTTGTTTTGGACGAACTGATGAAGAGCCTCCATTACACTGGATTATGACTTATCTTCAGAGCTTCCATTAAACTGTTGATGTTGTTGCAGGCCATAAGATCAGCCTCCATGAAGAAGTATTGGACCAGATCTTTATAACACTTGGCGAACAAAGAAATCCAAACATCACCCACTAGGAGATTCCACTGCTGTAGCCTGTAACCTAAGAGCTCATCCTTACTCTTGGGCAGATCTAACTCTCTAACAAGATCGTTCAGTTCTCTTTGTGATATAAGGTGTGGTTCAGTTGAAATTGCTGGCAGAAAGTCTGGGTTGTGAAAGGAAGATGCTTCATGACACCAAGCGCCCTCTTCTTCCTCACTTGACTCAACTGAAAATGTTTCTGCTGCTTTTGGCACTGGCAGTTCTTCTATATGTGGTAGTGGGTGTATTGCAGATGGTATGTTTGGATACCTCTTCTTCTTCTTTGAAACTCCTTTCCTACCTAATGGGGGGATCATGCCGAAATAACAATTGGTAATGTGATTGGTTGGTTCCCTCCAGATCATTGGGACTGCAAATGGCATAGATTGCCTCTTCCCATGCAACCACTAAAGTAGATGTGATGCACATCTATTGCAGCATATGTGTGGAGTCCAACTCTTGCCCTGATCTCCTTTTCTGCAGCCAAAATATAGGCTGTTGGCTTTCCTTTTCATGGTAAGCAATTTTCATCTTTGTGACGAAAAATTGACTTCTCCACATATGTAGCAAAAAATTATATGCTTTTTTGATGCAATAACATGGCATATCTGAAAAAATATAGAAACATGTGAATATGCTAAGAAATTAAGCTAAGAAATCCTAAAACTAAATACCTTAGACAGAGAGCATTTATAAAAGTAGGAGATGCAACTGCAATTAGGATTACGTCATAGGAGCAGAGTTGGCCTTTTTTGATTGATCACCGTAACATGAATACTGAAAACTCAATAGACTAAATAGATGATGCAATAGACTTGCTACTAACTGTAGTAATGATAATGAAATAATAAAGACACCATTTTTATAAACTGTATTTTTCGAACTATAAGACGCACTTTTTTCCCAAAAATTTTTTGGGAGAAATGGGGGTGCGTCTTATAGTTGGTATATACTTACAAGTAGTGTGGCGGCAGCAGAAGTCGAGCGATTCTGTGGTGGTCCCGGTCCGACGCTGCAGGGCGATGTTCACACTCCCTTCCCAGGCTGGTGTGGCAGGTTTGGCGGTGCTCTGTGGTGTGGGGGGGGGGGGCTCTACCAGCATTTTGTGAAAGCCCGGAGGCCTCCGCACATCCATTGCTGCGATGTGGTGGCCTCTGGGAAATTGGCCGCCGGGGGCGTCACATGCTCAGATTGAGATCTCGGCAACGAGATCTCATCCCGAGATATCGGGAGACAAGATCTTGGCACAGAGATCTTGTCTCCTGAGATCTCAGGACAAGATCTCATTGCTGAGATCTCAATGTGCTGCAATGTGGTGTCCTACGGGGGCGGCACATGCTCAAATTGAGATCTATGATTGATAGGGTTGTGCCAGAGCCGACGGCTGACATTAGGTACCCACACTTTGCAGTCAATAGCAAATTGTTGAATCTAGTGACTACACTGAGGGGAGTTGAAATAGTGGAGCAGCTGTTGGCTCCAGGGACATACCGGCAGAGGGATCTAGACACGGCCCATTGGCATGTTTTGGGGGGACATCTGGTAGTGGAGAAGATGCAGGAGAGAATATTGCACAGGTTCTATTAGCCGGGAAGTTACCAGGAGATCCTGAATTATTGTAGTTTCTGCCCCACCTGCCAGTTAACTGCTCCCTCTTCTCACTTCCAAAGTCCTCTGGTCCCGTTACCGGTAATAGAGATCCCGTTTGAGCGAATTGCCATGGACCTAGTAGGTCCTTTAGTTAAGCCTGCATGATGGCACCAATCTATTCTAGTGGTCATGGACTATGCGACCCGGTACCAGGAAGAAGTACCCCTAAAGAACTCATCAGCTAAAAGTATCGCCCGGGAACTTGTCCATATTTTTGGTGGGACAGGTCTGCCAAAGGAGATTTTGCCAGACCAAGGAACCCCTTTATGAGCATGGTAATTAAAGAACTGTGTAAGGTCCTGCAGATTGCCCAGCAGGGAACCTCAGTGTACCATCCACAGACCCTTAAAAAAACTAGCTAAACATTTAACTCCCTCCAGCCACACCCTGTAGGTGGAGATATGGTGGGCAGGCTGTTGTGAATTCTGTTGTCGGGCTCCCTCCTGTGGTCATGAATGGTACTTCAGCTGGTTCTGTCCATGGATTTCCTCTGGTGGGTGTTTCTAAGTTTCCTTCCACAGGTGACGAGGTTAATTCGTTAGCTGGCTGCTCTATTTAACTCCACTTAGATCCTTGCTCCATGCCACCTGTCAATGTTCCAGTATTGGTCTAGTTCACTCCTGGATCGTTCTTGTGACCTGTCTTCCCAGCAGAAACTAAGTTCCTGCTTGTATTTTCTTTGGTTTGCTATTTTTCTGTCCAGCTTACTATTTTTATTGTTGTCTTGCTTGCTGGAAGCTCTGGGACGCAGAGGGAGCGCCTCCGCACCGTGAGTCGGTGCGGAGGGTCTTTTTGCGCCCTCTGCGTGGTCTTTTTGTAGGTTTTTGTGCTGACCGCAAAGCAACCTTTCCTATCCTCAGTCTGTTCAGTAAGTCGGGCCTCACTTTGCTAAATCTATTTCATCTCTGTGTTTGTATTTTCATCTTTACTCACAGTCATTATATGTGGGGGGCTGCCTTTTCCTTTGGGGAATTTCTCTGAGGCAAGGTAGGCTTTATTTTTCTATCTTCAGGGCTAGCTAGTTCCTTAGGCTGTGCCGAGTTGCATAGGGAGCGTTAGGAGCAATCCACGGCTATTTCTAGTGTGTTTTAATAGTATTAGGGATTGCGGTCAGCAGAGTTCCCACGTCCCAGAGCTCGTCCTTTATTATCAGTAACTATCAGGTCATTCCGTGTGCTCTTAACCACCAGGTCCATTATTGTCCTGACCACCAGGTCATAACAGTACAGGTGGCCCAAAGTACTAATGCATCTCAATAGAGGGATAAGAGAAGTTCTGAGACCATTTTTTTTTCTTTGCAGTTTGTTTTGTCTCTCTTTTCCCCTTTACCTCTGGGTGGTTCAGGACACAGGTGTAAACATGGACATTCAAGGTCTGTCCTCTTGGATGGATAATCTCACTACAAGGGTACAAAACATTCAAGATTTTGTGGTTCAGAATCCGATGTCAGAGCCTAGGATTCCAATTCCTGATTTGTTTTTTGGTGATAGATCTAAGTTCTTGAATTTCAAAAATAATTGCAAATTGTTTCTTGCCTTGAAACCTCGCTCCTCCGGTGACTCTGTTCAACAAGTAAAGATCATTATTTCTTTGTTACGTGGTGACCCTCAAGACTGGGCATTTTCCCTTGCGCCAGGAGATCCTGCATTGCGTGATGTTGATGCGTTTTTCCTGGCGCTTGGATTGCTTTATGACGAACCTAATTCAGTGGATCAGGCAGAGAAAATCTTGCTGGCTCTGTGTCAGGGTCAGGATGAAGCGGAGATATATTGTCAGAAGTTTAGAAAGTGGTCTGTGCTCACTCAGTGGAATGAATGTGCCCTGGCAGCAAACTTCAGAAAGGGTCTCTCTGAAGCCCTTAAGGATGTCATGGTGGGATTTCCCATGCCTGCTGGTCTGAATGAGTCTATGTCTTTGGCCATTCAGATCGATCGACGCTTGCGTGAGCGTAAAGCTGTGCACCATTTGGCGGTACTATCTGAGCATGGGCCTGAACCTATGCAATGTGATAGGACTTTGACCAGAGCTGAACGGCAAGAACACAGACGTCGGAATGGGCTATGTTTTTACTGTGGTGATTCCACTCATGTTATCTCCGATTGTCCTAAGCGCACTAAGCGGTTCGCTAGGTCTGCCACCATTGGTACGGTACAGTCTAAATTTCTATTGTCCGTTACTCTGATTTGCTCTTTGTCATCCTATTCTGTTATGGCATTTGTGGATTCAGGCGCTGCCCTGAATTTGATGGACTTGGAGTATGCTAGGCGCTGTGGTTTTTTCTTGGAGCCCTTGCAGTATCCTATTCCATTGAGAGGAATTGATGCTACGCCTTTGGCCAAGAATAAGCCTCAGTACTGGACCCAATTGACCATGTGCATGGCTCCTGCACATCAGGAGGATATCCGCTTTCTGGTGTTGCATAATCTGCATGATGTGGTCGTTTTGGGGTTGCCATGGCTACAGGTTCATAATCCAGTATTGGACTGGAAATCTATGTCTGTGTCCAGCTGGGGTTGCCAGGGGGTACATGGTGATGTTCCATTTTTGTCTATTTCGTCTTCCACTCCGTCTAAAGTTCCAGAGTTTCTGTCGGATTATCGGGATGTATTTGATGAGCCCAAAGCCAGTGCCCTACCTCCTCATAGGGATTGCGATTGTGCAATTAATTTGATTCCTGGTAGTAAGTTTCCTAAGGGCCGATTGTTCAATTTATCTGTGCCAGAACACGCCGCTATGCGGAGTTATATAAAGGAATCCTTGCAGAAAGGCCATATTCGCCCGTCGTCATCACCGTTAGGAGCAGGGTTCTTTTTGGTGGCCAAGAAGGATGGTTCTTTGAGACCTTGTATTGATTACCGCCTTCTTAATAAAATTACAGTCAAATTTCAGTATCCTTTGCCGTTGCTGTCTGATTTGTTTGCTCGTATTAAAGGGGCTAGTTGGTTCACCAAGATAGATCTTCGAGGGGCGTATAATCTTGTGCATATTAAACAAGGCGATGAATGGAAAACAGCATTTAATGCGCCCGAGGGCCATTTTGAGTACCTGGTTATGCCATTCGGGCTTTCCAATGCTCCATCAGTATTTCAGTCCTTTATGCATGACATCTTCCGAGAGTACCTGGATAAATTCCTGATTGTGTATTTGGATGATATTTTGGTCTTTTCGGATGATTGGGAGTCTCATGTGAAGCAGGTCAGAATGGTGTTCCAGGTCCTTCGTGCGAATTCCTTGTTTGTGAAGGGGTCAAAGTGTCTCTTTGGAGTTCAGAAGGTTTCATTTTTGGGGTTCATTTTTTCCCCTTCTACTATCGAGATGGACCCTGTTAAAGTCCAGGCCATTTACGATTGAACTCAGCCGACATCTGTGAAGAGCCTGCAAAAGTTCCTGGGCTTTGCTAATTTTTATCGGCGCTTCATCGCTAATTTTTCTAGTGTTGCTAAACCGTTGACTGATTTGACCAAGAAGGGTGCTGATGTGGTCAATTGGTCTTCTGCAGCTGTAGAGGCTTTTCAGGAGTTGAAGCGTCGTTTTTCTTCTGCCCCTGTGTTGTGCCAGCCAGATGTTTCGCTCCCGTTTCAGGTTGAGGTTGATGCTTCTGAGATTGGAGCAGGGGCTGTTTTGTCGCAAAGAAGTTCTGATGGCTCGGTGATGAAGCCATGTGCTTTCTTTTCTAGAAAGTTTTCGCCTGCTGAGCGTAATTATGATGTTGGTAATCGAGAGTTGTTGGCCATGAAGTGGGCATTCGAGGAGTGGCGTCATTGGCTTGAAGGAGCCAAGCATCACGTGGTGGTCTTGACAGATCACAAGAATTTGACTTATCTTGAGTCTGCCAAACGGTTGAATCCGAGACAGGCTCGATGGTCGTTATTTTTCTCCCGTTTTGATTTTGTGGTTTCGTACCTTCCGGGCTCTAAGAATGTGAAGGCTGATGCCCTGTCAAGGAGTTTTGTGCCTGACTCTCCGGGTGTTCCTGAGGCGGCGGGTATTCTCAAAGAGGGGGTAATTTTGTCTGCCATCTCCCCTGATTTGCGGCGGGTGCTGCAAAAATTTCAGGCTGATAGACCTGACCGTTGCCCAGCAGAGAAACTGTTTGTCCCTGATAGATGGACTAGTAGAGTTATCTCTGAGATTCATTGTTCAGTGTTGGCTGGGCATCCTGGAATCTTTGGTACCAGAGATTTGGTGGCTAGATCCTTTTGGTGGCCGTCTTTGTCACGGGATGTGCGTTCTTTTGTGCAGTCCTGTGGGACTTGTGCTCGTGCCAGTGGGTTGCTTTTGCCCTTGCCGGTCCCGAAGAGGCCCTGGACGCATATTTCTATGGATTTTATTTCGGATCTCCCCGTCTCTCAAAAGATGTCGGTCATTTGGGTGGTTTGTGATCGCTTTTCTAAGATGGTCCATTTGGTACCTTTGTCTAAATTGCCTTCCTCCTCTGATTTGGTGCCATTATTTTTCCAGCATGTCGTTCGTTTACATGGTATCCCGGAAAACATCGTTTCTGACAGAGGTTCCCAGTTTGTTTCGAGGTTTTGGCGATCCTTTTGTGCTAGGATGGGCATTGATTTGTCTTTTTCCTCGGCTTTCCATCCTCAGACAAATGGCCAAACCGAACGAACTAATCAAACTTTGGAAACATATCTGAGATGCTTTGTTTCTGCTGATCAGGATGATTGGGTGTCCTTTTTGCCGTTGGCTGAGTTCGCCCTTAATAATCGGGCCAGCTCGGCTACTTTGGTTTCGCCGTTTTTCTGCAATTCTGGTTTCCATCCTCGTTTCTCTTCAGGGCAGGTTGAGTCTTCGGACTGTCCTGGTATAGATACTGTGGTGGATAGGTTGCAGCAGATTTGGACTCATGTGGTGGACAATTTGACATTGTCCCAGGAGAAGGCTCAACGTTTCGCTAACCGCAGGCGCTGTGTGGGTCCCCGACTTCGTGTTGGGGATTTGGTTTGGTTGTCGTCTCGTTATGTTCCTATGAAGGTTTCCTCTCCTAAGTTTAAGCCTCGTTTCATTGGTCCGTATAAGATTTCTGAGGTTATCAATCCTGTGTCATTTCGTTTGGCCCTTCCTGCTTCTTTTGCCATCCATAATGTGTTCCATAGGTCGTTATTGCG
Organism: Ranitomeya imitator; assembly: GCF_032444005.1. NCBI lineage: Eukaryota > Metazoa > Chordata > Amphibia > Anura > Dendrobatidae > Ranitomeya > Ranitomeya imitator. The sequence continues at coordinate 107,222,519 of NC_091282.1, read as the reverse complement.
GAGATACGTGGCGCCTGTGGTTCCATCCGTTGATCCTCCTGCCCCGGTGTTGGTTGAGGGGGAGTTGGAGTATGTGGTGGAGAAGATTTTGGATTCTCGTATTTCGAGACGGAAACTCCAGTACCTGGTCAAGTGGAAGGGTTGTGGTCAGGAAGATAATTCCTGGGTTTTTGCCTCTGATGTTCATGCTGCCGATCTGGTTCGTGCCTTTCATTTGGCTCATCCTGGTCGGCCTGGGGGCTCTGGTGAGGGTTCAGTGACCCCTCCTCAAGGGGGGGGGTACTGTTGTGAATTCTGTTGTCGGGCTCCCTCCTGTGGTCATGAATGGTACTTCGGCTGGTTCTGTCCATGGATTTCCTCTGGTGGGTGTTTCTGAGTTTCCTTCCACAGGTGACGAGGTTAATTCGTTAGCTGGCTGCTCTATTTAACTCCACTTAGATCCTTGCTCCATGCCACCTGTCAATGTTCCAGTATTGGTCTAGTTCATTCCTGGATCGTTCTTGTGACCTGTCTTCCCAGCAGAAGCTAAGTTCCTGCTTGTATTTTCTTTGGTTTGCTATTTTTCTGTCCAGCTTGCTATTTAATTTGTTGTCTTGCTTGCTGGAAGCTCTGGGACGCAGAGGGAGCGCCTCCGCACCGTGAGTCGGTGCAGAGGGTCTTTTTGCGCCCTCTGCATGGTCTTTTTGTAGGTTTTTGTGCTGACCACAAAGCAACCTTTCCTATCCTCAGTCTGTTCAGTAAGTCGGGCCTCACTTTGCTAAATCTATTTCATCTCTGTGTTTGTATTTTCATCTTTACTCACAGTCATTATATGTGGGGGGCTGCCTTTTCCTTTGGGGAATTTCTCTGAGGCAAGGTAGGCTTTATTTTTCTATCTTCAGGGCTAGCTAGTTCCTTAGGCTGTGCCGAGTTGCATAGGAAGCGTTAGGAGCAATCCACGGCTATTTCTAGTGTGTTTTGATAGGATTAGGGATTGCGGTCAGCAGAGTTCCCACGTCCCAGAGCTCGTCCTTTATTATCAGTAACTATCAGGTCATTCCGTGTGCTCTTAACCACCAGGTCCATTATTGTCCTGACCACCAGGTCATAACAGCAGGCGTCCCAGCCATCTCTGACCTACCCACCATGAAAGCCAAGCCCATATAGCGACTGGATTGCTCTCAGCACATATTATGCTGGAAGAAATACTTATGGCTTTCACGTCAATCAGGACAGCAACCTTTGTGACACATATCTCCCCTCATGTACGGCACCAGTGACCCTGTCACACCCTATACATGGTATGATAATCCGCTACATGTCATAGCTGCAGAGCATTATGGGAAGGCGCAAGTGGCAATGCAAGACGACATTAGCCCGATCTCTGATGCTTCAGCAGTGTGGTAAATGATGCCAGAAAAGTTTTTTTTTTTGCAAACCACAAATCGAATTTCAGGAAATTGAACTCGGACTCAATCCTCCATGCTTCGATTTGCTCATCTTTAGCAACTCTGTTTTAAACTTTTACTCATCTCTTATTAAAATCCTTTCTGCTTATTCCCATATAGAGGAGAATGAAAATATAACCGTAAAAGTTTTACCACATTTGTAAATAAAATAATTATCTCACAAGCATGTAACAAAGTTGATGTCAATGGTTCTAATAGCATCGGATGAACGTTATCACTGGGACAAGATGTGACAGATGTAATCCTAGATCCTATTACTGCAATACATTTCATTAATGGTATTAGTGGAGTGGAGAAAGTAGGACAACACTTTCTGAAGTAATTTAAAAATGAAATGAGCTTTATTAGTCCACAGTGTAAATCTCATGAAAGCGCATTATAATGTGATACAGTATATTGCCATGCATGGAACTGAGGAAATGGAAAGGACAATCAAACATTTTTTCAATAAACCGTTAGGTATAACGTTTTCAGAATTGAACTAGCCCAACAATGAAACAGCTGACTCAGGTACTAACACAATTATTCCAATGTTTCTGTAAAAGGCAACCATGTGAACACGATTTGGAAATCATCAAGAACTGCTTTTTTTTCTGGAAAGCAAAATAAATGCCAATACCAAACTATATACAGTATAGTGGACCTTCATACTAACACTCAGCTCAACCAGCACCAAGTTCTCCACCTGCTGCTGCCAACCCATATGCTCACTGGGTCCATTTAGCCCAGCTCCGGCTGTGAGACACCGCCTGAGTTTTTAGGTAACTGGTGTTCACTCCTGACACACACTGCTTCTAAAGTCCTGCCTTGGGATAAGCTAAAGGTGCCATCACACATAACGATATCGTTAACGATATCGTTGCTTTTTATGACGTAGCAACGATATCGTTAAGGAAATCGTTATGTATGACAGCGACCAACGATCAGGCCCCTGCTGGGAGATCGTTGGTTGCTGAGGAAAGTCCAGAACTTTATTTCGTCGCTGGACTTCCCGCTGACATCGCTGGATCGGCGTGTGTGACGCCGATCCAGCGATGTCTTCACTGGTAACCAGGGTAAACATCGGGTTACTAAGCGCAGGGCCACGCTTAGTAACCCGATGTTTACCCTGGTTACCAGCGTAAATGTTAAAAAAACAAACACTACATACTTACCTTCAGCTGTCTGTCCTCGGAGCTCTGCTTCTCTGCACTCCTCCTGCATCCTGTGTCAGCGCCGGCCAGCCGGAAAGCACCGCGGTGACGTCACCGCTCTGCTTTCCGGCTGACCGGCGCTGACAGTGCAGAGGAAAGCAGAGCGCCGGAGGACAGACAGCTGAAGGTAAGTATGTAGTGTTTGTTTTTTTAACGTTTACGCTGGTAACCATGGTAAACATCGGGTTACTAAGCGCGGCCCTGCGCTTGGTAACCCGATGTTTAAACAGAATATGCGGCAAAAGCCAGCTCACCGATCATTGCAAGAAGCCCGGAACTTCGTCCTGACAAGACGCAGTAGGATTCCATAAACGAAAAGAGAATGGTTCCAGCTTCAGTAAAATCATGACAAAGACGGTCGAAATGCGTTGCCTACCTCGCATGTGCTATGGTGCTGTCCCAGGAGTTGTTTCTCCATTTTAAAAGTTGGAATAAATTTTCATGATTTTACTAAAGCTGGAACCATTCTCTTTTCGTTTATGGAACCCGATGTTTACCCTGGTTACCGGGGACCTCGGGATCGTTGGTCGCTGGAGAGCTGTCTGTGTGACAGCTCTCCAGCGACCAAACAGCGATGCTGCAGCGATCGGCATTGTTGTCGGTATCGCTGCAGCGTCGCTAAGTGTGAAGGTACCTTTAGCCTTACTATTGCTAGGTAAACTCTACCATCTGCTACCAGGTCTGCATTGGACCCTGTGGCAATCTCAGCTCGGCTTTCCATGAGTCAACTTTGCCATACTGTTATCAGGTCTGTATTGGACTATGTGACAGACTTAGCCCTGCCATAATATTAAATTATCTCAGCTGTACTCCACTCACCACCGCTTTCTCATTGTTGAATCTAAATTTGCTTGCTTGTTGCCAGTCTTGCCACTACAGCTTGCATTGTTCCATCTGGATCTCCCTGCTGCATGAACGTCATCTGTCTTTGCCACATAACAGCTGCTCATCCAGACCAAGGGCTTCAAGGATTTACCTCAAGATGAGAGAAATAAAGGGGCTGTCTAGGACTTTAACATTGATGGCATATCCTTAGGATACGTAATCATAATCAATGTTTGACTAGTGGCGGTATGACACCCAGAACCCCCAGCAATAAGCTGGTCAGCGGCGGCCGGAACAGACCAGTGGAGCTGTACAGCTCTGTCGACTGTATAGTGGATGCACATCCACCACATATTCAAATCAAGAGTGAGCGGATATGCAGAAAACGGCCAAGGCCACTATTCCATTGACAGAGCTGTTCAGCTTCATAACAGAGCAGTTCCATCCAAAACCAGGAACAGCTGATTGTCTGTGGTGCCGAGTGTCGCACCCCTACCAATCAGACATTGACAGCCTATCCTAAGGATAGGCCATCAATGTTAAAATCTCGGATAACTCCTTTAACAAAAGGCATGTTCCCATGAAGGTTCCTTGCACTCCAATTCATTGAAAACAACTGAGACTATGCTCTATGATTCTATGGGCTAAACACTCATAAAAGTTGTATCACATACCGGTTGCTTTTCAGCAAATTTTCTTTTACATTGGCATGTCCTTCAGCTATCTCTTCAAGGTGTGGTACACTACTGGACAACACCTGCTTAAACAAATCAGGACCATAATTAAAATGACAACAATATATTCTCACCTCCAACAGAGGAGATGTTTTAGCAATGCCCCCAGTGTTGTTCCCGGCAAGTGATATGACATAGATGTTGCAGGCAATAACTGACCACTTTCATAAAATAGTAGAGGCTACAGCCCACCAGTGACTTCTTATTGCCTGCGAAAGACTTGTATAAATTGTCTTGATTTGATTAAGTTAGGTTTTATCCAGTAAGCATATAACCACACCATCAACATAAGAAGGACAATGAAAGTGGAGCATAGAAATCCCCAATCACATGGTCATGCACAAATCTACCCAATACAACCAGTAGAGCTGCCATACAGTGACTATTTGGTGATCAGATACCTGGTAGACACAAGCCCTCTACAGATAAGTTTGATGTGTCATCAAAAATGGATCAGTGAGAGTCGATCACATGGTGCTTCCACCGATCAGATGTTTTCAGCTCCCACTGCAGTCAGAACAGCGTAGCTGTGTTGTGATCGTTCCCAGGCACTGCAGCTGAACTCCCATTCACTTAAAAAGGAGCTGAGTTGTAATACCTGAGAGCGACTACTGGGCAGAGTATTGAGCTGTGGAACCAGAATACCAATACAATGTGCACATCTGGCCACAAAAGGAGCTGAAAGCACCTGATCCGTGGAGGTGTCATACTGCACTCATCTGATATTGATGACTTATTCTAAAGATAAACTATCAGTATATAAATCCTGGAAAAATGCTTCAAAAAAACTTCTGGCTGTAGCATTTATGGAAAAGCAAAAACACTGTAAAAAAAAAAAAAGTCATGAAACAATGCCACAAAAGTATGGTATTTTTAGGTTGCAAGACACCAACACACATTCAGATGGGTTTTTCCAGTTGTGTGTCATTATCGCAGCAACTAGATAGTTACAATGCAACCACATTCTCTTAAATTATGGATCATTATAGCAGCATAATGTGATGTTTGGCCAAGCGAAGTGTGTCGTGGCCAAAGTTCCTGTGTAGCCCCAACCCATTATTATGTACCTCCCGACATGGTAAACCCTGCAATGCAAGTCATAGCCAGCACTTTTTGTTATGAGTGAATCACTGCTTTAAATAACATTTCACTTTCATCCCACCGTTCCAACACAGCGCTCCTACACTGAGGTAGAACCCATCCACATTACAGCCCACATGCAGATTGTGTCCTGCTGGTTTTAGATTAATATAGCCTGTATTTGACTGTACATATTGTACAAACAGAGACTGGGAAGGAGCTGTCACTGAAAGCAAAGGGCCCTTGTGCATGTATTGCGTATGGCCCCCCTCCCTTAACACACATCACACAATAAAAGCATGTTTTCACACACATAAGAACAACATTGTACACACATCAGAACAGGGGTGGGCACTGACAGATTGGGGCACCTGTGTTAGGAATGTGTCTGGGCCTCTCTTGTTATGGTGACAAAGCTACAGATATATATATATATATATATATATATATATATATATATATATATATATATATATATATATATATATACAGTATATACATATATATACACAAACAGTGGGTACGGAAAGTATTCAGACCCTCTTAAATTTTTCAGTCTTTGTTTCATTGCAGCCATTTGGTTAATTCAAAGAAGTTCATTTTTTTTCTCATTAATGTACACTCTGCACGCCATGATGACTGAAAAATAACAGAAATGTAGAAATTTTTGCATATTTATTAAAAAAGAAAACCTGAAATATCACATGGTCATAAGTATTCAGACCCTTTGCTCAGACACTCATATTTAAGTCCATGCTGTCCATTTCCTTGTGATCCTCCTTGAGATGGTTCTACTCCTTCATTGGAGTCCAGCTAACTGTTAAAGTTAGTATTCAGACCCTTTGCTCAGTATTGAGTAGAAGCACCTTTTGAGCTACTACAGCCATGAGTCTTCTTGGGAATGATGCAACAAGTTTTTCACACCTGGATTTGGGGATCCTCTGCCATTCTTCCTTGCAGATCCTCTCCAGCTCTGTCAGGTTGGATGGAGAACGTTGGTGGATAACCTTGAACAAGGCCCGTGGCAGCTGAAACGTTGGTTGTTCTGTTTGTGCAAAGCATGTGTTAGCATTCACAAGTTAATAAAATATCATCATATTTTTAAATCACTTACGTGCCTTAAGGTTTCCTTTACTACTCTGGCAGGACCAGTCAAGAATGGTCACAGAGTTGTTCTGAAGCCACTCCTTTGTTATTTTAACTGTGTGCTTAGGGTCATTGCATTGTTAAAAGGTGAACCATCGGCCAAGTCTGAGGTCAAGAGCACTCTGGAAGAGTTTTTCATCCAGGATATCTCTGTACTTGGCTGCATTCATGTTTCCTTCACGGGCAACCAGTCATCCTGTCCCTGCTGCTGAAAAACACCCCCATAGCATGATGCGGCCACCACCATGTTTCACTGTTGGGATTGCATTGGGCAGGTGATGAGCAGTGCCTCGTTTTCTCCACACAAACCTTTTAGAATTATCATCAAAAAGGTCTATCTTTGTTTCATCAGACCAGAGAATCTTATTTGTTATATGTGTTTTTTTAGCAAACTCTTTGCAGGCTTTCATATGTCTTGCACTGAGGAGAGGCTTCCGTTGGGCCACTCTGTCATAAAGGCCCAACTGGTGGAGGGCTGTAGTGATAGTTGACTTTGTGGAACTTTCTCCCATCTCCCTACTGCATCTCTTGAGCTCAGCCACAGTGATCTTGGGGCTCTTCTCCCACGATTGAAGACTTCTGATGGTCCCAAACTTCTTCCATTTAAGGATTATGGAGGCCTCTATGCTCTTAGGAACCTTGAGTACTGCAGAAATTCTGTTGTAACCTTGGCCAGATCTGTGCCTTGCCACAATTCTGTCTCTCAGCTCCTTGGCCAGTTCCTTTGACCTCATGATTCTCATTTGGTCTGACATGCACTGTGAGGTTGTCACGCCCTACCGAAGGATCAATCGGGTAGACCCACTGGACCGCAAATACTGCGGTTGCTGATACCAGGAAGGGAGAGCCAGACCAGGGAAGCAGGTAAAAAGCTTTATTGTAAGAAATACAAAATATACTAGGAGAGACACCCCAAAGGAAGGCCACAGGACCAAAACACCAGGGTGCCTCTAAGGAGTCCAAGGCTTGGAGTGACCCCTATACAGGGATTTCCCCTTGACCTCCAAAAGAGGGTCCGATGAGACAGAAACCTGTGTTAAACCGACCTAGGAGGTTGAGAAGAAATGAACGGACAAAAGCGGGGAAGAATGTGGAACTTGGAAGCAGGCTGAAGACTGCAGGGAACCGCACTGGAAACAGGACTCAGGATGCTGGGAAGACCAGACACGATCCTAGGGAAAAAGGTAAACAGAGTAAGACAGGCAAATTGGACTGGTAAACCTAACTAGACCAGACCTGGAGTAAAGACTTCAGGATAATAGAAGTTGCCCAGGCGGCGTCCAGGAGTGACTGAGATCCTTATATACCTCCAGCCTCCAGGTGATAGGTGTCATGATCCCAATGGCAGGGGATCACAAAAAGGACAAGCACAGATACAAACAAGCTCTAGGGCGATGGAACCTGAGCTGACCGCGACCCTGAACCTAACACACAAATAAAAGTAGCCGGGGAACGTGCCTACGATGATCCTAGACGTCTCGCTCCAGCCGAAGATCTAACTTCCCCTATCAGAAGAAACACAGACCTCTCTTGCCTCCAGAGAAATACCCCACAGCAAATAGCAGCCCCCCACATATAATGACGGTGAAATGAGAGGAAAGCACATACGTAGTATGAAAACAGTTTCAGCAAAATGAGGCCCGCTAAAGCTAGATAGCAGAGGATACAAAAGTGAACTGCGCGGTCAGCGAAAAACCCTTCAAAAAACCATCCTGAAATTACTTGAACTCATGTGCCAACTCATGGTACATGAAAAGCAATTTCAGCCCACTAGAGCAACCAGCAGCAGAGAATCACATATCTGCAGGCTGGACTAAAAACCAAATTAAGCAAAACACAAAACAGGAAAATCCAAACTTAGCTTGTCCAGAAGGTTCTAGGAGCAGGGAGCAGAGGTAACAAGACACACTGGATACATTGATAACCGGCGAGGAAATGCCAGCAAAGCCAGGTTAAATAGGAAACTCCCATATGCTGATGGAACAGGTGGAACCCAGAAACCCAGGAAAGACAAGTCACCCAGTACCATCAGTAACCACCAGAGGGAGCCCAAAAACAGAACTCACAACAGTACCCCCCCCTTGAGGAGGGGTCACCGAACCCTCACGAGAACCACCAGGGCGACCAGGATGAGCCCTATGAAAAGCGCGAACCAAATCATCAGCATGAACATCCGAGGCAACCACCCAAGAATTATCCTCCTGACCATAACCCTTCCACTTGACCAAATACTGGAGTTTCCGTCTGGAAACACGAGAATCCAAGATCTTCTCCACAACATACTCCAATTCTCCCTCCACCAGCACTGGAGCAGGAGGCTCAAGAGAAGGAACAACAGGTACCTCATACTTCCGCAACAACGACCGATGAAACACATTATGAATAGCAAACGATGCCGGGAGATCCAAACGAAACGACACAGGGTTAAGAATTTCCAAGATCCTATAGGGACCGATGAACCGAGGCTTGAACTTAGGAGAAGAGACCTTCATAGGAACAAAACGAGAAGACAACCACACCAAGTCACCAACAAGAAGTCGAGGACCCACGCGGCGACGGCGATTAGCAAACTGCTGAGCCTTCTCCTGGGACAACTTCAAATTGTCCACCACATGACTCCAAATCCGATGCAACCTATCCACCACCATGTCCACTCCAGGACAATCAGAAGGTTCCACCTGACCAGAGGAAAAACGAGGATGAAACCCCGAATTACAAAAGAAAGGAGAAACCAAGGTAGCAGAACTAGCCCGATTATTAAGCGCAAACTCGGCCAGCGGCAAAAAGGTAACCCAGTCATCCTGATCAGCAGAAACAAAACACCTTAAATAAGTTTCCAAGGTCTGATTAGTTCGTTCAGTCTGGCCATTCGTCTGAGGATGGAATGCAGACGAAAAGGACAAATCAATACCCATCTTAGCACAGAAAGTCCGCCAAAATCTAGACACAAACTGGGATCCCCTGTCAGAAACGATGTTCTCAGGAATCCCATGCAATCGAACCACATTCTGAAAAAACAGAGGGACCAACTCAGAGGAGGAAGGCAACTTAGGCAAGGGTACCAGATGAACCATTTTAGAAAAGCGATCACACACAACCCAGATGACGGACATTTTTTGAGAGACAGGGAGATCCGAAATAAAGTCCATGGAAAGGTGCGTCCAAGGCCTCTTCAGGATAGGCAAAGGTGACAACAATCCACTGGCCCGAGAACAGCAAGGCTTAGCCCGAGCACAAACCTCACAAGACTGCACAAAAGAACGCACATTCCTCGACAAGGAAGGCCACCAAAAAGACCTGGCCACCAAGTCTCTAGTACCAAATATTCCAGGATGACCTGCCAACGCAGAAGAATGGACCTCGGAGATGACTCTACTGGTCCAATTATCCGGAACAAACAGTCTCTCAGGTGGACAACGATCAGGTTTAGCCACCTGAAACTCCTGCAAAGCACGTCGCAAGTCTGGGGAGAAAGCAGACAAAATCACCCCATCCCTAAGGATACCAGAGGGCTCAGAATTTCCAAGGGAGTCAGGCACAAAACTCCTAGAAAGAGCATCCGCCTTCACATTCTTTGAACCTGGCAGGTATGAAACCACAAAATTGAAACGAGAGAAAAACAGTGACCAACGAGCCTGTCTAGGATTCAGACGCCTGGCAGACTCAAGGTAAATCAAATTTTTGTGATCAGTCAAGACCACCACACGATGTCTAGCACCCTCTAGCCAATGACGCCACTCCTCAAATGCCCACTTCATGGCCAAAAGTTCCCGATTACCAACATCATAATTCCGCTCAGCCGGCGAAAACTTTCTAGAAAAAAACGCGCATGGCTTCATCACTGAGCCATCGGAGCTTCTCTGTGACAAAACCGCCCCCGCTCCAATCTCGGAAGCATCAACCTCAACCTGAAAAGGGAGTGAAACATCTGGCTGACGCAACACAGGAGCAGAAGAAAACCGGCGCTTAAGTTCCTGAAAGGCCTCCACAGCCGCAGGAGACCAATTAGCAACATCAGCACCCTTCTTAGTCAAATCCGTCAAAGGCTTAACAACACTAGAAAAATTAGTTATAAAACGACGATAGAAATTAGCAAAGCCCAAGAACTTCTGTAGACTCTTAAGAGATGTAGGCTGCGTCCAGTCACAAACAGCCTGAACCTTGACGGGATCCATCTCAATAGTAGAAGGGGAAAAAATATACCCCAAGAAAGAAATCTTCTGGACTCCAAAGAGACACTTTGAGCCTTTTACAAACAAGGAATTGGCCCGCAGGACCTGAAACACCTTCCTGACCTGCTGAACATGAGACTCCCAGTCATCAGAAAAAACCAAAATATCATCCAAATACACAATCATAAATTTATCCAGATATTCACGGAAAATATCGTGCATAAAGGACTGGAAGACTGAAGGAGCATTAGAAAGTCCAAAAGGCATTACCAAATACTCAAAATGGCCCTCAGGCATATTAAATGCGGTTTTCCACTCATCACCCTGCTTTATTCGTATAAGATTATACGCACCCCGAAGATCAATCTTAGTGAACCATTTAGCCCCCTTAATGCGAGCAAACAAATCAGTCAACAATGGCAAAGGATACTGATATTTTACGGTAATCTTATTCAAAAGACGATAATCTATACAAGGCCTCAAGGAACCATCTTTCTTGGCCACGAAAAAAAAACCTGCTCCCAAAGGGGACAAAGATGGACGGATATGTCCCTTTTCCAAGGACTCCTTAACATAATCCCGCATAGCAGTATGCTCTGGCACTGACAGATTGAACAAACGACCTTTAGGAAATTTACTGCCCGGAATTAAATTTATAGCACAATCGCAATCCCTGTGAGGAGGAAGCGAACTGAGCTTAGGCTCCTCAAAAACATCCCGATAGTCAGACAAAAACACAGGACTCTCAGAAGGAGTAGATGAAGCGATAGAAATCGGAGGTGCATCATCATGAACCCCCTGACAACCCCAGCTTAACACAGACACTGATTTCCAGTCAAGGACTGGATTATGAGTTTGTAACCATGGCAGACCAAGTACTAGAACATCATGCAAATTATACAGTACCAGGAAGCGAATCACCTCCTGATGAACGGGAGTCATACGCATGGTCACTTGTGTCCAGTACTGAGGTTTATTCATAGCCAAAGGTGTAGAGTCAATTCCCTTCAAAGGAATAGGGACTTCCAGAGGCTCCAGACTAAACCCACAGCGATTGGCAAATGACCAATCCATAAGACTCAGGGCAGCGCCTGAATCCACATAGGCATCGACGGAAATGGATGATAATGAACAAATCAGAGTCACAGACAGAATGAACTTAGACTGTAAAGTACTAATGGCAACAGACTTATTAACCTTTTTTGTGCGTTTAGAGCATGCTGATATAACATGAGCTGAATCACCACAATAAAAGCACAACCCTTTTTTCCGCCTATACTTTTGCCGTTCACTTCTGGACTGAATTCTATCACATTGCATTATCTCAGGTGACGGTTCAGACGACACCGCCAAATGATGCACAGGTTTGCGCTCCCGTAAACGCCGATCAATCTGAACAGCCATAGTCATAGACTCATTCAGACCAGCAGGCGCAGGGAACCCCACCATAACATCTTTAATGGCCTCAGAAAGGCCATCTCTAAACTTTGCGGCCAGAGCGCACTCATTCCACTGAGTAAGTACCGACCACTTCCGAAATTTTTGACAATAAATTTCTGCTTCATCTTGCCCCTGAGAGAGGGCCAACAAAGCTTTTTCAGCTTGAATCTCTTGGTTAGGTTCCTCATAGAGCAAACCCAATGCCAGAAAAAACGCATCTGCATTAAGCAACGCAGGGTCCCCTGGTGCTAATGCAAATGCCCAATCCTGAGGGTCACCCCGCAGGAAAGATATAATTATCTTGACTTGCTAAGCAGGGTCTCCAGAGGAGCGAGATTTCAAAGAAAGAAACAACTTGCAACTGTTCCTAAAATTCAGAAAACGAGATCTATCTCCAGAAAAAAACTCTGGGACAGGAATTCTAGGTTCAGACATAGGAGCATGTACAACAAAATCCTGTATATTTTGAACCTTAGTGGCAAGATTATTCAGGCTGGAAGCCAAACTCTGGACGTCCATGATAAACAGCTGAGATCAGAGCCATTCAAAGATTAAGAGGAGGAGGAAGTAGCCAGGCTGCAATAAGGCTAGGCAGCAAACTCTGAGGGGGAAAAAAAAAAAAAAAAACTTCCTCAGACTACTTATCCTCCTACTTCAGCCAATACAATTAACACTTTGTGGGCCGGTTATACTGTCATGATCCCAATGGCAGGGGATCACAAAAAGGACAAGCACAGATACAAACAAGCTCTAGGGCGATGGAACCTGAGCTGACCGCGACCCTGAACCTAACACACAAATAAAAGTAGCCGGGGAACGTGCCTACGATGATCCTAGACGTCTCGCTCCAGCCGAAGATCTAACTTCCCCTATCAGAAGAAACACAGACCTCTCTTGCCTCCAGAGAAATACCCCACAGCAAATAGCAGCCCCCCACATATAATGACGGTGAAATGAGAGGAAAGCACATACGTAGTATGAAAACAGTTTCAGCAAAATGAGGCCCGCTAAAGCTAGATAGCAGAGGATACAAAAGTGAACTGCGCGGTCAGCGAAAAACCCTTCAAAAAACCATCCTGAAATTACTTGAACTCATGTGCCAACTCATGGTACATGAAAAGCAATTTCAGCCCACTAGAGCAACCAGCAGCAGAGAATCACATATCTGCAGGCTGGACTAAAAACCAAATTAAGCAAAACACAAAACAGGAAAATCCAAACTTAGCTTGTCCAGAAGGTTCTAGGAGCAGGGAGCAGAGGTAACAAGACACACTGGATACATTGATAACCGGCGAGGAAATGCCAGCAAAGCCAGGTTAAATAGGAAACTCCCATATGCTGATGGAACAGGTGGAACCCAGAAACCCAGGAAAGACAAGTCACCCAGTACCATCAGTAACCACCAGAGGGAGCCCAAAAACAGAACTCACAACAGATAGGCTGGGAGGAGGGGCAGTGAGTAGGGAGGGGCTGACCCTTTAAGAAGCCAGAGAGCTCACCTGCCCACCCCCTATGCACTCCCTAGGAGAGGGAGAGAAAGGAAGTGCAGCAGACATGGGAGCAAGGACCCGGGCAGCATGTCTGCAGGGACGGACCCCGGAGCGCCCGCGGACGACCGGAGCGTGACCCTGCTGGCTAAGGACAGGGCCAGAAGAGGTAAGAGCAGGCGGGGAAGAGAAAGAAGGCGCCCCGGACTGCGAGTTGGTGACAGTACCCCCCCCCTCCAGGCCCCCCCGGGCAGCGACTGGCAAAGAACCACCATAGGAGACGAGGAGCATGGACGTTGCCCTCCGGCTCCCAGGACCTCTCCTCAGGACCAATCCCCTTCCAGTCGACCAGGTACCATGTGGCACGCCCTCTCTTCTTCACGTCCAGGATGGCACTGACCTCATACTCGTCATTGGCCGAAAGCGTAGGAGGACGCTCTCCCGGATCCTGGGAGAAGCGGTTGAGGATCACAGGTTTGAGGAGGGAACGGTGGAATGAATTATGTATTCGCAGAGAAGGAGGCAGTAGTAGCCGATAGCACACATCGTTGAGTCTCCGGGACACCTCGAACGGTCCGATGTACCGAGGTCCGAGCTTGAAGGAGGGCACCTTAAGGCGGACATACTTGGCTGATAACCATACCTTGTCTCCCGGTTGAAACATCTGGGCATCAAGTCTTCTCTTGTCGGCATGGTCCTTCATGCGCTGGGATGCTTTCACAAGAGCCTCATGAGTCTTGTTCCAGATGTTGGCGAAGTCGCGAGCCACGGCCTCTGCTGCAGGATTGGGAGTCGCGATGTCCAAGGGAGTCGGGATCCTCGGGTGCTGCCCATATACAATAAAAAATGGAGTGTTACGAGAGGACTCACCAACATGATTATTGCACGAGAACTCCGCCCAAGGCAGTAGGGACGTCCAGTTGTCCTGGTGTGCGTTGACAAAGTGCTGTAGAAAACCTGCCAACATCTGGTTTACCCGTTCCACCTGTCCGTTAGACTGTGGATGATAAGCCGAAGAGAAGTCCAAGGCAATATCGAGTTTCCTGCAGAGAGACCGCCAGAATCGGGACATGAATTGTACTCCCCTATCGGAAACAATGTTGGAGGGTAACCCATGCAACCGGAGGATATTTTGAACAAACAACTCGGCCAGCTTGGGTGCCGAAGGAAGACCAGGCAGAGAAATGAAGTGACTCATCTTGGAAAATCTGTCCACCACGACCCAGATGACAGTATTCCCGGAGGATGCAGGGAGATCCGTGATGAAGTCCATCGCAATGTGTTGCCATGGTTTTGATGGTATAGGCAAGGGCAAGAGTTGACCGGTGGGAAGCCGTTTGGGGGTCTTGTTGCGGGCAGAGGAAGAACAGGCTGAGACGTAGTCTGACACCTCTTGACGCATCCCAGGCCACCAGTAGTGCCGACCGATCAACTGTAGAGTCTTTGTCAGACCCGCGTGGCCGGCTAGTAAGGAGGAATGTCCCCAGTGAAGGATGCGTTCTCGACTCAGTTCGGGCACCAGCGTCTTACCTGGAGGTACCTGCGACAGTCGAAGCGGTGCAACCATGATCACCTTGGATGGATCGATGATGGGACGAGGTTCCTCCTCCTGATCGTTGGTAAGAAAAGGCCGGGAGAGGGCGTCAGCCTTGATATTCTTATCTGCGGGACGAAAATGAAGACGGTAGTCAAACCGAGCAAAGAATAAAGACCAACGGGCCTGACGAGGATTGAGCCTCTGGGCAGACTGGAGATAGGCCAAGTTCTTGTGGTCGGTGTAGATCACCACCGGGTGCACCGCTTCCTCTAGGAGGTAACACCACTCCTCCAAGGCCATCTTGATGGCAAGCAACTCACGGTCACCAATGGAGTAATTCCGCTCACAGGGGGTAAAGGCCTTAGAAAAGAAGCCGCAAGAGACCATGCGTCCGGAGGCGGCTTTCTGCGTGAGGACGGCCCCAGCACCTGTGGAGGATGCGTCCACCTCCAGAAAGAACTGCTTCTCAGCGACGGGCCTGTGCAGGGCTGGTGTGGAGGAGAAGGCCCGTTTGAGTGCCTGGAAGGAACACTCGGCCTCTGGAGTCCATCCATTAGCAGGTATTCCCTTGCATGTGAGTGCTGTGAGAGGCTTGACCAGATCCGAGAAGTGCTGGATAAACTGCCGGTAGTAGTTGGCGAATCCTACGAACCGCTGGATGGCTTTGATCCCGACCGGCCGAGGCCAGTTCATGATGGCCGACACCTTGTTAGGATCCATCTCCAGCCCAGAGTCAGAGACGATGTATCCAAGGAACGGCAGAGAAGACCGCTCGAAGAGGCATTTCTCATACTTGGCATACAAGCGGTTCTCCCGTAATCGAAGGAGAACTCGTCGGACGTCTCTTCTGTGTGTGGGTAGGTCTGGGGAGAAAACCAAGATGTCATCCAGGTATACCACTACACATACGTACAGCATGTCACGGAAGATGTCGTTCACAAACTCCTGGAAAACGGCTGGTGCTTTGCACAGTCCGAAGGGCATCACTCGGTACTCGAAGTGACCATCACGGGTGTTGAAGGCGGTTTTCCACTCGTCACCGGCCCGGATGCGGACAAGGTTGTAAGCCCCTCGCAGGTCTAGCTTGGTGAAGATCTGGGCTCCCCGGAGCCGATCGAAGAGTTCTGGAATAAGAGGCAGTGGGTACTTATTTTTTACCGTGATAGCGTTTAATCCACGGTAGTCAATGCAAGAACGCAAGGACCCGTCCTTCTTTTTCACGAAGAAGAATCCGGCTCCCACAGGGGATGTGGACCTCTGGATGAATCCCCGGGCCAAGCTGTCTGTGACGTATTCTGACATCGTCTGAGTCTCAGCAGGGGACAGAGGGTAGATTTGTCCTGTAGGAAAAGAAGCACCTGGAACCAAATCGATGGGACAATCATAAGGCCTGTGCGGGGGCAAGACCTCTGCTTCTCGTTTATCGAAGACATCCGCAAATGCCCAGTAGGCTTCCGGAAGTCCGGGCAAGGACGTAGGTGAGGGAGGCAAACGGATAGGCCGGACGGACAGCAGGCAACGGCTATGGCAGGCCGAACCTCAACGCTGGACCTCCCCACTTCGCCAGTCTATGACTGGCTCATGCGTACGCAGCCATGGCAGACCGAGCATGAAAGGCGGAGAGAGAGTGGGTAGCACGTAAAAGGCAATCCTCTCAGCATGGAGAGCTCCGATCTGAAGCTCCACCTCACTGGTAATGCCCTCAACGGAATCTAGTAGGGGTCTCCCGTCTATCGTGGTGATGATGCGGGGATGCTGCAGGGGAGGATAGGAATGCCGAGGCGGAGAGCCATGTCTCGCTGAATAAAGTTACTTGCAGATCCCGAGTCCAAACACGCCAACTCTGAGAATCGCCTGTCACCGACTTTCACCTGTATGGAAACAGTTAACGGCAGAGAGGTATCACTCTCACCTAGGATGGCCTCTCTTACCTTTCCTAGGTGGAGGAGTTTTCCGGTCTTCTGGGACATTGCCGGCAGAAATGGTTGGAGCCACCACAATAGAGACACAACCTCTGGGCGACTCTCTCCTCACGCTCCCGGGGACTCAGCCGGAGACGATCCACCTCCATGGGTTCGGGTGCTTCAGCAGAAGAAGCGTTACCTAGTAACAGGGGCCTCTGAAAAGAGGGTGCCGATTGAGGTGGTCTTCTCTGCTGGGTTCTCTCCTTGGTGCGTACTTGTAGGCGGCGATCTATCCGGACGGCAAGGGAGATGTATTCATCCAGGGTACCGGGAAGATCTCGTACGGCGAGCTCGTCCTTCAGGCGACTGGATAACCCTCTCCGGAAGACACCGATCAGGGGCTCGTCAGACCAGCGAAGCTCAGAAGCCAAAGTGCGAAACTGTATGGCGTATTGGCCAACCGACAGAGTACCTTGCTGTAAGTTGAACAACTCCTCCGTGGCAGAAGCCACCCAACCTGGCTCATCAAAGATCTTCCGGAAGGTGTCCAAGAAGGCCTGCAAATCGGATACAATGGGGTCCTCTCTCTCCAGTAGTGGGTTGAACCAGGCCAAGGCCTCGCCCTCCAGGTGTGATGCCAGAAAGGCCACTTTCGCCACATCCGTAGTGTATTGATGAGGGAGAAGCCTGAAATGCAGCTGGCATTGGTTGATGAAACCCCTGCACATTTTTGGATCCCCAGAGTACCTGGTGGGTTTGCAGAGACGAGGGGAAGAGAAGACGCCTCCTACGGCACCGGGACTCAACACGGATGCTGCAACCGGGGCAGAAGGAGACCGCTGCAGATTAGAGAGCCGCTCGACCACAGACGTCATGTAATCCAGCATCTGGGTCTGCATCCGTCCTTGTTGATCCAACTCCTGATGGAGATCTGCAAGATGAGAGGAGTAAGATGCATCCACCCCCAGAGGGGAAGCTAGACGGGCCTCAAGGGTCCGCATGAACGCAACAACCTGTTCCTGGCTCTGGCGAAGACTAGCGAGCTCCCTCTGAGCATCAAACCTGGCATAAGCGGGGTCCATGGCCTGGGCAAAATCTGTCACGCCCTACCGAAGGATCAATCGGGTAGACCCACTGGACCGCAAATACTGCGGTTGCTGATACCAGGAAGGGAGAGCCAGACCAGGGAAGCAGGTAAAAAGCTTTATTGTAAGAAATACAAAATATACTAGGAGAGACACCCCAAAGGAAGGCCACAGGACCAAAACACCAGGGTGCCTCTAAGGAGTCCAAGGCTTGGAGTGACCCTTATACAGGGATTTCCCCTTGACCTCCAAAAGAGGGTCCGATGAGACAGAAACCTGTGTTAAACCAACCTAGGAGGTTGAGAAGAAATGAACGGACTAAAACAGGGAAGAATGTGGAACTTGGAAGCAGGCTGAAGACTGCAGGGAACCGCACTGGAAACAGGACTCAGGATGCTGGGAAGACCAGACACGATCCTAGGGAAAAAAGGTAAACAGAGTAAGACAGGCAAATTGGACTAGTAAACCTAGCTAGACCAGACCTGGAGCAGAGACTTCAGGATAATAGAAGTTGCCCAGGCGGCGTCCAGGAGTGACTGAGATCCTTATATACCTCCAGCCTCCAGGTGATAGGCCGGGAGGAGGGGCAGTGAGTAGGGAGGGGCTGACCCTTTAAGAAGCCAGAGAGCTCGCCTGCCCGCCCCCTATGCACTCCCTAGGAGAGGGAGAGAAAGGAAGTGCAGCAGACATGGGAGCAAGGACCCGGGCAGCATGTCTGCAGGGACGGACCCCAGAGCGCCGGCAGACGACCGGAGCGTGACCCTGCTGGCTAAGGACAGGGCCAGAAGAGGTAAGAGCAGGCGGGGAAGAGAAAGAAGGCGCCCCGGACTGCGAGGTGGTGACAGAGGTCTTATATAGACAAGTGTGTGCCTTTCCAAAGCAACTCCTATCAATTTAATTAAAAACAGCTGGACTCCAATGAAGCAGTAGAACCATCAGAAGGAGGATCACAAGGAAATGGACAACATGTGACTTAAATATGAGTGTCTGAGCAAGGGCTCTGCACCCCATCTAGACTGAAAAAAACAGAAATGTAGAAATTTTTAATGAGAAAAAAATGAACTATTTTGAATATACCAAAATGCTGCAATGAAACAAAGAGTGAAAACTTTAAAGGGGTCTGAACATTTTCAGCACCCACTGTATTCTTCCTGCCAACACATTATGATAAGCAGCATAATTTTCTCCTGCAATTCCTGAACATGTGTACATAGCCTTCGTCCCTGTACTATGTCCCCATCATTCATTATAAGTTCTTGATAGCATCATAATGAATTTGGGGGTGGGAGAAGACGCTATCAGGTACTCAGCATCCCAATTCATTACAAGTCCCTGACAGCGTCTTCTCCCACCTTTCAGTTTATTATAAAGGGCCCTATGCACCTTACCCCCTCTTCTCCCCAATAAATTTTAAGTCCCCGATAGCCTCAAAATGAACTGTAAGATGGGGAGGATGCTGTCAGGGGCTTAGCACCCTCCTCCACCACCAAATTCATTTTACATCCATATCTACTGTCCTCCTCCCCTCGCCCTAAGTTCATTATAAGTCCCCTTCCTCTCAATCCCAATCCCCCACATCCCTTATTATCCTCCTCCCCCCGCATCCTATCAATGCCCTCTCCATCATTGCCGTTTCCACCACCTCCCTCATTGCCCTCTCCACCACCTCCATCATTACCTTCTCGCTCACCTCCATCATTACCCATTCCTCCACCTCCATCATTGCCCTCTCCTCCACATCCATCATTGCCCTCTCCACCACCTCTATTATTGCCCTCTTCACCATCCCAATCATTGTTCTCCACCACCCCATCATTGCCCTCTCCACCACCCCCATCATTGCCCTCTCCACCACCTCCATCATTGTCCTCTCCACCACCCCAATCTTTGTTCTTCCCCACTTCCCCCAATGTATTGTTAAAAAAAACACACACCACCACTCACTTCTCCGCACGTTTCCCCGCAGCCGCAGCATCATCGTTGCCAGCAGCTATCTCTCTGAAACAGGTGTGCGCTGAATGCTGACATCATCCAGTCGCGTGACTGTGTCAGACAGAAAGCTGCTGGGCAGGAAGTAGAGGATGGATCCCTGCAGCTCCGCTCTACTGCCATTTTCTACTGTGGGCAGCAAAGCTGCAGGGATCATGCCCTGCCTACCGCACATGAGGGCAATCTTGCCATTTGCCGCAGAAATAGGCCAGATTGCCCTCATTATTAGCCACCCTGCAGGGGCCCTCTCCACCTCCGGTCCCCGATGCAGCTGCACAGGCAGCACCGGCAGTATGTCCGCCCATGCATCAGAAAATAGAAAATTGTAGTGTACATACCACACAAGCAAATTAATATATGATCATCTATTAGCCAGTTTGGACAGCAACTAGAAAGATCGTCTGTCACTCTGATGGACGCAATTAGTTAATGTATTGTATGGACATCCGATTGAATCCAATAGGAACTGATTTGCTTAATTTCATCGTTGGTATTGCATCAGTAAGTAATGATTAAGGGCTCATTTATACATCAGCATTTTGCATACGAGTGTTATCCATTCTCTCCACAGATAGCACTTGTACATGTAGCAGTGAGCTGTTCACATGTTGATAATTTTTCACTGATTGCGCATGTAAAGGTGGACCAGGAAAGTAGTCACCGCTGAGTGTCTCGGGCATCGCATACCCTGGCCTCCCTTTACAGGAAAACGGTACCTCTCCTCTTGCAGGGTGCGATCAGCACAATGGTGTCAGCGTCTTCTTTGCTGCGCTGACTTAAAGCGGTTCCTGGATCCCAATGAGTAGAGACACAGTCCAGGGCAACTCTTAACTGAACAAATTTATTTGCTTCAGGACACAGCACATCCACGTAGTTTCCAGCATTTTCATCACAGTAACCTTACTTCATCTTTCCCCTCACTGTTCCTTGCGTCACTAAGTATTTCCATGGGTCGGGGTGTCCCAGACAGCCCCTCAGTGTCCTCCCTGTAAAGCGTTCCTACGGTGAAGCTTTCGTCTGCTCGCTTCGCCCCGGACATCAGAGATTCAGCCCACGTAGCTATACACAACAGTGACTTTCCTGTAAATATAGTGCAGTCGCCATGTGATGAACACTCCCATCAGCCGCTGCCTGCTCTCCCTGTTATTTGCAGCAGCATGTGTATACTTATGGGAGTAGTAGTCCCATCAGCCGCCGCCTGTGATCGGTGGTAAACTTTTTTTAACAGTTTGGCCAAACCCGAACATCCAAGAGTTCGCCCACCACTGGTCTTTATCAGTAAATCAGTAAATTCAGGTTTTTTATTCACCCTCATTTCCACAGGTATATAACATCTGGACCCTCATCGTGCCATCTGCTATTACCAATATTTGTAACAGAATCGCTCATTCTAAAGATCTCAATGATACCAGCACAGTCCTGTAATAGAACGTCACCGGTGTAACAAGTCAGTTCATGAAAGTTTACTTTTAAATAGTCCACCATAAACGGTGAGTGCTATTATTGAAACGCAGAAGCATTGAGAAACCATCACAGTTTGGCATTGAAGTATAGACTATGTAAATTTACACAACAGGTTGCTGAGTCCAAACTTCTTCTGATATTAACATCAGCACAAAAACTGTGTGTCAGGAGCTTCATACGCAGCATGGGTCTTTATTGCCATGCAGCTTGTGGATGAGTCTGAGTTTAGCAAATGCCAGAAAAACGTTACCTGCCTGACTGCATTGTGCCAAACATGAAATTTGGTGGAAGAGGGATAATGATATGGGTATGTCTTTCAGGGATTGGCCTAACCCTGAAAAACAGTGTGGTTTATTTTTATCAGTTAACAAAAAGCAACATAAACGAACAAAAGAGAAATCTAAATCAAATCGATATTTGGTGTGACCACTTTGTCTTCAAAACAGCATCAATTATTCTAGGTAGACTATCAAATAGCTTTTGCAGGAACTCAGCAGGGAATTTGCTATAAATATCTCTGAGAACTAACCACAGATCTTCTGTGGATGTTGTTTGTGCAAGTCCTTCTGTTTCTTCTGTAATCCCAGACAGACTGATGATATTAAGATCAGGACTCTCTGGGTGCCAAGTTATCACTTCCAGGACTCCTTGCTGTTATTATCTTGAAGATAGTTCTAAAGGTACCGTCACATTTAGCGACGCAGCAGCGATCTAGACAACGATGCCCATCGCTGCAGCGTCGCTGTGTGGTCGCTGGAGAGCTGTCACACAGACAGCTCTCCAGCGACCAACGATGCCGAAGTCCCCGGGTAACCAGGCTAAACATCAGGTTACTAAGCGCAGGGCCGCGCTTAGTAACCCGATGTTTACCCTGGTTACCAGTGTAAATGTAAAAAAAACAAAACACTACATACTTACATTCCGGTGTCTGTCGTGTCCCCCGGCGTTCTGCTTCCCTGCACTGTGTAAGCGCCGGCCGTAAAGCAGAGCGGTGACGTCACCGCTGTGCTCTGCTTTACGGCCGGCCGGCGCTGACAGGGCAGCAAAGCTGACGCCGGGGGACGCGACAGACACCGGAATGTAAGTATGTAGTGTTTGGTTTTTTTACATTTACACTGGTAACCATGGTAAATATCGGGTTACTAAGCGTGGCCCTGCGCTTAGTAACCCGATGTTTACCCTGGTTACCAGTGAAGACATCGCTGAATCGGCGATGTCTGCGGGAGATCCAGCGGCAAAATAAAGTTCTGGCCTTTCTGCTCCGACCAACGATGTCACAGCAGGATCCAGATCGCTGCTGCCTGTCAAACACAACAATATCGCTATCCAGGACGCTGCAACGTCACGGATCGCTAGCGATATCGTTGTTAAGTTGTTCAGTGTGAAGGTACCTTTATCTTCTTGCTGCAGATTACATTTGTAGTCAGACACCTCCCTGATGTTATTTTATGATGAATAAGTATCTGAATGTATGTCTCAGTATTGAGGACACCATTAATCTTGACCAAATTCCCAACTCTATTTTTGCAATGCAACCTCAAACTTGCAAGGAATCTTTACCAAGCTTCACTGTTGCCTGCAGACACTCATTATTATAAAGCTCTCCAACCTTTTGGGGAAAAAAACTGCTTTCAGATACAGCCAAATATTTAAAATCTGGACTTATCAGTCCAGAGCACCTGCTGCCATTTAACTGCACCCAAGTTCCTATGTTTTCATGCATAATTTAGACCTTTGGCCTTGTTTTAATGTCAAAGGTATAATGTCATGCTGTTGCAATGCAGGTAGGTGCAGGCTCCACTAGATGGCAGTAGAGGGGAAGCAGGACTGCACCTAAACAGAGCTGACATGCAGTGCAGCAGTGAGGCTACCACGAGAGGCAGCAGAATAGTAAAACAAGCCGGGTCAGATCCTAGACTGTAGCACAGTACCAAAGGAATAAGCAAACTCAGGGTCAGAGACAAGTGTCTCATATTTTTTCCTAATCCTCCAAAGCTGTATTGCTATTCAAATTTCACATATTCCAAAATGACTTGCTTTAGCATGATAGAGTGCAACCTTTTTTTGTATATTGCATATGGAGGTAGCTCCTCCTGGTATTCACCTATTCCCACTAGTTTGGATGTGCCAGTCAGTTTTTTGTCTTTTGTAATGTTAGCTTACTGACCGAGCACTCCGCCCTCCACCAGGTGGTGATATTAATTACAGCAAGTCCCTACTTACCCATAAATACAGCCATTGCTGACAGAGATGTCCACATTCACCCAGGTATTCAGTCATCCGCCTTAGAGAGATATTCACACAGGTCAGGGACCCATCAGGCTGAGACCACCTTGATGATGGTTGATGAGCACATAATATTTGGCCAAAATTTATACTAAGCGTCTCATATTTTTCCTAATTCTCCAAAGCCGTATTGCTATTCAAATTTCACATATTCCAAATTGACATGCTTTAGCATGATAGAGAGGCTGAGAAAGGTTAACTCTTGACATGACCAGACCAGGAAAAAGGGAAAACAGGACTCAAAACCCGGTCTGGATCATGACATATAACTTATTAGCTAAAATTCTTCCATGAAGATCATGAATGGCCAAACTTCTTGGTGTAGCTGGGTCTCACTGGTTGCTTCAAGTCGTGTGCTGATGGCTTAGATGAACATCTTCTAAATTCGAGGGGGAGTAAGCACTATGTGTCTTTCATCTGTTGCATTACGTTTCTTTTGCCAACCACCACGTCCACAGTCCTCAACATTGCCCATTTCTTGGTGCTTCTTCAAAAGATTTGAACAGCACATCTTAAAACCCCAGTTGTCTTTGAAATCTTTGCATGGGAAAGACCTTGCTGATGCAGTATAACTACCGTGTATCTTGCTGCTGTGCTCACTCTTGATGTACAATCAACCACAACCTGATCTTTGGAGCAGAGTTTGGCTGTGACTCACCCCGTTTGAAGCATCTTAAGCAGCTGTTTCTGTTTAAGTTAATGACTGTGTTTCAACCTATAAGTGAAAATGATGATCATTATCACGTGATTGTTTTTTTTGGATACTCACTCATACATCTGACTATATTCCTACAAAATCCCTGACTTGGTGCAAGTGTACCTAGATGAATTGATGAGGGCGGTCACATCAGCTATTGATTAGATTTAAATCTCTATTTTGTTCATTCACTCTGCATTTTAATTGATTAAAAAATAAACACTTCTCTTTTTGTAAGCATTGTTACTTTGAACAATATCTCTGCACACCTGCCTTAAACTTCTGCGCATATATATATATATATATATATATATATATATATACATCTACGTACATATAAATATAAGAGCTATTGATATAGAATCCAGAAAAGATGCGGTGCTTGGATGCTGAGCCCAATTCTTTGAATAACAGGCTTGTTGTTTTAATTGTAGAGAAATATCACGAGTGATAAAATACCAGTGTTCTTCAATCGATACACCATCCAAACTTAATAAAGCTTTCCCTCTGGGAGACGCCACATCTGAATCGTCAAATACTCCATATAAAACAAGTAACATTACCTTGCCCATTTCATTTGGATTGGTGGCAGATAGTTGATCTATATTACAGGCCGACCAAATCTCATTTGTCATGATTAAAGCAAGCTTACCTTGTCTCGGTGACCTCAGTGACACCCGGGAGTGTCTCTTATTCACCTTTGAAGAAAATAAAATAGATGAGTAAATAGCATAAAACATAATGAGCCATTGTATGTAGCATTCACAGGATGGTTATAATTGTAATAATGTCATTATAGTTAAGTATTGTTTGTCGGAGCAGTAAATCCATCTAGAGCTGCATGTCTGCAGTGTTATACCCCAGGCCCAGCGGGAGCAGCTTTCAGGTGGTTGATTAAAAGCAGGCGCTACCAGCACTATTTCCCCAGCCGGGTCTCTTTATCAATGTTGGCATGTACGGTTTTTGAGAAATGAGTAAACAAGTTGTGCACATTTTTCTGGTAAATACAATGTGACAAAGTGTTGACAAACCAATCATGCCCCAAAGTCGTAATATAAATATATTAAATGGCATCACCACTACCATGGATTATAGGTTTGACCCTCAGTACATGTAATCCAGGCACTGTATCATTTATGAGCTCTGGACATGCAGGTCCTTTGTACTGATAATCTGTGAAAGGCTCAAGTGCAATTGTAATTTATGATGTGACATAATTTGTGCATGGGATCAAAGTAGAACATAGAATATATACTAGATGTAAGTGAAAAAATTTGAGGGAAATTAAATTTTAGTTTTAAAAAAATGGCTGCCATTTTTTGGGGTTCTAAAGGGCCGTGAAAGGGTTAAAAAATAAACTATCCAAAACTCACCTCTCCCCAGCCCTCACCAATCCCTCCATGCAGCTCCCCGCCCAGCCCTTGGGTCACTTGGTCATCTTCTAGGTGCCTCCGCTTGTCTTCTGAATTAGTGTAAAGAGGCGGAGGGGTTGCCATATTCCCCCTTGAAGATATGTATATTGATGCAATGCATTTTGACATTTGAATGCTTAATAAGCTTTATTGGTGGTGATAGATTATGTTTTGCCCAGCACTAGGTATCCTACAGGGTTAATAGCTGGAACTAGCACAAGAGGAGGAGCTTAACATTGGCACAATGGAGAGTTTAAAGGTAGTATAGCAGATAAGGCCTAGCTTGCAGCCAGAGCAGACCTTTGGTCTGATTAGTCAGCAGAGCCATATGAATTGGGTATCCCGAAAGAGAGTGGAGACCAAGGCAACGGATAGCGTGATCCAGAGTGGAGACCAGGAAAGTGTAAGATGGAGGGACTGATTCTCCGAAGACGATGTCTGGAGCAGTAAGGCTAGGGTCACATTGCGTTAGTGCAATCCGTTTAGCGCTAGCGCTAGCAGATTGCGCTAACGCAATGTTTTTACCGGGGCCGCGTTCCGTGGTTGCGATAACGTCCCCGCTCTCGCAGATCCCCTATCTGCGAGAGCGGGGAACGGACCGCGGGCGCGCCTCGGACGCTGCAAGCAGCGTCCGCGGCACGCCACAAAACACCGGCGCGTCGCTAGCGCGTGCCGAACATGGCACGCGCTAGTGCTGCGCGTTCCCATTGCCGTGAATGGGCACGCTAACGGACGCATTGCACAGCGTTAATTTCGCCGTGCAACGCTGTCCGTTAGCGCGTTCCCATTAACGCAATGGGAACCTAGCCTAAGCCTAGTGGGACGGTACAGATTTATCTGACTATCAAATGATGGAGCAGCATTGAAAAGGAAAGTGCGATGAAGAGAGAGAGCCCGGTGTGGCAGTTCCAAGGCGTTGGCAAGCAGAGAATTTAAGTAACGGCCATAGAGGCAAAAGTAGCTCCCCTAAGAGGTAAAGGAAACAGAACCACGGGTTGAAGAATAGGTCTCTCGTTTAATGGTTAGAGAAGCTGTTGCTGGAGACTAGGGAAGCTTCCAAAGTGATGTTCCGGGTGGTGGTGAAGCCAGAGAAAGAGGCTAATGGGCCGAGAATGGAGCAAGCTCAGGAAGGAATGGAATGTGTTTGAAAATGTCATATGTTCAGGGCCCCTGTTCTTTTCCATTTACATCTTTGGCCTGGGACAGCTCATAGAATATCACGGCTTTCAATATCGTCTCTATGCTGATGACACACATATCTACATCTCTGGAGAGGAGGAAGAAAAAAATTAGGGATGCAGACCCTTTAAAACTAAAGGAGGCAGAGGCGCGCACGGATGCATGCACACAGCCCCGCCCCACCACCAGGACCAGGTCCTGTGGCACCACCTGGTGAACCCAGGTAAGCACTGAGGGCCCTGGGCAAACGGGGGGAGGACAGAGCATTGGGTCCATGAGTCGGGGGAGCCTGGTGCCAGCGCTGGCATCGGGGCCCCTTCTAATACTCACCTCTCCTCGTACCGGCAGCTGCAGTGTCTTCAGCGCCCTCTGACTCTGTGACGTCTCAGGGCAGAGGGTGCGATGACGTCATCACTGCATGCTCAGCCTCTCTGTCCTGAGCATGGCAGAGTCAGGAGAGATTCTGAGTGTACGGGACCTACGGTGGAAACAGGAAAGGTGAGTACTTGATTGTTTTTTCTTCATGTATGCAGCATTGGCCCCATAATATGCTGCATGGAGGAGCAGGGGGCGGTCCATAATCTGCTGAATGGAGGAGCAGGAGGGCCCTTAATCTGCTGCATGGAGGTGCAGGGGAGCCCATGTTGTGCTTCATGGAGGAGCAGGGGGCCCATAATACTGTATGGAGGAGCATTATATGGGGCCAATAATACTGTATGGTGCACTATGAGGTGCCCATAATACTGTATGGTGGACTACGAGGTGTCCATAATACTGTATGGCAGACTATGAGGTGCCCATAATACTGTATGTCGGACTATGAGGTGCCCATAATACTGTATGGCAGACTATTTAGTTGCTCATAATACTGTATGGCGGACTATGTGGTGCCCATAATACTGTATGTTGGACTATGTGGTGCCCATAATACTGTATGGCAGACTATGAGGTGCCCATAATACTGTATGGCGGACTATGTGGTACACATAATACTGGATGGCGGACTATGTGGTGCACATAATACTGTATGTCGGACTATGAGGTGCCCATAATACTGTATGGCAGACTATTTAGTTGCTCATAATACTGTATGGCGGACTATGTGGTGCCCCTATTACTGTATGGCGAACTATGTGGTGGTGCCCATAATACTGTATGGCGGACTATGAGGTGCCCATAATACTGTATGGCGGACTATGTGGTACACATAATACTGGATGGCGGACTATGTGGTGCACATAATACTGTATGGCGGACTATTTGGTTGCCCATAATACTGTATGGCGGACTATGTGGTGCCCATAATACTGTATGTCAGACTATGTGGTGCCTATAGTACTGTATGGCGGACTATGTGGTGCCCTTAATACTGTATGGCGGACTATGTGGTGCCCATAATGCTGTATGGCGGACTATGAGGTGCCCATAATACTGTATAGCGGACTATGAAGTGCGCATAATACTGTAAGGTGGACGATGAGGTGCCCATAATAAATTATGGTGGACTATTGGGTTGTCCATAATACTGTATGGCGGACTATGAGGTGCCCATAATACTGCATGGAGGACTATGTGGTGCACATAATACTGTATGGTGGACTATGAGGTGCCCGTAATACTGTATGGCGGAATATGAGGTGCCCATTATACTGTATGGCGGACTATGAGGTGCCCATAATACTGCATGGAGAACTATGTGGTGCACATAATACTGTATGGTGGACTATGAGGTGCCTATAGTACTGTATGGCGGACTATGAGGTGCCCATAATACTGTATGGCAGACTATGAGGTGCCCATAATACTGTATGGTGGCTATTTGGTTTCCATAATACTGTATGGCGGACTATGTGGTGCACATAATACTGGATGGCGAACTATAAGGTGCCCATAATACTGTATGGCGGACTATGAGGTCCCCATAATACTGTATGGCGGACTATTTGGTTGCCCATAACACTGTATGGAGGACTATGTGGTGCCCATAATAATACTGTATGGTGGACTCTGTGGTGACCATATATTGTACTATACATGTATTTTTTATCTGTGCATCAGGAATCATGGCATGTGTTAAAGGGGCCCATTGATACGCTGTCGCTCGAGGCCCACGAAAAACTGGAGCTGACCCTGGTGACAAGGCACATCAAGATAAATACCGACTGCTGCTGTGACAGGGCACTCTGATCTGTGACAGGCCATGCGTCAACGTCACATAGCAGTTTTGTTAAATGACTCCTGCAGCCTTTGATAAGCTGGCGGCCTTTCAATGTTACTGCTTTGTGATGTCAGCACAAGGCCTGTCGGAGCAGCGGCAGTTGGACGTCATTTTAATGATCACACTGAATATGAAGCCACAAGAGGATGCTGGGGAGTGCAAGAAGGTGAGAATAATCCTGCCTCTGTGATTGGGCAAGGTAGTGGCCATAGGGGCGGACATAGGGGCCCTGGGAGGGGGCGTAATTAAAGTGGACACAGGGGCACAGGATGAGGACATTATTACTGGAAGGGGCCAAGGATAGGGACCTTACTTATTATAGTGGACATTGGGATCCAGGATGGGGACATTAAATAAAGGGGTGACATAATTACTATATGGAGGTCAGGATGAGGAACATACTGTATATTATTGGTTTATGGTGGCAAGTGGGGACATAATTACTGAAGGGGCCAATCAGGGGTCATTATTACTGCTGTAATTTACTTTTCAGGTTACTATGTTCCATGGGGAGAACAAAAGGGGGTTCTTTTTTTTCTTCATCTGACATAGTGTAGAAGTCGGAGAAAATAGTGGGGAATATGCTCTGTAAGCGATCAGCTATGGATAACTGTGTTATTTTCTACAGAGACGAGTTCTTGCTGGAAGAAGTGATGACGGTCTACACTGGATGAAGATGAAAGACCAACTACAAATGTCACCATTGAGTCAGTGTGTTACTTGTACACTTACACTATATACTGTATGCTGTGTACAGAGCTCCTGTGCATAATGTCACTAGTGATCACTGTACTATCTGTGCACTGACACTATATACAGAGCTCCTTTGTATAATGTCACTGGTGATCCCTGTATTACCTGTACACTATACACTATATACAGAACTCCAGTGTATAATGTCACTGGAGGTCACTGTATTACCTGTACACTGACACTATATACAGATCTCCTGTGTATAATGTCACTGGTGATCCCTGTATTACCTGTACACTATACACTATATACAGAGCTCCTGTGTGCAATGTCGCCAGTGATCACTGTATTACCTGTACACAGACACTATATACAGAGCTCCTATGTATAATGTCTCTGGTGATCACAGTATTACCTGTACACTAACACTATATACAAAGCTCCAGTGTATAATGTCACCTGTGATCCCTGTATTACCTGTACTCTATACACTATATACAGTGCTCCTGTGTATAATGTCACTGGGGATCACTGTATTACCTGTACACTCACACTATATACAGAGGTACTGCGTATAATGTCACTGGTGGTAATAACAGTGTTGTTATTATTGTGATTTGTATTCATAATCAGAATTGTAGTATCCGGTCACTATATGGTGGTAATTTGTGGTCTGATTACGGTGTGACAGTATTTCTCCTTGTACGTGGTATTATTTGGTCCCTATTTGCTGGTAATATGTTATATTTTTTGGTCACTATGTGGTGGTAATATGTGGTCTGGTCATGGTGTGGCTGTATTTGTCCCTTGTATGTATTATTATTCAGTCACTATGTGGTCTGGTCATGGTGTGGTGGTATTTCTTTCCTGTATGGGGTATTATTGGTCTTGGTATAGGGGATTGTGTTGTGTATGGCATCATTTGTTCCCTCTGATATTAATTAAGAGAAAATTCTTAATTTCCACTAGAGATTAAATACTTTGTGCACAGCAGTGAAGATGCATTTTCAGGGGTTTCCTGTGGAAAAAAGTAATCACCTATCCACAGGATAAGTGATAACGTATTGACTGGTGGGGGTCTGACTACTTGGACCCATTCAGCAAAATGTGGAACTTTTTATCCCCATCAGACTGGAGTGGCATGTCCGACTTAATCGGTGGCAGATGAGGTTTAACAATGATAAATGTAAGGTTATACACATGGGAAGAAGGAATCAATATCACCATTACACACTGAACGGGAAACCACTGGGTAAATCTGACAGGGAGAAGGACTTGGGGATCCTAGTTAATGATAAACTTACCTGGAGCAGCCAGTGCCAGGCAGCAGCTGCCAAGGCAAACAGGATCATGGGGTGCATTAAAAGAGGTCTGGATACACATGATGAGAGCATTATACTGCCTCTGTACAAATCCCTAGTTAGACCGCACATGGAGTACTGTGTCCAGTTTTGGGCACCGGTGCTCAGGAAGGATATAATGGAACTAGAGAGAGTACAAAGGAGGGCAACAAAATTAATAAAGGGGATGGGAGAACTACAATACCCAGATAGATTAGCGAAATTAGGATTATTTAGTCTAGAAAAAAGACGACTGAGGGGCGATCTAATAACCATGTATAAGCATATAAGGGGACAATACAAATATCTCGCTGAGGATTTGTTTATACCAAGGAAGGTGACGGGCACAAGGGGGTATTCTTTGCGTCTGGAGGAGAAAAGGTTTTTCCACCAACATAGAAGAGGATTCTTTACTGTTAGGGCAGTGAGAATCTGGATTGCTTGCCTGAGGAGGTGGTGATGGCGAACTCAGTCGAGGGGTTCAAGAGAGGCCTGGATGTCTTCCTTGAGCAGAACAATATTGTATCATACAATTATTAGGTTCTGTAGAAGGACGTAAATCTGGGGATTTATTATGATGGAATATAGGCTGAACTGGATGGACAAATGTCTTTTTTCGGCCTTACTAACTATGTTACTATGTTACTATGTTAATCACTGATCCATTCATTCCCTCAGTGGCACTTGTTTTTTTTATAGAAGCCCCAAAGAGAATGAATGGAGCTGCAGTCAGACATCCCACCTGCCGCTCCATTTTAAATTGGGGATAAGTGTCCTATAAATGATAAAACATCCTCATTCTTCCGATCGGTGTAGTTTCTAATGGTCGGACCTAAGCAATCACCTATCCTGTGGAGCCCATGGATCGGTGATAACTTGTTTTAACCAAAGAACCTCATTAATGTAAACTACTGTAATTATACATCCCAGTTACTGGGGCACACAGTAGAGGTGCAGGAGCCCCCTGTGTTTTACAGCCAATGTTCCACTATAATGGAGATTAAGACTGACAGATGTTTGCATATAGCTGTAAGATGAGCCCCTAGAGTCCATTCTCCTGGTGGGCCCCAGACACCCCAGTCTGACCATGGGTGTGACGGGTCATACAGGGGAAGGGATGTGTCGACTTCACTCACTTCTGGGGAGAGAATATACCCAGCAGAGATTGGCTTCCCTTATAGGTACGAGTTATTGAGGAGCTCCCAGTGAGGGGAGATATATATCACCAGTCCAGGCTGGTGATATATATGTAAACCTCCCGGCCATCACTGTCAGAGTTCCTCACTAACACAGTACGGTATGCTGCCACCAATTCCTTGTTAGATATAAGCCCCGTCCGACAACTGGCTATTATCGGGTCAGAAACCAACCCTGGGGTAGCGTATAATGACCAACAGAGTGTGCGCACGTCGGGATTCATAAAAAAAGCAGCCCAAGATTAATTTTGTATTTAATCGCCAAAAGGCGCACTAGAAAGATGCAGGTATGTACAGCTCTGACAAAAATTAAGAGACCACCACATCAAAACCCTGTCATAGGGCAGCCAAATCTCCAGACCTGAACTCCTTTGAAAACCTCTGGAATGTAATTAAGAGGATGATGGATAGTCACAAGACATCAAACAAAGAACTGCTTAAATTTTTGCGCCAGAAGCAGTGTGAAGACTGGTGGAAAGCATGCCAAGACGCATGAAAGCTGTGATTAAAAAATCATGGTTCTTCCACAAAATATTGATTTATGAACTCTTCCTGAGTTAAAACATTAGCATTGTTGTTTCTAAATAATTCTGAACTTGTTTTCTTTACATCATGTGAGGTCTGAAAGCACTGATTTGTTTTGTTTTTTAATTTTGACCATTTTTCTTTGTCAGGAAAAAAATACCGTATATACTCGAGTATAAGCCGAGATTTTTAGCCCACTTTTTTTGGCTGAAAGTCCCACTCTCGGCTTATACTCGAGTCATACCCAGAGGTCGGCAGGGGAGGGGGAGCGGGGGCTGTCTAA
Organism: Ranitomeya imitator; assembly: GCF_032444005.1. Lineage (NCBI taxonomy): Eukaryota > Metazoa > Chordata > Amphibia > Anura > Dendrobatidae > Ranitomeya > Ranitomeya imitator. The sequence continues at coordinate 107,189,186 of NC_091282.1, read as the reverse complement.
TTATACTCACCTACTCCTGGCGTGGTCCCTGCAGGTCCCTGGCTTCCCCGGCGCCGGCAGCTTCTTCCTGTACTGAGCAGTCACATGGTACAGCTCATTACAGTAATGAATATGCGGCTCCACCTCCCATAGAGGTGGACCTGCATATTCATTACTGTAATGAGCGGTAACGGTGACCGCTCAGTACAGGATGAAGCTGCGGCGTCAGGGAAGCAGGGACTGCACCGCGCCAGGAGCAGGTGGGTATAACAGGGAGGGGGAGTGCTGCGCTGCACGATATTCATCTGCTCCCCGTTCTGGGCGTCGCTCTGTCTTCAGCAGTGACGCTCAGGTCAGAGGGCGCGGTTAGTGCGCGCCCTTTGCCTGAACGTCAGTGCTGAAGATGGAGCGGCGCTGGAACAAGGAGCAGGTGACTATTGAAAGTGCTGGGGGCCTGAGCGACGAAGAGGTGAGTATGTGATTTATTTTTTTATCGCAGCAACAGCAAATGGGGCAAGTGTCTGTATAGAGCATCTATGGGGCCATAACGTTTGTGCAGCACTATATGGGGCCATAACGTTGTGCAGCACTATATGGGGCAAGTGTTTGTATGGAGAATCTATGGGGCCATAACGTTTATACAGCACTATATGGGGCCATAAAGTTTGTGCAGCACTATATGGGGCAAGTGTTTGTATGGAGCATCTATGGGGCCATAACGTTTGTGCAGCACTATATGGGGCCATAACGTTTGTGCAGCACTATATGGTGCCATAACGTTTGTGCAGCATTATATGGGGCAAGTGTCTGTATGGGGCATCTTATAGGGCCATAATCAAGGTTTGTGCAGCACTATATGGAGCAAATATCTTTATGGAGCATCTATGGGGCCATAATCAGCATTTGTGCAGCATTATATTGGGCAAATGTGTCTATGGAGCATCTTATGGGGCCATTATTAACCTTTATGCAGGATTACATGGGGCATATTTTAATATGGAGCATCTTATGGGGCCCATCATAAACTTTATGGAGCATTATATGGAGCTCCCGATTCAATATGGATATTCAAAAACACTTAACCTACTGATGTCTCAATTAATTTTACTTTTATTGGTATCTATTTTTACTTTTGACATTTACCGGTAGCTGCTGCATTTCCCACCCTAGGCTTATACTCAAGTCATTAAGTTTTCCCAGTTTTTTGTGGTAAAATTAGGGAGGTCGGCTTATACTCGGGTCGGCTTATACTCGAGTATATACGGTACAAAATGTATTGCTTGTAAATTCGGAGACAAGTTATCAGAAGTTTGTAGAATAAAAGAACAATTTACCTTTTACTCAAAAAATATACCTATAAAGAGAAAAATCAGACAAACTGAACATTTTGCTGTGGTCTCTTAATTTTTGCCAGAGCTGTATATACAAGAACAATATACAAGTATACAGTCAAGAGTGTAGTACAAGGGTAGGATACAGATAGATTGCAATTACCATTTTATGTAGCATGTGACCAGAGGGAGGCACTGATGGATCCCAGGTTCAAATCTTTGTTAAGTGATTCTCTGGCCGCATCAGCTAACGGGCCTCCTGCCAGTAGAAAAAACTGAGTTCAAAATGAAGAGCTGCCTATAATCCCTTAGGCTGCGCCCTCCCACACACTGCGCCAAACCCTGGGCTGTGCAGCCTTTCTCCTTCCATATCTGAGAGCAAGGTTTTCCGTCCAGAACCGTGGATGCCCATAACCTTCCGCTCAATGCTCCAAATGGGACAGCGGTGGTGCCACTGGGTTCTGCTGGATTTTATCTGTGCGGGGAGACCAAATACGGCTACCATATTTAATTTCTGGTAGCTATGCTATATAACTCAATAACGCAGAATTCTAGAGGTGGCTGCATGTTATGGGTTTGTGTTGAAAGGAATGCAGGTTCCTATTACGTCCTCGGCTAGGTTCAGAAATATTGCATTCTTTTCATATAGATCATTTTCTAGATTCAATATCTCAGGGCGTTGGAATCTGCGGTACCAATATGTCTGCGTCCAAGAAAGGAAGCCAGTTGGCTCGTAACTGCACAAGAGTTCACACCCCTATGATAATAGCTGGACTTGGTGCTGGGGAACACAGGGTCTATGTCTTTTGGCCTGGTGGAATGCCAAAGATGGGGGTTAAGTTTGGGAGCAAGTATTTTGGGCCAAACAGTATCTGATAGAGATTTCCATAAGATATCAAAATTATATAAATTAGATATAATTTTCCCATATCTCAAAACAGGTGTTGGAATTATCTCCTGGGTCATACTAATGAAATCCTGAAAACTTAATCTGTTGGTGTCTTTTGAAGATTGGAGTTGGGGAGCACTGCTCTACACTGTGTGCACAATTATTAAAGGGAACCTGTCAGCAGGATTGTGCTGAGTAACCCACAGACAGTGTCAGGTTGTCATCGTTATACTGATTAAAATGATACCTTGGTTGATGAAATATGTGTTGTGGTTGTTGTTTAATTTTTATTTTCTGTTTTGAGTTAATGATATGATCGTGCGGCCTGTGGGGTTTTTTTTTGTGGTGCTCTGCTTACATATTCATCTGTATAGCTTCTGACAGGCCACTGATCCCTCAGTGACCTGCCCCCTATTTTACATACTGTATGTACGATATCCATCCATCATGCAGACGGTGGCACCTGCACTGTAGCATGATTGCATCCATAATATCCATATTTTTATTTTATTTAGTGATATAAATTGCTTGAGGAAAAAAATCTTCCTCAAAATGGTGCCATCCATGCCTGCGCAGTAGCATAATTCGGAAAACGACAGATGCTACTTCGCAGGTGCCACTGCCAGTGCCATTTTTGCATGAGGAAAAAAATTGTCTCCACCAAGGTGGCACCAGCGGCGCCTGTGCAGTAGCATTTATCGGATCGCCGATAGACTAATAGACTGCGAAGGAGTGGCACCTGTGCACCATCTTGATGGAGACAATTTTTTTTTCTCTAGCAAAATGGTGCCAGCAGTGGCATCTGTAATTGCAATAATTTTCTGGGAGAAATACTTCATTTTCTGGAACAATTTCAAGGGTGCTAACACATTTGGCCATAATTGTATATATATTTATTTATTTTGCTCATCTTCATACAGTATGTGTAACATTGATTAATCAATTGATAATTTCATATTTAAACAAAAACTGTGGAATTTTATTTTCCTCTTTTTCTGGTACATAGTGCCTAATATACCCTGACTTGAAGGTTTCATGTGCCTGCAGAACCTGTGCATGGAATTTCTGAGACTTTAGGCTCCTTGTGTCACCATACGCTGTCCCTGTACAGTCGTAGTCAAAAGTGTTGAGGCTGACACAAATTTTGTTTTTCACAAGGTTTTTTTAGATCTTGTAGTCAGATGTTTCTCTGGTTACTGAAGTACAATTATCAGCATTTCATATGTGTTTACAATATTAATTATTAAGGGTATGTTCACACGTTCAGGATTTCCATCCTTTTTTTTTCCTGACTGTTTTTTAAAAAACTGCAGCTCTTGGCAGAAAACGCAGGTCCTTTTTTTGGTCCTTTTTTGGTCCGTTTTTGATGCGTTTTTGATGCGTTTTTTGATGCGTTTTTTTGATGCAGTTTTCTAGCCAGAGTCTGTGTGTTTTCTAGGAATTTTTTTAGGGTTAAAATGGCTGAAAATACCCTAACCCTACCCCTACCCCTAACCCTACCCCTAACCCTACCCCTAACCCTACCCCTAACCCTACCCCTAACCCTAACCCTACCCCTAACCCTAACCCTAACCCTACCCCTAACCCTAACCCTACCCCTAACCCTACCCCTACCCCTACCCCTACCCCTATTCTAACCTTAGTGAAAAAAAAAAAAAAAAAATTCTTTATTTTTTTTATTGTCCCTACCTATGGGGGTGACAAAGGGGGGGGTGTGTCATTTACTATTTTTTTATTTTGATCACTGAGATAGGTTATATCTCAGTGATCAAAATGCACTTTGGAACGAATCTGCCGGCCGGCAGATTCGGCGGGCGCACTGCGCATGCGCCCGCCATTTTGCAAGATGGCGGCGCCCAGGGAGAAGACGGCCGGACGGACACCGGGACGCCGGGTGAGTATAAGGGGGGGAGATTAGGGCACGGGGGGGGCATCGGAGCACTGGGGGGGGGGCATCGGAGCACTGGGGGGGCATCGGAGCACGGGGGGGGCGGGATCGGAACACGGGGGGGGCAGCCACACTCCGCCCACGCACTTCCGCCCGCTCCCCGCACTTCCTGCTGCAGCGGTTCTGCACATCAAATCGCAGTAAAACCCGCAGATATATTTTTGATCTGCGGGTTTTACTGCGATTTTGACCTCACAATGGAGGTCTATGGGTGCAGAACCGCTGCGGCTCCGGAAAAAGAATTGACATGCTCCTTCTTTTTTCCGGGAGCTATTCAGCGCGTCTTTTTTTTAACAATTTCCGGACCATGTGCACAGTGTGTCCTGTTTTCCATAGGGTACAGTGTACTGTACCCTGCATGGAAAACAGCTGCGGAACCGCAGCGGCAAAACCGCCGCGGTTCCGCGGTAAAAAACGCACTGTGTGAACATGGCCTAACAAGTACATCAGGTTTGTGTGAAGACTCAATATTTACAGTGTTCACCCTTATTTTTCAACACTTCTGCCCTTCACCCTGGCAGCTGGATATCGTCTTCTGGGCCAAATCTTGACTGATTGGATTTGGGTGTGTGGGTGATTGTGGAGAGGATGGCGTTCCACCTCTCTGACATCTCCTGATGTTTTATATTTATGAAAATGTACTGTGTTTTATTGTTATCCTTCTGTTAGGCTATAGTTCCTGTTAGTCAGGCATCAAAAGGGTTAACTAGAGGACCAGCCCAGGGTTGGGGGGAGTAACAGGGAGCTGTGGGATAGTTTGTGTTTGTGTAGTCAGTTGAGTAGGAAGAAAGGAAAAAGTAAGGACATTCTCATGCCACGATCAGGGATAGCAGAGTTTTGGACGCAGGATCACCTTGATGTGGCAGTGGGCTTCATACAGTTTGATCAGAATGATAAACTAAGAACCTCATGTTCAGTTTGTAAATTTTTGCTTATCAGCATTATATCAAAGTATGAAAATTGGGATGTGTGGATCATGTACAGTATATTTTTCTACAGTTAAAACAGAGGCGCATCACTACGTGGTTCCAAAGGAGTGGGCTGAAGGGTAGCAGTCACAGTGCAAACATGGATCCTTGTGTCACTACATTAGAAAGGATGAAGGTCCCTGACTTAACCTGCAGTTCTGCAATAGTTGTTATTACAACGGCCACAAACACAAACTGAAATAGGACTCTGTTTTTCTGTTGTGTGCCGGGGTGTGGAAAACAAGACCCTAGTCATGAGACACGTTGCATATGCACTGCCTGAGCCATTGACTATAATAATGCAGACAGAGTCACATTGTGCTGTGTCGTACATTAATTTTGGCTGTTTAGAACTAGTTCAGGGTGGCAGCAAGACGTAGTCAACTATGTCTTGGTGCCAACCTCCAATAGGCATATATTAAATAATATATAATTATTTAATAATTATACCTGTCATCTGAATTTGGCGGGACTGGTTTTGGGTCATATGGGCAGAGTTTTTGGGTGTTTGATTCACCCTTTCCTTACCCGCTGGCTGCATGCTGGCTGCAATATTGGATTGAAGTTCATTCTCTGTCCTCCATAGTACACGCCTGCGCTGTGCAAGATTGCTTTGCGCAGGCGTGTACTATGGAGGACAGAGAATGAACTTCAATCCAATATTGCAGCCAGCATGCAGTCAGCGGGTAAGGAAAGGGTGAATCAAACACCCAAAAACTCCGCCCATATGACCCAAAACCAGTCCCGCCAAATTCAGGTGACAGAGTCCCTTTAAGGTACGTAAGAAATGTAAACCAATGGCAGTGCTAATTTTGAGTGTTCTGACATGTGTTTTTTTTTTGTTTGGTATTTTCCTTTATGTCTTTAGCATAACCACACCATAAATAGAATTGATTGTAATTTTTCTTTATTATTTATTTTCTTCCAGATTTCTGACAACCGGAAAGAGTTTATCATCCCTCCATTTCCAATGCCTGCTTGGAATATCCACCCTGTCGGAAATAGTTGCGGACACCTGCTGGGCTTTGTGGAATGTACTCCGGGATGAGTTTATACCCCTACCCACCTTGGACATGTGGATTGGAATTGCGGAAAAATTCTGGAGTGTGTGTGATTTCCCCAACTGTTTGGGAGCGGTGGATGGAAAGCACATCCGCATTATCAAACCAGCCAGAACAGAATCGGAGTACTTCAACTATAAAAAATATTTTTCTGTTGTGCTCATGGCAATAGCCGATGCGGACTGTCGCTTCATCACCGTGGACATTGGAGCTTTTGGCCGTGGCAACGATTCCCAGACTTTCAAGAACTCGAATATGGGCCACCGTGTTTATGGCAAAAATTTTAATTTTCCACGGCCACAACCTCTCCCCAACAATCAAGGTCCACCGATGCCATTTGTTATGGTTGGGGATGAGGCCTTTCAGATGTGTGAAAACCTACTGAAGCCATATTCCAGTCGTGACTTGAACCACACTAAAAGGGTCTTTAACTACAGACTGACCAGGGCACGAAGAACTGTAGAGTGTACCTTTGGGATTCTAGTCTCAAAATGGCGCATTCTTGCATCAGCCATAAATCTAAAAATGGAGACAGTCAACGAGGTGGTCAAAACCTGTGTGGTTCTGCACAATTACATTATGGCTAAGGAGCGGCCCAACATTGAACTGGATGAACCAGTTGCACACCCACTGCCCGATTACCGGCATCACCCGCTGTGGTCAACAGCTGAAGTTGGCCACATACGGAACCAATTTGCTGCCTTTTTTGATTCGGATATTGGATGTGTGTCATGGCAGGACAATGTTGTGTAAATGTCCTGTTGTTATTTTATCTGTACCAGTTATTTTCTTACATGTTATTAATGTTTCTCGTTAATAAACTTTTTTTGGTGTCTTGACCGTGTCTCATATGTATTTCCTCTATAAACCGAGGTTGTCCTCACACTAGCAGTATTTGGTTTATATTTATTATCAGTATTTGTAATCCTAAACCAGGAGTGGGTGATAAAGGTTGAGGTGCTAGATATGCTAATATTCTACTTTTCCTCTAATTGTTCCACTCCTTGTTTTGGCTTTCAAATATGCTAATATAAAATACTGACCACATACTGCTAGTGTGATGGCAGCCATGTTGTTTTAGTGATAAGGTTGTTGACGCCATTGCGTCCTGATTCTGTTCTGCTATGCAGTATCCATTGAACACAGACTGAAGAGACAATGGCTGTCATACAAAACAGATCTATACTCATCAAGTCAGGTGTCATAAATAACAAATTCATGATGCACATATAACAGCCTCATGAATTAACTATTTCTGACACGTGCAGGTGAGCATAGATATGTGACCGCCATCGTCCCTTCAGTTTGTGTGAACTAGATTATGTACACAGAAGAGAAAAAGGAGGCTATACAATGCACTTCTCTACTCACCAGGTCAGGCATCCCAACTAATGAATTTTTGGACACCTGACCTATAGAGTATAGTTTTGCATTGTGTTGCCACCATTTTCTCTTCAGTCTGCAATACTAGTCACAGACTAAGCAGAATGAAGAGATTAAGGAGAAAATACAAGTATCAATTTTTTGGTCCACCTCATAGCTCTATACTAAAGACACACAAAGTCTTGTACTTGCTAACTACTGGAGCTATGAAGTGGCCAAAAAATAAAGTGTGCGGCGCAGTGTTTTATTTGGCGCACGGTGTGTCTTGCCGGCGGCGAAAGACACAATAAACCAAACATAATTGGGGGCAAAAAACTTGTATTTATTTTTTAACAACAAAAATATTTATTTAACTGCGCCTGCTAGGGGTAGAGTGATGTAACCGGGGGGTGTGAAGCAGTGAGGCCTGGCTAAGTGTGAACGATGCAGGGGTGGCAGGAGAAGGGGCAATGAAACTAGTGGGGCCTGGTAGTTCAGGGATGGGGCTTGACACATGAGAGGCCTGAGACGCACTGGAAGGGTGAGACAAACCTGACATAACAGACACACTGGGAGGTGAGGCGGGAGGAATACTAAAAGTCTGTTGTTTTTTTTTCCCTTTCTGGGATCGCTGGGCTCTGGTAAGCCTCGGTGGGCTCATATGTCGTGGCATGGTCATGGTTGATGACCCGTCAGGGTCCGGCTGCACTGTGCCAGAGTCCATAGTGCTTGTAGAGCGTGCAGCCTTGCCAGAGCCCATAGTGCTCATAGACAGGGGCGGATTATCAGAGGGTCGATATGGGCGGTAGCCCAGGGCCCAGTGGTCTGGGGGGGCCCTGGGCTACCGCACAGATTAACCCTCTGAAAATCATCTGTGAATGCCCGCCGGGCGGCATTTATGTGCCCCCGGACCCGGTGGGCAGAGAGAGGGGGCCCGCATCGGGCCCCTTCTCATCTGCTCACCGGGCCCCTTCCGGCGCTGCGGCGGTTTCCTATTGATGTGCGGGCGCGCACCCGCACGTCAATAGTCAACAACAACAGCCGCCAGCCAATTGGAGGCTGGCGGCTGAAGTCGGCCGCGCGCACACGTCGCCGGCGTCTGACGTCATTGTCAGTCGCCGGCGAGTGTGCGCTGCAGAAGGGAGCTCGCCGCCGGGAGCGTGGACAGGTGAGGAGACTGTTTTGTTTTTTTTTGATCAGTTAAACGGTGGACTGTGGAAACACTGGGGGGCAATGCTGAAGGGAGGACACACTGGGGGGCAATGCTGGAGACACTGGGGCAGGTTGGAGGACACACTGGGGGGCAATGCTGGAGGACACACTGGGGGGCAATGCTGGAGGACACACTGGGGGGCAATGCTGGACACACTGGGGCAGGTTGGAGGACACACTGAGGGCAATGCTGGAGGACACACTGGGGCAATGATGGAGACAGTGGGGCAGATTGCTGGAGACAGTGGGGCAGATTGCTGGAGACAGTGGGGCAATGCTGGGGACAGTGGGGCAATGCTGGAGACAGTGGGGCAATGCTGGAGACAGTGGGGCAATGCTGGAGACAGTGAGGCAATGCTGGAGACAGTGGGGCAATGCTGGAGACAGTGGGGCAATGCTGGAGACAGTGGGGCAATGCTGGAGACAGTGGGGCAGATTGCTGGAGGACACACTGGGGGGCAATGCTGGAGACAGTGGGGCAGATTGCTGGGGGGCAATGCTGGAGGACACACTGGGGGGAAATGCTGGAGACACTGGGGCAGATTGGAGGACACACTGGGGGCAGATTGCTGGAGACAGTGGGGCAGATTGCTGGAGACAGTGGGGCAATGCTGGAGACTGTGGGGCAATGCTGGAGACAGTGGGGCAGATTGCTGGAGGACACACTGGGGGGCAATGCTGGAGACAGTGGGGCAGATTGCTGGGGGGCACTGCTGGAGGACACACTGGGGGGAAATGCTGGAGACACTGGGGCAGATTGGAGGACACACTGGGGGCAGATTGCTGGAGACAGTGGGGCAATGCTGGAGACAGTGGGGCAATGCTTGGGACAGTGGGGCAATGCTGGAGACAGTGGGGCAATGCTGGAGACAGTGGGGCAATGTTGGAGACAGTGGGGCAATGCTGGAGACAGTGGGGCAGATTGCTGGAGGTCACACTGGGGCAGATTGCTGGAGGTCACACTGGGGGGCAATGCTGGAGACAGTGGGGCAGATTGCTGGAGGACACACTGGGGGGCAATGCTGGAGGACACACTGGGGGGAAATGCTGGAGACACTGGGGCAGATTGGAGGACACACTGGGGGCAGATTGCTGGAGACAGTGGGGCAGATTGCTGGAGACAGTGGGGCAGATTGCTGGGGACAGTGGGGCAATGCTGGGGACAGTGGGGCAATGCTGGGGACAGTGGGGAAATGCTGGAGACAGTGGGGCAGATTGCTGGAGGACACACTGGGGGGCAATGCTGGAGGACACACTGGGGGGCAATGCTGGAGACAGTGGGGCAGATTGCTGGAGGACACACTGGCGGGCAATGCTGGATGACACACTGGCGGGCAATGCTGGAGGACACACTGGGGGGCAATGCTGGAGACAGTGGGGCAGATTGCTGGAGACAGTGGGGCAGATTGCTGAAGACAGTGGGGCAGATTGCTGGAGACAGTGGGGCAGATTGCTGGAGACAGTGGGGCAGATTGCTGGAGACAGTGGGGCAGATTGCTGGACACACTGGGGCAGATTGCTGGACACACTGGGGGCAGGACTGGAGGCATGGGCAGAATGTAGACACAGGGCATGATTGGAGACACGGGGTAGAATGAAAGACATGGGGCAGGATTGGATCATGGGGCAGGATGGATATGATGGAGACAGATGGGGCAGGATGGGGAGATCATATGGGGCAGGATGGATACTCATGAGTGCAGGATGGGAGAACATATGGCTGGAGCGAGGAATGAGATACATGGGGTGGGGAATAGTATTACCATAGGGGCTAATTAAGGGATATTATTACTGCAGTGATGTATTTATTTTATTTTTTGAGTATACTGTTTTAAATGGGGGGGCGGTCCTGTTACTGTGCAGAGTGACACTATATCGCCTTTTTCTCTTCATGTGGTGTAATGTAGAAGTTGTGAAAAATTAAGTAATGTGTTCTACAAGCGGAGCTCGAGATAACTGTGTTATTTCCTGCAGAAACGAGTCCTGGCTGGAAGAAATGATGGCGGTCTGTGCTGGATGAAAGATGAAGGACTTCACCTTGAGACGTCACTGGTGAGTCAGTGTTACCTATACACTGACACTATACACTGTATACTATATACAGAGGTCCTGTGTACAACGTCACCAGTGATCTCTGTATTACCTCTACACAGACACTGCATACTAAGTACAGATCTCCTGTGAATACTGGCACTTATGGTGATAGTATTGTGTTTTTTTTTTGTTTTTTTTATTACTGATCAGTATTGTAGTATTCAGTCACTATGTGGTGGTAATATGTGGTCTGGAAATGGTGTTGTGGTATTTGTCCCTTGCAGTGGCGTAACTACCGCGGTCGCAGCGGTCGCCAGTGCGACCGGGCCCGGCAGGTCAGGGGCCCGGGCCCGGCAGGCAGGCTCGGACTGGCAGTGCCTCCCCCCGCTCCAGGGCCCCCCCCGCCGCCGCCGCTGCCGCTGCCTTGAATACTCACCCTGCTCCAGCGATGGTCTCGGCGTCTGCACTGCAGCTCGTTCCTGCTTGAGCGGTCACGTGACACCGCTCATTAAGATCATGAATATGCGCATATTCATGATCTTAATGAACGGTGTCACATGACCGCTCAAGCAGGAAGAAGGTGCTGCGCCGGCGCCGCCGCCTGGAGTCGGGACAGAGCGCGAGGGATGTCGGCACGGCCGTGCAGTGGGAAGACAGGTGAGTATGAGGGCCGGGGGGACGGGGGATGAAGGAGGACATAAGCCGGCGCGCCGAGCAGGAGCGGAGAGATAAGCCTGCATACAGGGGGGAATATAAGCCATGCAGGGGGGAATATAAGCCATGCAGGGGGGGATATGAGCCATGCAGGGGGGAATATAAGCCATGCAGGGGGGGATATGAGCCATGCAGGGGGGGATATGAGCCATGCAGGGGGGAATATGACTATGAGCCATGCAGGGGGGAATATGAGCCATGCAAGGGGGAATATGAGCCATGCATACAGGGGGGAATATAAGCCATGCATACAGGGGCGGAATATGAGCCATGCATACAGGGGGGGAATATGAGCCATGCATACAGGGGGAGATATGAGTCATGCATGCAGGAGGGGTAATATGAGCTATGTATATGGGATAGGAGGGAGATGAGCCATGCATACAGGAGGGGGGTCATTATACAGTATTGAGCATCATGTGTGGCCGTTATACAGTATGGAGCATCATTTGTGGTCATTATACAGTATTGAGCATTATGTGGGATCATTATACAGTATGGAGAACTGTGTGGCCATTATACACTATGGAGCACTATGTGTGGGTGGTCATTATACAGTATGGAGCACTGTCTGGCCATTATACAGTATGGAGCAATGTGTGGCCATTATACACTATGGAGCATCATGTGTGGCCATTATACACTATGGAGCATCATGTGTGGCCATTATACACTATGGAGCATCATGTGTGGCCAGTATACAGTATGCAGCATCATGTGTGGCCATTATACAGTATGCAGCATCATGTGTGGTGGCCGTTATACAGTATTGAGCATCATGTGTGGCCATTATTCTATGGGGGTTACATTGAGTTGTATGGCAGGGCTGCAGGGGGGGGACCCCATTTGGAAGTTCGCACCGGGGCCCCTAACTTTGTAGTTACGCCACTGGTCCCTTGTATGTGCTATTTGGTCACCAAGTGGTAATATGTGGTCTTGACATGGTGCGGTGGTATTTGTTCCTTGTATGTGATATTATTCGATCACTGTGGTTGTAATTTGTGGTCTGGTCATGGTACGGTGGTATTTGTTCCTTGTATGTGATATTATTGGTCAAGATATACCTAAATTGTATTGCAGATTTTAACAAATATTGAATAGGTTACAGTAGAGTAGGGCCCGGCCATTTTTCTGGAATAATCTGGTTCGGGTATATCATGACCCCCGTCACATGACCCCCGTCACATGACCCCCGTCACATGACCCCCGTCACATGACCGGAGGGGCCCACAGTGTGTGAACAGCCCGGGGCCCTGGCTACCCTTAATCCACCCCTGCTCATAGACCGTGCAGCCATGTCAGAGTCCATAGTGCTCGTAGAGCGTGCAGCCATGCCAGAGTCCAAAGTGCTCATAGAGCATGCAGCCATGCCAGAATCCATAGTGCTTGTAGAGTGTGCAGCCATGCCAGAGTCCATAGTGCTCGTAGAGCGTGCAGCCATGCCAGAGTTCATAGCGCTTGTAGAGCGGAAGGCCATGCCAGGGTCCTGCTGCTGCATCGTGGTGGAGGCGGTACGGAAGGCCATGCCAGGGTCCTGCTGCTGCATCGTGGTGGAGGTGGTACGGAAGGCCATGCCAGGGTCCTGCTGCTGCATTATGGTGGAGGCGGAACGGAAGGCCATGCCAGGGTCCTGCTGCTGCATCGTGGTGTCAGTGGAGGAGGTCCAAGCAGGAGCAGCGGTTGTCATGGTGGTGACGGTGGGCTGTCCTACAGCACTCGGCATGGTGGTGGTGCTGTACTGGTGTCCGGCAGTGCTAGGAATAGAGGTGGCCGTGCAGTGGTATGCAGCAGAGGTCGGCATTGAGGTTAATCGTGACAGTGAGGGCACAAGTGGATATGCCGACACTGTCTGCTGAAAGTACCGACTCTGCTGCATAGCCTGCACGTAAGCAGCATTGCAGGCCTGCATGACACTAAGCTGGAAATCAGGAGTAAGGTGTTCCGACATGCCCTGCTCAATTTGGTTAAAGAAATGATGTGCTGGCCTCTGGAGATCGGCTTTTACTTGGTCAAGGCTTTTGGTGACCTCCTGGATACGTGTATTCATGTGGCTAAGGGAAATATCCATTCGGTCACCCAAAGCCTTGAGTCCTTCATGAAAAACCGAGCTCAAGTGCAAAAACTCGGGCATGAGGGACCTGTCAGATGCCCTCTGCCGCTGCCGGGAGGAGCCCAAAAAAAAGGGGACAGAGGCAGAGGACTGGGAAAGGGGAACACCTGATGGACCAGCTTCCTGGTCTCCAGGTAGTGTGGCAGGCCCACTTGCTGCAGCGCTGCTGGATGGCTGGGATGGGTCCGTGGCTGTCTGATGAAGGACCACTCCAGAACCTGGGCCAACAGTACTGCTCCATGTGCTGTGAAAAAAGAAAAAAAAACATTAATACCAAAAATTAACCAGACGCCAACTCCTGTGGAATAGCAACATACAGATTATGGCAATACAACACAACCAAATGCACAAGATAAATACTTACGTTCTCTGGGCAAGGACCGGTCTTAAAAATGCCAGAACGCGATGGTATTTGTACTTTCGGATCCTTGCTCCTGAACCACTGGGAACACGGCTCTCTTGACGCAGGTCCTTCTTGAAGCGGTCCTTCATCAAACGCCAACGTGTTTTCACTTTCTGCACTGTTGAAAAAACAAAAAATTATGGTTACACAATGTACTTTTGGCCATGCTCACACAACTGTGTGTGATGAGAGAAACTCCTGAGAGTTTCTTTCATCACACACAGTTGTGTGAGCACGGCCAAGGTCACTGCTGCTTCACACTGCATTGCAATGCTTACAAAATGCACTTCGTCCGAGTAGGGGCGTTGTCCCAGCCATCCCACATCGCTTTGGCCACCTTATTCCATAGGCGCCGGATCGTCACATTGTCCCACAACGGGACTCGCTCCTGGACCAGGGAGATGAGGAGGTCATTTTCTATTAGGTCTTCATCCCATTCTGGAACCTAAAAAATAAATAAAGACATTAATGTTGGATACATTAACATAAGGAAAAGAAAGAAAACAGAGGATGAGAAATGGCATGAATAAGGAAAGTAAAGATACAAAAGGAGTGCAGAAGACAAATGTAAAGAAAGAGTAAAGTAAAGAACGGAAGATTCAAGAATACTAAAGTGAGGATACAGTAAACAGTCAGCCTTGTATACGTACACACTGCCGCCTTGCCACCCGACTGTGAGTCCACTGCTCCTGCCCAGCCTCTGCCGCAGTAGAAGAAGAACTCTAAAAAAAGGGGAAAAAAAATTGTCATATGTGTTGATGTGACAGTGAATACTTACCAATCTGAGGAGGTGAATACTCACTTCACTGACATGTTCGGCTTCAGAAGACCCAGGACGTTGCTCCTCATCAGAAGAAGACATTCTGATGCATGCAGAAAGAAAGAAATGGAAGATATTAGGACATGTAGAGACTGAAAATAGAAAATACAGGCATTGGCTAGGATATACTCACATTGTTCAGAGTCTTTTTTCCTCCAAGTTGCTTTCCTCTGTGTGGTCTGCTTCCCAGTCTGCTGAGTAGTGACATGCAACTTTCCACTCCCTCCCTTTATCATTTAGTATGTGGGGGGTGGCTAATCAGTGTCTAGACATGTTTTTCTCTGGTTCAACGCATGCGTTCACGAACGCAAGCAAACGCATGTGCTTGCAGCAACATGCGTTCACATAGACAGCAATGCGGGTTTTTTTGCGCATTTGTGCCGCTAACAACCGCATACATTTTTAGGCGGCTATTTGACACCTACAAAATTACTACATGTAGCGTTCACCGCGCCAAACCGCAGACGACGAAACGACGCATGTGTCGTCAAACGCGGCCAAACGCAATCAAACGCAGACACTTGCATTTATAATGTTAAATATAGGAACACACAACGCATGCGGATTACTGCGGATGAAACACTGCGGACACAACCGCAAATGTGAAACCGGCCTTACTTATCCCTTTTCTCAGGTTGTGGGTGAAAACTCCAGTTCTGTGTCTTCTTGGACTTGTATTTCTGCCCAAACTGGAAACTTGAGAGTTAACTTCTGTTAGTGTTTGCTCCCTGCTATGTACCTTGGACAGGACTGTAAGCTATTTAAAGGGACACTGTCACCTGAATTTGGAGGGAACAATCTTCAGCCATGGAGGCGGGGTTTTTGGGTTTTTGATTCACCCTTTCCTTACCCTCTGGCTGCATGCTGGCTGCAATATTGGATTGAAGTTCATTCTCTGTCCTCCATAGTACACGCCTGCGCAAGGCAAGATTGCCTTGGTCAAGGAGGGGGGGCCCTAGGAGGGGGGGTAATGTTAGGAGTCGAGTTTCCTCTGCTGCACAGGGGGAATCTCGATCCGTGTCTGCTGCAGTCTCCCATTCTGCATCGGCCGCAGTGGAGCCTGCTCAGTGGAGACGTCGCTCCCAGCGTCTCACTGAGACTGGTACTGTACAAAGGGTTACTACTGCCTCTCCAGGCTCTGCTATGGCACCCTGCACTGATCTGCAGCGAGCAGGCTTTTCTGTGTCTAAGTCCTGCTTTGCACACACTGAGCATGCCCAGGGCAAGATCTCTCAATGGAGATCTAGGGTCACATGCTCAGGTACTGCTGCAAATCCATTGGTCCTTCTTTGAAGGGTCCTGAATGTGCTGCAGCTATATAAGCTTCGCATGACCGCACGGCCATGCCCTAGTATACTATTGTTATCGTGTGTGTGTTGATGAGTGCAAGTCGTTCCTTAAAAAACCCATCCCTTGTGTATGACTGTTCGCGTAAGGTGTATGGCTGCAATCTAGCGCCCGGCTGAACTAACAGCCTTAACACACGAAGCAGCGTCTAACTGCTGTGATCGCCAGTGCAGCGCCGTGCGCTATTAGTGCGCTTACCTTACCCAAGTCTTGGTGGTTAGTGGCGTCCGCTAGTGTGGCACAGCATACACTTCTGTGCATAATAGTTACCTCTGATACCCCTATTGTGGTGTCGATCGCAAGAGGTCTACACTAACTCTAATCCTGTGTCCTGGGATAGAGTTCTGTGGTTCCTTGCTTGCGCTCTCTGTGCGGTACCACGACCCTGTGATTTAACAGGGATCGCTTCCTTCACACAGGGTGAAGTTAACCCGTGTGTGTAATCACATTGTACCGCCATATAGTGCCGCCATTCACTTAGCAGCAGGTTCTTTCCTGCACGGTGGATCTCGGGTGGCGAACGCACCAATCTTACTTAATAAATATATTCGGTGCGTCTCTATACCTTTACTGAAGACTTCAGCATCCACAGTCCAGAGCACCAGATCACAGGGCAGGCAGAGTCCGGCCGGTTTGGAGGCAAGTCCAGAGTCCCCTTGTCCAGGTGGAGAATAAAAGCCTTTCCTCTAGCACCGTGGTGGTGTAGTCCCTTACTGCTAAGCTTCTCATAAGGTCCTCACAGATGTTATCTCTCTCTGTCCCCCGGATTGGATAGGACATACCCATATGACTGGTGACTTGAGGCAGTTTATAGGGATTCTAAGGTTGTCACCGTGCCTCCTGGGTGTTAGGTTGAACAGGTAACATAGAGTTCAGCTGTCCTGCCGGTCTCTGATGTATGTCATAGAGGTCCTTGCAACCTCAGTGTTCTGGCTACTGGTCTCTGCGCCTCAGAAGGAGGCAGCCTGTTCAGCGCTGGTCCCCTTCTGATATCCTCTCCTGTGCTTCCTCTCCTGCATGCTCGCTGCAAACAATTCGACCTTCAATGTCTCTTTCTGGGAGCTGCAGCTCTGTGGGCATGCACAGCTCCGTGAACCCTCTCCTCTGTCCTCTGACAGGAATTTGCTCCTGCCAGGAACAGCTTCCCTCAAGGACTGACTAACATTCCCTACAGACCACCAGTTATATATATAAGGGGAACCACCTAGTAAATAGGATCAGAAGCTCCCCTTGGTGGCCAGGAGTGTGAAGTGTTGCATGTTTGTGGTACCTGGATGCAGTTATCATTCCTTGCCTCCAAACACAGCATCACTCTCCCCGGTAGGAAAGTAATACCACTGTGACGACCAGGACCCTGGGGCACCACAGCTCCAACGCAGGGACCCCTCCGTAAGACCAGATCTCTGTGCAGGGAATACTGTAAAAGGTGAAGGCCAGGGAAACTGGTATATGACAAAACATCGTAACAGTTCCAGTAAGGGGAAATATTAATATTTTAACTACCAAGTAGTGTTGAGCATTCCGATACCGCAAGTATCGGGTATCGGCCAATATTTGCGGTATCGGAATTCCGATACCGAGTTCCGATATTTTTGTGATATCGGGAATCGGTATCGGGATTAAGATTAATGTGTAAAATAAAGAATAAAAATAAAAAATATTGATATACTTACCCTCTGACGCGCCCTGGTCATCACCGCTGCAACCGCCTTGTTTTTGTTCCGAAGTATGAGCGCGTAAAGGGCCTTCGATGACGTCGCGGCTTGCACCGCTCAGCGACCAATCACAAGCCGCGACATCATCGAAGGCCCTTAACGCGCTCATTCTTTGGAACGAAAGCAAGGCGGTTGCAGCGGTGACGACCAGGGCGCGTCAGAGGGTGAATATATCAATATTTTTTATTTTTATTCTTTATTTTACACATGAATATGGATCCCAGGGCCTGAAGGAGAGTTTCCTCTCCTTCAGACCCTGGGATCCATTACAGGATACCTTCCGATATTTGTGTCCCATTGACTTGTATTGGTATCGGATATCGCTATCGGAGATATCCGATATTTTTCGGATATCGGCCGATACCATCCGATACCGATACTTTCAAATATCGGACGGTATCGCTCAACACTACCAAGACATCTTGGACAATTGCGGGAACAGTTTAGGGGAAGGCCCTTTTCTGTTCCCCATGACTGGGCAAAGTGCAAAAATCAAGGTCCATAAAGACATGCTTGGGTCAGTTTGGTGTGGAAGAACTTGAACGCAACCCTATACAACGCCTTGAGATTACCGTAATTAGAATGGAGATTGTGAACCAGGCTCTCTAGTCCAAGATCAGTGTCTGACTTCACACCATTAGTGTTTGATTTCTCACCAATTTCTGAATAAATGGGCAAAAATTTCCACAGACACCTCTGAATTTTTGCTGTTATATCTGCACAGTTCAGGACTGACTCCATAACAATATCTATAGATTTTTTTTTTTATCATGCTCCCCAAGGGTTACTTTTCTCTCGGCCGAGAGTATCTTTGCGGGCTCACTATATGCTGGTATTTTGTGCGCATGCGCCGATCGGCGCGAGCGCACTTGCCAGCAGCCCACACTTAGGAGACTTCTTACTCCTGAAGCTTTGCTGCACTGCGCAGACGCCGGCGTCCCTTGTCACTTCCGGTTTTCTTCGGTCAGCTTCGGCGCTATGCACCATGCGCTGTATACTAGGCACCAGCTGGTCCTGGCCTCACATAACTACCAAGGTATTTATAATGCGGGCACTTTCACTGCATCTATTGCCCCTGAAGAAGCCAGACTCTCTGGCGACACACGTTGGGCGTCTCTGTGCCCTGGTTCTCTTCCCTCCCTGCTTGTCCCACAGCATTCCTTGACCCCCCACGGGGGCCGGGGTTGGTCCTTGCACAGGTTATATATCTTTTTACCTTATCAATTTGGCACGATTTTTGTGCCCCTGTGCCGGTCTGGTATCCCTAAGATTTACTAGGGGTTATCCTTGCTGTTTATATTTTCTGCATAGGTACATTGGATTTGGTTTTCTTTGCTTCAGGCCTGTATATTATACTATCTTTACCTCTAGGACTATATTGTGTATCTCGTTTCAGTGTACCATATTGTTTCTGGGACATATCATTGTGTGTGGGGGTGGTTTTTGAACCAGGGTTTTGGACCCTATTATGGGTCTTTGTATTTACCATGTATATGGTTGTTTTATGTGTTTTTTAAAGTATTTTTCTTGCACTGTTTAGTGTTTTTGGTCTATAAATAAAATTTATTACATTTGTATGATTTACAGTGTGGTGATCCCCACTTTGTGCATGCCTCCTTTTCCTTGTTTCTTCTAGTATATATATTTGTGGCATGTGATGGGAGATCCCTTGTAGTGGTGCCCGCCAGTCTTTATTTTCAATATCTATAGATTTAGAATGGGATGTCATAACAGGTCCCGTAAGTTTAGGTGTCCTAATACTTTTGTCCATAAAGTGTCTATATACTTGAATTAGAGAAATCTTTGGCTCTACCTTTCTTATGGTAAGTACAAAGAGATACAGTGACATCTAGTGGAAGGCAGCAAAATAGCAATACTCTAAAAATTGGTATCAAAGTAGGCAGGCAGACGCTCATTTTTTACTGATCTAAGTAACTAGTGTTGATAGGGTTAAATGAGTTTTGGCCACAAATATTACGCTGCATTTCAAAAACCTGACCTGCACATCCAAACATAGACTCAGTGTGAACAGGTGCTGAACCTAGAGTGGAGGGGTATTGGACCTGCTGTAATTAAAACACCTGAAGCTAGGAGGCGGAGTGCCCCTCCACAGAGAGAGAGAATTTTAGTCCCAGAAGAGGTTTCACATGTACCCATTCGGATGGAGACGTTTATTCTCAGCGAGGTAGGGAAAGCGTAGGACCTGGTATAAGAGAGATGCCGTAAAGAGGCTACCAGGTACACATAAAATTGGCCATTTTTGTGCACTAAAAGCTCTCATTTTTCATGTTTCTAGTGCAGTAATGCAGTTCAGATTTCGTGTTTTCAAGTTTGCATGTTTTAGCGCTGCAGTGTGCTGCCTTATTTACTTAAATATTACGCTGCAGTCATACAGATACCGATGCTGCACATCAAATTCAGTTGATATCGCGCCTGCCCAAAGTGGTTCTGGTCAATCAAAACTGGTATCAAAGTTGGCAAACTGATATTTTTCACTAATGTGAATAATGGTTAAATGAATTTGGGCGGCGGATATCACATTGCAGGCATCAAACTATGTTCTTGCCATAAAAGATTCTAGGTGCAAAAAATAATACAGTCCTAATCAAAATTATTCAACCCATTTTGGACATTTAGTTTTTTAGCAAACTTTACAAACTTTCTACTGTTTACGATGAATAATGAAACAAGAACCATGTAAATAGCGCAACACAACTAATATGTGTTTTCTCCAAATTCAACACACAGTGACACTTTCTGACTGCTGCTGTCTCAGAATGATTCACTCCCTTCATGACAAGCATCTTTAGTAGCTAGCACAGGACTGTTGCTTGTTACGATCTGCTGCAAACATGATGGATAGCCTGACACCGGCTTCTAACAGTGCTCCTGAGGAATGCTAAGCAGATTCATTATTGGCAGGGATCCTAATGGCATCTAAGTTCACTAATTTTCTTGGGTAGTGATTAGTGATGAGCGAATATACTCGTTACTCGAGATTTTTCGAGCACACTCGGGTGTCCTCCAAGTATTTTTTAGTACTCGGAAATTTCGTTTTTATTTCCACAGCTGAATGATTTACATCCGTTAGCCAGCATAAGTACATGTGGGGATTCCCAAGCAACCAGGCAACCCCCACATGTACTTATGCTGGCTAACAGATGTAAATCATTCAGCTGTGGCACTGAAAACTAAATCTCCGAGCCCTAAAAAATACTCAGAGGACACTCGAGCATGCTCGGGAATTCTCGAGTAACGAGTATATTCGTTCATCACTAGTAGTGATGAGCGAATCTTCTGAAGATCCATTAGCTACAATTTTGCTGAAATTTTTTAATTTCAATTTGCATCAAATTTATTCTATGCGAACCTAAGGTGCATTATTATACTCTACGTTCTCTCCACACCCAAGAGCATAATAAATATTGGTTAGAAAGAAAAAAAAAAAAAAAATATATATATATATATATATATATATATATATATATATATATATATACTAGCTGAAGAGCCCGGCGTTGCCTGGGCATAGTAAATATCTGTGGTTAGTTATAGCACCTCACTTGTCTTATTTTCCCATCACGCCTCTCATTTTCCCAATCACATCTTTCATTTTCCCCCTCACACCTCTCATTCCCCCCTAACACTTGTCATTTCAACCTCACATCTGTCATTTTCCGATCACTCCACTATTTTTCCTCACTCCTCTAATTTTGCACTCACACCTTTTCATTTTCACCTCACACCTCTCATTTTCACCTCATCACCTCAGTATATACATGTTTTTCATCTCCCTTATATATAGTATACATCTGTATGTCATCTCCTGTATATAGTATATACCTGTATGCAGGGGCGGATTATCAGAGGGTCAATATGGGCGGTAGCCCAGGGCCCAGTGGTCTGGGGGGGCCCTGGGCTACCGCACAGATTGTCCCTCTGATAATCATCCGTGAATGCCGGCGGCCGCCGCCGGCATTTATGTGCCCCCGCCGTACCCGGTGGGCAGAGAGAGGGGGCCCGCATCGGGCCCCTTCTCATCTGCTCACCGGGCCCCTTCCGGCGCTGCGGCGGTTTCCTATTGACGTGCGGGCGCGCACCCGCACGTCAATAGTTAACAATAGCCGCCAGCCAATTGGAGGCTGGCGGCTGATGTCGGCCGCAGGCGCACACGTCGCCGGCATCTGACGTCATTGTCAGTCGCCGGCGAGTGTGCTCTGTTGGAGGGTGCTCGCCGCCTGGAGCGCGGACAGGTGAGGAGACTTTGTTTTTTGTTTTGTTTTGTTTTTTTATAACGGTGGACACACTGAGGGCAATGCTGGAGGACACTGGGGCAGATTGCTGGTGGACACTGGGGCAGATGGCTGGAGGACACTGGGGCAGATTGCTGGAGGACACTGGGGCAATGCTGGAGGACACTGGGGCAGATTGCTGGAGGACACTGGGGCAGATTGCTGGAGGACACTGGGGCAGATTGCTGGAGGACACTGGGGCAATGCTGGAGGACACTGGGGCAGATTGCTGGAGGACACTGGGGCAGATTGCTGGAGGACACTGGGGCAGATTGCTGGAGGACATTGGAGCAATGCTGGAGGACACTGGGGCAATGCTGGAGGACACTGGGGCAGATTGCTGGAGGACACTGGGGCAGATTGCTGGAGGACACTGGGGCAGATTGCTGGAGGACACTGGAGCAATGCTGGAGGACACTGGGGCAATGCTGGAGGACACTGGGGCAATGCTGGAGGACACTGGAGCAGATTGCTGGAGGACACTGGGGCAGATTGCTGGAGGACACTGGGGCAGATTGCTGGAGGACACTGGAGCAATGCTGGAGGACACTGGGGCAATGCTGGAGGACACTGGGGCAATGCTGGAGGACACTGGAGCAGATTGCTGGAGACACTGGGGCAGATTGCTGGAGGACACTGGGGCAGATTGCTGGAGGACACTGGGGCAGATTGCTGGAGGACACTGGGGCAATGCTGGAGGACACTGGGGCAATGCTGGAGGACACTGGGGCAGATTGCTGGAGGACACTGGGGCAGATTGCTGGAGGACACTGGGGCAGATTGCTGGAGGACACTGGGGCAATGCTGAAGGACACTGGGGCAATGCTGGAGGACACTGGGGCAGATTGCTGGAGGACACTGGGGCAGATTGCTGGAGGACACTGGGGCAATGCTGGAGGACACTGGGGCAATGCTAGAGGGCACTGGGGCAATGCTGGAGGACACTGGGGCAGATTGCTGGAGGACACTGGGGCAATGCTGGAGGACACTGGGGCAATGCTGGAGGACACTGGGGCAGATGGCTGGAGGACACTGGGGCAGATTGCTGGAGGACACTGGGGCAGATTGCTGGAGGACACTGGGGCAGATTGCTGGAGGACACTGGGGCAATGCTGGAGGACACTGGGGCAGATGGCTGGAGGACACTGGGGCAGATGGCTGGAGGACACTGGGGCAATGCTGGAGGACACTGGGGCAGATTGCTGGAGGACACTGGGGCAATGCTGGAGGACACTGAGGCAGATTGCTGGAGACACTGGGACAATGCTGGAGGACACTGGGGCAGATTGCTAGAGGACACTGGGGCAATGCTGGAGGACACTGGGGCAATGCTGGAGGACACTGGGGCAATGCTGGAGGACACTGGGGCAGATTGCTGGAGGACACTGGGGCAATGCTGGAGGACACTGGGGCAATGCTGGAGGACACTGGGACAGATTGCTGGAGGACACTGGGGCAGATTGCTAGAGGACACTGGGGCAATGCTGGAGGACACTGGGTCAATGCTGGAGGACACTGGGGCAATGCTGGAGGACACTGAGGCAGATTGCTGGAGGACACTGAGGCAGATTGCTGGAGACACTGGGGCAATGCTGGAGGACACTGGGGCAATGCTGGAGGACACTGGGGCAGATTGCTGGAGACACTGGGGCAGATTGCTGGAGACACTGGGGCAGATTGCTGGAGACACTGGGGCAATGCTGGAGACACTGGGGAAAATGCTGGACATACTGGGAGAAATGCTGGACATACTGGGGCAGATTGCTGGACACACTGGTGGTAATATTCTGGACACACTGGGGGCAATGCTGGACGCACTGGGGCAGATTGCTGGACACACTGGGGGCAATATGCTGGACACACTGGGGCAATATGCTGGACATACTGGGGCAGATTGCTGGACACACTGGGGGTAATATGCTGGACAAACTGGGGCAGAATGCTGGACACACTGGGGCAGAATGCTGGACACACTGTCTGGGGGCAATGCTGGACACACTGGGGGCAATATGCTGGAGACACTGGGGCAGATTGCTGGACACTGGGGCAATATGCTGGACATACTGGGGCAGATTGCTGGACACACTGGGGGCAGGGCTGGAGGCATGGGCAGAATGTAGACACGGGGCATGATTGGAGACACGGGGCAGAATGAAAGACATGGGGCAGGATTGGATCATGGGGCAGGATGGATACGATGGAGACATATGGGGCAGGATGTGGAGATCATATAGGGTAGAATGGATACTCATGAGGGCAGGATGCGAGAACATATGGCTGGAGCCAGGAATAAGACACACGGGGCCAGGATGTGGAATATTATTACCATAGGGGCTAATTAAGGGATATTATTACTGCAGTGATGTATTTATTTTATTTTTTGAGTATACTGTTTTAAATGGGGGTCGGTCCTGTTACTGTGCAGAGTGACACTATATCGCCTTTTTTTCTTCATGTGGTGTAATGTAGAAGTTGTGAAAAATTAAGTAATGTGTTCTGCAAGCGGAGCTCGAGATAACTGTTATTTCCTGCAGAAACGAGTCCTGGCTGGAAGAAATGATGGCGGTCTGTGCTGGATGAAAGATGAAGGACTTCACCTACAGACGTCACTGGTGAGTCAGTGTTACCTATACACTGACACTATACACTGTATACTATATAGAGGTCCTGTGTATAATACCACCAGTGATCTCTGTATTACCTCTACACAGACACTGCATACTAAGTACAGATCTCCTGTGAATACTGGCACTTATGGTGATAGTATTGTGTTGTTGTTTTTTACTGATCAGTATTGTAGTATTCAGTCACTATGTGGTGGTAATATGTGGTCTGGAAATGGTGTTGTGGTATTTGTCCCTTGTATGTGATATTTGGTCACCAAGTGGTGGTAATATGTGGTCTTGACATGGTGCGGTGGTATTTGTTCCTTGTATGTGATATTATTCGATCACTGTGGTTGTAATTTGTGGTCTGGTCATGGCGCGGTGGTATTTGTTCCTTGTATGTGATATTATTCGATCACTGTGGTTGTAATTTGTGGTCTGGTCATGGTGCGATGGTATTTGTTCCTAACAAATATTTAATAGGTTACAGTAGAGTAGGGCCCGGCCATTTTTCTGGAATAATCTGGTTCGGGTATATCATGACCCCCGTCACATGACCCCCGTCACATGACCCCCGTCACATGACCCCCGTCACATGAGTGTGGGGGGGGCCCACAGTGTCTGAACAGCCCGGGGCCCTGGCTACCCTTAATCCACCCCTGCCTGTATGTCATCTCCCCTGTATATAGTATATACCTGCTGTGTGTCATCTCCCCTATATATAGTATATACCTGAATGTCATCTCCTTCTATATATAGTATATACCTGTATGTCATCTCTTCCTGTATATAGTATATACCTGTGTGTCATCTCCCCTGTATATAGTATACTAGATTGTGGCCCGATTCTAACGCATCGGGTATTCTAGAATATGCATGTCCCTGTAATATATGGGCAATGATGATTCCAGAATTTGCGGCAGACTGTGCCCGTCGCTGATTGGTCGAGGCAACCTTTATGAGATCATCGTCGCCATGGCAACCATTATGACATCATCGTCGCTGTGCCTGTTGCTGATTGGTCGAGGCCTGGCGGCCTCGACCAATCAGACGCGGGATGTCTACGTCCTTTATGACATCATCGTTGCTGTGCCCGTTGCTGATTGGTCGAGGCCTGGTGGCCTCGACCAATCAGAGACGCGGGATTTCTACGTCGATGCTGTGCCGGTCTCTGATTGGTCGAGGCCTGGTGGCCTCGACCAATCAGAGAGCAGGGATTTCCAGGACAGACAGACAGACAGACAGACAGACGGAAAAACCCTTAGGCAATTATATATATAGACTAGACTGTGGCCCGATTCTAACGCATCGGGTATTCTAGAATATACATGTCCCCGTAGTATATGGCCAATGATGATTTGTGCATATTTGTGTATGGTTGTCTGTTGTGCGACCTTTATGACATCATCGTCGCCATTGCAACCATTATGACATCATCGTCGTTGTGCCCGTTGCTGATTGGTCGAGGCCTGGCGGCCTCGACCAATCAGACGCGGGATATCTACGTCCTTTATGACATCATCGTCGCTGTGCTCGTCGCTGATTGGTCGAGGCCTGGCGGCCTCGACCAATCAGAGACGCGGGATTTCTACGTCGATGCTGTGCCGCTCTCTGATTGGTCGAGGCCTGGCGGCCTCGACCAATCAGAGAGCCGGGATTTCCAGGACAGACAGACAGACAGACAGACAGACAGACAGACAGACGGAAAAACCCTTAGGCAATTATATATATAGATATCTGTGTGTCATCTCCTCCTATATATAGTATATACCTGCATGTCATCTTCTATATATAGCATATACCTGCATGTCATCTCCTCCTGTATATAGTATATACCTGTAGATCATCTGCTCCTGTATATAGTATATACCTGTGTGTCATCTCCTCCTGTATATAGTATATACCTGTATGTCATCTCCTCCTGTATATATATGTACCTGTATGTCATCTCCTCCTCTATATAGTATATACCGGTGTGTCATCTCTCCTGTATATAGTATATATCTGTGTGTCATCTCCCCTGTATATAGTATATACCTGTGTGTCATCTCCTCCTGTATTAGACCTCGTTCACACGTTATTTGCTCAGTATTTTTACCTCAGTATTTGTAAGCTAAATTGGCAGCCTGATAAATCCCCAGCCAACCGGAAGCCCTCCCCCTGGCAGTATATATTAGCTCACACATACACATAATAGACAGGTCATGTGACTGACAGCTGCCGTATTTCCTATATGGTACATTTGTTGTAGTTTGTCTGCTTATTAATCAGATTTTTATTTTTGAAGGCTAATACCAGACTTGTGTGTGTTTTAGGGCGAGTTTCGTTTGTCAAGTTGTGTGTGTTGAGTTGTGTGTGGCGACATGCATGTAGCGACTTTTGTGAGATGAGTTTTGTGTGGCAACATGCGTGTAGCAACTTTTTGTGTGTCGAGTTGATTGTGACAGGTTAGTGTAGGAAGTTGTGTGCAGCAAGTTTTGCGCATGGCGAGTTTTGCGCGTGGTGAGTTTTATGTGTGGTGCCTTTTGAGTATGTGAAAGTTTTGTGTGAGGCAACTTTTGCATGTGTTGCAACTTGTGCATGTGACAATTTTTCCGCGTGTGCAAGTTTTGCGTGTGGCGAGTTTTCCATGAAGTGAGTTTTGCACTTGTGGCGAGTTTTGCAAGAGCCAATTTTTTGCATGTGGCGAGTTCTGCGCGTGGCGAGTTTTGAGTGGCGACTTTTGTGTTTCGACTTTTATGTGGCGAGGTTGGTGTATTTGTGGTGAAATGTGTGCTAAGGGTAATATGTGTTCAAGCATGTGGTAGTGTGTGGCGCATTTTGTGTGTGTGTTCATATCCCCGTGTGTGGTGAGTATCCCATGTCGGGGCCCCACCTTAGCAACTGTGCGGTATATACTCTTTGGCGCCATCGCTCTCATTCTTTAAGTCCCCCTTGTTCACATCTGGCAGCTATCAATTTGCCTCCTACACTTTCCCTTTCAGTTTTTCGCATTATGTAGATAGGAGCAAAATTGTTTGGTGAATTGGAAAGCGCGGGGTTAAAATTTCACCTCACAACATAGCCTATGACGCTCTCGGGGTCCAGACGTGTGACTGTGCAAAATTTTGTGGCTGTAGCTGCGACGCCTCCAACACTTTTCCTTTCACTTTTTCCCCATTATGTAGATAGGGGCAAAATTGTTTGGTGAATTGGAAAGCACGGGGTTAAAATTTCACCTCACAACATAGCCTATGACGCTCTCAGGGTCCAGACGTGTGACTGTGCAAAATTTTGTAGCTGTAGCTGCGACGCCTCCAACACTTTTCCTTTCACTTTTTCCCCCATTATGTAGATAGGGGCAAAATTGTTTGGTGAATTGGAACACGCGGGGTTAAAATTTCGCCTCACAACATAGCCTATGACGCTCTCGGGGTCCAGACGTGTGACTGTGCAAAATTTTGTGGCTGTTGCTGCGACGCCTCCAACACTTTTCCTTTCACTTTTTTCCCCATTATGTAGATAGGGGCAAAATTGTTTGGTGAATTGGAAAGCACGGGGTTAAAATTTCACCTCACAACATAGCCTATGACGCTCTCAGGGTCCAGACATGTGACTGTGCAAAATTTTGTGGCTGTTGCTGCGACGCCTCCAACACTTTTCCTTTCACTTTTTTCCCCATTATGTAGATAGGGGCAAAATTGTTTGGTGAATTGGAACGCGCGGGGTTAAAATTTCGCCTCACAACATAGCCTATGACGCTCTCGGGGTCCAGACGTGTGACTGTGCAAAATTTTGTGGCTGTAGCTGCGACTCCTCCAACACTTTTCCTTTCACTTTTTTCCCCATTATGTAGATAGGGGCAAAATACATATGCTCAGCTCACCCTGACTCTCACCTTACCTGCTGCAAAGCCCTGCTCCAGTCTAGTCTCTTTGTCAGTCCAACTCTGTCTTCCGGCATCTTCGGTGTCTTCTGACTAGGTCTCACGTCATCATGACGATTTGCTAATAAACCAAATTTGCTATGGGGGTTGAATAATTTTGATTTAAACTGTATGTGATCATAAACAATTGTTCAGGCACACAGAAAAGCTCAGAAAATAAAGGTCATTAATGTTTTGAGGACAATTTTATTTGGGCACCATGCGACATTTTTATAGCCCCTGAGGTACTAATACAGTCGAAACCATCAAAAAGTGACCGCAACTTTAAACCAGTACTCAGAGAATATATCCAGGACTGTAGTGAGCATTTAGTCACCACAGATTTTATATATATATATATATATATATATATATATATATATATATATATATATATATATATATATATATATATATACAGTGGGGCAAAAAAGTATTTAGTCAGTCAGCAATAGTGCAAGTTCCACCACTTAAAAAGATGAGAGGCGTCTGTAATTTACATCATAGGTAGACCTCAACTGTGGGAGACAAACTGAGAAAAAAAAATCCAGAAAATCACATTGTCTGTTTTTTTAACATTTTATTTGCATATTATGGTGGAAAATAAGTATTTGGTCAGAAACAAAATTTCATCTCAATACTTTGTAATATATCCTTTATTGGCAATGACAGAGGTCAAACGTTTTCTGTAAGTCTTCACAAGGTTGCCACACACTGTTGTTGGTATGTTGGCCCATTCCTCCATGCAGATCTCCTCTAGAGCAGTGATGTTTTTGGCTTTTCGCTTGGCAACACGGACTTTCAACTCCCTCCAAAGGTTTTCTATAGGGTTGAGATCTGGAGACTGGCTAGGCCACTCCAGGACCTTGAAATGCTTCTTACGAAACCACTCCTTCATTGCCCTGGCGGTGTGCTTTGGATCATTGTCATGTTGAAAGACCCAGCCACGTTTCATCTTCAATGCCCTTGCTGATGGAAGGAGGCTTGCACTCAAAATCTCACGATACATGGCCCCATTCATTCTTTCATGTACCCGGATCAGTCGTCCTGGCCCCGTTGCAGAGAAACAGCCCCAAAGCATGATGTTTCCACCACCATGCTTTACAGTAGGTATGGTGTTTGATGGATGCAACTCAGTATTCTTTTTCCTCCAAACACGACAAGTTGTGTTTCTACCAAACAGTTCCAGTTTGGTTTCATCAGACCATAGGACATTCTCCTAAAACTCCTCTGGATCATCCAAATGCTCTATAGCAAACTTCAGACGGGCCCGGACATGTACTGGCTTAAGCAGTGGGACACGTCTGGCACTGCAGGATCTGAGTCCATGGTGGCGTAGTGTGTTACTTATTGTAGGCCTTGTTACATTGGTCCCAGCTCTCTGCAGTTCATTCACTAGGTCCCCCCGCGTGGTTCTGGGATTTTTGCTCACCGTTCTTGTGATCATTCTGACCCCACGGGGTGGGATTTTGCGTGGAGCCCCAGATCGAGGGAGATTATCAGTGGTCTTGTATGTCT
Source organism: Ranitomeya imitator (assembly GCF_032444005.1). Classification (NCBI taxonomy): domain Eukaryota; kingdom Metazoa; phylum Chordata; class Amphibia; order Anura; family Dendrobatidae; genus Ranitomeya; species Ranitomeya imitator. The sequence goes on along the minus strand of NC_091282.1, from coordinate 107,158,973 downwards.
TCCATTTTCTAATTATTGCTCCCACTGTTGATTTCTTCACTCCAAGCTGGTTGGCTATTGCAGATTCAGTCTTCCCAGCCTGGTGCAGGGCTACAATTTTGTTTCTGGTGTCCTTTGACAGCTCTTTGGTCTTCACCATAGTGGAGTTTGGAGTCAGACTGTTTGAGGGTGTGCACAGGTGTCTTTTTATACTGATAACAAGTTTAAACAGGTGCCATTACTACAGGTAATGAGTGGAGGAAAGAGGAGACTCTTAAAGAAGAAGTTACAGGTCTGTGAGAGCCAGAAATCTTGATTGTTTGTTTCTGACCAAATACTTATTTTCCGCCATAATATGCAAAAAAAATGATAAAAAAAACAGACAATATGATTTTCTGGATTTTTTTTTCTCAGTTTGTCTCCCATAGTTGAGGTCTACCTATGATGTAAATTACAGACGCCTCTCATCTTTTTAAGTGGTGGAACTTGCACTATTGCTGACTGACTAAATACTTTTTTGCCCCACTGTATATATATATATATATATACATTCAAGCAAAAAACAGGCAGCACTCCATAGTCTTAAATATCTTGTGCAGAGTTTATTCAGACCCACATGTCTTAATCACGACGTTTCGGCTCGGACTGAGTCTCTCTCTCTCTCTCTCCCTCTCCCTCTCCCTCTCCCTCTCCCTCTCCCTCTCCCTCTCCCTCTCTCTCTCTCTCTCTCTCTCTCTCTCTCTCTCTCACCCCTGGCAAAAATTATGGAGGATTGGCCTTGGAGGATGTTCATTCAGTTGTTTAATTTTGTAGAAAAAAAAGCAGATCACAGACATGGCACAAAACTAAAGTCATTTTAAATGGCAACTTTCTGGCTTTAAGAAACACTAAAAAAAAATTATGGAATCACCCTGTATATTTTAATTCCCAAAATTAACACCTGCATCAAATTTGATCTGCTCATTAGTCTGCATCTAAAAAGGAGTGATCACACCTTGGAGAGCTGTTGCACCAAGTGGACTGACATGAATCATGGCTCCAAGATGAGAGATGTCAATTGAAACAAAGGAGAGGATCATCAAACTCTTAAAAGAGGGTAAAACATCACGCAATGTTGCAAAAGATGTTGGTTGTTCACAGTCAGATGTGTCTAAAATCTGGACCAAATACAAACAACATAGGAAGATTGTTACAGGCAAACATTCTGGTAGACCAAGAAAGACATCAAAGCGTCAAGACCGGAAACTTCAAGCAATATGTCTCCAAAACAGGAAATGCACAACAAAACAAATGAGGAACGGATGGGTGGAAACTGGAGTCAATGTCTGTGACCAAACTGTAGGAAACCGCCTAAAGAAAATGCGTTTTACATACAGAAGAGCTAAATGAAAACCATCATTAACACCTAAACAGAAAAAAACAAGGCTACAATGGGCTAAGGAAAAGCAATCATGGACTGTGCATGACTGGATGAAAGTCATATTCAGTGATGAATCGCGAATCTGCATTGGGCAAGGTGATGATGCTGGAGCTTTTGTTTGGTGCTGTTCCAATGAGATTTATAAAGATGACTGCCTGAGGAGAACATGCAAATTTCCACAGTCATTGAGGATATGGGGCTGCATGTCAGGTAAAGGCACTGGGGAGATGGCTGTTATTACATCATCAATAAATGCACAAGTTTATGTTGATATTTTGGATACTTTTCTTATCCCATCAATTGAAAGGATGTTTGGGGATGATTAAATCATTTTTGTAGATGATACTGCACCCTGCCATAGAGCAAAAACTGTGAAAACATTGCTTGAAAAAGACACATAATAAGGTCAATGTTATGGTCTACAAATAGTCTGGATCTCAATCCAATTGAAAATCTTTGGTGGAAGTTGAAGAAAATGGTCCATGACAAGGCTCCAACCTGCAAAGCTGATCTGGCAACAGCAATCAGAGTAAGTTGGAGCCAGATTGATGAAGAGTACTGTGTGACGCTCATTAAGTCCATGCCTCAGAGACTGCAAGTGTTATAAAAGCCAGAGGTGGTGCAACAAAATACTAGAGATGTTTTGGAGTGTTTTTTCGTTTGTTTGTGTTTCATGATTCCATAATTTTTTCACTCATAATTGAGTCAGTCCATTATTTTTCCCCTGATGCTTTTTTTTTAAAAAAAGTAACCATTACTGACTACAACAGGGGTGTCAAACTGCATTCCTCGAGGGCTGCAACCAGGTCATGTTTTCAGGATTTCCTTGTACTGCACAGGTGATAATTTAATCACCTACACACATAATGATTGCAGTACCTTGTGCAACGCTAAGGAAATCTTGAAAACATGCATGGTTTGCGGCCCTCGAGGAATACAGTTTGACACCCCTGGACTACAACATTTTTTGTTCTTGATTTCTTTTAGTGTTTATTAAAGCCAGAAAATTGCCATTTGAAATGACTATAGTTTTGGGCCATGTCTGTGATCTGCGTGCTTCCCTGAGACCCTCGGAGCAATGCAATGTGCTTGCTTTGCTCCGAGTGTCTCCTACCTCCTTCTCCCTGCAGGCCCCGGATCCAAAATGGCCACGGGGCTGCTTCCGGGTCCTGCAGGGAGGTGGCTTACCAGCGCCTGCTCAGAGCAAGCGCTGGTAAGCCTGCAGGAGTACACGTCAGATCGCTAATCTGACACAGTGCTGTGCAAAGTGTCAGATCAGCGATCAGACCCTATAACATGATGCCTCCCCCACCTTCCCCCGGGTAATGTTATAGTGTAAAAAAAAAGTATTTAGATGTGTAAAAAAAAAACAACTCCTAAATATTGTTCCCATAAATACATTTCTTTATCTAAATAAAAAAAGCAATAAAAGTACACATATTTAGTATCGCCGCGTCTGTAACGACCCGACCTATAAAACTGACCTACTAGTTAACCCCTTCAGTGAACACCGTAAAGAAAAAAAAATGAGGCAAAAAACAATGCTTTATTATCATACCGCCAAACAAAAAGTGGAATAACATGCGATCAAAAATACGGATTTAAATATCCATAGTACCGCTGAAAACGTCATCTTGTCCCGCAAAAAATGAGCCACCACACAGCATCATCAAAGAAAAAATAAACAAGTTATAGTCCTCAGAATAAAGCGATGCAAAAATAATTATTTTTTATATAAAATATTTTTTATCGTATAAAAGCGTCAAAACATAAAAAAAATATAAATGAGGTATCGCTGTAATCGTACTAACCCGAAGAATAAAACTGCTTTATCAATTTTACGAAATGCGGAACGGTATAAACGCCCCCCCCCAAAAGAAATTCTTAAATAGCTGGTTTTTGGTCATTCTGCTCCACAAAAATCGGAATAAAAAGCGATCAAAAAATGTCACATGCCCAAAAATGGTACCAATAAAAATGTCAACTCGTCCCGCAAAAAACAAGACCTCACATGACTCTGTGGACCAAAGTATGGAAAAATTATAGCCCTCAAAATGTGGAGAACCAAAAACCATTTTTTGCAATATAAAGCGTCTTTTAGTGTGTGACAGCTGCCAATCATAAAAATCCTCTAAAAAATGCTATAAAAGTAAATCAAACCCCCTTCATCACCCCCTTAGTTAGGGAAAAAAATAAAGTAAAAAAAATGTACATATTTCCATTTTCCCATGAGGGTTAGGGTTGGGTCTAGGGTTAGGGTTGGGGCTAGGGTTGGGGCTAGGGTTGAGGTTGGGGCTAGGGTTAGGGTTGGAGTTAGGGCTAGTGTTAGGGCTAGGGTTACGGCTAGGGTTATGGATGGGGCTAGGGTTAGGGTTAGGGTTGGGGCTAGGGTTAGGGCTCGGGTTAGGGCTAGGGTTGGGGCTAGGTTAGGGTTGGGATTAGGGTTAGGGGTGTGTCAGGGTTAGGGATGTGGTTAGGGTTATGGTTGGAATTAGTGTTAGGGGTGTGTTGGATTTAGGGGTGTTGTTAGGGTTGGGATTAGGGTTAGGAGTGTGTTGGAGTTAGGGGTGTGGTTGGGGTTAGGGGTGTGGTTGGGATTAGGGTTAGGGGCATGTTCGGGTTAGGGGTGTGGGTAGGGTTATGGGTAGAGTTGGGATTAGGATTAGGGGTGTGTTTGGGTTAGGGTTTCAGTTACAATTGGGGTTTCCACTGTTTAGGCACATCAAGGGGTCTCCAAACACGACATGGCATTCAATCTTAATTCCAGCCAATTCTGCGTTGAAAAAGTAAAACAGTGCTCCTTCCTTTCCGAGCTCTCCCGTGCGCCCAAACAGTGGTTTACCCCAACATATGGGGTATTAGCGTACTCAGGATAAATTGGACAACAACTTTTGGGGTCCAATTTCTCTTGTTACCCTTGGGAAAATACAAATTTGGGGGGGCTAAAAAACCCTTTTGTGGGAAAAAATGATTTTTTATTTTCATGGCTCTGCGTTATAAACTGTAGTGAAACACTTGGGGGTTCAAAGCTCTCACAACACATCTACATAAGTTCCTTGGGGAGTCTAGTTTCCAATATGGGGTCACTTGTGTGGGGTTTCTACTGTTTAGGTACATTAGGGGCTCCGCAAATGCAATGTGATGCCTGCAGACCATTCCATCTAAGTCTGCATTCCAAACGGCGCTCCTTCCTTTCCGAGCTCTGCCATGCACCCAAACGGTGGTTCCCCCCACACATAGAGTATCAGCGTACTCAGGACAAATTAGACAATAACTATTGGGATCCAATTTCTCCTGTTACCCTTGGGAAAATACAAAACTGGGGGCTAAAAAATTGTTTTTGTGAAAAAAAAAGAATTTTTATTTTCACGGCTCTGCGTTATAAACTGTAGTGAAACACTTGGGGGTTCAAAACTCTCACAACACATCTAGATAAGTTCCTTAGAGGGTCTACTTTCCAAAATGGTGTCACTTGTGGGGGGTTTCAATTTGTAGGCACATCAGTGGCTCTCCAAACGCGACATGGCGTCCCATCTCAATTCCAGTAAATTTTGCATTGAAAAGTCAAACGGCGCTCCTTCCCTTCCGAGCTCTGCCTTGCGCCCAAACAGTGGTTTACCCCCACATATCGGGTATCAGCGTACTCAGGACAAATTGCACAACAACTTTTGGGTCCAATTTCTTCTGTTACCCTTGGGAAAATAAAAAATTGGGGGCGAAAAGATCATTTTTGATCTAACAAAAAAAAATTTTGGTTCCAAAATTGTGCTTATGTAAAGTAGACATGTGGGAAATGTTACTTATTAAGTATTTTGTGTGACATATCTCTGTGATTTAAGGGCATAAAAATTAAAAGTTGGAAAATTGCAAAATGTTCAAAATTTTTGCCAAATTTCCATTTTTTTCACAAGTAAACGCAGGTAATATCGAAGAAATTTTACCACTATCATGAAGTACAATATGTCCTGAGAAAACAATGTCAGAATCATCAGGATCCGTTGAAGCGTTCCGGAGTTATAACCTCATAAAGGGACAGTGGTCAGAATTGTAAAAATTGGCCCAGTCATTAACGTGCAAACCACCCTTGGGGGTAAAGGGGTTAAACAACTGAATGAACATCCTCCAAGGCCGGCGATTCCATAATTTTTGCCAGGGGTTGTATATATACAGTATAATTCAGTGATAATAGACATTTTTTTTCTAGTAATACCGTATGTTAATTATAAAGTCAAAAATTTTAATTTTCACAGAGGCAGTAGGCAAAGAGGCACTCATCAATTTGTCATATAAATTCTTCGATGTACACATTTTAGATGTGGTTGGAAACTACTGTCTGGGCACATGGCAGGGCTCAGAAAGAAATAAGCTCAATTTGATTTTTGGAGGGTAGATTTTGCTGAAATGGTTTATGGGTGACATGTCAGGCTTGCAAAGTCCCTGAGGAAGCCATAGAGTGTACACCACAGAAAAGACCAGACCAATCTTTTTCTTAGATTACACCACTGAAAGAATTTATGCAGGGATGTAGTGAGCACTTTTGCTCCAAAAGTGTTTCATAGAATGTTTTAGTTCTGAATTTTCGTTAGAGTTATAACAATTTTAAAGTATACAAATAAAAACGTACAAAGGAAAAAGAAAAAAAACTAAACAGAAATACACAAATACACACTATGTGGTTGTGAACAACTGTTGGGGCACAGGGTAGGGCTCAGAAAAAAAAGCCAAATATATATCTTGAAGACAGTGTTTGCTACAATGATATTTGGCCACCAGATAACATTTTCAGAGCCACTGAAGACATTTTGACCAAACAGCTTTTTCATAGATTGTTTCTAACTTTACGTCATGAAAATGAATAATTTAATTTTTGTAGTAGCCACTTTTTATGGTTCTTTTTTACTTTAAAATATTACATTTTCTCAAGAAGTAAACGGAGAAAAACGAACACACAATATATCACACAATATCTCCTGACTACAAAAATATTGCATGAGTACCTGAAGTAGTATTATAGTGAAACATGAACCCCTTTTCAAAATTCTACCACTCACAGAATATATCTAGGGGTGCAGTGAGCATTTGGATCCCACTAGTGTTTAATACAAATTTATAACACTGGGCAGTGAAAATGAAAACTGACTGACATTCATTTAGTCCCACAATTTTTATTTTCACAAGGAGTAACAAGTGAAAAAAACATGCTAAAAAGTCACACAATTTTGCAGGAGAATATTGATACTAAATATGTGGTTGTAAACTGCTGTTTGGGCACAAGGCATGGCTGAAAAAATAGAATGTTATTTGCCTTTGGAATGCAGGGTTTGTTACAAGACTTTTGGTCTTGATGTCATTTTTATAGAGCGCCTGAGGAAACAGTATCGTAAAAAAAACCAAACAAGCATCCTCATTTCTTAATTACAACCCTCAGAGAAAGTATCTTGGGCTGTGTTGAGCGCTTTCACTACAATGTCTTTCTTTAAAAAAAATTTACATTGCGCCACATCATTTTTTCCAATATTCTGCTGTTTTTCTTCCAATTGTTTAAATTTCACAAAGAGTAATAAGAGAAAATGCAGCTCGCAGTTTGCCTAAGATTTTATCCCGAGTCCAGAAATAAACCATATGTGGTCATACACTAATGCTAAGTCCAATAGTAGAGAAAACATACATCCGCACTGCTCAAAGGTCCAACTCAGTGACCGTATTATAATATCGGTCTAGCACCACAGAAAGTGATACTGGCTGTATGAATCCTTTACACCTGAATCAACGGGGTGCTGCTACCAGGAAAAATGTGTGCAGAATCCAAATGGCAAAAAAGAAAAAGTAGGCGCGCACTTACCCTGTTGCGGTGAATATCACTTTATTAGGACATATAAACAAACGGATAGCAGGGAGGGATAGGGTCAGCCACGGATAACAATCGTTTCGTGCTCTACGGCACTTCAACGGGTCCTAATGCTGAGTGGAACAGGAAGGAGTTTTATAGACCCATCTGGATCCCAGACTCCTCCCCCTGGACTCCAAACATAAACAGTGTTACATTTAAAACAAAATGGTATTAAAAATAACAATAATAAAATAGCACATGCTGAGAACTACAAATAAACCGAATACAGCTTTTAGAAACCAAGATTGAGACACTTTTATAAGAAAACCGACATGTCGACTTTGTCATTTAAACCAGATGGTCCTGCTGCGTCTGCGCGCAGGATCCATCTGGCTTCTCTGCGCAGCAGGAGGCGGCGCAAATCCCCTCCTCCCTCAGGCAACGAGACCCGCTCCAAACCCGCAAATCTTAGTACTTGGGCTTCTCCTGCATGGCAAGTGTGTAGATGGTCTATTAACCTTGGAGCTCCTTTCCCTGTTCTAATGGAGTAAAAATGCTCCCTAATCCGAACAAACAGTGGGCGGAAGGTTTTGCCAATATGGAAGCGTCTGCACGGACAAAAAAGAACATAGACGACATGGGTAGTCCTGCAAGAAATAAAGTCCCGTACAGTGTGCTGGATATGACCTACTCTAATTCTATTACCCGTATGATGGTACTTGCAGAAGTTGCAACCCCCGCATGTGAAGTTGCCTTTAGGGATACTATCTGTGAGCCAATTATTTTTGGTAGTGACAAAGCGGTTGCGGACTATGCTGTCTCTAATGTTTGTACTGCGACGGCTAGCAAAGAGAGGTCCCCTATCTATTATTTCTTTGCGGTCAGTATCTTGACGTAAAATACACCAATTTTTACGTATGACGGTTCTGATGTGGTTGTCAAGAGGGCCAAACTTAAAACTGAAGACAAACTTTTTTTCTTCTTTTTGTCTTTTTTTGGAGGTGGTGGAAACATCCGTGGCTGCTGCTTTATCGTAGGCATTTTTTAAAATAGATGGGGGGTACCCACGTTTCTTAAATCTTCCAATCAAATCGACTGACTGCTGTGCAAAACCTGCAGGATCACTATTGATTCTCTTAACCCTAAGAAGTTGACTATAGGGCAGAGATCCCTTCATGTATGGCGGATGAGCACTGTTATAATGTAATAAAGAATTACATGCCGAGGGTTTACGATATACTCTAGTGGAGATCCCCCCGTCCTCAATGCATAACTGGACATCCAAAAAGACCAAGTTGGTGCCTCCAAATTGCGAGGTAAACCCCATGTTCATGGTATTGGATGTCCCCAGGTACCTCACGAACTCCGTGAAGGCATCCTGGTGCCCATCCCACACCATGAACATGTCATCCACATACCTAGCATATAGCTTGATATGTCGAAGAAATGGGTTTTTGTTGGAATAAATATATTCCTCCTCAAACCTCGCAAGAAAGAGGTTTGCCAGGGTACATGCGACGGGTGTACCCATAGCGGTACCCACCGTCTGCAGGTACCACTGGCCGTCAAAAGAAAAAGCATTGTGTTCTAAAATGAACGAGAGTCCATCACAAATGAACTCCACAGTGTCATGACCAGTGGGAGTATTCTCCAAAATGCTTCTAATTGTTTCCACCCCCAACTTTTGTGGAATACGTGTATAAAGACTTTCGACATCGATCGAAGTCAGAGCATATGACTCCTGCCATTCAAAATCCTTAATCACATTCAGAAAGTCTCCTGTGTCTTTAATAAACGAAGGGACATTCAACAGCAGGGGGCGCAGCAGCCAGTCGATGTAAGAGGAGATAGGCTCAGTTAACGAACCAACCCCTGACACTATGGGACAGCCAGGGGGGGCTTCCACTGATTTGTGTAATTTCGGTATGTGATACCAATGTGGGCGTCTCGGAAAATCCGGTAGTAGCTTTTCAGCCTGTTTACAAGAAAACACCTTTTTATCCACAAAATCTCTTAGCAACGAACGCAAGAGATTTTTAAATTTTACCGTAGGGTCCCCCTTAAGCTTCAAATACGTTGTATCATCTGACAACTGTCTCTATGCCTCTGTTTTGTAATATTCTCTTGTAAGCAGCACCACGTTGCCACCTTTATCCGCACTACGGACAATCACATCAGACCAGCCCTGTATTTCACCCAAAGCTTGTTTTTCCTTTAAAAGAAGGTTTTCTATGGGCTTTTCATATATTAAAACCTGCGATTGGAAAACATCTACAAGATTACCTGGGGCTACTGGGGGCATATAGGTAGATTTATTACCTCCAGTAAAAGGTGCAGTTACTTTATCTTTATGACTTGCAGAAACCGGAGTAATGCTCATAGAATCCAAAAGGTCACGGGTCTCTTCCCGCACATCACCAAATGGGTCCTCTGTGACAAAAAAGCCCAGGGGACCCACATGGCAAGGTGACTCACCTGGGAACACTTCACGGGGGGTGGCATGGTTACTAACTGCAGAAAACGACTTAAACAAATGGATCTTGCGAACCGCCTTGAAAAGGTCGATTTTAAAATCTACCAGATTAAATGGTTCTGCTACACAAAAATTCAATCCTTTGGACAACACCGACAGATGTGCTTCACTCAAGGTTCGTGGGGTTAAATTAACAACCGCTACTTCGTTGGCCGCCACGAAACTTGCCGCCTTTTTTTGGATTTTCTTCTGCCATTTCTCCTACCCCCTCGGCGCGTCCTGCGTCTAAAGGGGAAACACCTGAGATAGATGCTGGTGGCAATGGCATTTGGTTTTTAGATGTACAAGGATCCTCGGTAGCACTTGAGTCTGAGTCTGTTGTAAGGTAATCTTTTTTATTTTTGTTCTTTTTAAACAGGGACTTGTTACGTCCTTGTCCCTTGTTCTGATTCCATTTGTTGCGGGATCTGCGATGGCCTTCTGATAGGCTGCCTTTATTCCAAGTAAAAATTCTGTCTGTTTCAAAATCAATTTTGTCTCTTATAAATTTGTCAAAATGGTATTAAAAACAACAATAATAAAATAGCACATGCTGAGAACTACAAATAAACCGAATACAGCTTTTAGAAACCAAGATTGAGACACTTTTATAAGAAAACCGCCATGTCGACTAAAGAAGAATTGAGAACCAGGTTGTCTGACACACAATGGTCAACTATTGACAAAAAACTGGATACAAAACTGGTCATTTTGCAAAATGAGATAAAGCAAAGGAAAAGAGACAAATTTATAAGAGACAAAATTGATTTTGAAACAGACAGAATGTCGGTGTTGTCCAAAGGATTGAATTTTTGTATAGCAGAACCATTTAATCTGGTAGATTTTAAAATCGACCTTTTCAAGGCGGTTCGCAATATCCATTTGTTTAAGTCGTTTTCTGCAGTTAGTAACCATGCCACCCCCCGTGAAGTGTTCCCAGGTGAGTCACCTTGCCATGTGGGTCCCCTGGGCTTTTTTGTCACAGAGGACCCATTTGGTGATGTGCGGGAAGAGACCCGTGACCTTTTGGATTCTATGAGCATTACTCCGGTTTCTGCAAGTCATAAAGATAAAGTAACTGCACCTTTTACTGGAGATAATAAATCTACCTATATGCCCCCAGTAGCCCCAGGTAATCTTGTAGATGTTTTCCAATCGCAGGTTTTAAAAGACATGGAGGCTTTAATATATGAAAAGCCCATAGAAAACCTTCTTTTAAAGGAAAAACAAGCTTTGGGTGAAATACAGGGCTGGTCTGATGTGATTGTCCGTAGTGCGGATAAAGGTGGTGTGGAGACCAGACTGAACCAAAGGATCTATTTTGTCTCCCAGATGAAATCTGCTTCTGCACAGCAAACTTGACATTTCCTTTTATAGAAGTAATCACGCGCGCATTTCTCCTTGAGATTGTAGCCTTTCACCCACATACCAGATATTGTAACTTTTCACTAGTATAGATTTGCTTTGTAAGTGATTATGAAATATGAGCGCTTGTGCGCATGTCTGTAAATGCCTAACTTCTTACTATATAAAGAAGGGGGAGCGCCCAGTGAGGCAGGCGTGCTCCGGGGCTACCCCTGTTTATGAACATACAACCTTTGTGCTGCGTGTCATTTACTTGGATTCCTCAATCCAGGAAGCCAGGGACGGAAGAGGACTCAACATTTCTTGGCGCCCGAAACAGGGACCCGAGGCGAGAGTGTCTACTCGAGATTCACCTACGGATACGGACAACGGAGATCTGGGATAATGGACGGCAAATGAATTGAAAAACCTGGCCAGGTAAGAGACATTATTAGTTCTCTTTTATCTGCCCTGTATTATCCGAAAGATCTCTACGAGCCGTGTCACGCTGGGTTAGTCTAGTAGTGAGTAGATACCTATAAAACTCGGGTTACCATATTGTATAGATTTATGAGTCCTGTCCCTGGCAGTGTGTGAACAAGTGTGAAGGTTGTGGCATGTTATGAAAGAAGGATAAAAGTACGTAGAACAATAAGCCGAAATTGTTAGGACAAGTCTTATTAGTGAAGTCAGCCTAACTGGGTCATGTGGTTGCGTCCTTTCGGGGAGACCTCCGCCCATGCTTGACTCTCTTTGAGAAACTTGTTCCTTCATTTTTGGATAAGAGTTTGATAGAATGAGCCCAGGACACGAGTCCATGAGCCTGGGACAAGTATGATAACAGAGACGGAGAGTTTGGTGATCTGTTTGGTGTTGCTGATCCTGTTTGCGTGCATTGTAGGAATCAAGTTTATTCTGCACATTAGAAAGAACGGAGCAGATCAGCCCTTCAATATCTTAGCTCCCTAGGAAAGAAGACAACGAGACATCACTCTAGTGAGGTGATTGTCCAAACGTCACCTAGGATAAGTGTAGCTATTATTGAAAAGAAAAATGGGAAATAAACAGACAAAATCCGTCTTAGGACAAGTAGAAGCAAAAGATATCATACAGGAAAGATGTGGAAAGACAGTCAGAAGGCAGATCAGAAGGGTAAGAGAAAAATTGGGAATTTCAGAAGCACTTATGTTTAGCACTGAATGGGAAAGACTGAGTAAAGAACGAGGTGGAATTATCAAAGACAATGGGTGGGAAGAAATCATACACTGTATGATAAAGGTCTCAAAAACAGCTAAAGAGGAGAATTGGAAGTATGATCCAGACACTTCCAAATGGAGTATGGGTACGGGAAAATGTTGTGCCACGACTCATTCAGTTCCTCCTCCTTACCTAGATCCGAATGTTCAACCATTTGTACCTTCTGAAGGAGGACAAACCAAACCAAATTTATATCCTGGGTTAAACGGGGTGGAAGGATGGGTATGCCAAAATTGTGGCCAGCAGAATCCGGATTGGAGAACTGAATGTTCTGCCTGTGGGGCCCCCAGAGGTCATCAATTGTTAGCTCCTGTTAGGATAGTACCGAAACCCTTCAGAGAAACTGGTGTAGATGGAGCAATGGCAACTAGATATCACCAAACCCGACAATACTTCCCTTGGTCCCCCGCTGAAGGAATGTCTCTTCTACATAATGCACCAGATCCTACCCAGTACCCAGTTAGATTCGCACAGTATATACAGCAAATTATGCAGACTCATGCAGGAGTCTGGGCAGATGGAGAGGAATTATGTAGAATGAAAATGACTCCTGGTCTCTTCCAGGAACTGCTAACACATCTACAGGGACACAGGCCACAGGTGGGACAGGAGCTACAAGAGGGACAAGCGGGACAAGGTGCCTTACAAACGATAGAATCAGGAACACAATTTGTAGACCATTTAATAGTTTTCATGAGGCAGAAACAGAGGCAGAGAGGAACAACGGGAGTGGTGGCTCAGAGACCTGGACAATCGGTAGATGAATATTATCTAGGGGTAGAGAATAATTTTAGAGATGAAGGAATAGATCTAACCGCTCCAGGAATGATGAGGTTAATTACAAAAACCTTTATAGATGGATTGTCTCCAAAAGTAAAGGAAAAACTTAAGGCTGCAACTCCTGATTGGAGAACCTTGGAAGACCCACACTTGGCCAGGCAAAAAGCCGTAGGGATAGAGTTGGATTTAAGAGAAAATCATAAGCCTGTCAGAATAGCGCAAGCAAACACAACAGGTGGAAGGGCAAGACATAATTTTCCCTGTCATTACTGCAAGAAACCAGGACATTTCCAGAGAGAATGTAGAAAGAAGCAGGCAGACATAAAATCAGGAAAATTTGTACCAAAGAATAAGCCCTCAGACATCCAACAGACATCCATAGTGGATGGTCCCATACCAGATTCAGATTATTATTATTATTATTATTATACATTTTTATAGCGCCATTTATTCCATGGCGCTTTACATGTGAATACGGGGCAAATATAGACAAATACATTAAACATGAGCAGATAACAAGGCACACGAGTACATAAGGAGGGAGGACCCTGCCCGCGAGGGCTCACAGTCTGCAGGGGGTGGGTGAGGATACACTAGGAAAGGGAAGAGCTGGCTGTACGGCTGTTCAGTAGGTTGAGGATCACTGCAGGCTGTAGGCTTGTCGGAAGAGATGAGTCTTCAGGTTCTTTTTGAAGGTTTCTATGGTAGGCGCAAGTCTGATGTGTTGGGGTAGAGAGTTCCAGAGTATGGGGGAAGCACGGGAGAAGTCTTGGATGCGGTTATGGGAAGAAGAGATGAGAGGGGAGTAGAGAAGGAGGTCTTGGGAGGATCGGAGGTCGCGTGTAGGTAGGTACCGGGAGACCATGTCACAGATGTATGGAGGAGACAGGTTGTGGATGGCTTTGTATGTCAGTGTGAGGGTTTTGAACTGGAGTCTCTGGGCGATAGGAAGCCAGTGAAGGGCTTGACACAGGGGAGAGGCTGGGGAATAGCGGGGGGACAGGTGGATTAGTCGGGCAGCAGAGTGTAGGATGGATTGGAGTGGTGCCAGAGTGCTAGAGGGGAGTCCAGAGAGTAGGAGGTTGCAGTAGTCGAGGCGGGAGATGATAAGGGCATGCACTAGCGTTTTTGCAGTGTTGCGGTCAAGGAAAGCACGGATCCGGGAAATATTTTTGAGTTTGACTCAATGTGTTACAAACTTCCCTACCAGCTAGAAGACCTATAATACAGGTGAATGTGGGGGGAAGAGAGATTCCATTTTTAATAGATACAGGTGCAACTTCCTCAATTTTGAATCAAGATTTTCTTCCAAACCCGGAAGATATTTCACAACAAACAACTTTTGCTGAGGGTTATGATGGGGTAATTCAAACACTACCATACACTGTGCCCCTAGAGGTCTCCTTAGGACTTAAATGTTTTGCATCCAGATTTTTGTATGCCAGAGGTGCCCCAACATGTTTGTTGGGAACTGATGTCTTGAAGAAATTAGAAGCTAACATCAATTTTAGGGAAGATGGCACAGTCATGCTGACTATCCCTGATGATGCGGAAACATTAGAACAATATGTCAGAATTCAGGCTTTTGAGGATTATACTGAAGAAAAAGAGTACACCACAGATCTAGACCTCTCAACAGTCCCAGAAACACTGTGGGCACAGGGTGACACTGATGTGGGATTATTGCATATCTCTCCTGTAAAACTATCTGTGCAACCAGGAACTGTTCTCCCACAGCTCAGACAATACCCTGTGAGTGCCCAGCAGGAACTAGCGATTACAAAACAGATAGAGGGATATAGAGAGAAAGGGGTTTTGGTAGAGATACAATCACCTGCTAACACTCCTCTGTATCCAGTCAAGAAGAGAACTCTTGATAAGGGTTCTATGCCCAAATATCGTATGGTACATGATCTAAGAGAAATAAACAAAGTTCTAGATCCAATCACCCCAGTTGTACCCAATCCTCATACGTTACTATCACAGATACCAGCCAGTTCTCAAGTATTTACTGTAATAGATCTTTCAAATGCATTTTTCTCGGTTCCTTTACACCAAGATAGTTGGCATTTGTTTGCATTTACATTTAAGGGCAAACAGTTGGCGTGGACACGCCTTCCACAGGGAATGATACACTCCCCTACTCTTTATTCAAATGCCCTACAAACAGTCCTTCAGAGGTTTGAACCCGAACCACAGGTAGTAATTTTGCAGTATGTGGATGACCTACTACTTTGCTGCCCAGATCTAGAAACTGCAGAAAGGTCCACTGTGAGTTTACTATGTTTTCTAGAAAAAGAAGGGTGTAAAGTGAATAGACAAAAGCTACAAGTTTGTCAGACCAAAGTGGTCTTTCTAGGTCATTGCATTTCTCAAGGTAAAAAGCATCTTACACCTCAAAGAACTGAAGCAATAAGACAGATGAATGAGCCTAGAAATCATAAACAGCTACGAGCATTTTTAGGAATAGTGTCTCATTGTAGACAATGGATTATACATGCCAGTCAACTAATGCAACCACTGTATGACTGTGTAAAAAGTGAACCTTATTTGTTGACAAAAGAAGGTCAGATTTCGTTCCAACAATTAAAAGATGCCCTTGTTTCAGCTCCAGCGTTAGGGCTACCAGACTACACCAAACCATTTCAGCTTATGGCTGCAGAAGTTGATTCCCATGCTACAGGAGTTCTTACCCAGAAGCATGCAGGGAAACAAAGACCAATTGCATATCTTTCAGCAAGGTTAGATCCCGTAGCTAGAGCAGCGCCAACCTGTGTACGTGTAGTTGTTGCTGTCTCACTATTGTTGGACAAAGCATCAGAAATTGTCCTAGAGCATCCACTCACAGTTCAAACTACACATGATGTTTATGGGATATTAAACCAGGTCCAACCAAAACACATCTCCATGGCCAGACATTTGCGGCTGCAGTGTTCTTTGCTGCTCCCCTCTACTATCACATTTGCAAGGCTTCAGACTCTCAATTTAGCTACACTGCTACCTCTCGAGTCTGAAGGGGGGAATAAGGACACTGATACACACACAAATTTTTTCCCTACAGATACACATGATTGTACAAAGCTCATTTTACAAGAAACGGTAGGCTTACCCAATGTATCCGAAACACCACTTCAAAATCCAGATTTAGAGCTGTTTATAGATGGTAGTAGGTTTGCAGATGACACAGGTAACTTCCATACAGGGTATGCAGTTGTGTCAGGATCTGAAACTCTCAAAGCAGAACCGCTTCCACCGAAACAATCTGCACAAGAAGCAGAACTAACAGCATTGATTGAAGCTCTAAAAATAGCTGAGAATCAGACAGCTAATATATACACTGATTCTAGGTATGCACATGGTATTGTGTTTGATTTTGGAGTAATCTGGAGAGCTAGAGGTTACATGACAGCGTCAGGACAACCTGTAAAACATGCTTCTCTGATCAAACAGATCTTAGAGGCTGCACAAGAAACAAAAGAAGTAGCAGTAATCAAGGTAGCTGCACATGTGAGACTCGACACTAGGGAATCTAGGGGAAATGATAGGGCTGATAAAGCAGCCAAAGCAGCAGCAGTCAAACCCTTACAACAGGTCCATACTGTAAACCTCACAGAAAATACTGAAGATAGACTGAGACAAGCACAGGAAGATGCAGGAGAAGAGGAGAGGGACAGGTGGAAAAAGGAAGGGGCAGAAGAACAAGAGGGAATTTGGAAGAAAAATGGACTAATATGTCTACCTAGAGCCTGGTACCCGATAGTAGTTGGTGGATTACATCACCCTACGCATGTGTCTGCAAATGCAATGACACTACTGGCAAAGCAAGTCTGGTTGGCTCCAGGTTTTGGCAACTACGCAAGAGACTATTGTGCTGCATGCGCTATATGCCTGACACATAATCCCGGACAGACAGCAAAGACCCCTATGAAGCACCACGTCCGACCTCTCTACCCGTTTCAACGGTTGCAGATAGACTTTATCCAGCTGCCAAAGAGTAATGGGTATGAGTATGTGTTGGTGTGTGTGGACATGTTCTCGGGGTGGCCAGAGGCCTATCCAGTTCGGAAGGCTTCAGCTAAAAACACTGCTGTAAAGCTAGTTACCGAACTGGTGCCCCGTTATGGTCTCCCTGAAGTGATCGAGTCAGATAGGGGTACTCATTTCACTGGAGAAATATTTCAAAATGTACTAAAAATGTTGGGTGTTGAAAGTCAGTTACACACTCCGTATCATCCTCAAAGTTCTGGTAAGGTAGAACGCATGAATGGAACTTTAAAATTAAAAATACAGAAAGCCATGGCTGAAACAGGAAAGCCTTGGACAGAATGCCTTCCACTGGCCCTTTACTCAATACGCAATACCCCAAGGGGTAAGACTAAACTGTCTCCATATGAAATTTTGTTTGGCAGGACTGCCAATTTAGGATGTTATTTTCCACAGCAACTTGTGTTAAATATTGAATCACTGACTTCCTATGTGCAAAATCTTCAGAAACAATTAACTAAGGTGCATGCACAAGTTTTTGCTTCCCTTCCAGATCCTGACAACACTGAAGGAAGTCACAAGTTGGAACCAGGTGATCAAGTCTATATAAAAAGACACACCAGAAAGGCTCTTGAACCAAGATTTGACGGACCCTTCCAAGTCCTGTTGACAACACCTACATCAGTCAAGCTTGAAGGAAAGGCATCATGGATACATGCAAGCCATTGCAAAAAAGCAGTATAAAACTCATGATATTGATGTTAATAATGTTAACCACAACGAAGGCATGGGAAAGACTAAATTCTTTAGCCCCTTTGAACAATAGATTCGTACAACATCATAGAAAATTAGTGCACGACTTGTTAAACAATACACAAACCCTGACAGATTGTTGGATCTGTACCCATTCGCCGGTATCAGCCACAAGTATACCTTTTCTAGCAGTTCCCGTATCAGCAGAAGAAATATTCGCTTGGCCTAATTGTTCAGACAACCTGGCCAACAACCAAACTGGTAATACTAGGCTATGGAATACTACAATCGCCATACCAATTGTGGGATGGGTAGAATTTCCTTGGTGGCAGGGTAATCTCTCAGGGAGTAGTACACATCTACAATATTTGGCCTATAAGGGTGGAGCCTGGGTCCCTAGGAATAAGACTGGATTAACTAATTTAGGACAGGTCCCCACAGAAAATCTACAGCTCAGTTTCAGTACAACCGCCCCTCCCTCTGATGCTTTCAAACCTGTAGTATTGGAAAGATACATACATAATAGAAAATGGGAACATTCTGAGTTGTTCCCCCAAGGTGATGATAACAGTTGTACAAGTAAGCCGGGGATCCTGGTTTGTAATGAATCCAATGAGTATGTCAACGGAATGCATGTATGTGGTAATCCCGCAGCCGGGTACTGTAGCCCCTTGGGACAAAAACCCTCTTGGTGTATGCTTCAAAATGTATCTAGTTTTGTGGATTTGGCTCACAGATTGGTATTGCAGCACTCAGCTCTATGGGATCTGCCTGAGGGTACATTTTGGATATGCGGAGAAGGAGCATATAAATGGCTTCCCGTAGGTATAAAGGGTACTTGTACATTAGGACGCCTAACCCCAGCTACTTTCATAATTTCAAATAAACAAGTGAATATGCAAGCCGTACCCAAGCACACACTATATAAAAGAGCTGCAGATAACTCACCACGTCCCTCGGGGAGGCCGCATATAGTACAAATGGGAATTCCCAACAAAATTGCTAGTACCATTTTTATTTATCCTATGTTAACACAAATGTGGGATAAATTAGTTAGAGCCACGGATTATCTAGATGATCAGATCTGGGATATATTGGATATACTAAACACTAGTGTAGCTGTACAGAATCAGCTTATAATAGTCGTCAACCAACATACCCTGGTATTGGATTACCTAACTGCCTCACAAGGGGGTATGTGTCAAATCATTGGACCCACCTGCTGTCATTATATAGACCCGAATAGTACTATGAGTATCACATTTAAATTAAAGGACGTACAACGACTCAGAGATCAGTATGACAAAGACAATGACCAGAATAAGGATAGCTGGTGGTCAGATACCTTTTCTTTTCTTAACCCAGCCAACTGGTTCAGAGGGATCGGTGGGTGGGTTGCCGGGATTATGCAGAGCATAATACATATAGTTATGATTATTGTAATCATATATGTGTTATTCAAGATTGTACTCAAGGGTATCTCAGTATGCACAAATAAATTTTGTGTAATAGATGCAAGAGTATAAAGTTTATTATTGCCGTACTAATTTTCTTTTATATTTTAGTATACTGCCGCATAAAGAAGAAAATGCACAAGCTTCATGCAAAAATTTATGACAAATAATAAAAGAATATGTCAAAGGGGGGAATTGTGGAGACCAGACTGAACCAAAGGATCCATTTTGTCTCCCAGATGAAATCTGCTTCTGCACAGCAAACTTGACATTTCCTTTTATAGAAGTAATCACGCGCGCATTTCTCCTTGAGATTGTAGCCTTTCACCCACAGGCATTGAGACAGTTGTCAGATAATACAACGTATTTGAAGCTTAAGGGGGACCCTACGGTAAAATTTATAAATCTCTTGCGTTCGTTGCTAAGAGATTTTGTGGATAAAAAGGTGTTTTCTTGTAAACAGGCTGAAAAGCTACTACCGGATTTTCCGAGACGCCCACATTGGTATCACATACCGAAATTACACAAATCAGTGGAAGCCCCCCCTGGCCGTCCCATAGTGTCAGGGGTTGGTTCGTTAACTGAGCCTATCTCCTCTTACATCGACTGGCTGCTGCGCCCCCTGCTGTTGGATGTCCCTTCGTTTATTAAAGACACGGGAGACTTTCTGAATGTGATTAAGGATTTTGAATGGCAGGAGTCATATGCTCTGACTTCGATTGATGTCGAAAGTCTTTATACACGTATTCCACAAAAGTTGGGGGTGGAAACAATTAGAAGCATTTTGGAGAATACTCCCACTGGTCATGACACTGTGGAGTTCATTTGTGATGGACTCTCGTTCATTTTAGAACACAATGCTTTTTCTTTTGACGGCCAGTGGTACCTGCAGACGGTGGGTACCGCTATGGGTACCCCCGTCGCATGTACCCTGGCAAACCTCTTTCTTGCGAGGTTTGAGGAGGAATATATTTATTCCAACAAAAACCCATTTCTTCGACATATCAAGCTATATGCTAGGTATGTGGATGACATGTTCATGGTGTGGGATGGGCACCAGGATGCCTTCACGGAGTTCGTGAGGTACCTGGGGACATCCAATACCATGAACATGGGGTTTACCTCGCAATTTGGAGGCACCAACTTGGTCTTTTTGGATGTCCAGTTATGCATTGAGGACGGGGGGATCTCCACTAGAGTATATCGTAAACCCTCGGCATGTAATTCTTTATTACATTATAACAGTGCTCATCCGCCATACATGAAGGGATCTCTGCCCTATAGTCAACTTCTTAGGGTTAAGAGAATCAATAGTGATCCTGCAGGTTTTGCGCAGCAGTCAGTCGATTTGATTGGAAGATTTAAGAAACGTGGGTACCCCCCATCTATTTTAAAAAATGCCTACGATAAAGCAGCAGCCACGGATGTTTCCACCACCTCCAAAAAAAGACAAAAAGAAGAAAAAAAGTTTGTCTTCAGTTTTAAGTTTGGCCCTCTTGACAACCACATCAGAACCGTCATACGTAAAAATTGGTGTATTTTACGTCAAGATACTGACCGCAAAGAAATAATAGATAGGGGACCTCTCTTTGCTAGCCGTCGCAGTACAAACATTAGAGACAGCATAGTCCGCAACCGCTTTGTCACTACCAAAAATAATTGGCTCACAGATAGTATCCCTAAAGGCAACTTCACATGCGGGGGTTGCAACTTCTGCAAGTACCATCATACGGGTAATAGAATTAGAGTAGGTCATATCCAGCACACTGTACGGGACTTTATTTCTTGCAGGACTACCCATGTCGTCTATGTTCTTTTTTGTCCGTGCAGACGCTTCTATATTGGCAAAACCTTCCGCCCACTGTTTGTTCGGATTAGGGAGCATTTTTACTCCATTAGAACAGGGAAAGGAGCTCCAAGGTTAATAGACCATCTACACACTTGCCATGCAGGAGAAGCCCAAGTACTAAGATTTGCGGGTTTGGAGCGGGTCTCGTTGCCGGAGGGAGGAGGGGATTTGCGCCGCCTCCTGCTGCGCAGAGAAGCCAGATGGATCCTGCGCGCAGACGCAGCAGGACCATCTGGTTTAAATGACAAAGTCGACATGTCGGTTTTCTTATAAAAGTGTCTCAATCTTGGTTTCTAAAAGCTGTATTCGGTTTATTTGTAGTTCTCAGCATGTGCTATTTTATTATTGTTGTTTTTAATACCATTTTGTTTTAAATGTAACACTGTTTATGTTTGGAGTCCAGGGGGAGGAGTCTGGGATCCAGATGGGTCTATAAAACTCCTTCCTGTTCCACTCAGCATTAGGACCCGTTGAAGTGCCGTAGAGCACGAAACGATCGTTGTCCGTGGCTGACCCTATCCCTCCCTGCTATCCGTTTGTTTATATGTCCTAATAAAGTGATATTCACCGCAACAGGGTAAGTGCGCGCCTACTTTTTCTTTTTTGCCATTTGGATTATACACTAATGCTAAGCCCATCACAAGGCTCGGAAAGGAAAGAACACCATTGGGCTTTCGAAAGACAGATTTTTTTGGAATTAAACTTGGGCGCCATGACACAGTTTCAGAAACTTTTCAAGTGCCACTAAAAGGTTATGGAAGCTGTTTAGGACTAATAGGGGACCTGAGTCCTTTTAATTTTAAAGGGTCAATTATGCTTTTATTCGGGTGATATAAGTTTTTTGATTTATACAACCTAAACCTACTCTTTAGCAAAAACTAAAAAGCACAATCTTTTATTCATCAATTCTATTTACAAAATACAGTATAAAAAATTGTAACCAACAGAGTAGAAGTCTGGGGGACAATCAGAATCCAACTCTAGCAATTAAAAAACACATCTCCAGAAACTCAAAAAGTATGCATTTCGACATTCAGTTTCTTTTCACATATGAGAAAAACGGACTGAGTTTTATCAGTGATTTTCATATTATTGACTGATCAGAAGCTAAAGAGAAAACACATTATACCTGGCATCGAGCATGTCAGCAGAGACCCACGTGACCACATGATGCATCTGCCATACTTACCGTATTTTTCGGACTATAAGACGCACCGGACCATAAGACGCACCCCAAATTTGGGGTGAAAATTGCAGAAAAAAAGATTTTTTATAACATGGGGGTCCGTCTTATTGTCCGAATTTACAGTATCTTATGGCGGTGGCAGAGCAGGGTCACAGGAGGCAAGGTGGGGTGATGCTGGGATGAGGAGGTGCTGGGATGAGAAGGTGCTGGGATGAGAAGGTGCTGGGATCAGGAGGTGCTGGGATCAGGAGGTGCTGGGATGAGAAGGTGCTGGGATCAGGAGGTGCTGGGATCAGGAGGTGCTGGGATCAGGAGGTGCTGGGATCAGGAGGTGCTGGGATCAGGAGGTGCTGGGATGAGGAGGTGCTGGGATCAGGAGGTGCTGGGATCAGGAGGTGCAGTGAGAGGTATGGCGTGAGAGGGGTCCCTGGCGTACCATGCAGGCTTACCTAGGTGGCAGAGGTGCGGTGGCAGAGGTCCGGTGGCAGAGGTGCGGTGGCGGGGGTGTGGCAGCAGAGGAGGCGCAGGAAGCGGGGTCCCTTTCCCCGGTATGGTGATGCAGCAGTCCCGGTATGCAGCAGAGCCGGGTGAATCCTCTTGTTATCGGTGGGCGCGGCCATCTTCCTGAGGCCGCGCGTGTGCAGATGAAGCGCTCTGCTCCCGGGGCTTCAGGAAAATGGCCGCGGGAGGCCGCGCGTGCGCAGATGGAGATCGCGGCGGCCATTTTCCTGAAGCCCCGGGAAGCAGAGCGCTCCATCTGCGCACGCGCGGCCTCCGGAAAATGGCCGCCACCACCGATAACAAGAGGATTCACCCGGCTCTGCTGCATACCGGGCCTGCTGCATCACCATACCGGGGAAAGGGACCCCGCTTACTGCGCCTCCTCTGCCGCCACACCCCCGCAACCGCACCTCTGCCACCGGACCTCTGCCACCGCACCTCTGCCACCTAGGTAAGCCTGCATTGCGACTATTAGACGCACCCCCCATTTTCCCCCCTTTTTTGGGGGGGAAAAAGTACGTCTTTTAGTCCGAAAAATACGGTAAGTTAAACGGAGCTTAGAAAGTTTCTTTTTATTGGGGTTTTGGGGGGCGTTTTTGTTTCATTTTCTGGCATTTGTGTTTTTCAAGACCTCTAGAAAAGCACCACCAAGATAAAATACAATGTACAGTATGTGTTTTATGTTGAAGATTAGACGTTAATGCAATGTATGGATGAAAAAAGCTTAAAATACAACAAAACATATTTCTAAAACATGGCTTTTTTCAGGAAATGATCTGACTGAGTGTATTTCCACATATTCACACAGAGTTGGCTTTCTGGCAGAATATCAGACTGTGAGATCTTTATCATAGTATTTCTGTTAAATAAACGTATAATGATAGTTTCCAGGCACAACACTTTTGCAATCTTTAATCTTTGCATTTTTATTTTTGTGCTTTAGTTTGATGCTGCTAGCAGATATGTGATTAGATAAATGTGCATGATTATATTACATTATTAATTGGCTCAGTTCTCCCATTATGTTCTTTATTTGTAAGGTTTGTAGACATAAGAACAAATCCCAATAACCCTAATTTAACCTCCTAGCCAAATTATATATTTTTTGGAGCACTGTACAGAGATTGTGACCATTCACATCAGTCCTTCTCCCTAATGAAGCTCATGCAGTAATCTAATATCCCTATCTCAGACACAAATACCTTATAGGGAAGCGATCATCAGAAAATGACCTGTTGTTGAAATCAGGTTTTTGTGTTATGTGTATTTTAAAATATTTTTTGTCAATATTATTTTATTTACATATCACAGTCTTTAATTTAAAAAAAATGACATTTTAATCTTCTAATATTCACTCTTGCCATTGGGACTTTTGTTAAACACAAACTTCCTGTTGTTTCAGGAAACAATGCATGTACATAGCCACAGCGGACAGATCCTAACCCTATTATTGGTATTGAATTGTCTAATGAGCCTGAGCATAGGTCATTGTGAATTAGGAGAGAAAGCTCTGACCACCTATCGTTAAGGATTAATCCTGCATTATCAACTGTGCATAGGAGTTACTGTACCTATCATTATAGTCCTGTCTGATAATAATTTGTCTACTGAAAACAACTTCTGAAAGGCCAAGACATATCAGTTGAAAAAAGCCAGAGTAACTAGTGTGAATATTGCAAGATTTCTGTTTTTTATTTTTAATATAGATTGTGATATGTAAAAAAAATAACATTGCAAAAAAAGTTACACAAAAGACTAATTTAAACAAAAGTTAATTTTCTAATTAATGCTTCCCTTAAGGCAGGGGTGGGGAATCTTTTTTTCTGCCAAGGGCCATTTGGATATTTATACCATTCTTCGGGGGCCGTACAAACGCCGCCCACAAAGTACATCATGACTGTGGGTATTTGCCCCTCATCAGTGTGGAGTAGGAAACTGGCTATTAGGACCTTTTTGGATGCTGCCCTTCCCGTGATTGTTCCTTCCCAGTGAAAGACCTGGCTATTTATTGCTTGCGTTGAGAAACACATGATGGTGTCTCCGTGGCTTTTCTACATGCATTTGCATATTTCCCATAAGGGATTGGGGCAGTGTTCTGTATCACTGAGTTGAGAAACAAATGATGGTGTCTCCGCGGTGTTGGATGTTTTGATCTCCCCGAGGTCATTCATCCTTATGTTTATAGTACTTTTACTAGGCACTGCTCCTAATAGCCAGTTTCCTACTCCACACTGATGAGGGGCAAATACCCCGAAACAGCTGTCTGTGGATTGATACCATGTTTTGGCATAGGTGGTTTTCCTTTTTCGATGCTGCCCTTCCCGTGGTTGTTCCTTCCCGGTAAAAGACCTGGCTATTTATTGCTTGCGTTGAGAAACATGTGATGGTGTCTCCGTGGCTTTTCTACATGCATTGACATACAGGTACTGTATATACTATATACAAGGGAGATGACATGCAGGTATATACTGAGGGGAAAATGACAGGTATGAGGTCAAAATGACAGGTTTTAGGGGAAAAAATGAGAGGAGTGAGGGGGAAAATGAGAGGCGTGATGGGAAAATCAGAGAAGTAAGGTGCTATAACTAACCACAGTTGGTTACTAGGCCCGGGCAATGCCGGGCTCTTCAGCTGGTATATACTGTTTATACTGTTTTTAAATATAATATATTTTAAAAATAAAGCTAAGAACAAAAGTGGTTAGTATGTAAAAATATATATTTAAAATGGTAATTTTAGGTATTGCACCAACCCTTTAATGCATGGCTCAAACCAGACATATAAATAGCCACCTCTCCTTGTTTTTTCTACCTTTTTCACTCAAGGCTTCCACCACAGAAAATGGCAGGAATGCTATGACCAGTGCCACAACGTTGACCATAGTGGCAGTAGCGTAGCTACCGAGGGACAGAGGGTGTGCAGCACGCCGATACAGTTACATTCTGCGGCAGGGCAGAGAGAATCGATCTCCCTGCTCTGCCGCCCAGCTGCTATGAGGCCCCTGAGCAGGCGGGGGCCCGGTGCCAGCAGTGGACCCCCGCCATCATCGGAAGATAAGCTGTACGGGCATTTAGCCGATACAGCTGACTGCAATGATGAGGGAAGGAGCGCTGCGTTCCTTCTCCCATCATCCCCCTGTCAGTGTCGGCGTCTGACGTGGCCGACACTGACAGCGGGTGTGATGACGTCACTGCCCGGTGCCCGCTGTCAGGAGATCAGCGGGAGCAGCGCAGGAACAAGGAAGAAGAGAGGTGAGTATTTATTTATTTATTTTTTTAATGGGTGCTGCTGCCTTATTACAGGGTCTGACTATGGAGGCTACCTTATTGCAGGGTCTGACTATGGAGGTGCTGCCTTATTACAGGGTCTGACTGTGGGGGCTGCCTTATTACAGGGTCTGTCTATAAGGGTGCTGCCTTATTACAGGGTCTGACTATGGGGGTGCTGCCTTATTACAGGGTCTGACTAAGGGGGCTGCCTTATTACAGGGTCTGCCTATAGGGGTGCTGCCTTATTACAGGGTCTGCCTATAGGGGTGCTGCCTTATTACAGGGTCTGACTATGGGGGGGCTGCCTTATTACAGGGTCTGACTATGGGGGTGCTGCCTTATTGCAGGGTCTTACTATGGGGGCTGCCTTATTACAGGGTCTGACTATAGGGGTGCTGCCTTATTGCAGGGTCTGCCTATAGGGGTGCTGCCTTATTACAGGGTCTGACTATAGGGGTGCTGCCTTATTACAGGGTCTACCTATAGGGGTGCTGCCTTATTACAGGGTCTGACTATGGGGGTGATGCCTTATTACAGGGTCTGCGTATAGGGGCTACCTTATTACAGGGTCTGCCTATAGCGGTGCTGCCTTATTACAGGCTCTGCCTATAGGAGTGCTGCCTTATTACAGGGTCTGACTATGGGGGTGCTGCCTTATTACAGGGTCTGACTATGGGGGTGCTGCCTTATTACAGGGTCTGACTATAGGGGGTGCCTTATTGCAGGGTCTGACTATAGGGGTGCTGCCTTATTACAGGGTCTGCCTATAGGGGTGCTGCCTTATTACAGGGTCTGACTATGGGGGTGCTGCCTCATTACAGGGCCTGACTATGGGAGTGATGCCTTATTACAGGGTCTGCCTATAGGGGTGCTGCCTTATTACAGGGTCTGACTATGGGGGTGCTGCCTCATTACAGGGTCTGACTATGGGGGTGCTGCCTTATTACAGGGTCTGACTAAGGGGGCTGCCTTATTACAGGGTCTGCCTATAGGGGTGCTGCCTTATTACAGGGTCTGCCTATAGGGGTGCTGCCTTATTACAGGGTCTGACTATGGGGGGGCTGCCTTATTACAGGGTCTGACAATGGGGGTGCTGCCTTATTACGGGGTGTGACTATGGGGGCTGCCTTATTACAGGGTCTGACTATAGGGGTGCTGCCTTATTACAGGGTCTGACTATGGGGGTGATGCCTTATTACAGGGTCTGCGTATAGGGGCTACCTTATTACAGGGTGTTCTGTCTCCGCCATCTAATATTGTTACCCTGATTATTTGCTTGCATAATTGCAGTTTCCTCAGTATACAGTATTGATATATTCATGCCTTTATTCATCTGTGATGCTTTGGCTCCCTCTAGCGGTCAGAGTTATGTTGGCAGTTCAATCTTGTTTTTGTATTATCCATGTCTGATTCTCCTCCTCCTTTGCAATGCATTATGGTAGCTCAGCCTCCATTTCCCTCCATTTTTCCTTTCACTTTCTTCAGTTTGCCTTCAAGGAAAGACGCTTCACTTCATCCCCCTTGCGATTGCATTGCCGGTATGTCTTTATGTTTCCTATAGATATTCCTGCTCTATATTAGCTTAGTTTAACCAGTTGTACTGCTAGTTTAGTCACTAGCTTCCTAAATGTTATGCATAATGTACCTCATGTGTAGTATGTATCTGTTCTATACCATTCACTGATTCTATGTATATCATTGTTCACAGTTTCACCGCATCAATATACCACTACGTTTAATAAAGCACAGACTCAACCACAGTCTCCTTATTGGACCCCGGTATAGCGGTTTAGCTGACTGTATAGCTACGTATGAGCCTGCCTCAGCTAGTGAGGACAGAACAGTGAAACAGCAATCATCCAACTAGTGGGATTCATCAGTGAAACGGCAGCCATCCAACTAGTGGGATTCAAGTCACCGGCTACTCAGAGACTAAATACAGCTACAGCAATCTCTGCACAGCCAAGCACTTTCCCAAGACACCATGTCTCACAAATCGCATAGGACAAGATCTGTTACTTCCGTCTCCTCAAAGACAACATCCATCAGCAGCGCTGTCGCCATTGCCCGCGCAAATGCTGAAGCTGCCAAAATACGAGCGAGCTTTGCTGATCAAGAGATGCAACTTAAATTAGAAAAAGCACGCATAGATGAAGAGAGAGCCGATCAAGAGAGAAGGTCGCGCTTAGAGAGAGCCGATCAAGAGAGAAGGTCGCGCTTAGAGAGAGCCGATCAAAAGAGAAGGTCGCAGTTAGAGAAGGCACGTGTGGATGCCGCCTTAGAAAGCCTAGCAGCAAAAAGGGAAGCTGCCGCAGCCCTCACCGAAGCAGAATCGCTAGAAGCGGCGCAAAATCCCAAGCTGCATAGCCAAAGCAGTACGTCGAGTCTGGAGTTTCCACTGCAAGACTCACCACAACGCACATCTCAGTATGTTAATGACCTTCCTGATCCAAACTATAACCCTGAACCAGTACCAAAACCAGAATACGACACCTCCAGCGAAGTGAGCGAGAGTGGTCACGAGGCTCAGGACAGAAACAAACTCGAAAATGTGAGGCAAAACAACTCTGCTAATGACTACCTTGCCCCTCATCAGGTAACCAACGTGGATCACCCTGCTGACGCACCGTACATCAGGCCGAAGCAATACGACACCGGCTGGCGCCACCATGAGGACACTAACAGGTACGAACGCACCTCACATCACTATCAGGGCGACCCATCACCAGTATACTCTGCTGACAACCAGTTCACGACAGAATTTGCCAAGTTCTTCACACGACGTGAACTGGTTGCCAAGGGACTCACTGACCGAGCTGAAGGTTACAGAGCTTGGAAAGCTTCCTTCCAAAATGTCATTAGAGACTTGGGGCTACAACACAGGGAAGAGATAGACCTGTTAGTCAAATACCTGGGAGAAGAGTCAGTCAAACACGCAGTAAGGATCAGAGACATTAATATAAACCGCCCTGAGACTGGCCTCAAAGAGATCTGGAAAAGGCTGGATGAGTGTTATGGCTCAGCAGAAGTAATAGAAAGAGCCTTGTTCAAAAGAATCGATGACTTTCCTAAAATATCTAACAAAGGTCTCCAGAAACTTAGAGAGCTAAGCGACTTGCTAAAGGAAGTCCAAGTTGCCAAATACGAGGACGACCTACAGGGACTTGCATTTCTCGACACAGCCAGAGGTGTTAACCCTATAGTCCAGAAGTTGCCCTACAATCTACAGGAGAGGTGGCTCACACATGGTTCCACGTACAAATACAAACACAGCGTTCCATTCCCTCCCTTCTCCATTTTTGTTGACTTCATACACCAACAAGCAAGAATTAGAAACGATCCCAGCTTTGACTTTGCAATACCATATGCCACACCGTCACCACCTGCAAATCCACGCAGAACATCTGTGGAAGTACACAAGACTTAAGTTTCTTCTCCAGGTTCTAATTACAGGTCTGCTGGCTGCTCCCAATCAGTGACAAAGGTGCAGGACCCTGACAAGCAGTGCCCACTTCATCAGAAGCCTCATCCTCTCCTGAAATGCAGAGCCTTCAGAGGAAAATCTATGCCAGATCGCAGAAGCTTCCTGAAAGAAAACGGTATCTGCTACAAGTGCTGCTCGTCCACAGCTCATCTCGCCAAGGATTGCAAGGTCAGTGTAAAATGCACAGAATGTGGCACCACAGATCATAACACCGCTCTACACCCTGGCCCAGCTACATGGAGTACACAAAACACGCCAGCTGACAGTGAGCATGGCGGGGAGGAAAGGAACACTGATACAGCTACGCCAGAGATCACTTCACAATGCACCGAGGTCTGCAAAGGGACAATAGACAGTAGGTCCTGTTCAAAAATATGCCTCGTCAAAGTATACCCGAAGGGCCATAGAGACCAAGCTGTAAGACTGTATGCTATCTTAGATGACCAAAGTAATCGATCCTTGGCTAGATCAACGTTCTTTGACCTATTCAACATCAAAGGGCCAAGCACTCCCTACTCCTTAAAGACGTGTGCAGGTACTGTGACAACAGCAGGCAGGAAAGCTACTGACTACCAGATCGAGTCTTTAGACGGACAATTCTGCCTACCACTACCTACGATCATCGAATGTAACCAGATCCCAGACAACAGATCTGAAATCCCTACGCCAGATGTAGCAATCCATCACGCTCACTTAAAACAAATAGCACACCTCATACCGGAACTCGACCATCAGGCCCAGATAATTCTGCTGTTGGGGAGAGATATCCTACAGGTTCATAAAGTGAGACGTCATATCAACGGACTCCACAATGCTCCCTATGCCCAAAGGCTAGACCTAGGATGGGTCATAATTGGCAACGTATGCTTGGGACGCATGCACGCCCCATCTTCTGTGACAAGCATGCTGACAAATACATTGGAGAAAGGACGTCCATCTCTGTTTCAACCTTGTAACAATGAGTTCCATGTCAGGGAACTGCCACACAGCATCCAACTACCTGATCATTTAATAGACTTTACTCACGACAGCAGTATAGTGTCGGGAAGCTATGAGGATCAGTTAAGGGGCACAGTCTTCCAGAGAACTAAGCAGGACAACCAAGTGGCAATGTCGGTAGAGGACAAGTTGTTCTTAGAGGTAATGGACAAGGGACTCGTTAAAGATGAGACCAACAGCTGGGTCGCACCTCTTCCCTTCAAAACCCACAGACCACGTCTACCGAACAACAGAAATCAGGCATTACAACGTTTCTCCTCTCTCATTCGTAATCTGCAAAAGAAACCAGAGATGAAAGATCACTTTTTCTCCTCCATGTCAAAGATTTTTGAAAACCGTCACGCAGAACTAGCTCCCACTCTCAAAGACTCTGAAGAATGCTGGTTCCTACCCATGTTCGGAGTATACCACCCTAAGAAACCAGGCCAGATCAGAGTCGTGTTTGATTCCAGTGCTAACTTTAATGATGTCTCCCTGAATGACGTTCTGCTGACAGGACCAGACCTCAATAACAAACTACTGGGTGTACTTATGCGCTTCCGTAAGGATTCCATTGCCTTCATCGCTGACATCCAGCAAATGTTCCATTGTTTCCTTGTGAGAGAGAGAGACAGGAACTTCCTAAGATTCTTCTGGTACAGAGACAATGATCCTACTAAAGAAGTCACAGAGTATCGCATGAGAGTGCACATCTTTGGCAACAGTCCTTCACCTGCAGTCGCCATTTACGGACTCAAAAGGTCAGCTCAGGAAGGAGAACCAGAATACGGAGCAGATGTCAGACAATTCATAGAAAAGGACTTTTATGTCGACGACTGTCTAAAAGCCATGCCTTCAAATGAGACTGCCATCAGTCTTCTCAGGAGAGCTCAGGACATGCTTGCCTGCTCGAACCTTAGGCTTCATAAAATAGCCTCAAACAGCCAAGAACTCATGGAAGTGTTCCCTTCTCAAGACCTATGTAATGGTCTCAGAGACCTGGACCTGGGGTCAGACCCCGCATCAATGCAACGCAGCCTCGGGCTTCTCTGGAATCTACAATCAGACACTTTCACCTTTCAGGTCAGCCAGGAAGAAAGGCCTTTCACACGTAGAGGCGTCCTGTCTACCATCAACAGTCTGTACGACCCCTTGGGTTTCGCAGCTCCTGTTACTATACAAGGCAAGGCCCTACTAAGAGACTTAACTAGGGAAACATCTGACTGGGATGCACCTCTGCCACCTGATAAGAGGATCCAGTGGGAAGATTGGAAGAACTCGTTAGCGGCACTCTCCAACTTGCATATGCCAAGACCATACACCCCTGTGCCATCTACTGAGATACAGAGCCAAAGACTGTACGTATTTGCAGATGCTTCTGTCAAAGCAATTGCCGCTGTTGCCTACCTCAAAACTGTAGACTCCAAATGTCAGTGCCACATTGGTTTCGTCATGGGAAAGGCCAAACTCGCACCACAACCAGAGCACACTATACCCAGGTTAGAGCTTTGTGCCGCAGTCTTAGCCGTTGAGTTAGCGGAGTTCATCGCATCCGAAATGGATATCGACCTGACACAAGCCAAGTTCTACTCAGACAGCAAAGTAGTCCTGGGATATATCCACAACGAAACCAGGCGATTCTACGTTTATGTCAATAACAGAGTGCTACGAATCAGGAGATCAGTTCACCCACAGCAGTGGCATTACATACCCACAGACCAGAATCCCGCAGATCATGCAACTAGAGCAGTTGACGCAAGTCGACTAGGAAGCACAACGTGGCTCTCTGGACCAAAACTATTGTACATTGAGGAATGTTTTCCAGACACCTTTGAACTAGTAGGAGAGGACTCAGATGCTGAAATCCGCCCTCAGGTGTCTACACTACATACAATGACCTCTGTTATCCAGCTTGGAACTTGCAGGTTCCACAGATTCTCAAGTTGGAAGTCACTTACTCGAGCCATTACCTGCCTGACTCATATAGCTCGCTCATTCGGGACCACCAGAACTCGTGACATGGAAAAATCTAAAGGAGCAGTGAGGCTTACCCACGAAAGCCTAATCACCTTCATGGCTGAAGCTGCAGCTATAATCAATGCAAGACCCCTGGTTCCAGTTCCTAACGACCCTGAGGAGCCCTTGTTATTGACTCCAGCTACTTTACTTACCCAGAAAACAGGACTGTCCAGTGCCCCTCCAGGAGGATTCGACGCGAAGGACCTCTACAAGCGCCAATGGAGACAGGTACAAAGTCTTGCAAATACTTTCTGGGACAGGTGGCGCAAACAATATTTGTCTACCCTGCAGCCACGGACGAAGTGGCAATCTACTAAACCTAATCTGAACATAGGTGACCTTGTTCTTGTGAAAGACTGTCAGATTCACCGGAACCAGTGGCCACTTGGTCTAGTTACCGCAACGTTCCCGAGCAAGGACGGCAACGTCCGCAAAGTTGAGCTAAGGATGACCAAAGGGAATGAACCTAAGACATTTTCCAGACCGGTATCTGAACTGGTCCTATTGTTGCCTTCGGAAGATAGGAGTAGTGACATCCGTTGATGCCAGACGGGGAGTGTTCTGTCTCCGCCATCTAATATTGTTACCCTGATTATTTGCTTGCATAATTGCAGTTTCCTCAGTATACAGTATTGATATATTCATGCCTTTATTCATCTGTGATGCTTTGGCTCCCTCTAGCGGTCAGAGTTATGTTGGCAGTTCAATCTTGTTTTTGTATTATCCATGTCTGATTCTCCTCCTCCTTTGCAATGCATTATGGTAGCTCAGCCTCCATTTCCCTCCATTTTTCCTTTCACTTTCTTCAGTTTGCCTTCAAGGAAAGACGCTTCACTTCATCCCCCTTGCGATTGCATTGCCGGTATGTCTTTATGCTTCCTATAGATATTCCTGCTCTATATTAGCTTAGTTTAACCAGTTGTACTCCTAGTTTAGTCACTAGCTTCCTAAATGTTATGCATAATGTACCTCATGTGTAGTATGTATCTGTTCTATACCATTCACTGATTCTATGCATATCATTGTTCACAGTTTCACCGCATCAATATACCACTACGTTTAATAAATCACAGACTCAACCACAGTCTCCTTATTGGACCCCGGTATAGCGGATTAGCTGACTGTATAGCTACGTATGAGCCTGCCTCAGCTAGTGAGGACAGAACACAGGGTCTGCCTATAGCGGTGCTGCCTTATTACAGGGTCTGCCTATAAGGGTGCTGCCTTATTATAGGGTCTGACTATAGGGGTGCTGCCTCATTACAGGGTCTGACTATGGGAGTGATGCCTTATTACAGGGTCTGCCTATAGGAGTGCTGCCTTATTACAGGGTCTGCCTATAGGGGTGCTGCCTTATTTCAGGGTCTGACTATGGGGGTGCTGCCTTATTACAGGGTCTGACTATGGGGGTGCTGCCTTAATACAGAGTCTGCCTATGGGGGTGCTGCCTTATTACAGGGTCTGGCGCCTTATTACAGGGTCTGCCTATAGGGGTGCTGCCTTATACTACAGAGTCTGCCTATGGGGGTACTGCCTTATTACAGGGTCTGACTATGGGGGCTGCCTTATTACAGAGTCTGACTATGGGGGTGCTGCCTTATTACAGGGTCTGAATATGAGGGTGCTGCCTTATTACAGGGTCTGCCGCCTTATTACAGGGTCTGCCTATGGGGGGGCTGCCTAATACTACAGAGTCTGCCTATGGGGGTACTGCCTTATTACAGGGTCTGACTATGGGGGCACTGCCTTATTACAGGGTCTGCCTATATAGTGGTGCTGCCTTATTTACAGTGTCTGCATATGGGAGCTGCTGTATGCTATAGTGTCTGCTTATGGGGAGTGCATTATACTATACTGTGGACTATTTGGTGCATTATGCTACTGTATATGGAGGCTATCTAGGGGGCCATCATACAGTATTGAGATTACAGTGTGGGGGTCATTATACATTGTTGGAGCCATCAAACAGTTTGGGGGCTACTAAGGAGTCAGTATACTGTGTGGGTGCATTATACTGTGTATAAGAGAGCATCATGCTGTGTATAGGGGAGCTGTACAGGGGGAGACTCGGGACTTTATTAAATGTAAAGTGTGCACTTATTGTTATAGGGGAACTCAGGTTACTGTGGCTATCAAAGGGGCACACAGGGCATTATTACTTTCTAGGGGCAAAATATGGGCACTGTTTTCTAGGGCACTTGCACCTGGCATTACTATATTGTAGAGAGTTGCTTTAGAATTTAGGGGGCACAGAGAACCACACAGCGGCTCAGTATTTGGGTATTAGGTGCAGTAATAGGGACACATGCGGCAGCAGCAGCTCAGTATTGGGGTATCAGGTGGAGTAATAGGGACACATACGGCAGCAGCGGCTCAGTATTGTGGTATCAGGTGCAGCAATAGGGACACATACGGCAGCAGCGGCTCAGTATTGGGGCATCAGGTGCAGTAATAGGGACACATACGGCAGCAGCGGCTCAGTATTGGGGTATTAGGTGCAGTAACAGGGTCACATACGGCAGCAGCGGCTCAGTATTGGGGTATCAGGTGCAGTAATAGGGACACATACGGCACCAGCGGCTCAGTATTGGGGCATTAGGTGCAGTAATAGGGACACATACGGCAGCAGCGGCTCAGCATTGGGGTACCAGGGGCAGTAATAGGGACACATACAGCAGCAGCTGCTCAGTATTTGGGTATCAGGGGCAGTAATAGGGACACATACGGCAGCAGCGGCTCAGTATTGAGGTATCAGGTGCAGTAATAGGGACACATATGGCAGCAGCGGCTCAGTATTGGAGTATCAGGGGCAGTAATAGGGACACATATGGCAGCAGCGGCTCAGTATTGGGGTATCAGGGGCAGTAATAGGGACACATATGGCAGCAGCGGCTCAGTATTGGGGTATCAGGTGCAGTAATAGGGACACATATGGCAGCAGCGGCTCAGTATTGGAGTATCAGGGGCAGTAATAGGGACACATATGGCAGCAGCGGCTCAGTATTGGGGTATCAGGGGCAGTAATAGGGACACATATGGCAGCAGCGGCTCAGTATTGGGGTATCGGGTGCAGTAATAGGGACACATATGGCAGCAGCGGCTCAGTATTGGGGTATCAGGTGCAGTAATAGGGACACATACGGCAGCAGCGGCTCAGTATTGGGGTATCAGGTGCAGCAATACGGACACATACGGCAGCAGCGGCTCAGCATTGGGGTATCAGGTGCAGTAATAGGGACACATACGGCAGCAGCGGCTCAGCATTGGGGTACCATGGGCAGTAATAGGGACACATACGGCAGCAGCTGCTCAGTATTGGGGTATCAGGGGCAGTAATAGGGACACATACGTCAGCAGCGGCTCAGTATTGGGATATAAGGGGCAGTAATAGGGACACATACGGCAGCAGCGGCTCAGTATTGGGGTATCAGGTGCAGTAATAGGGACACATACGGCAGCAGTGGCTCAGTATTGGGGTATCAGGTGCAGTAATAGGGACACATACGGCAGCAGCGGCTCAGCATTGGGTTATCAGGTGCAGTAATAGGGACACATACGGCAGCAGCGGCTCAGCATTGGGGTACCAGGGGCAGTAATAGGGACACATACGGCAGCAGCTGCTCAGTATTGGGGTATCAGGGGCAGTAATAGGGACACATACGGCAGCAGAGGCTCAGTATTGGGGTATCAGGTGCAGTAATAGGGACACATACGGCAGCAGTGGCTCAGTACTGGGGTATCAGGTACAGTAATAGGGACACATACGGCAGCAGCAGCTCAGTATTGGGGTATCAGGGGCAGTAATAGGGTCACATACGGCAGCAGCGGCTCAGTATTGGGGTATCAGGTGCAGTAACAGGGACACATACGGCAGCAGCAGCTCAATATTGGGGTATCAGGTGCAGTAATAGGGACACATACGACAACAGCGGCCCAAGTATTGGGGTCTCAGGTACAGCAATAGGGACACATACGGCAGCAGCTGCTCAGTATTGGGGTATCAGGTGGAGTAATAGGGGCACATACGGCAGCAGAGGCTCAGCATTGGGTTATAAGGGGCAGTGATAGGGACACATACGGCAGCAGGGGCTCAGTATTGATGTATCAGGTGCAGTAACAGGGTCAGATATGGCAGAAGCGGCTCAGTATTGGGGTATCAGGTGCAGTAATAGGGACACATACTGCAGCAGCGGCTCAGTATTGGGATATCAGAGGCAGTAATAGGGACACATATGGCAGCAGAGGCTCAGTATTAGTGTATCAGGTGCAGTAATAGAGATACATACGGCAGCAGTGGCTCAGTATTGGGGTATCAGGGGCAGTAATAGCGACACATACGGCAGCAACGACTCAGTATTGTGGTATCAGGGCCAGTAATAGGGACACATACGGCAGCAGCGGCTCAGTATTAGGGTATCAGGGGCAGTAATAAGGACACATATGGCAGCAGCGGCTCAGTATTGGGGTATCAGGGGCAGTAATAGGGACACATACAGCAGCAGCGGCTCAGTATTGGAGTATCAGGTGGAGTAATAGGGACACATACGGCAGCAGCAGCTCAGTATTGGGGTATCAGGTGCAGTAATAGGGACACATACGGCAGCAGAGGCTCAGCATTGGGGTATCAGGGGCAGTAATAGGGACACATATGGCAGGAGCGGCTCAGTATTGGGGTATCAGGGGCAGTAATAAGGACACATACGGCAGCAGCGGCTCAGTATTGGGGTATCAGGTGCAGTAATAGGGACACATACGGCAGCAGCAGCTCAGTATTGGGATATCAGGGGCAGTAATAGGGACACCTATGGCAGCAGCGGCTCAGTATTGGGGTATCAGGTGCAGTAATAGGGACACATACGGCAGCAGAGGCTCAGTATTGGGGTATCAGGTGCAGTAATAGGGACACATACGACAGCAGCGGCTCAGTATTGGGGTATCAGGTGCATTAATAGGGACATAAACGGCAGCAGCGGCTCAGTATTGGGATATCAGGGGCAGTAATAGGGACACATACGGCAGCAGCGGCTCAGTATTGGGGTATCAGGTGCAGTAATAGGGACACATACGGCAGCAGTGGCTCAGTATTGGGGTATCAGGTGCAGTAATAGGGACACATACGGCAGCAGAAGCTCAGTATTGGGGTATCAGGGGCAGTAATAGGGTCACATACGGCAGCAGCGGCTCAGTATTGGAGTATCAGGTGCAGTAACAGGGACACATACGGCAGCAGCAGCTCAGTATTGGGGTATCAGGTGCAGTAATAGGGACACATACGACAACAGCGGCCCAAGTATTGGGGTCTCAGGTACAGTAATAGGGACACATACGGCAGCAGCTGCTCAGTATTGGGTTATCAGGGGCAGTAATAGGGACACATACGTCAGCAGCGGCTCAGTATTGGGATATCAGGGGCAGTAATAGGGACACATACGGCAGCAGCGGCTCAGTATTGGGGTATTAGGTGCAGTAATAGGGACACATACGGCAGCAGTGGCTTAGTATTGGGGTATCAGGTGCAGTAATAGGGACACATACGGCAGCAGCAGCTCAGTATTGGGGTATCAGGGGCAGTAATAGGGTCACATACGGCAGCAGCGGCTCAGTATTGGGGTATCAGGTGCAGTAACAGGGACACATACGGCAGCAGCAGCTCAGTATTGGGGTATCAGGTGCAGTAATAGGGACACATACGACAACAGCGGCCCAAGTATTGGGGTCTCAGGTACAGTAATAGGGACACATACGGCAGCAGCTGCTCAGTATTGGGGTATCAGGTGGAGTAATAGGGGCACATACGGCAGCAGAGGCTCAGCATTGGGTTATAAGGGGCAGTGATAGGGACACATACGGCAGCAGGGGCTCAGTATTGATGTATCAGGTGCAGTAACAGGGTCACATATGGCAGAAGCGGCTCAGTATTGGGGTATCAGGTGCAGTAATAGGGACACATACTGCAGCAGCGGCTCAGTATTGGGATATCAGAGGCAGTAATAGGGACACATATGGCAGCAGAGGCTCAGTATTAGTGTATCAGGTGCAGTAATAGAGATACATACGGCAGCAACGGCTCAGTATTGTTGTATCAGGGCCAGTAATAGGGACACATACGGCAGCAGCGGCTCAGTATTAGGGTATCAGGGGCAGTAATAAGGACACATATGGCAGCAGCGGCTCAGTATTGGGGTATCAGGGGCAGTAATAGGGACACATACAGCAGCAGCGGCTCAGTATTAGGGTATCAGGGGCAGTAATAAGGACACATACGGCAGCAGCGGCTCAGTATTGGAGTATCAGGTGGAGTTATAGGGACACATACGGCAGCAGCAGCTCAGTATTGGGGTATCAGGTGCAGTAATAGGGACACATACGGCAGCAGAGGCTCAGCATTGGGGTATCAGGGGCAGAAATAGGGACACATATGGCAGGAGCGGCTCAGTATTGGGGTATCAGGGGCAGTAATAAGGACACATACGGCAGCAGCGGCTCAGTATTGGGATATCAGGGGCAGTAATAGGGACACCTATGGCAGCAGCGGCTCAGTATTGGGGTATCAGGTGCAGTAATAGGGACACATACGGCAGCAGAGGCTCAGTATTGGGGTATCAGGTGCAGTAATAGGGACACATACGGCAGCAGCGGCTCAGTATTGGGATATCAGGGGCAGTAATAAGGACACATACGGCAGCAGCGGCTCAGTATTGGGGTATCAGGGGCAGTAATAGGGACACATACGGCAGCAGCGGCTCAGTATTGGGGTATCAGGGGCAGTAATAGGGACACATACGACAGCAGCGGCTCAGTATTGGGGTATCAGGTGCAGTAATAGGGAAACATACGGCAGCAGAGGCTCAGTATTGGGGTATCAGGTGCAGTAATAGGGACACATACGGCAGCAGAGGCTCAGTATTGGGGTATCAGGTGCAGTAATAGGGACACATACGGCAGCAGCGGCTCAGTATTGGGGCATCAGGTGCAGTAATAGGGACACATACGGCAGCAGAGGCTCAGCATTGGGGTATCAGGTGCAGTAATAGGGACACATACGGCAGCAGCGGCTCAGCATTGGGGTACCAGGGGCAGTAATAGGGACACATGTGGCAGCAGCTGCTCAGTATTGGGGTATCAGGGGCAGTAATAGGGACACATACGTCAGCAGCGGCTCAGTATTGGGATATAAGGGGCAGTAATAGGGACACATACGGCAGCAGCGGCTCAGTATTGGGGTATCAGGTGCAGTAATAGGGACACATACGGCAGCAGTGGCTCAGTATTGGGGTATCAGGTGCAGTAATAGGGACACATACGGCAGCAGCAGCTCAGCATTGGGGTATCAGGTGCAGTAATATGGACACATACGGCAGCAGCGGCTCAGCATTGGGGTACCAGGGGCAGTAATAGGGACACATACGGCAGCAGCTGCTCAGTATTGGGGTATCAGGGGCAGTAATAGGGACACATACGGCAGCAGCAGCTCAGTATTGGGGTATCAGGGGCAGTAATAGGGTCACATACGGCAGCAGCGGCTCAGTATTGGGGTATCAGGTGCAGTAACAGGGACACATACGGCAGCAGCAGCTCAGTATTGGGATATCAGGTGCAGTAATAGGGACACATACGACAACAGCGGCCCAAGTATTGGGTTCTCAGGTACAGTAATAGGGACACATACGGCAGCAGCTGCTCAGTATTGGGGTATCAGGTGGAGTAATAGGGGCACATACGGCAGCAGAGGCTCAGCATTGGGTTATAAGGGGCAGTGATAGGGACACATACGGCAGCAGGGGCTCAGTATTGATGTATCAGGTGCAGTAACAGGGTCACATATGGCAGAAGCGGCTCAGTATTAGGGTATCAGGGGCAGTAATAAGGACACATACGGCAGCAGCGGCTCAGTATTAGGGTATCAGGGGCAGTAATAAGGACACATACGGCAGCAGCGGCTCAGTATTGGAGTATCAGGTGGAGTAATAGGGACACATACGGCAGCAGCAGCTCCGTATTGGGGTATCAGGTGCAGTAATAGGGACACATACGGCAGCAGAGGCTCAGCATTGGGGTATCAGGGGCAGTAATAGGGACACATATGGCAGGAGCGGCTCAGTATTGGGGTATCAGGGGCAGTAATAAGGACACATACGGCAGCAGCGGCTCAGTATTGGGGTATCAGGTGCAGTAATAGGGACACATACGGCAGCAGGAGCTCAGTATTGGGATATCAGGGGCAGTAATAGGGACACCTATGGCAGCAGCGGCTCAGTATTGGGGTATCAGGTGCAGTAATAGGGACACATACGGCAGCAGAGGCTCAGTATTGGGGTATCAGGTGCAGTAATAGGGACACATACGGCAGCAGCGGCTCAGTATTGGGATATCAGGGGCAGTAATAGGGACACATACGGCAGCAGCGGCTCAGTATTGGGGTATCAGGGGCAGTAATAGGGACACATGCGGCAGCAGCAGCTCAGTATTGGGGTATCAGGGGCAGTAATAGGGACACATACGACAGCAGCGGCTCAGTATTGGGGTATCAGGTGCAGTAATAGGGACACATACGGCAGCAGCTGCTCAGTATTGGGGTATCAGGGGCAGTAATAGGGACACATACGTCAGCAGCGGCTCAGTATTGGGATATCAGGGGCAGTAATAGGGACACATACGGCAGCAGCGGCTCAGTATTGGGGTATCAGGTGCAGTAATAGGGACACATACGGCAGCAGTGGCTCAGTATTGGGGTATCAGGTGCAGTAATAGGGACACATACGGCAGCAGCAGCTCAGTATTGGGGTATCAGGTGGAGTAATATTGGCACATACGGCAGCAGAGGCTCAGCATTGGGTTATAAGGGGCAGTGATAGGGACACATATGGCAGCAGGGGCTCAGTATTG
Source organism: Ranitomeya imitator (assembly GCF_032444005.1). Lineage (NCBI taxonomy): Eukaryota > Metazoa > Chordata > Amphibia > Anura > Dendrobatidae > Ranitomeya > Ranitomeya imitator. Next base: position 107,117,488 of record NC_091282.1, on the reverse strand, counting down.
ATGTATCAGGTGCAGTAACAGGGTCACATATGGCAGAAGCGGCTCGGTATTGGGGTATCAGGTGCAGTAATAGGGACACATACTGCAGCAGCGGATCAGTATTGGGATATCAGAGGCAGTAATAGGGACACATATGGCAGCAGAGGCTCAGTATTGGGGTATCAGGTGCAGTAATAGAGATACATACGGCAGCAGTGGCTCAGTATTGGGGTATCAGGTGCAGTAATAGGGACACATACGGCAGCAGAGGCTCAGTATTGGGGTATCAGGGGCAGTAATAGCGACACATACGGCAGCAACGGCTCAGTATTGTGGTATCAGGGCCAGTAATAGGGACACATACTGCAGCAGCGGCTCAGTATTGGGATATCAGAGGCAGTAATAGGGACACATATGGCAGCAGCGGCTCAGTATTGGGGTATCAGGTGCAGTAATAGGGACACATACGGCAGCAGAGGCTCAGTATTGGGGTATCAGGGGCAGTAATAGCGACACATACGGCAGCAACGGCTCAGTATTGTGGTATCAGGGCCAGTAATAGGGACACATACGGCAGCAGCGGCTCAGTATTGGGGTATCAGGGGCAGTAATAGGGACACATACAGCAGCAGCGGCTCAGTATTGGAGTATCAGGTGGAGTAATAGGGACACATACAGCAGCAGCAGCTCAGTATTGTGGTATCAGGGCCAGTAATAGGGACACATACGGCAGCAGTGGCTCAGTATTGGGGTATCAGGGGCAGTAATAGGGACACATACGGCAGCAGCTGCTCAGTATTGGGGTATCAGGTGCAGTAATAGGGACACATACGGCAGCAGAGGCTCAGCATTGGGGTATCAGGGGCAGTAATAGGGACACATATGGCAGGAGCGGCTCAGTATTGGGGTATCAGGGGCAGTAATAAGGACACATACGGCAGCAGCGGCTCAGTATTGGGGTATCAGGTGCAGTAATAGGGACACATACGGCAGCAGCAGCTCAGTATTGGGATATCAGGGGCAGTAATAGGGACACCTATGGCAGCAGCGGCTCAGTATTGGGGTAACAGGTGCAGTAATAGGGACACATACGGCAGCAGAGGCTCAGTATTGGGGTATCAGGTGCAGTAATAGGGACACATACGACAGCAGCGGCTCAGTATTGGGGTATCAGGTGCAGTAATAGGGACATAAACGGCAGCAGCGGCTCAGTATTGGGATATCATGGGCAGTAAAAGGGACACATACGGCAGCAGCGGCTCAGTATTGGGGTATCATGTGCAGTAATAGGGACACATACGGCAGCAGTGGCTCAATATTGGGGTATCAGGTGCAGTAATAGGGACACATACGGCAGCAGAAGCTCAGTATTGGGGTATCAGGGGCAGTAATAGGGTCACATACGGCAGCAGCGGCTCAGTATTGGGGTATCAGGTGCAGTAACAGGGACACATACCGCAGCAGCAGCTCAGTATTGGGGTATCAGTTGCAGTAATAGGGACACATACGACAACAGCGGCCCAAGTATTGGGGTCTCAGGTACAGTAATAGGGACACATACGGCAGCAGCTGCTCAGTATTGGGGTATCAGGGGCAGTAATAGGGACACATACGTCAGCAGCGGCTCAGTATTGGGATATCAGGGGCAGTAATAGGGACACATACGGCAGCAGCGGCTCAGTATTGGGGTATTAGGTGCAGTAATAGGGACACATACGGCAGCAGTGGCTCAGTATTGGGGTATCAGGTGCAGTAATAGGGTCACATACGGCAGCAGCGGCTCAGTATTGGGGTATCAGGTGCAGTAACAGGGACACATACGGCAGCAGCAGCTCAGTATTGGGGTATCAGGTGCAGTAATAGGGACACATACGACAACAGCGGCCCAAGTATTGGGGTCTCAGGTACAGTAATAGGGACACATACGGCAGCAGCTGCTCAGTATTGGGGTATCAGGTGGAGTAATAGGGGCACATACGGCAGCAGAGGCTCAGCATTGGGTTATAAGGGGCAGTGATAGGGACACATACGGCAGCAGGGGCTCAGTATTGATGTATCAGGTGCAGTAACAGGGTCACATATGGCAGAAGCGGCTCAGTATTGGGGTATCAGGTGCAGTAATAGGGACACATACTGCAGCAGCGGCTCAGTATTAGTGTATCAGGTGCAGTAATAGAGATACATACGGCAGCAGTGGCTCAGTATTGGGGTATCAGGGGCAGTAATAGCGACACATACGGCAGCAACGGCTCAGTATTGTGGTATCAGGGCCAGTAATAGGGACACATACGGCAGCAGCGGCTCAGTATTAGGGTATCAGGGGCAGTAATAAGGACACATATGGCAGCAGCGGCTCAGTATTGGGGTATCAGGGGAAGTAATAGGGACACATACAGCAGCAGCGGCTCAGTATTAGGGTATCAGGGGCAGTAATAAGGACACATACGGCAGCAGCGGCTCAGTATTGGAGTATCAGGTGGAGTAATAGGGACACATACGGCAGCAGCGGCTCAGTATTGGGGTATCAGGTGCAGTAATAGGGACACATACGGCAGCAGAGGCTCAGTATTGGGGTATCAGGTGCAGTAATAGGGACACATACGGCAGCAGCGGCTCAGTATTGGGATATCAGGGGCAGTAATAGGGACACATACGGCAGCAGCGGCTCAGTATTGGGGTATCAGGGGCAGTAATAGGGACACATACGGCAGCAGCGGCTCAGTATTGGGGTATCAGGGGCAGTAATTGGGACACATACGACAGCAGCGGCTCAGTATTGGGGTATCAGGTGCAGTAATAGGGACACATACGGCAGCAGCGGCTCAGTATTGGGGTATCAGGTGCAGTAATAGGGACACATACGGCAGCAGAGGCTCAGTATTGGGGTATCAGGTGCAGTAATAGGGACACATACGGCAGCAGAGGCTCAGTATTGGGGTATCAGGTGCAGTAATAGGGACACATACGGCAGCAGCGGCTCAGTATTGGGGCATCAGGTGCAGTAATAGGGACACATACGGCAGCAGAGGCTCAGCATTGGGGTATCAGGTGCAGTAATAGGGACACATACGGCAGCAGCGGCTCAGCATTGGGGTACCAGGGGCAGTAATAGGGACACATATGGCAGCAGCTGCTCAGTATTGGGGTATCAGGGGCAGTAATAGGGACACATACGTCAGCAGCGGCTCAGTATTGGGATATAAGGGGCAGTAATAGGGACACATACGGCAGCAGCGGCTCAGTATTGGGGTATCAGGTGCAGTAATAGGGACACATACGGCAGCAGTGGCTCAGTATTGGGGTATCAGGTGCAGTAATAGGGACACATACGGCAGCAGCGGCTCAGCATTGGAGTATCAGGTGCAGTAATAGGGACACATACGGCAGCAGCGGCTCAGAATTGGGGTACCAGGGGCAGTAATAGGGACACATACGGCAGCAGTGGCTCAGTATTGGGGTATCAGGTGCAGTAATAGGGACGCATACGGCAGCAGTGGCTCAGTATTGGGGTATCAGGTGCAGTAATAGGGACACATACGGCAGCAGCGGCTCAGCATTGGGGTATCAGGTGCAGTAATAGGGACACATACGGCAGCAGCTGCTCAGTATTGGGGTATCAGGGGCAGTAATAGGGACACATACGTCAGTAGCGGCTCAGTATTGGGATATCAGGGGCAGTAATAGGGACACATACGGCAGCAGCGGCTCAGTATTGGGGTATCAGGTGCAGTAATAGGGACACATACGGCAGCAGTGACTCAGTATTGGGGTATCAGGTGCAGTAATAGGGACACATACGGCAGCAGCAGCTCAGTATTGGGGTATCAGGGGCAGTAATAGGGTCACATACGGCAGCAGGGGCTCAGTATTGGGGTATCAGGTGCAGTAACAGGGACACATACGACAACAGCGGCCCAAGTATTGGGGTCTCAGGTACAGTAATAGGGACACATACGGCAGCAGCTGCTCAGTATTGGGGTATCAGGTGCAGTAACAGGGTCACATATGGCAGAAGCGGCTCAGTATTGGGGTATCAGGTGCAGTAATAGGGACACATACTGCAGCAGCGGCTCAGTATTGGGATATCAGAGGCAGTAATAGGGACACATATGGCAGCAGCGGCTCAGTATTGGGATATCAGAGGCAGTAATAGGGACACATACGACAGCAGCGGCTCAGTATTGGGGTATCAGGTGCAGTAATAGGGACATAAACGGCAGCAGTGGCTCAGTATTGGAGTATCAGGTGCAGTAATAGGGACACATACGGCGGCAGAAGCTCAGTATTGGGGTATCAGGGGCAGTAATAGGGTCACATACGGCAGCAGCGGCTCAGTATTGGGGTATCAGGTGCAGTAACAGGGACACATACGGCTGCAGCAGCTCAGTATTGGGGTATCAGTTGCAGTAATAGGGACACATACGACAACAGCGGCCCAAGTATTGGGGTCTCAGGTACAGTAATAGGGACACATACGGCAGCAGCTGCTCAGTATTGGGGTATCAGGGGCAGTAATAGGGACACATACGTCAGCAGCGGCTCAGTATTGGGATATCAGGGGCAGTAATAGGGACACATACGGCAGCAGCAGCTCAGTATTGGGGTATTAGGTGCAGTAATAGGGACACATACGGCAGCAGTGGCTCAGTATTGGGGTATCAGGTGCAGTAATAGGGACACATACGGCAGCAGCAGCTCAGTATTGGGGTATCAGGGGCAGTAATAGGGTCACATACGGCAGCAGCGGCTCAGTATTGGGGTATCAGGTGCAGTAATAGGGCACATACGACAACAGCGGCCCAAGTATTGGGGTCTCAGGTACAGTAATAGGGACACATACGGCAGCAGCTGCTCAGTATTGGGGTATCAGGTGGAGTAATAGGGGCACATACGGCAGCAGAGGCTCAGCATTTGGTTATAAGGGGCAGTGATAAGGACACATACGGCAGCAGGGGCTCAGTATTGATGTATCAGGTGCAGTAACAGGGTCACATATGGCAGAAGCGGCTCAGTATTGGGGTATCAGGTGCAGTAATAGGGACACATACTGCAGCAGCGGCTCAGTATTAGGATATCAGAGGCAGTAATAGGGACACATATGGCAGCAGAGGCTCAGTATTAGTGTATCAGGTGCAGTAATAGAGATACATACGGCAGCAGTGGCTCAGTATTGGGGTATCAGGGGCAGTAATAGCGACACATACGGCAGCAACGGCTCAGTATTGTGGTATCAGGGCCAGTAATAGGGACACATACGGCAGCAGCGGCTCAGTATTAGGGTATCAGGGGCAGTAATAAGGACACATATGGCAGCAGCGGCTCAGTATTGGGGTATCAGGTGCAGTAATAGGGACACATATGACAGGAGCGGCTAAGTATTGGGGTATCAGGGGCAGTAATAAGGACACATACGGCAGCAGCGGCTCAGTATTGGGGTATCAGGGGCAGTAATAGGGACACATATGGCAGCAGAGGCTCAGCATTGGGGTATCAGGGGCAGTAATAGGGACACATATGGCAGGAGCGGCTCAGTATTGGGGTATCAGGGGCAGTAATAAGGACACATACGGCAGCAGAGGCTCAGCATTGGGGTATCAGGGGCAGTAATAGGGACACATATGGCAGGAGCGGCTCAGTATTGGGGTATCAGGGGCAGTAATAAGGACACATACGGCAGCAGCGGCTCAGTATTGGGGTATCAGGTGCAGTAATAGGGACACATACGGCAGCAGCAGCTCAGTATTGGTATATCAGGGGCAGTAATAGGGACACCTATGGCAGCAGCGGCTCAGTATTGGGGTATCAGGTGCAGTAATAGGGACACATACGGCAGCAGTCGCTCAGTATTGGGATATCAGGGGCAGTAAAAGGGACACATACGGCAGCAGCGGCTCAGTATTGGGGTATCAGGGGCAGTAATAGGGACACATACGGCAGCAGCGGCTCAGTATTGGGGTATCAGGGGCAGTAATAGGGACACATACGACAGCAGCGGCTCAGTATTGGGGTATCAGGTGCAGTAATAGGGACACATACGGCAGCAGCGGCTCAGTATTGGGGTATCAGGTGCAGTAATAGGGACACATACGGCAGCAGAGGCTCAGTATTGGGGTATCAGGTGCAGTAATAGGGACACATACGGCAGCAGAGGCTCAGTATTGGGGTATCAGGTGCAGTAATAGGGACACATACGGCAGCAGCGGCTCAGTATTGGGGCATCAAGTGCAGTAATAGGGACACATACGGCAGCAGAGGCTCAGTATTGGGGTATCAGGTGCAGTAATAGGGACACATACGGCAGCAGCGTCTCAGTATTGGAGTATCAGGGGCAGTAATAGGGACACATACGGCAGCAGCGGCTCAGTATTAGGGTATCAGGGGCAGTAATAAGGACACATATGGCAGCAGCGGCTCAGTATTGGGGTATCAGGGGCAGTAATAGGGACACATATGGCAGAAGCGGCTCAGTATTGGGGTATCAGGTGCAGTAATAGCGACACATACGGCAGCAACGGCTCAGTATTGTGGTGTCAGGGCCAGTAATAGGGACACATACGGCAGCAGCGGCTCAGTATTAGGGTATCAGGGGCAGTAATAAGGACACATATGGCAGCAGCGGCTCAGTATTGGGGTATCAGGGGCAGTAATAGGGACACATACAGCAGCAGCGGCTCAGTATTGGAGTATGAGGTGGAGTAATAGGGACACATACGGCAGCAGCAGCTCAGTATTGGGGTATCAGGTGCAGTAATAGGGACACATACGGCAGCAGAGGCTCAGCATTGGGGTATCAGGGGCAGTAATAGGGACACATATGGCAGGAGCGGCTCAGAATTGGGGTATCAGGTGCAGTAATAGGGACACATACGGCAGCAGCAGCTCAGTATTGGGATATCAGGGGCAGTAATAGGGACACCTATGGCAGCAGCGGCTCAGTATTGGGGTATCAGGTGCAGTAATAGGGACACATACGGCAGCAGAGGCTCAGTATTGGGGTATCAGGTGCAGTAATAGGGACACATACGACAGCAGCGGCTCAGTATTGGGGTATCAGGTCCAGTAATAGGGACATAAATGGCAGCAGCGGCTCAGTATTGGGATATCAGGGGCAGTAATAGGGACACATACGGCAGCAGCGGCTCAGTATTGGGGTATCAGATGCAGTAATAGGGACACATACGGCAGCAGTGGCTCAGTATTGGGGTATCAGGTGCAGTAATAGGGACACATACGGCAGCAGAAGCTCAGTATTGGGGTATCAGGGGCAGTAATAGGGTCACATACGGCAGCAGCGGCTCAGTATTGGGGTATCAGGTGCAGTAACAGGGACACATACGGCAGCAGCAGCTCAGTATTGGGGTATCAGGTGCAGTAATAGGAACACATACGACAACAGCGGCCCAAGTATTGGGGTCTCAGGTACAGTAATAGGGACACATACGGCAGCAGCTGCTCAGTATTGGGGTATCAGGGGCAGTAATAGGGACACATACGTCAGCAGCGGCTCAGTATTGGGATTTCAGGGGCAGTAATAGGGACACATACGGCAGCAGCGGCTCAGTATTGGGGTATTAGGTGCAGTAATAGGGACACATACGGCAGCAGTGGCTCAGTATTGGGGTATCAGGTGCAGTAATAGGGACACATACGACAGCAGCGCTCAGTATTGGGGTATCAGGGGCAGTAATAGGGTCACATACGGCAGCAGCGGCTCAGTATTGGGGTATCAGGTGCAGTAACAGGGACACATACGGCAGCAGCAGCTCAGTATTGGGGTATCAGGTGCAGTAATAGGGACACATACGACAACAGCGGCCCAAGTATTGGGGTCTCAGGTACAGTAATAGGGACACATACGGCAGCAGCTGCTCAGTATTGGGATATCAGGTGGAGTAATAGGGGCACATACGGCAGCAGAGGCTCAGCATTGGGTTATAAGGGGCAGTGATAGGGACACATACGGCAGCAGGGGCTCAGTATTCATGTATCAGGTGCAGTAACAGGGTCACATATGGCAGAAGCGGCTCAGTATTGGGGTATCAGGTGCAGTAATAGGGACACATACTGCAGCAGCGGCTCAGTATTGGGATATCAGAGGCAGTAATAGGGACACATATGGCAGCAGAGGCTCAGTATTAGTGTATCAGGTGCAGTAATAGAGATACATACGGCAGCAGTGGCTCAGTATTGGGGTATCAGGGGCAGTAATAGCGACACATACGGCAGCAACGGCTCAGTATTGTGGTATCAGGGCCAGTAATAGGGACACATACGGCAGCAGCGGCTCAGTATTAGGGTATCAGGGGCAGTAATAAGGACACATATGGCAGCAGCGGCTCAGTATTGGGGTATCAGGGGCAGTAATAGGGACACATACAGCAGCAGCGGCTCAGTATTAGGGTATCAGGGGCAGTAATAAGGACACATACGGCAGCAGCGGCTCAGTATTGGGGTATCAGGTGCAGTAATAGGGACACATACGGCAGCAGAGGCTCAGCATTGGGGTATCAGGGGCAGTAATAAGGACACATACGGCAGCAGCGGCTCAGTATTGGGGTATCAGGTGCAGTAATAGGGACACAAACGGCAGCAGCAGCTCAGTATTGGGATATCAGGGGCAGTAATAGGGACACCTATGGCAGCAGCGGCTCAGTATTGGGGTATCAGGTGCAGTAATAGGGACACATACGGCAGCAGAGGCTCAGTATTGGGGTATCAGGTGCACTAATAGGGACACATACGGCAACAGCGGCTCAGTATTGGGATGTCAGGGGCAGTAATAGGGACACATACAGCAGCAGCGGCTCAGTATTGGGGTATCAGGGGCAGTAATAGGGACACATACGGCAGCAGCGGCTCAGTATTGGGGTATCAGGTGCAGTAATAGGGACACATACGGCAGCAGCGGCTCAGTATTGGGGTATCAGGTGCAGTAATAGGGACACATACGGCAACAGCGGCTCAGTATTGGGATGTCAGGGGCAGTAATAGGGACACATACAGCAGCAGCGGCTCAGTATTGGGGTATCAGGGGCAGTAATAGGGACACATACGGCAGCAGCTGCTCAGTATTGGGGTATCAGGGGCAGTAATAGGGACACATACGTCAGCAGCGGCTCAGTATTGGGATATAAGGGGCAGTAATAGGGACACATACGGCAGCAGCGGCTCAGTATTGGGGTATCAGGTGCAGTAATAGGGACACATACGGCAGCAGTGGCTCAGTATTGGGGTATCAGGTGCAGTAATAGGGACACATACGGCAGCAGCGGCTCAGCATTGGGGTATCAGGTGCAGTAATAGGGACACATACGGCAGCAGCGGCTCAGCATTGGGGTACCAGGGGCAGTAATAGGGACACATACGGCAGCAGCTGCTCAGTATTGGGGTATCATAGGCAGTAATAGGGACACATACGTCAGCAGCGGCTCAGTATTGGGATATCAGGGGCAGTAATAGGGACACATACGGCAGCAGCGGCTCAGTATTGGGGTATCAGGTGCAGTAATAGGTACACATACGGCAGCAGTGGCTCAGTATTGGGGTATCAGGTGCAGTAATAGGGACACATACGGCAGCAGCAGCTCAGTATTGGGGTATCAGGGGCAGTAATAGGGTCACATACGGCAGCAGCGGCTCAGTATTGGGGTATCAGGTGCAGTAACAGGGACACATACGGCAGCAGCAGCTCAGTATTGGGGTATCAGGTGCAGTAATAGGGACACATAGGACAACAGCGGCCCAAGTATTGGGGTCTCAGGTACAGTAATAGGGACACATACGGCAGCAGCTGCTCAGTATTGGGGTATCAGGTGGAGTAATAGGGGCACATACGGCAGCAGAGGCTCAGCATTGGGTTATAAGGGGCAGTGATAGGGACACATACGGCAGCAGGGGCTCAGCATTGATGTATCAGGTGCAGTAACAGGGTCACATATGGCAGAAGCGGCTCAGTATTGGGGTATCAGGTGCAGTAATAGGGACACATACGGCAGCAGAAGCTCAGTATTGGGGTATCAGGGGCAGTAATTGGGTCACATACGGCAGCAGAGGCTCAGTGTTGGGGTATCAGATGCAGTAACAGGGACACATACGGCAGCAGCAGCTCAGTATTGGGGTATCAGGTGCAGTAATAGGAACACATACGACAACAGCGGCCCAAGTATTGGGGTCTCAGGTACAGTAATAGGGACACATACGGCAGCAGCGGCTCAGTATTGGGGTATCAGGTGCAGTAATAGGGACACAAACGGCAGCAGCAGCTCAGTATTGGGATATCAGGGGCAGTAATAGGGACACCTATGGCAGCAGCGGCTCAGTATTGGGGTATCAGGTGCAGTAATAGGGACACATACGGCAGCAGAGGCTCAGTATTGGGGTATCAGGTGCACTAATAGGGACACATACGGCAACAGCGGCTCAGTATTGGGATGTCAGGGGCAGTAATAGGGGCACATACGGCAGCAGAGGCTCAGCATTGGGTTATAAGGGGCAGTGATAGGGACACATACGGCAGCAGGGGCTCAGCATTGATGTATCAGGTGCAGTAACAGGGTCACATATGGCAGAAGCGGCTCAGTATTGGGGTATCAGGTGCAGTAATAGGGACACATACTGCAGCAGCGGCTCAGTATTGGGATATCAGAGGCAGTAATAGGGACACATATGGCAGCAGAGGCTCAGTATTAGTGTATCAGGTGCAGTAATAGAGATACATACGGCAGCAGTGGCTCAGTATTGGGGTATCAGGGGCAGTAATAGCGACACATACGGCAGCAACTGCTCAGTATTGTGGTATCAGGGCCAGTAATAGGGACACATACGGCAGCAGCGGCTCAGTATTAGGATATCAGGTGGAGTAATAGGGGCACATACGGCAGCAGAGGCTCAGCATTGGGTTATAAGGGGCAGTGATAGGGACACATACGGCAGCAGGGGCTCAGTATTCATGTATCAGGTGCAGTAACAGGGTCACATATGGCAGAAGCGGCTCAGTATTGGGGTATCAGGTGCAGTAATAGGGACACATACTGCAGCAGCGGCTCAGTATTGGGATATCAGAGGCAGTAATAGGGACACATATGGCAGCAGAGGCTCAGTATTAGTGTATCAGGTGCAGTAATAGAGATACATACGGCAGCAGTGGCTCAGTATTGGGGTATCAGGGGCAGTAATAGCGACACATACGGCAGCAACGGCTCAGTATTGTGGTATCAGGGCCAGTAATAGGGACACATACGGCAGCAGCGGCTCAGTATTAGGGTATCAGGGGCAGTAATAAGGACACATATGGCAGCAGCGGCTCAGTATTGGGGTATCAGGGGCAGTAATAGGGACACATACAGCAGCAGCGGCTCAGTATTAGGGTATCAGGGGCAGTAATAAGGACACATACGGCAGCAGCGGCTCAGTATTGGGGTATCAGGTGCAGTAATAGGGACACATACGGCAGCAGAGGCTCAGCATTGGGGTATCAGGGGCAGTAATAAGGACACATACGGCAGCAGCGGCTCAGTATTGGGGTATCAGGTGCAGTAATAGGGACACAAACGGCAGCAGCAGCTCAGTATTGGGATATCAGGGGCAGTAATAGGGACACCTATGGCAGCAGCGGCTCAGTATTGGGGTATCAGGTGCAGTAATAGGGACACATACGGCAGCAGAGGCTCAGTATTGGGGTATCAGGTGCACTAATAGGGACACATACGGCAACAGCGGCTCAGTATTGGGATGTCAGGGGCAGTAATAGGGACACATACAGCAGCAGCGGCTCAGTATTGGGGTATCAGGGGCAGTAATAGGGACACATACGGCAGCAGCGGCTCAGTATTGGGGTATCAGGGGCAGGAATAGGGACACATACGACAGCAGCGGCTCAGTATTGGGGTATCAGGGGCAGTAATAGGGACACATACGACAGCAGCGGCTCAGTATTGGGGTATCAGGTGCAGTAATAGGGACACATACGGCAGCAGCGGCTCAGTATTGGGGTATCAGGTGCAGTAATAGGGACACATACGGCAACAGCGGCTCAGTATTGGGATGTCAGGGGCAGTAATAGGGACACATACAGCAGCAGCGGCTCAGTATTGGGGTATCAGGGGCAGTAATAGGGACACATACGGCAGCAGCTGCTCAGTATTGGGGTATCAGGGGCAGTAATAGGGACACATACGTCAGCAGCGGCTCAGTATTGGGATATAAGGGGCAGTAATAGGGACACATACGGCAGCAGCGGCTCAGTATTGGGGTATCAGGTGCAGTAATAGGGACACATACGGCAGCAGTGGCTCAGTATTGGGGTATCAGGTGCAGTAATAGGGACACATACGGCAGCAGCGGCTCAGCATTGGGGTATCAGGTGCAGTAATAGGGACACATACGGCAGCAGCGGCTCAGCATTGGGGTACCAGGGGCAGTAATAGGGACACATACGGCAGCAGCTGCTCAGTATTGGGGTATCATAGGCAGTAATAGGGACACATACGTCAGCAGCGGCTCAGTATTGGGATATCAGGGGCAGTAATAGGGACACATACGGCAGCAGCGGCTCAGTATTGGGGTATCAGGTGCAGTAATAGGTACACATACGGCAGCAGTGGCTCAGTATTGGGGTATCAGGTGCAGTAATAGGGACACATACGGCAGCAGCAGCTCAGTATTGGGGTATCAGGGGCAGTAATAGGGTCACATACGGCAGCAGCGGCTCAGTATTGGGGTATCAGGTGCAGTAACAGGGACACATACGGCAGCAGCAGCTCAGTATTGGGGTATCAGGTGCAGTAATAGGGACACATAGGACAACAGCGGCCCAAGTATTGGGGTCTCAGGTACAGTAATAGGGACACATACGGCAGCAGCTGCTCAGTATTGGGGTATCAGGTGGAGTAATAGGGGCACATACGGCAGCAGAGGCTCAGCATTGGGTTATAAGGGGCAGTGATAGGGACACATACGGCAGCAGGGGCTCAGCATTGATGTATCAGGTGCAGTAACAGGGTCACATATGGCAGAAGCGGCTCAGTATTGGGGTATCAGGTGCAGTAATAGGGACACATACGGCAGCAGAAGCTCAGTATTGGGGTATCAGGGGCAGTAATTGGGTCACATACGGCAGCAGAGGCTCAGTGTTGGGGTATCAGATGCAGTAACAGGGACACATACGGCAGCAGCAGCTCAGTATTGGGGTATCAGGTGCAGTAATAGGAACACATACGACAACAGCGGCCCAAGTATTGGGGTCTCAGGTACAGTAATAGGGACACATACGGCAGCAGCTGCTCAGTATTGGGGTATCAGGGGCAGTAATAGGGACACATACGTCTGCAGCGGCTCAGTATTGGGATATCAGGGGCAGTAATAGGGACACATACGGCAGCAGCGGCTCAGTATTGGGGTATTAGGTGCAGTAATAGGGACACATACGGCAGCAGTGGCTCAGTATTGGGGTATCAGGTGCAGTAATAGGGACACATACGGCAGCAGCAGCTCAGTATTGGGGTATCAGGGGCAGTAATAGGGTCACATACGGCAGCAGCGGCTCAGTATTGGGGTATCAGGTGCAGTAACAGGGACACATACGGCAGCAGCAGCTCAGTATTGGGGTATCAGGTGCAGTAATAGGGACACATACAACAACAGCGGCCCAAGTATTGGGGTCTCAGGTACAGTAATAGGGACACATACGGCAGCAGCTGCTCAGTATTGGGGTATCAGGTGGAGTAATAGGGGCACATACGGCAGCAGAGGCTCAGCATTGGGTTATAAGGGGCAGTGATAGGGACACATACGGCAGCAGGGGCTCAGTATTCATGTATCAGGTGCAGTAACAGGGTCACATATGGCAGAAGCGGCTCAGTATTGGGGTATCAGGTGCAGTAATAGGGACACATACTGCAGCAGCGGCTCAGAATTGGGATATCAGAGGCAGTAATAGGGACACATATGGCAGCAGAGGCTCAGTATTAGTGTATCAGGTGCAGTAATAGAGATACATACGGCAGCAGTGGCTCAGTATTGGGGTATCAGGGGCAGTAATAGCGACACATACGGCAGCAACGGCTCAGTATTGTGGTATCAGGGCCAGTAATAGGGACACATACGGCAGCAGCGGCTCAGTATTAGGGTATCAGGGGCAGTAATAAGGACACATATGGCAGCAGCGGCTCAGTATTGGGGTATCAGGGGCAGTAATAGGGACACATACAGCAGCAGCGGCTCAGTATTGGGGTATCAGGTGCAGTAATAGGGACACATATGGCAGCAGCGGCTCAGTATTAGGGTATCAGGGGCAGTAATAAGGACACATACGGCAGCAGCGGCTCAGTATTGGAGTATCAGGTGGAGTAATAGGGACACATACGGCAGCAGCAGCTCAGTATTGGGGTATCAGGTGCAGTAATAGGGACACATACGGCAGCAGAGGCTCAGCATTGGGGTATCAGGGGCAGTAATAGGGACACATATGGCAGGAGCGGCTCAGTATTGGGGTATCAGGGGCAGTAATAAGGACACATACGGCAGCAGCGGCTCAGTATTGGGGTATCAGGTGCAGTAATAGGGACACAAACGGCAGCAGCAGCTCAGTATTGGGATATCAGGGGCAGTAATAGGGACACCTATGGCAGCAGCGGCTCAGTATTGGGGTATCAGGTGCAGTAATAGGGACACATACGGCAGCAGAGGCTCAGTATTGGGGTATCAGGTGCACTAATAGGGACACATACGGCAGCAGCGGGTCAGTATTGGGATTTCAGGGGCAGTAATAGGGACACATACGGCAGCAGCGGCTCAGTATTGGGGTATCAGGGGCAGGAATAGGGACACATACGACAGCAGCGGCTCAGTATTGGGGTATCAGGTGCAGTAATAGGGACACATACGGCAGCAGCGGCTCAGTATTGGGGTATCAGGTGCAGTAATAGGGACACATACGGCAGCAGAGGCTCAGTATTGGGGTATCAGGTGCAGTAATAGGGACACATACGGCAGCAGAGGCTCAGTATTGGGGTATCAGGTGCAGTAATAGGGACACATACGGCAGCAGCGGCTCAGTATTGGGGCATCAGGTGCAGTAATAGGGACACATACGGCAGCAGAGGCTCAGCATTGGGGTATCAGGTGCAGTAATAGGGACACATACGGCAGCAGCGGCTCAGCATTGGGGTACCAGGGGCAGTAATAGGGACACATACGGCAGCAGCTGCTCAGTATTGGGGTATCAGGGGCAGTAATAGGGACACATACGTCAGCAGCGGCTCAGTATTGGGATATAAGGGGCAGTAATAGGGACACATACGGCAGCAGCGGCTCAGTATTGGGGTATCAGGTGCAGTAATAGGGACACATACGGCAGCAGTGGCTCAGTATTGGGGTATCAGGTGCAGTAATAGGGACACATACGGCAGCAGCGGCTCAGCATTGGGGTATCAGGTGCAGTAATAGGGACACATACGGCAGCAGCGGCTCAGCATTGGGGTACCAGGGGCAGTAATAGGGACACATACGGCAGCAGCTGCTCAGTATTGGGGTATCATAGTGTCACGATTCCCCCTGACCGCTGTCACCAATGGGTCAGGATTCACACCGTGACCGTCACCCCTACGTCACGGATTGAGGTGACTTTAGGCCAACAGACGGCTATGACATGTGCAGGGGGCTTATCTTAGTTATCCCTCCACTCCACGATGTGATGAAAAAAACCACACACAAGGCTATTGACCTCTTAGTTTACAGCAGGGGCTTAT
Organism: Ranitomeya imitator; assembly: GCF_032444005.1. Taxonomy (NCBI): domain Eukaryota; kingdom Metazoa; phylum Chordata; class Amphibia; order Anura; family Dendrobatidae; genus Ranitomeya; species Ranitomeya imitator. The sequence continues at coordinate 107,101,763 of NC_091282.1, read as the reverse complement.
TCTAGGTATCCCACTGCTTTTCTATATACCACAAACTGCAGGGATTTATGTATATCCCGCTTACAGTTCCACTTAACACTGGCAGCTCTCTGGCGCCCCCTTACTCTCAGGTCAGATTAGGTACTGCACCCTGGGTAATTAGTCGCCAGAAAGGCTGCCTGCTATGTACTGGCTATTGGGCACGCTGCAGCGACGCGATAACTACTCCCACTCAGGCAGGAACAATAATTATTAACGTCGCAGCCGCTACAACATAACCCAAAAGTCTGCACACTTCTCGCTGCCACCAGCTTCGATTAAACGGGTCCGAAGCTAACCCAACACAACAGTAACAGTAGCGTATTTCACTTCAGAAGACAGGGTAAGTTTAGAGCATGGATGAACGAACTAATATATAATAGTATATTCCATTGAAATTAATTAGGCAGTGCTTTATGAAAAAATAGTTTATAAAGAAGTTACAAATGAGACAATTGCAAATATGTACAAGGGTAATTATAACATAAAGGGAATAAATGAGAAAAAGCAACACTTACATGTTCAAAGCATGACAGGCAACCAGGCTAGGGCAGTTTCCATATATCCCAGTCCATGGGATGCTGCTGGCTTCAGGAGAGGACAAGAAGTCAGGAAGAAATCTAGCAGAGACACAGCTGGGGATGTGTGCAGCCAGTTATACTTTCAAGGCTGTGACATCACAGAAAGGCTGGCTTATCCAGACCCTCCTCTCTCTACATTCTGCCTAAACTTTAAACTATTCTCTCTGATTTCTATAACTTCACTACAAAACATGTCAGAGTCAGACCAAACTCCTCATTCATCTCAGATTAACGTGGGCATTCTAATGAGATCAAATATGTCCTATCTGGGATACATATTTCCAGAGAAATCCCTACTTCTTTACCAGATGGAGTTAGAAGCTCGTGTTTCGCGGGTTGTGTAGATACACCGAGTGAGAATAAAAATATATATTTTCGTATTTCTAGCTTAAATCGTTTGCCTAATATCTAACAAAAACTAAACAAAGAATCTTTCCTGAATCTTGGAGCCACTTTTCCAGTTTGAACTAGAGAATGTGGGAGGGGTGAGGGACTTTCCTCTGAGCCTGGAATTTACGACCCCAGAGCAATAAAACCTCTCTTCCCCCATACTCTCAGAGAAGGAAAGCCAGGAATTTGCAGCTACAAACTGTTGCTCCAAGAAGGGGGGCTTAGCCCACACAGGCTAGAGAACTACTTAGGATATTTCATACCATATCGTGACACCTCCCCCTTTTGGTGTGCGCTAGGGAGGCAGGACCTGATGGTTCTCCTCCATGCGCACCTCAGCAGGTTCACCCTGGTGGGCCAACCCATCACCATTGCCATGCTCTGGCTCCATGGTGCCTTCGCCTACCCGGTGCCCCAGGTAGTGAACCTCCCTCATGCCCATCTGACACTTTTCTGGCTTGATAGTCAGTCCTGCTTGGTGAATTCGCCTGAGCACCTCCTCGAGATGCTGCAGGTGTTCCTTCCAGGAGGGACTGAAGATGGCAATGTCATCCAAGTACGCCATGGCGTACGTCTCCAGTCCCTGAAGCAGGAGGTTGACCATCCGCTGGAAAGTGGCAGGGGCATTCTTCATGCCGAAGGGCATGACCGTGGACTCGTACAGTCCAAAGGGTGTGATAAAGGCGGACTTTTCCTGCACCTCGGGGCTCAGGGGAATCTGCCAGTATCCTCGACTCAGATCCATTATTGTTAGGTAATCTGCGCCAGCTAACTTCTCAAGCAGCTCCTCCATGCGCGGCATTGGGTGCGCATCCGAGGCTGTGATGGCGTTGAGCCCCCTGTAGTCCATGCAGAAGCGGGTGGTCCGGTCCTTCTTTGGCACGAGAACTACAGGTGATGCCCACGCGCTCTTTGACCGCCGAATCACCCCCAGCTGTAACATCTCATCGATCTCTTGGCGCATAGTCTGCTGCACCTGGTCAGAGATTCGATAGGGTGTTCGCCGTAGTGGGGCGTGATTCCCGGTGTCCACCTCGTGGACTGCTAACTCAGTCCTCCCAGGTCAGTTGGAGAACACGACCCGGAAAGGTTCCAGGGTGGTTTGCAACTGTACCCGCTGGGGTTCAGTTAACGATGCGCTTACCTCCACATCCTCGATGGACCCATTGGCCTTTGCTTGGGCCAGCATGTCCAGGAGGGTGTCTTCCTCATCGTCTTCGGGCAAGCTGCAGACCGGGAGGACGAAAGCTTCACGTTCGTGATGAGCCTTCATCATGTTGACGTGAAAGGCCTTTCGCCTACCCCGAGCGTGGTCAAGCGTGACCACGTACGTGACCGGGTTGAGCTGTTGGTGGACGACGTACGGGCCCTCCCAGGCTGCCTGAAGCTTATCCGTTGGTACGGGGACCAGCACCCACACCTTTTGACCCACGTGGTAGGTCCGCTCCCGGGCGTTCTGGTCGTACCAGTGCTTCTGATCAGCCTGAGCCTGCGTCATGTTGTCATGCACCAACTGCGTCAAGGTCTGCATCTTGTCACGGAAGCGCATGACATACTCCACTATGGACACTTCATAAGGGTTCGGCTCCTCTTCCCAGGATTCTCTTACCAACCCAAGGGGTCCCCGGACTCGCCTGCCGTACAGGAGCTCGAAGGGGGAGAACCCCGTCGAGGCCTGCGGAACCTCTCGGTAAGCGAACAGCAGGTGTGGGAGGTACCGCTCCCAGTCGCGCCCTTGAGTCTCAACCAGCATGCGTAGCATCTGTTTGAGGGTACCATTGAAGCGTTCACACAAGCCATTGGTCTGTGGGTGATACGCACTCGATACCAGGTGCTTCACCTGCATTCTCTTACAGAGAGCCTCCATTAGGCGAGACATAAATTGGGTCCCTTGATCAGTAAGCATTTCCCTGGGAAATCCTACACGTGAAAAGATGGCCAACAGGGCATCCGCCACCTTATCTGCCCTAGTTGACGACAGAGCTACTGCCTCTGGGTACCGGGTAGCGTAGTCTACCACAGTAAGGATGTATTGCTTTCCAGAGCTGCTGGGGACGGCCAGCGGGCCCACAATGTCCACCGCGATCGTCTGGAAAGGCTCCTCTATCACTGGCAAAGGGATCAGGGGAGCCTTAAGAGCAGGCCCCGCCTTCCCCACTCTTTGACAAGTGATACAGGAGCGGCAGTAGTTTGACACATCTGTCCCCATCTTAGGCCAATAGAAGTGTTGAGACAGCCGGGCCTTAGTTTTGCTGATCCCCAAGTGTCCAGCTAGCGGGATCTCATGGGCAATCCGCAACAACTCACCCCGGAATTGCTGCGGGACGACCAGCTGTCTTTCCCTCAACCACTCCTTTTGTGATTCTCCGGGTACTGTCTCCCGGTACAACCTTCCTTGTTCCCAGAACACCTTCTCCTTATCAGTCTCGGAGAAGGGCGTCCCGGCAAGTTGTCTCAAACTCTCTAGGCTCGCATCTGTGTGCAGAGCGGCCTGAAACTCCTGGCTAGGGGAAGCCAGAAGCGACGTCAGGGTCCCTTCCCCACGGGAACCCTCTTGGACCTGCTCTGGGTCCACCTCTGGTTCAGTCACAGTAATGACTGAGGAGGGTCCGGAAGGCTGACAGTTATCTGCGTTCCGGGCCCTCTGACTGCGGGTGACAGCAGCTACGTAGGCTGTCTCCCCGGGGATTTCTACAGGCCCATCAGCCGGCGCTGCTATGGGCTCTACCTCCCCATCCACCCCCAACACTTCAGGGGCAGTGCTACTTATGGGCCAGTTACCTTCCTCAGTGGCACTGGTCACTTTCATGGCATCACCTTCCTCACGGTTCCCATGCATCTCCCCATTTCCTGTAGCACTGACACTTGCCCCTGTTAGGGGTTCCTCAGCCGTCTCACTCCGCAGAGCGACGTGGCTGGGCACGCCTGTACCTATGGACACATTAACCTTCACAGAAAAATCATTATCAGGTTCCGCTGGCACAGGTACAACATTTTCACCATCAATCCTAGGGAAAAAATGGTTATTAGATGCATCATTACAAGATAAAGCATGGTCAGGTAACACATGCGATTTCCCATCATCATCATCATCATGGTTAACTTTACCCTCATTAGTAGATTGGGGAGGGGTATCAGTGACGTAGTGGGCAACCAACCTCCCCAAATCAGTCCCCAACAAAACATCAGTGGGCAAATTATCAGACAGCCCCACTTCCTTCACCCCGCTCCCAGCACCCCAATCAATAAAAACCCGGGCCATCGGTAAGGGACAGCTGATGCCCCCAATCCCAGTGACAGTTAGGGTTTTCCCCGGAATGATTTCTTCAGGGGCCGCCAGTTCGGGTCGGATGAGGGTTCGTTCAGCCCCGGTGTCCTTGAGGCCTGTAGCAACATGGCCCCCCACAGTGACGGGCTGTACGTTGTCACACACCCTCCCAACCACACCACCCACCAAAAGAACTGCTGCATTAGGCCCTGGGGCCTTGGCTGGGGGGTTCTTCGGCCTGTCTGGACAGAAGGTACTGATATGCCCAGGCCGCTTGCAGGTGTAACACGCGCGAGGTTCGGTGGTAGGTCTGGTGCTGTTGGCCACAGGGCCAGGACCTCGGGTGTGTTGGCTGGCAGGGGTACTGGCGTTGGTTGCAGGCTTACCCCCTCTCCAGCTGGTGGTGACTGGCTTCCGCACTTCCGATCTACGGTTGGCCTCATAGGCATCGGCAATCTGCGCTGCTTTCGTCACGTCTTTGGGTTCTCTGTCCATCACGAACTGTCGCACCTCAGCTGGGCAAAGATGAAAGAACTGGTCTTTGATCATCAGGTCTCGCAGCTGCGCAAAGGTGGTCACTGACAGTCCTTGGGTCCACTGGTCAAAGTGGGTCCCCAGTCCATGCACCACATCACTGTAACTGTCGTGTGGGCCACGTTGGAGGGTCCGGAACTTTCTACGGTACACCTCGGGTGTAAGCTGGTACTTGGCTATCAGAGCCTTTTTGATGGCCTCATAGTCACCATCTTGTTCTTGAGGGAGGGCAGCAAACGCCTCCAGAGCTTTGCCTCTCAGCCCTGGTGTCAGGTATCGGGCCCATTCATCTGTAGGCAGCCGGTACTGTCTGCAGGCTTTCTCAAAGGCCCGCAGAAAAGTGTCCAAGTCTCCGTCCTTCTCCATAACAGGGAAGTGATCGGGCCGGGGTTTAGGCATCTGAGCGCTGCTGGGCTCACGGCTGGACTGGGACGACCCCTGCATTTGCAGTCGGGCCATCTGCAGCTGGTACTCCCGCTCCGCTTGCTGGGCCTGGGCCTCTCGCTCAGCTCGGGCCTCTCGCTCAGCTCGGGCCTCTTGCCGGTATTGCTGAATCAGCTGCCGACGTCCCTCATGGTCGTCAGTGGGGAATTCTTTCAAGGCCGCCTGCAGGTGGGGGTCCAATTCGCCCGGATTGCTAACAGGGCCAGCATTCAGTGGGTGGACCTCTGCTGCAGCACCATGTTCGCTGGTGCTGGCTTCTGCGGCCTCTGAGCTCTGAGATTGGTCTAGAGCGGCTTCCCATTGCACCAGATCTGCGACCAGTTGGGCTTTGTTTTTGCCCGCAAAGTCAATGTGTTGTGTCTTGCATAAGGCGACAAGGGTGTCTCTGGTCTGCTGCTCATATTGGTTGCCAAATAAAAGATAGGATAGAAAAACGAAGAGAAAGGGAGGGGATAATTACCAGTACGCAATTGTCTCAAAACTAAAAAGCACTGAGTTCGTTCTCCAAACTTATTTGCGCAGAGTCCTCGCAAGAACTTTCTGCAAGTTTTTAGTGAGAGGAATGATTACTCAAACCAAATCACTAATGCTCTAAGATATCCCACCGCCTTGCCACCAATTGTCACGATTCCCCCTGACCGCTGTCACCAATGGGTCAGGATTCACACCGTGACCGTCACCCCTACGTCACGGATTGAGGTGACTTTAGGCCAACAGACGGCTATGACATGTGCAGGGGGCTTATCTTAGTTATCCCTCCACTCCACGATGTGATGAAAAAAACCACACACAAGGCTATTGACCTCTTAGTTTACAGCAGGGGCTTATTCTAGGTATCCCACTGCTTTTCTATATACCACGAACTGCAGGGATTTATGTATATCCCGCTTACAGTTCCACTTAACACTGGCAGCTCTCTGGCGCCCCCTTACTCTCAGGTCAGATTAGGTACTGCACCCTGGGTAATTAGTCGCCAGAAAGGCTGCCTGCTATGTACTGGCTATTGGGCACGCTGCAGCGACGCGATAACTACTCCCACTCAGGCAGGAACAATAATTATTAACGTCGCAGCCGCTACAACATAACCCAAAAGTCTGCACACTTCTCGCTGCCACCAGCTTCGATTAAACGGGTCCGAAGCTAACCCAACACAACAGTAACAGTAGCGTATTTCACTTCAGAAGACAGGGTAAGTTTAGAGCATGGATGAACGAACTAATATATAATAGTATATTCCATTGAAATTAATTAGGCAGTGCTTTATGAAAAAATAGTTTATAAAGAAGTTACAAATGAGACAATTGCAAATATGTACAAGGGTAATTATAACATAAAGGGAATAAATGAGAAAAAGCAACACTTACATGTTCAAAGCATGACAGGCAACCAGGCTAGGGCAGTTTCCATATATCCCAGTCCATGGGATGCTGCTGGCTTCAGGAGAGGACAAGAAGTCAGGAAGAAATCTAGCAGAGACACAGCTGGGGATGTGTGCAGCCAGTTATACTTTCAAGGCTGTGACATCACAGAAAGGCTGGCTTATCCAGACCCTCCTCTCTCTACATTCTGCCTAAACTTTAAACTATTCTCTCTGATTTCTATAACTTCACTACAAAACATGTCAGAGTCAGACCAAACTCCTCATTCATCTCAGATTAACGTGGGCATTCTAATGAGATCAAATATGTCCTATCTGGGATACATATTTCCAGAGAAATCCCTACTTCTTTACCAGATGGAGTTAGAAGCTCGTGTTTCGCGGGTTGTGTAGATACACCGAGTGAGAATAAAAATATATATTTTCGTATTTCTAGCTTAAATCGTTTGCCTAATATCTAACAAAAACTAAACAAAGAATCTTTCCTGAATCTTGGAGCCACTTTTCCAGTTTGAACTAGAGAATGTGGGAGGGGTGAGGGACTTTCCTCTGAGCCTGGAATTTACGACCCCAGAGCAATAAAACCTCTCTTCCCCCATACTCTCAGAGAAGGAAAGCCAGGAATTTGCAGCTACAAACTGTTGCTCCAAGAAGGGGGGCTTAGCCCACACAGGCTAGAGAACTACTTAGGATATTTCATACCATATCGTGACACATAGGCAGTAATAGGGACACATACGTCAGCAGCGGCTCAGTATTGGGATATCAGGGGCAGTAATAGGGACACATACGGCAGCAGCGGCTCAGTATTGGGGTATCAGGTGCAGTAATAGGTACACATACGGCAGCAGTGGCTCAGTATTGGGGTATCAGGTGCAGTAATAGGGACACATACGGCGGCAGCAGCTCAGTATTGGGGTATCAGGGGCAGTAATATGGTCACATACGGCAGCAGCGGCTCAGTATTGGGGTATCAGGTGCAGTAACAGGGACACATACGGCAGCAGCAGCTCAGTATTGGGGTATCAGGTGCAGTAATAGGGACACATACGACAACAGCGGCCCAAGTATTGGGGTCTCAGGTACAGTAATAGGGACACATACGGCAGCAGCTGCTCAGTATTGGGGTATCAGGTGGAGTAATAGGGGCACATACGGCAGCAGAGGCTCAGCATTGGGTTATAAGGGGCAGTGATAGGGACACATACGGCAGCAGGGGCTCAGCATTGATGTATCAGGTGCAGTAACAGGGTCACATATGGCAGAAGCGGCTCAGTATTGGGGTATCAGGTGCACTAATAAGGACACATACTGCAGCAGCGGCTCAGTATTGGGATATCAGAGGCAGTAATAGGGACACATATGGCAGCAGAGGCTCAGTATTAGTGTATCAGGTGCAGTAATAGAGATACATACGGCAGCAGTGGCTCAGTATTGGGGTATCAGGTGCAGTAATAGGGACACATACGGCAGCAGAGGCTCAGTATTGGGGTATCAGGGGCAGTAATAGCGACACATACGGCAGCAACGGCTCAGTATTGTGGTATCAGGGCCAGTAATAGGGACATATACGGCAGCAGCGGCTCAGTATTAGGGTATCAGGGGCAGTAATAAGGACACATATGGCAGCAGCGGCTCAGTATTGGGGTATCAGGGGCAGTAATAGGGACACATACAGCAGCAGCGGCTCAGTATTGGAGTATCAGGTGGAGTAATAGGGACACATACGGCAGCAGCAGCTCAGTATTGGGGTATCAGGTGCAGTAATAGGGACACATACGGCAGCAGAGGCTCAGCATTGGGGTATCAGGGGCAGTAATAGGGACACATATGGCAGGAGCGGCTCAGTATTGGGGTATCAGGGGCAGTAATTAGGACACATACGGCAGCAGCGGCTCAGTATTGGGGTATCAGGTGCAGTAATAGGGACACATACGGCAGCAGCTGCTCAGTATTGGGATATCAGGGGCAGTAATAGGGACATAAATGGCAGCAGCGGCTCAGTATTGGGATATCAGGGGCAGTAATAGGGACACATACGGCAGCAGCGGCTCAGTATTGGGGTATCAGGTGCAGTAATAGGGACACATACGGCAGCAGTGGCTCAGTATTGGGGTATCAGGTGCAGTAATAGGGACACATACGGCAGCAGAAGCTCAGTATTGGGGTATCAGGGGCAGTAATAGGGTCACATACGGCAGCAGCGGCTCAGTATTGGGGTATCAGGTGCAGTAACAGGGACACATACGGCAGCAGCAGCTCAGTATTGGGGTATCAGGTGCAGTAATAGGAACACATACGACAACAGCGGCCCAAGTATTGGGGTCTCAGGTACAGTAATAGGGACACATACGGCAGCAGCTGCTCAGTATTGGGGTATCAGGGGCAGTAATAGGGACACATACGTCAGCAGCGGCTCAGTATTGGGATATCAGGGGCAGTAATAGGGACACATACGGCAGCAGCGGCTCAGTATTGGGGTATTAGGTGCAGTAATAGGGACACATACGGCAGCAGTGGCTCAGTATTGGGGTATCAGGTGCAGTAATAGGGACACATACGGCAGCAGCAGCTCAGTATTGGGATATCAGGTGCAGTAATAGGGACACATACGGCAGCAGAAGCTCAGTATTGGGGTATCAGGGGCAGTAATAGGGTCACATACGGCAGCAGCGGCTCAGTATTGGGGTATCAGGTGCAGTAATAGGGACACATACGACAACAGCGGCCCAAGTATTGGGGTCTCAGGTACAGTAATAGGGACACATACGGCAGCAGCTGCTCAGTATTGGGGTATCAGGTGGAGTAATAGGGGCACATACGGCAGCAGAGGCTCAGCATTGGGTTATAAGGGGCAGTGATAGGGACACATACGGCAGCAGGGGCTCAGTATTGATGTATCAGGTGCAGTAACAGGGTCACATATGGCAGAAGCGGCTCAGTATTGGGGTATCAGGTGCAGTAATAGGGACACATACTGCAGCAGCGGCTCAGTATTGGGATATCAGAGGCAGTAATAGGGACACATATGGCAGCAGAGGCTCAGTATTAGTGTATCAGGTGCAGTAATAGAGATACATACGGCAGCAGTGGCTCAGTATTGGGGTATCAGGGGCAGTAATAGCGACACATACGGCAGCAACGGCTCAGTATTGTGGTATCAGGGCCAGTAATAGGGACACATACGGCAGCAGCGGCTCAGTATTAGGGTATCAGGGGCAGTAATAAGGACACATATGGCAGCAGCGGCTCAGTATTGGGGTATCAGGGGCAGTAATAGGGACACATACAGCAGCAGCGGCTCAGTATTAGGGTATCAGGGGCAGTAATAAGGACACATACGGCAGCAGCGGCTCAGTATTGGAGTATCAGGTGGAGTAATAGGGACACATACGGCAGCAGCAGCTCAGTATTGGGGTATCAGGTGCAGTAATAGGGACACATACGGCAGCAGAGGCTCAGCATTGGGGTATCAGGGGCAGTAATAGGGACACATATGGCAGGAGCGGCTCAGTATTGGGGTATCAGGGGCAGTAATAAGGACACATACGGCAGCAGCGGCTCAGTATTGGGGTATCAGGTGCAGTAATAGGGACACAAACGGCAGCAGCAGCTCAGTATTGGGCTATCAGGGGCAGTAATAGGGACACCTATGGCAGCAGCGGCTCAGTATTGGGGTATCAGGTGCAGTAATAGGGACACATACGGCAGCAGAGGCTCAGTATTGGGGTATCAGGTGCACTAATAGGGACACATACGGCAGCAGCGGCTCAGTATTGGGATGTCAGGGGCAGTAATAGGGACACATACGGCAGCAGCGGCTCAGTATTGGGGTATCAGGGGCAGTAATAGGGACACATACGGCAGCAGCGGCTCAGTATTGGGGTATCAGGGGCAGAAATAGGGACACATACGACAGCAGAGGCTCAGTATTGGGGTATCAGGTGCAGTAATAGGGACACATACGGCAGCAGCGGCTCAGTATTGGGGTATCAGGTGCAGTAATAGGGACACATACGGCAGCAGAGGCTCAGTATTGGGGTATCAGGTGCAGTAATAGGGACACATACGGCAGCAGAGGCTCAGTATTGGGGTATCAGGTGCAGTAATAGGGACACATACGGCAGCAGCGGCTCAGTATTGGGGCATCAGGTGCAGTAATAGGGACACATACGGCAGCAGAGGCTCAGCATTGGGGTATCAGGTGCAGTAATAGGGACACATACGGCAGCAGCGGCTCAGCATTGGGGTACCAGGGGCAGTAATAGGGACACATACGGCAGCAGCTGCTCAGTATTGGGGTATCAGGGGCAGTAATAGGGACACATACGGCAGCAGCGGCTCAGTATTGGGATATAAGGGGCAGTAATAGGGACACATACGGCAGCAGCGGCTCAGTATTGGGGTATCAGGTGCAGTAATAGGGACACATACGGCAGCAGTGGCTCAGTATTGGGGTATCAGGTGCAGTAATAGGGACACATACGGCAGCAGCGGCTCAGCATTGGGGTATCAGGTGCAGTAATAGGGACACATACGGCAGCAGCGGCTCAGCATTGGGGTACCAGGGGCAGTAATAGGGACACATACGGCAGCAGCTGCTCAGTATTGGGGTATCATAGGCAGTAATAGGGACACATACGTCAGCAGCGGCTCAGTATTAGGGTATCAGGGGCAGTAATAAGGACACATACGGCAGCAGCGGCTCAGTATTGGGGTATCAGGTGCAGTAATAGGTACACATACGGCAGCAGTGGCTCAGTATTGGGGTATCAGGTGCAGTAATAGGGACACATACGGCAGCAGCAGCTCAGTATTGGGGTATCAGGGGCAGTAATAGGGTCACATACGGCAGCAGCGGCTCAGTATTGGGGTATCAGGTGCAGTAACAGGGACACATACGGCAGCAGCAGCTCAGTATTGGGGTATCAGGTGCAGTAATAGGGACACATACGACAACAGCGGCCCAAGTATTGGGGTCTCAGGTACAGTAATAGGGACACATACGGCAGCAGCTGCTCAGTATTGGGGTATCAGGTGGAGTAATAGGGGCACATACGGCAGCAGAGGCTCAGCATTGGGTTATAAGGGGCAGTGATAGGGACACATACGGCAGCAGGGGCTCAGTATTGATGTATCAGGTGCAGTAACAGGGTCACATATGGCAGAAGCGGCTCAGTATTGGGGTATCAGGTGCAGTAATAGGGACACATACTGCAGCAGCGGCTCAGTATTGGGATATCAGAGGCAGTAATAGGGACACATATGGCAGCAGAGGCTCAGTATTAGTGTATCAGGTGCAGTAATAGAGATACATACGGCAGCAGTGGCTCAGTATTGGGGTATCAGGGGCAGTAATAGCGACACATACGGCAGCAACGGCTCAGTATTGTGGTATCAGGGCCAGTAATAGGGACACATACGGCAGCAGCGGCTCAGTATTAGGGTATCAGGGGCAGTAATAAGGACACATATGGCAGCAGCGGCTCAGTATTGGGGTATCAGGGGCAGTAATAGGGACACATACAGCAGCAGCGGCTCAGTATTAGGGTATCAGGGGCAGTAATAAGGACACATACGGCAGCAGCGGCTCAGTATTGGAGTATCAGGTGGAGTAATAGGGACACATACGGCAGCAGCAGCTCAGTATTGGGGTATCAGGTGCAGTAATAGGGACACATACGGCAGCAGAGGCTCAGCATTGGGGTATCAGGGGCAGTAATAGGGACACATATGGCAGGAGCGGCTCAGTATTGGGGTATCAGGGGCAGTAATAAGGACACATACGGCAGCAGCGGCTCAGTATTGGGGTATCAGGTGCAGTAATAGGGACACAAACGGCAGCAGCAGCTCAGTATTGGGCTATCAGGGGCAGTAATAGGGACACCTATGGCAGCAGCGGCTCAGTATTGGGGTATCAGGTGCAGTAATAGGGACACATACGGCAGCAGAGGCTCAGTATTGGGGTATCAGGTGCACTAATAGGGACACATACGGCAGCAGCGGCTCAGTATTGGGATGTCAGGGGCAGTAATAGGGACACATACGGCAGCAGCGGCTCAGTATTGGGGTATCAGGGGCAGTAATAGGGACACATACGGCAGCAGCGGCTCAGTATTGGGGTATCAGGGGCAGAAATAGGGACACATACGACAGCAGAGGCTCAGTATTGGGGTATCAGGTGCAGTAATAGGGACACATACGGCAGCAGCGGCTCAGTATTGGGGTATCAGGTGCAGTAATAGGGACACATACGGCAGCAGAGGCTCAGTATTGGGGTATCAGGTGCAGTAATAGGGACACATACGGCAGCAGAGGCTCAGTATTGGGGTATCAGGTGCAGTAATAGGGACACATACGGCAGCAGCGGCTCAGTATTGGGGCATCAGGTGCAGTAATAGGGACACATACGGCAGCAGAGGCTCAGCATTGGGGTATCAGGTGCAGTAATAGGGACACATACGGCAGCAGCGGCTCAGCATTGGGGTACCAGGGGCAGTAATAGGGACACATACGGCAGCAGCTGCTCAGTATTGGGGTATCAGGGGCAGTAATAGGGACACATACGGCAGCAGCGGCTCAGTATTGGGATATAAGGGGCAGTAATAGGGACACATACGGCAGCAGCGGCTCAGTATTGGGGTATCAGGTGCAGTAATAGGGACACATACGGCAGCAGTGGCTCAGTATTGGGGTATCAGGTGCAGTAATAGGGACACATACGGCAGCAGCGGCTCAGCATTGGGGTATCAGGTGCAGTAATAGGGACACATACGGCAGCAGCGGCTCAGCATTGGGGTACCAGGGGCAGTAATAGGGACACATACGGCAGCAGCTGCTCAGTATTGGGGTATCATAGGCAGTAATAGGGACACATACGTCAGCAGCGGCTCAGTATTAGGGTATCAGGGGCAGTAATAAGGACACATACGGCAGCAGCGGCTCAGTATTGGGGTATCAGGTGCAGTAATAGGTACACATACGGCAGCAGTGGCTCAGTATTGGGGTATCAGGTGCAGTAATAGGGACACATACGGCAGCAGCAGCTCAGTATTGGGGTATCAGGGGCAGTAATAGGGTCACATACGGCAGCAGCGGCTCAGTATTGGGGTATCAGGTGCAGTAACAGGGACACATACGGCAGCAGCAGCTCAGTATTGGGGTATCAGGTGCAGTAATAGGGACACATACGACAACAGCGGCCCAAGTATTGGGGTCTCAGGTACAGTAATAGGGACACATACGGCAGCAGCTGCTCAGTATTGGGGTATCAGGTGGAGTAATAGGGGCACATACGGCAGCAGAGGCTCAGCATTGGGTTATAAGGGGCAGTGATAGGGACACATACGGCAGCAGGGGCTCAGTATTGATGTATCAGGTGCAGTAACAGGGTCACATATGGCAGAAGCGGCTCAGTATTGGGGTATCAGGTGCAGTAATAGGGACACATATGGCAGCAGAGGCTCAGTATTAGTGTATCAGGTGCAGTAATAGAGATACATACGGCAGCAGTGGCTCAGTATTGGGGTATCAGGGGCAGTAATAGCGACACATATGGCAGCAACGGCTCAGTATTGTGGTATCAGGGCCAGTAATAGGGACACATACGGCAGCAGCGGCTCAGTATTAGGGTATCAGGGGCAGTAATAAGGACACATATGGCAGCAGCGGCTCAGTATTGGGGTATCGGGGGGTAGTAATAGGGACACATACAGCAGCAGCGGCTCAGTATTAGGGTATCAGGGGCAGTAATAAGGACACATATGGCAGCAGCGGCTCAGTATTGGGGTATCAGGGGCAGTAATAGGGACACATACAGCAGCAGCGGCTCAGTATTGGAGTATCAGGTGGAGTAATAGGGACACATACGGCAGCAGCAGCTCAGTATTGGGGTATCAGGTGCAGTAATAGGGACACATACGGCAGCAGAGGCTCAGCATTGGGGTATCAGGGGCAGTAATAGGGACACATATAGCAGGAGCGGCTCAGTATTGGGGTATCAGGGGCAGTAATAAGGACACATATGGCAGCAGCGACTCAGTATTGGGGTATCAGGGGCAGTAATAGGGACACATACAGCAGCAGCGGCTCAGTATTGGAGTATCAGGTGGAGTAATAGGGACACATACGGCAGCAGCAGCTCAGTATTGGGGTATCAGGTGCAGTAATAGGGACACATACGGCAGCAGAGGCTCAGCATTGGGGTATCAGGGGCAGTAATAGGGACACATATAGCAGGAGCGGCTCAGTATTGGGGTATCAGGGGCAGTAATAAGGACACATACGGCAGCAGCGGCTCAGTATTGGGGTATCAGGTGCAGTAATAGGGACACATACGGCAGCAGCAGCTCAGTATTGGGATATCAGGGGCAGTAATAGGGACACCTATGGCAGCAGCGGCTCAGTATTGGGGTATCAGGTGCAGTAATTGGGACACATACGGCAGCAGAGGCTCAGTATTGGGGTATCAGGTGCAGTAATAGGGACACATACGACAGCAGCGGCTCAGTATTGGGGTATCAGGTGCAGTAATAGGGACATAAATGGCAGCAGCGGCTCAGTATTGGGATATCAGGGGCAGTAATAGGGACACATACGGCAGCAGCGGCTCAGTATTGGGGTATCAGGTGCAGTAATAGGGACACATACGGCAGCAGTGGCTCAGTATTGGGGTATCAGGTGCAGTAATAGGGACACATACGGCAGCAGCGGCTCAGTATTGGGGTATCAGGTGCAGTAACAGGGACACATACGGCAGCAGCAGCTCAGTATTGGGGTATCAGGTGCAGTAATAGGGACACATATGACATCAGCGGCCCAAGTATTTGGGTCTCAGGTACAGTAATAGGGACACATACGGCAGCAGCTGCTCAGTATTGGGGTATCAGGTGGAGTAATAGGGGCACATACGGCAGCAGAGGCTCAGCATTGGGTTATAAGGGGCAGTGATAGGGACACATACGGCAGCAGGGGCTCAGCATTGATGTATCAGGTGCAGTAACAGGGTCACATATGGCAGAAGCGGCTCAGTATTGGTGTATCAGGTGCAGTAATAGGGACACATACTGCAGCAGCGGCTCAGTATTGGGATATCAGCGGCAGTAATACGGACACATATGGCAGCAGAGGCTCAGTATTAGTGTATCAGGTGCAGCAATAGAGATACATACGGCAGCAGTGGCTCAGTATTGGGGTATCAGGTGCAGTAATAGGGACACATACGGCAGCAGAGGCTCAGTATTGGGGTATCAGGTGCACTAATAGGGACACATACGGCAGCAGCGGCTCAGTATTGGGATGTCAGGGGCAGTAATAGGGACACATACGGCAGCAGCGGCTCAGTATTGGGGTATCAGGGGCAGTAATAGGGACACATACGGCAGCAGCGGCTCAGTATTGGGGTATCAGGGGCAGAAATAGGGACACATACGACAGCAGCGGCTCAGTATTGGGGTATCAGGTGCAGTAATAGGGACACATACGGCAGCAGCGGCTCAGTATTGGGGTATCAGGTGCAGTAATAGGGACACATACGGCAGCAGAGGCTCAGTATTGGGGTATCAGGTGCAGTAATAGGGACACATACGGCAGCAGAGGCTCAGTATTGGGGTATCAGGTGCAGTAATAGGGACACATACGGCAGCAGCGGCTCAGTATTGGGGCATCAGGTGCAGTAATAGGGACACATACGGCAGCAGAGGCTCAGCATTGGGGTATCAGGTGCAGTAATAGGGACACATACGGCAGCAGCGGCTCAGCATTTGGGTACCAGGGGCAGTAATAGGGACACATACGGCAGCAGCTGCTCAGTATTGGGGTATCAGGGGCAGTAATAGGGACACATACGGCAGCAGCGGCTCAGTATTGGGATATAAGGGGCAGTAATAGGGACACATACGGCAGCAGCGGCTCAGTATTGGGGTATCAGGTGCAGTAATAGGGACACATACGGCAGCAGTGGCTCAGTATTGGGGTATCAGGTGCAGTAATAGGGACACATACGGCAGCAGCGGCTCAGCATTGGGGTATCAGGTGCAGTAATAGGGACACATACGGCAGCAGCGGCTCAGCATTGGGGTACCAGGGGCAGTAATAGGGACACATACGGCAGCAGCTGCTCAGTATTGGGGTATCATAGGCAGTAATAGGGACACATACGTCAGCAGCGGCTCAGTATTAGGGTATCAGGGGCAGTAATAAGGACACATACGGCAGCAGCGGCTCAGTATTGGGGTATCAGGTGCAGTAATAGGTACACATACGGCAGCAGTGGCTCAGTATTGGGGTATCAGGTGCAGTAATAGGGACACATACGGCAGCAGCAGCTCAGTTTTGGGGTATCAGGGGCAGTAATAGGGTCACATACGGCAGCAGCGGCTCAGTATTGGGGTATCAGGTGCAGTAACAGGGACACATACGGCAGCAGCAGCTCAGTATTGGGGTATCAGGTGCAGTAATAGGGACACATACGACAACAGCGGCCCAAGTATTGGGGTCTCAGGTACAGTAATAGGGACACATACGGCAGCAGCTGCTCAGTATTGGGGTATCAGGTGGAGTAATAGGGGCACATACGGCAGCAGAGGCTCAGCATTGGGTTATAAGGGGCAGTGATAGGGACACATACGGCAGCAGGGGCTCAGTATTGATGTATCAGGTGCAGTAACAGGGTCACATATGGCAGAAGCGGCTCAGTATTGGGGTATCAGGTGCAGTAATAGGGACACATATGGCAGCAGAGGCTCAGTATTAGTGTATCAGGTGCAGTAATAGAGATACATACGGCAGCAGTGGCTCAGTATTGGGATATCAGGGGCAGTAATAGCGACACATACGGCAGCAACGGCTCAGTATTGTGGTATCAGGGCCAGTAATAGGGACACATACGGCAGCAGCGGCTCAGTATTAGGGTATCAGGGGCAGTAATAAGGACACATATGGCAGCAGCGGCTCAGTATTGGGGTATCAGGGGCAGTAATAGGGACACATACAGCAGCAGCGGCTCAGTATTAGGGTATCAGGGGCAGTAATAAGGACACATATGGCAGCAGCGGCTCAGTATTGGGGTATCAGGGGCAGTAATAGGGACACATACAGCAGCAGCGGCTCAGTATTGGAGTATCAGGTGGAGTAATAGGGACACATACGGCAGCAGCAGCTCAGTATTGGGGTATCAGGTGCAGTAATAGGGACACATACGGCAGCAGAGGCTCAGCATTGGGGTATCAGGGGCAGTAATAGGGACACATATAGCAGGAGCGGCTCAGTATTGGGGTATCAGGGGCAGTAATAAGGACACATATGGCAGCAGCGGCTCAGTATTGGGGTATCAGGGGCAGTAATAGGGACACATACAGCAGCAGCGGCTCAGTATTGGAGTATCAGGTGGAGTAATAGGGACACATACGGCAGCAGCAGCTCAGTATTGGGGTATCAGGTGCAGTAATAGGGACACATACGGCAGCAGAGGCTCAGCATTGGGGTATCAGGGGCAGTAATAGGGACACATATAGCAGGAGCGGCTCAGTATTGGGGTATCAGGGGCAGTAATAAGGACACATACGGCAGCAGCGGCTCAGTATTGGGGTATCAGGTGCAGTAATAGGGACACATACGGCAGCAGCAGCTCAGTATTGGGATATCAGGGGCAGTAATAGGGACACCTATGGCAGCAGCGGCTCAGTATTGGGGTATCAGGTGCAGTAATAGGGACACATACGGCAGCAGAGGCTCAGTATTGGGGTATCAGGTGCAGTAATAGGGACACATACGACAGCAGCGGCTCAGTATTGGGGTATCAGGTGCAGTAATAGGGACATAAATGGCAGCAGCGGCTCAGTATTGGGATATCAGGGGCAGTAATAGGGACACATACGGCAGCAGCGGCTCAGTATTGGGGTATCAGGTGCAGTAATAGGGACACATACGGCAGCAGCGGTTCAGTATTGGGGTATCAGGTGCAGTAACAGGGACACATACGGCAGCAGCAGCTCAGTATTGGGGTATCAGGTGCAGTAATAGGGACACATACGACATCAGCGGCCCAAGTATTTGGGTCTCAGGTACAGTAATAGGGACACATACGGCAGCAGCTGCTCAGTATTGGGGTATCAGGTGGAGTAATAGGGGCACATACGGCAGCAGAGGCTCAGCATTGGGTTATAAGGGGCAGTGATAGGGACACATACGGCAGCAGGGGCTCAGCATTGATGTATCAGGTGCAGTAACAGGGTCACATATGGCAGAAGCGGCTCAGTATTGGTGTATCAGGTGCAGTAATAGGGACACATACTGCAGCAGCGGCTCAGTATTGGGATATCAGCGGCAGTAATACGGACACATATGGCAGCAGAGGCTCAGTATTAGTGTATCAGGTGCAGCAATAGAGATACATACGGCAGCAGTGGCTCAGTATTGGGGTATCAGGTGCAGTAATAGGGACACATACGGCAGCAGAGGCTCAGTATTGGGGTATCAGGGGCAGTAATAGCGACACATACGGCAGCAACGGCTCAGTATTGTGGTATCAGGGCCAGTAATAGGGACACATACGGCAGCAGCGGCTCAGTATTAGGGTATCAGGGGCAGTAATAAGGACACATATGGCAGCAGCGGCTCAGTATTGGGGTATCAGGGGCAGTAATAGGGACACATACAGCAGCAGCGGCTCAGTATTGGAGTATCAGGTGGAGTAATAGGGACACATACGGCAGCAGCAGCTCAGTATTGGGGTATCAGGTGCAGTAATAGGGACACATACGGCAGCAGAGGCTCAGCATTGGGGTATCAGGGGCAGTAATAGGGACACCTATGGCAGCAGTGGCTCAGTATTGGGGTATCAGGTGCAGTAATAGGGACACATACGGCAGCAGAGGCTCAGTATTGGGGTATCAGGTGCAGTAATAGGGACACATACGACAGCAGCGGCTCAGTATTGGGGTATCAGGTGCAGTAATAGGGACACATATGGCAGGAGCGGCTCAGTATTGGGGTATCAGGGGCAGTAATAAGGACACATACGGCAGCAGCGGCTCAGTATTGGGGTATCAGGTGCAGTAATAGGGACACATACGGCAGCAGCAGCTCAGTATTGGGATATCAGGGGCAGCAATAGGGACACCTATGGCAGCAGTGGCTCAGTATTGGGGTATCAGGTGCAGTAATAGGGACACATACGGCAGCAGAGGCTCAGTATTGGGGTATCAGGTGCAGTAATAGGGACACATACGACAGCAGCGGCTCAGTATTGGGGTATCAGGTGCAGTAATAGGGACATAAATGGCAGCAGCGGCTCAGTATTGGGATATCAGGGGCAGTAATAGGGACACATACGGCAGCAGTGGCTCAGTATTGGGGTATCAGATGCAGTAATAGGGACACATACGGCAGCAGAAGCTCAGTATTGGGGTATCAGGGGCAGTAATAGGGTCACATACGGCAGCAGCGGCTCAGTATTGGGGTATCAGGTGCAGTAATAGGGACATAAAAGGCAGCAGCGGCTCAGTATTGGGGTATCAGGTGCAGTAATAGGGACACATACGGCAGCAGTGGCTCAGTATTGGGGTGTCAGGTGCAGTAATAGGGACACATACGGCAGCAGAAGCTCAGTATTGGGGTATCAGGGGCAGTAATAGGGTCACATACGGCAGCAGCGGCTCAGTATTGGGGTATCAGGTGCAGTAACAGGGACACATACGGCAGCAGCAGCTCAGTATTGGGGTATCAGGTGCAGTAATAGGAACACATACGACAACAGCGGCCCAAGTATTGGGGTCTCAGGTACAGTAATAGGGACACATACGGCAGCAGCTGCTCAGTATTGGGGTATCAGGGGCAGTAATAGGGACACATACGTCAGCAGCGGCTCAGTATTGGGATATCAGGGGCAGTAATAGGGACACATACGGCAGCAGCGGCTCAGTATTGGGGTATTATGTGCAGTAATAGGGACACATACGGCAGCAGCAGCTCAGTATTGGGGTATCAGGGGCAGTAATAGGGTCACATACGGCAGCAGCGGCTCAGTATTGGGGTATCAGGTGCAGTAACAGGGACACATACGGCAGCAGCAGCTCAGTATTGGGGTATCAGGTGCAGTAATAGGGACACATACGACAACAGCGGCCCAAGTATTGGGGTCTCAGGTACAGTAATAGGGACACATACGGCAGCAGCTGCTCAGTATTGGGGTATCAGGTGGAGTAATAGGGGCACATACGGCAGCAGAGGCTCAGCATTGGGTTATAAGGGGCAGTGATAGGGACACATACGGCAGCAGGGGCTCAGTATTGATGTATCAGGTGCAGTAACAGGGTCACATATGGCAGAAGTGGCTCAGTATTGGGGTATCAGGTGCAGTAATAGGGACACATACTGCAGCAGCGGCTCAGTATTGGGATATCAGAGGCAGTAATAGGGACACATATGGCAGCAGAGGCTCAGTATTAGTGTATCAGGTGAAGTAATAGAGATACATACGGCAGCAGTGGCTCAGTATTGGGGTATCAGGGGCAGTAATAGCGACATATACGGCAGCAACGGCTCAGTATTGTGGTATCAGGGCCAGTAATAGGGACACATACGGCAGCAGCGGCTCAGTATTAGGGTATCAGGGGCAGTAATAAGGACACATATGGCAGCAGCGGCTCAGTATTGGGGTATCAGGGGCAGTAATAGGGACACATACAGCAGCAGCGGCTCAGTATTAGGGTATCAGGGGCAGTAATAAGGACACATACGGCAGCAGCGGCTCAGTATTGGAGTATCAGGTGGAGTAATAGGGACACATAAGGCAGCAGCAGCTCAGTATTGGGGTATCAGGTGCAGTAATAGGGACACATACGGCAGCAGCGGCTCAGTATTGGGGTATCAGGTGCAGCAATAGGGACACATACGGCAGCAGAGGCTCAGCATTGGGGTATCAGGGGCAGTAATAGGGACACATATGGCTGGAGCGGCTCAGTATTGGGGTATCAGGGGCAGAAATAAGGACACATACGGCAGCAGCAGCTCAGTATTGGGGTATCAGGTGCAGTAATAGGGACACATACGGCAGCAGCAGCTCAGTATTGGGATATCAGGGGCAGTAATAGGGACACCTATGGCAGCAGCGGCTCAGTATTGGGGTATCAGGGGCAGTAATAGGGGCACATACGGCAGCAGCGGCTCAGTATTGGGGTATCAGGGGCAGTAATAGGGACACATACGGCAGCAGCGGCTCAGTATTGGGGTATCAGGGGCAGTAATAGGGACACATACGACAGCAGCGGCTCAGTATTGGGCTATCAGGTGCAGTAATAGGGAAACATACGGCAGCAGCGGCTCAGTATTGGGGTATCAGGTGCAGTAATAGGGACACATACGGCAGCAGAGGCTCAGTATTGGGGTATCAGGTGCAGTAATAGGGACACATACGGCAGCAGAGGCTCAGTATTGGGGTATCAGGTGCAGTAATAGGGACACATACGGCAGTAGCGGCTCAGTATTGGGGCATCAGGTGCAGTAATAGGGACACATACGGCAGCAGAGGCTCAGCATTGGGGTATCAGGTGCAGTAATAGGGACACATACGGCAGCAGCGGCTCAGCATTGGGGTACCAGGGGCAGTAATAGGGACACATACGGCAGCAGCTGCTCAGTATTGGGGTATCAGGGGCAGTAATAGGGACACATACGTCAGCAGCGGCTCAGTATTGGGATATAAGGGGCAGTAATAAGGACACATACGGCAGCAGCGGCTCAGTATTGGGGTATCAGGTGCAGTAATAGGGACACATACGGCAGCAGTGGCTCAGTATTGGGGTATCAGGTGCAGTAATAGGGACACATACGGCAGCAGCGGCTCAGCATTGGGGTATCAGGTGCAGTAATAGGGACACATATGGCAGCAGCGGCTCAGCATTGGGGTACCAGGGGCAGTAATAGGGACACATACGGCAGCAGCTGCTCAGTATTGGGATATCAGGGGCAGTAATAGGGACACATACGTCAGCAGCGGCTCAGTATTGTGGTATCAGGGGCAGTAATAGGGACACATACGGCAGCAGCGGCTCAGTATTGGGATATCAGGGGCAGTAATAGGGACACATACGGCAGCAGCGGCTCAGTATTGGGGTATCATGGGCAGTAATAGGGACACATACGGCAGCAGCGGCTCAGTATTGGGGTATCAGGGGCAGTAATAGGGACACATATGGCAGCAGCGGCTCAGTATTGGGGTATCAGGGGCAGTAATAGGGACACATACGGCAGCAGAGGCTCAGTATTGGGGTATCAGGTGCAGTAATAGGCACACATACGGCAGCAGCGGCTCAGTATTGGGATATCAGGGGCAGTAATAGGGACACATACGGCAGCAGCGGCTCTGTATTGGGGTATCAGGTGCAGTAATAGGGACACATACGACAGCAGCGGCTCAGTATTGGGGTATCAGGTGCAGTAATAGGGACATAAACGGCAGCAGCGGCTCAGTATTGGGGTATCAGGTGCAGTAATAGGGACACATGCGGCCGCAGAGGCTCAGTATTGGGGTATCAGGTGCAGTAATAGGGACACATATGGCAGCAGCGGCTCAGTATTGGGGTATCAGGTGCAGTAATAGGGACACATACGGCAGCAGCGGCTCAGTATTGGGGCATCAGGTGCAGTAATAGGGACACATACAGCAGCAGCGGCTCAGCATTGGGGTACCAGGGGCAGTAATAGGGACACATACGGCAGCAGCGGCTCAGTATTGAGGTGTCAGGTGCAGTAATAGGGACACATATGGCAGCAGCAGCTCAGTATTGGAGTATCAGTGGCAGTAATAGGAACACATATGGCAGCAGCGGCTCAGTATTGGGGTATCAGGGGCAGTAATAGGGACACATATGGCAGCAGCGGCTCAGTATTGGGGTATCAGGTGCAGTAATAGGGACACATATGGCAGCAGCGGCTCAGCATTGGGGTACCAGGGGCAGTAATAGGGACACATACGGCAGCAGTGGCTCAGTATTGGTGTATCAGGGGCAGTAATAGGGACACATATGGCAGCAGCGGCTCAGCATTGGGGTACCAGGGGCAGTAATAGGGACACATACGGCAGCAGCGGCTCAGTATTGAGGTATCAGGTGCAGTAATAGGGACACATACGGCAGCAGCGGCTCAGTATTGGAGTATCAGGGGCAGTAATCGGGACACATACGGCAGCAGCGGCTCAGTATTGGAGTATCAGGGGCAGTAATAGGGACACATACGGCAGCAGCGGCTCAGTATTTGGGTATCAGGGGCAGTAATAGGGACACATACGGCAGCAGCGGCTCAGTATTGGGGTATCAGGTGCAGTAATAGGGACACATACGGTAGCAGCGGCTCAGTATTGGGGTATCAGGTGCAGCAATAGGGACACATACGGCAGCAGCGGCTCAGCATTGGGGTATCAGGTGCAGTAATATGGACACATACGGCAGCAGCGGCTCAGCATTGGGGTACCAGGGGCAGTAATAGGGACACATACGGCAGCAGCTGCTCAGTATTGGGGTATCAGGGGCAGTAATAGGGACACATACGTCAGCAGCGGCTCAGTATTGGGATATCAGTGGCAGTAATAGGGACACATACGGCAGCAGCCTCTCAGTATTGAGGTATCAGGTGCAGTAATAGGGACACATATGGCAGCAGAGGCTCAGTATTGGAGTATCAGGTGCAGTAATAGCGACACATACGGCAGCAGCGGCTCAGTATTGGGGTATCAGGTGCAGTAATAGGGACACATACGGCAGCAGCGGCTCAGTATTGGGGTATCAGGTGCAGTAATAGGGACACATACGGCAGCAGCGGCTCAGTATTGGGGTATCAGGTGCAGTAATAGGGTCACATACGGCAGCAGCAGCTCAGTATTGGGGTATCAGGTGCAGTAATAGGGACACATACGGCAACAGCGGCCCAAGTATTGGGGTCTCAGGTACAGTAATAGGGACACATACGGCAGCAGCTGCTCAGTATTGGGGTATCAGGTGGAGTAATAGGGGCACATACGGCAGCAGAGGCTCAGTATTGAGGTATCAGATGCATTAATAGGGACACATATGGCAGCAGCGGCTCAGCATTGGGGTATCAGGGGCAGTAATAGGGACACATGGCAGGAGTGGCTCAGTATTGGGGTATCAGGGGCAGTAATTAAGACACATACGGCAGCAGCGGCTCAGTATTGGGGTATCAGGTGCAGTAATAGGGACACATACGGCAGCAGCGGCTCAGCATTGGGGTACCAGGGGCAGTAATAGGGACACATACGGCAGCAGCTGCTCAGTATTTGTGTATCAGGGGCAGTAATAGGGACACATACGGCAGCAGCGGCTCAGAATTGAGGTATCAGGTGCAGTAATAGGGACACATATGGCAGCAGCGGCTCAGTATTGGAGTATCAGTGGCAGTAATAGGGACACATATGGCAGCAGCGGCTCAGTATTGGGGTATCAGGGTCAGTAATAGGGACACATATGGCAGCAGCGGCTCAGTATTGGGGTATCAGGTGCAGTAATAGGGACACATATGGCAGCAGCGGCTCAGCATTGGGGTACCAGGGGCAGTAATAGGGACACATACGGCAGCAGTGGCTCAGTATTGGGGTATCAGGGGCAGTAATAGGGCCACATACGGCAGCAGCGGCTCAGTATTGAGGTATCAGGTGCAGTAATAGGGACACATACGGCAGCAGCGGCTCAGTATTGGAGTATCAGGGGCAGTAATCGGGACACATACGGCAGCAGCGGCTCAGTATTGGAGTATCAGGGGCAGTAATAGGGACACATACGGCAGCAGCGGCTCAGTATTTGGGTATCAGGGGCAGTAATAGGGACACATACGGCAGCAGCGGCTCAGTATTGGGGTATCAGGTGCAGTAATAGGGACACATACGGCAGCAGCGGCTCAGTATTGGGGTATCAGGTGCAGCAATAGGGACACATACGGCAGCAGCGGCTCAGCATTGGGGTATCAGGTGCAGTAATATGGACACATACGGCAGCAGCGGCTCAGCATTGGGGTACCAGGGGCAGTAATAGGGACACATACGTCAGCAGCTGCTCAGTATTGGGATATCAGTGGCAGTAATAGGGACACATGCGGCAGCAGCGGCTCAGTATTGGGATATCAGTGGCAGTAATAGGGACACATGCGGCAGCAGCGGCTCAGTATTGGAGTATCAGGTGCAGTAATAGGGACACATACGGCAGCAGCGGCTCAGTATTGGGGTATCACGTGCAGTAATAGGGACACATACGGCAGCAGCGGCTCAGTATTGGGGTATCAGGTGCAGTAATAGGGACACATACGGCAGCAGCAGCTCAGTATTGGGGTATCAGGGGCAGTAATAGGGTCACATACGGCAGCAGCGGCTCAGTATTGGGGTATCAGGTGCAGTAATAGGGACACATACGGCAGCAGCAGCTCAGTATTGGGGTATCAGGGGCAGTAATAGGGTCACATACGGCAGCAGCGGCTCAGTATTGGGGTATCAGGTGCAGTAATAGGGACACATACGGCAGCAGCAGCTCAGTATTGGGGTATCAGGTGCAGTAATAGGGACACATACGGCAACAGCGGCCCAAGTATTGGGGTCTCAGGTACAGTAATAGGGACACATACGGCAGCAGCTGCTCAGTATTGGGATATCAGGTGGAGTAATAGGGGCACATACGGCAGCAGAGGCTCAGCATTGGGTTATAAGGGGCAGTGATAGGGACATATACGGCAGCAGGGGCTCAGTATTGATGTATCAGGTGCAGTAACAGGGTCACATATGGCAGCAGCGGCTCAGTATTGGGGTATCAGGGGCAGTAATAGGGACACATACGGCAGCAGCGGCTCAGTATTAGGGTATCAGGTGCAGTAATAGGGACACATACTGCAGCAGCGGCTCAGTATTGGGATATCAGAGGCAGTAATAGGGAGACATATGGCAGCAGAGGCTCAGTATTGGGGTATCAGGTGCAGTAATAGAGATACATACGGCAGCAGTGGCTCAGTATTGGGGTATCAGGGGCAGTAATAGCGACACATACGGCAGCAACGGCTCAGTATTGTGGTATCAGGGCCAGTAATAGGGACACATACGGCAGCAGCGGCTCAGTATTGGGGTATCAGGGGCAGTAATAGGTACACATATGGGAGCAGCGGCTCAGTATTAGGGTATCAGGGGCAGTAATAAGGACACATATGGCAGCAGCGGCTCAGTATTGGGGTATCAGAGGCAGTAATAGGGACACATGCAGCAGCAGCGGCTCAGTATTGAGGTATCAGGTGCAGTATTAGGGACACATATGGCAGCAGCGGCTCAGTATTGGGGTATCAGGTGCAGTAATAGGGACACATGCAGCAGCAGCGGCTCAGTATTGGAGTATCAGGTGGAGTAATAGGGACGCATACGGCAGCAGCAGCTCAGTATTGGGGTATCAGGTGCAGTAATAGGGACACATACGGCAGCAGAGGCTCAGCATTGGGGTATCAGGGGCAGTAATAGGGACACATGGCAGGAGTGGCTCAGTATTGGGGTATCAGGTGCAGTAATAGGGACACATACGGCAGCAGCAGCTCAGTATTGGGATATCAGGGGCAGTAATAGGGACACCTATGGCAGCAGCGGCTCAGTATTGGGGTATCAGGTGCAGTAATAGGGACACAAACGACAGCAGCGTCTCAGTATTGGGATATCAGGGGCAGTAATAGGGACACATACGGCAGCAGCGGCTCAGTATTGGGGTATCAGGTGCAGTAATAGGGACACATGGCAGCAGCGGCTCAGTATTGGGATATCAGGTGCAGTAATAGGGTCACATATGGCAGCAGCGGCTCAGTATTGGGGTATCAGGTGCAGTAATAGGGACACATACGGCAGCAGAGGCTCAGTATTGGGGTATCAGGTGCAGTAATAGGCACACATACGGCAGCAGCGGCTCAGTATTGGGATATCAGGGGCAGTAATAGGGACACAAACGACAGCAGCGGCTCAGTATTGGGGTATCAGGTGCAGTAATAGGGACATATACGGCAGCAGAGGCTCAGTATTGGGGTATCAGGTGCAGTAATAGGGACACATACGGCAGCAGAGGCTCTGTATTGGGGTATCAGGTGCAGTAATAGGGACACATACGGCAGCAGAGGCTCAGTATTGGGGTATCAGGTGCAGTAATAGGGACACATATGGCAGCAGCGGCTCAGTATTGGGTTATCAGGTGCAGCAATAGGCACACATACGGCAGCAGCGGCTCAGTATTGGGGTATCAGGTGCAGTAATAGGGTCACATACAGCAGCAGTGGCTCAGTATTGGAATATTAGGGGCAGTAATAGGGACACATACGGCAGCAGCGGCTCAGTATTGGGGTATCAGGTGCAGTAATAGGGACACATACGACAGCAGCAGCTCAGTATTTGGGTAGCAGGTGCAGTAATAGGGACACATACGACAGCAGCGGCTCAGTATTGGGGTAGCAGGTGCAGTAATAGGGACACAAATACGACAGCAGCGGCTCAGTATTGGGATATCAGCAGGATGAGGGGTTCATGCAGGTTGGGAATAGATGGTGATAGGGCTGGAATATGAGAAGTGAAATGTGTCTTTGTTGTATTCTCTGCAGACGAGTTGTAGCTGGAAGAAGTTGTCATGTCGGTCTGGGCCAGATGGAAAAGTCGGGAAAAGTGAACGATTCCATCAGAAAGGACGTCAGCGGTAAGACATTATCTGTGACTGTGCTGTGATCTGTTATATGTTCTGTAGGGCTGGTATCTACCACTGACCATATGGCGGTAATATCCTAATTGGTCTTTATATTGAGATTATCTTCAGTAACAGCGCGGTCATGTGCTAAGGTTCTCCTCCAGTATTAGGGCACGTCACCGAGTTGTAATCAAGGTTACCTGGTTAGGGGCCCACTCAGAAGTTTCGCCCCCCCTGAACCAAAACCCTAGCTACGCCTCTGCATAGTGGTGACCAGTAGTGAATGCCAATAATGAATAGAGATAGGTGTAGTTTTAAAAAGTTGTGGCACAAATGGTAAGGCAATTCTGCAGTATGAGGAGGCCTACAAGTCCTCCTGGCTTTGGGACCCTATCCTACCCATTCTTTGGATAGGTGATCATTGCCAGTCTGTCTTGGCGCATTGCCCACTTTGTGCCTATGTGGACAGTGCGACTAGCTCGGTTATGGATGTGTATTTCCTGTGCCTTTTGTAATGTATTACATTGCATTTTATTTATAGAGCCCTATGAACGGAAATATTAAAGAAAAGACCAATCACTGGGAGCGTGATATGCTATGAGGGACGTACCCTGTCATTGTCATATCTACTCTGGGGAAGCAGAGACAGGGACTTTTTGTTTGATACAGATAGATATCAGAACACGTACCTTATGCAAGCAGATTGCTATCATATAGCAGATCTTATGTGTTAAACTATGCAAAACCAGCTGAGATCTGGAGAATTCAGCTCCCCAATAAGTACGTGAACGTGTGGCTGACGTGTGGCAAAAGGTAAGTGGGGAATTGTATAGATTATATAGCTTAGTGTCTAGTTACTATATATAATGATAAGATGACGTTATTGTCAATTAAATAAAAAAAAATTGAAACATAATAAACTTTACATTTTCAAACGTTTATTTTAAAATCTAAATGTTAAGTTTTAAAATATATTTTTATTATCCTAAAAAGGAATATGGCTGGTATATGCCATCATTGATGTATAGCTGGAGCTTTAAACTGTTTTGAGACTTGTAGTCCTGTGATTTTCCTTTAGGAGAGCAAGAAAAAAAAAAGAAGTATTGGTCTGGTCTGCATACATTTTTCCCTATTATAGTCTATGTTACAGAGGCTGAGTGCATTTGTTTGATTATTACATAAGTCCCACAGACAATAATCACAAAAGATAAGAGCCAACTCTTCCCTACTTCACCACCTTTTTGCAACAAATGCCGGATGGGTTCTGGAACTCAAAAATAGTCATTCATGGAACATCCCTTTAAATATTAATGAGGTGTAGGCTACTATTTCTTATTACATCTTTTAAAACAATGTTGATGTTTGTTTTTTATCCTGACCTTAAAAATATGTTTTAGAAGTCTCTGCAAAACACAATAATAGGTCTGAAAAATTACAGGCAACCAGAAAATGGTTATCTGAGTCATTCATGACTGGATGGGATAATCATATCAAAGGATTATTTCAAAAAGTCATGTTTCTCCTATCTGTACTATAGGGGATAAGTTATTGATCTGTGAAGATCCACCACTGGGTCCCCCAGCATTCCAAGATCAGGGTTTTGGAACTTCATGAACATGACTTTGCAGCCTGTCCTGATGGATCAGAGGGGCACATGCTCAACCTCCGCTTTATTCATAGGTCTATGACACTGCCTTAAAAAGGCAATTCCATAGACAATGAATGGAGCATAGGTTGAGCATGCACATTCCACTCCATACAAGATGGGGCTGCAAAACATCATTTTCAGGGGTTCCAGTTAGATTTCAGGATTAGTTAGTCCAGTTAGATCCCAATCTCAAGATTGTTGGGGGTCCCAGTGGTCAGTCCTCAGCAATTAGCAAATTAACTTGATTTTTTATATACAGGTCCTTCTCAAAAAATTAGCATATAGTGTTAAATTTCATTATTTACCATAATGTAATGATTACAATTAAACTTTCATATATTATAGATTCATTATCCACCAACTGAAATTTGTCAGGTCTTTTATTGTTTTAATACTGATGATTTTGGCATACAACTCCTGATAACCCAAAAAACCTGTCTCAATAAATTAGCATATTTCACCCATCCAATCAAATAAAAGTGTTTTTTTAATAACAAACAAAAAAACCATCAAATAATAATGTTCAGTTATGCACTCAATACTTGGTCGGGAATCCTTTGGCAGAAATGACTGCTTCAATGCGGCGTGGCATGGAGGCAATCAGCCTGTGACACTGCTGAGATGTTATGGAGGCCCAGGATGCTTCAATAGCGGCCTTAAGCTCATCCAGAGTGTTGGGTCTTGCGTCTCTCAACTTTCTCTTCACAATATCCCACAGATTCTCTATGGGGTTCAGGTCAGGAGAGTTGGCAGGCCAATTGAGCACAGTAATACCATGGTCAGTAAACCATTTACCAGTGGTTTTGGCACTGTGAGCAGGTGCCAGGTCGTGCTGAAAAATGAAATCTTCATCTCCATAAAGCATTTCAGCCGATGGAAGCATGAAGTGCTCCAAAATCTCCTGATAGCTAGCTGCATTGACCCTGCCCTTGATGAGACACAGTGGACCAACACCAGCAGCTGACATGGCACCCCACACCATCACTGACTGTGGGTACTTGACACTGGACTTCAGGCATTTTGGCATTTCCTTCTCCCCAGTCTTCCTCCAGACTCTGGCACCTTGATTTTCGAATGACATGCAAAATTTGCTTTCATCAGAAAAAAGTACTTGGGACCACTTAGCAACAGTCCAGTGCTGCTTCTCTGTAGCTCAAAAGTGGCTTTACCTGGGGAATGCGGCACCTGTAGCCCATTTCCTGCACACGCCTGTGCACGGTGGCTCTGGATGTTTCCACACCAGACTCAGTCCACTGCTTCCTCAGGTTCCCCAAGGTCTGGAATCGGTCCTTCTCCACAATCTTCCTCAGGGTCCGGTCTCCTCTTCTCGTTGTACAGCGTTTTCTGCCACATTGTTTCCTTCCAACAGACTTACCATTGAGGTGCCTTGATACAGCACTCTGGGAACAGCCTATTTGTTGAGAAATTTCTTTCTGGGTCTTACCCTCTTGCTTGAGGGTGTCAATGATGGCCTTCTTGACATCTGTCAGGTCGCTAGTCTTACCCATGATGGGGGTTTTGAGTAATGAACCAGGCAGGGAGTTTATAAAAGCCTCAGGTATCTTTTGCATGTGTTTAGAGTTAATTAGTTGATTCAGAAGATTAGGGTAATAGGTCGTTTAGAGAACCTTTTCTTGATATGCTAATTTATTGAGACAGGTTTTTTGGGTTATCAGGAGTTGTATGCCAAAATCATCAGTATTAAAACAATATAAGACCTGACAAATTTCAGTTGGTGGATAATGAATCTATAATATATGAAAGTTTAATTGTAATCATTACATTATGGTAAATAATGAAATTTAACACTATATGCTAATTTTTTGAGAAGGACCTGTATATGCACAGTGGGTACGGAAAGTATTCAGACCCCTTTAAATTTTTCACTCTTTGTTTCATTGCAGCCATTTGGTAAATTCAAAAAAAGTTGTTTTTTTCTCATTAACCCCTTTACCCCCAAGGGTGGTTTGCACGTCAATGACCAGGCCAATTTTTACAATTCTGACCACTGTCCCTTTATGAGGTTATAACTCTGGAACGCTTCAACGGATCCCAGTGATTCTGACATTGTTTTCTCGTGACATATTGTACGTCATGATAGTGGTAAAATTTCTTTGATAGTACCTGCGTTTATTTGTGAAAAAAACGGAAATTTGGCGAAAATTTGGAAAATTTCGCAATTTTCAAACTTTGAATTTTTATGCAATTAAATCACAGAGATATGTCACACAAAATACTTAATAAGTAACATTTCCCACATGTCTCCTTTACATCAGCATAATTTTGGAACCAAATTTTTTTTTTGTTAGGGAGTTATAAGGGTTAAAAGTTGACCAGCAATTTCTCATTTTTACAAAACCATTTTTTTTTAGGGACCACATCTCATTTGAAGTCATTTTGAGGGGTCTATATGATAGAAAATACCCAAGTGTGACACCATTCTAAAAACTGCACCCCTCAAGGTGCTCAAAACCACATTCAAGAAGTTTATTAACCCTTCAGGTGTTTAATAGGAATTTTTGGAATGTTTAAATAAAAATGAACATTTAACTTTTTTACACAAAAAATTTACTTCAGCTCCAATTTGTTTTATTTTACCAAGGGTAACAGGAGAAAATGGACCCCAAAAGTTGTTGTCCAATTTGTCCTGAGTACGCTGATATCCCATATGTGGCAGTAAACCACTGTTTGGGCGCATGGGAGAGCTCGGAAGGGAAGGAGCGCCGTTTGACTTTTCAATGCAAAATTGACAGGAATTGAGATGGGACGCCATGTTGCGTTTGGAGAGCCACTGATGTGCCTAAGCATTGAAACCCCCCACAAGTGACACCATTTTGGAAAGTAGACCCCCTAAGGAACTTATCTAGAGGTGTGGTGAGCACTTTGACCCACCAAGTGCTTCACAGAAGTTTATAATGCAGAACCGTAAAAATAAAAAATCATATTTTTTCACAAAAATTATATTTTTGCCCCCAATTTTTTATTTTTCCAAGGGTAAGAGAAGAAATTGGACCTCAAAGGTTGTTGTCCAATTTGTCCTGAGTATGCTGATACCCCATATGTGGCAGTAAACCACTGTTTGGGCGCATGGGAGAGCTCGGAAGGGAAGGAGCGCCGTTTGACTTTTCAATGCAAAATTGACAGGAATTGAGATGGGACGCCATGTTGCGTTTGGAGAGCCACTGATGTGCCTAAACATTGAAACCCCCCACAAGTGACACCATTTTGGAAAGTAGACCCCCTAAGGAACTTATCTGGATGTGTGGTGAGCACTTTGACCCACCAAGGGCTTCACAGAAGTTTATAATGCAGAGCCATAAAAATAAAACAAAATTTTTTTCCCACAAAAATTATTTTTTAGCCCCCAGTTTTGTATTTTCCCTAGGGTAACAGGAGAAATTGGACCCCAAAAGTTATTGTCCAATTTGTCCTGAGTACGCTGATACCCCATATGTGGGGGGGGAACCACCGTTTGGGCGCATGGGAGGGCTCGGAAGGGAAGGAGCGCCATTTGGAATGCAGACTTAGATGGAATGGTCTGCAGGCGTCACATTGCGTTTGCAGAGCCCCTAATGTACCTAAACAGTAGAAACCCCCACAAGTGACACCATTTTGGAAAGTATACCCCCTAAGGAACTCATCTTGAGGTGTTGTGAGAGCTTTGAACCCCCAAGTATTTCACTACAGTTTATAACGCAGAGCCGTGCAAATGAAAAATATTTTTTTTCCACAAAAATTATATTTTAGCCCCCAGTTTTGTATTTTTCCAAGGTTAGCAGGAGAAATTGGACCCTAAATGTTGTTGTCCAATTTGTCCTGAGTACGCTGATACCCGATATGTGGGGGGGAACCACCGTTTGGGCGCATGGGAGGGCTCGGAAGGGAAGGAGCATCATTTGGAATGCAGACTTAGATGGATTGGTCTGCAGGCGTCACATTGCGTTTGCAGAGCCCTTAATGTACCTAAACAGTAGAAACCCCCCACAAGTGACACCATTTTGGAAAGTAGACCCCCTAAGGAACTCATCTTGATGTGTTGTGAGAGCTTTGAACCCCCAAGTATTTCACTACAGTTTATAACGCAGAGCCGTGCAAATAAAAAATATTTTTTTTTCCACAAAAATTATATTTTAGCCCCCAGTTTTGTATTTTTCCAAGGTTAGCAGGAGAAATTGGACCCTAAATATTGTTGTCCAATTTGTCCTGAGTACGCTGATACCCGATATGTGGGGGGGAACCACCGTTTGGGCGCATGGGAGGGCTCGGAAGAGAAGGAGCATCATTTGGAATGCAGACTTAGATGGATTGGTCTGCAGGCATCACATTGGGTTTGCAGAGCCCCTAATGTACCTAAACAGTAGAAACCCCCCACAAGTGACCCCATATTGGAAACTAGACCCCTCAATGAACTTATCTAGATTTGTTGTGAGAACTTTGAACCCCCAAGTGTTTCACTACAGTTTATAACGCAGAGCCGTAAAAATAAAAAATCTTTTTGTTTTCCCTCAAAAATTATTTTTTAGCCCCCAGTTTTGTATTTTCTCAAGGGTAACAGGAGAAATTGGACCACAAAAGTTGTTGTCCTATTTGTCCTGAGTACGCTGATACCCCATATGTTGGGATAAACCCCTGTTTGGGCACACGGGAGAGCTCGGAAGGGAAGGAGCACTGTTTTACTTTTTCAACGCAGAATTGGCTGGAATTGAGATCGGCCGCCATGTCGTGATTGGAGAGCCCCTGATGTGCCGAAACAGTGGAAACCCCCCAATTATAACTGAAACCCTAATCTAAACACACCCCTAACCCTAATTCCAACGGTAACCCTAACCACACCTCTAACCCTGACACACCCCTAACCCTAATCCCAACCCTATTCCCAACTGTAAATGTAATCTAAACCCTAACCCTAACTTTAGCCCCAACCCTAACTGTAGCCCCAACCCTAACCCTAGCCCTAACCCTAGCCCTAACCCTAGCCCTAACCCTAATCCTTGCCCTAACTCTAGCCCTAACCCTAACCCTAGCCCAAATCCTAACCCTAGCCCTAACCCTAGCCCTAACCCTAGCCCTAACCCTAGCCCTAGCCCTAACCCTAGCCCTAATGGGAAAATGGAAATAAATACATTTTTTTAATTTTTCCCTAACTAAGGGGGTGATGAAGGGGGGTTTGATTTACTTTTATAGCGAGTTTTTTAGCGGATTTTTATGATTGGCAGCCGTCACACACTGAAAGACGCTTTTTATTGCAAAAAATATTTTTTGCAATACCACATTTTGAGAGCTATAATTTTTCCATATTTTGGTCCACAGAGTCATGTGAGGTCTTGTTTTTTGCGGGACGAGTTGACATTTTTATTGAAAACATTTTCGGGCACGTGACATTTTTTGATCGCTTTTTATTCCGATTTTTGTGAGGAAGAATGACCAAAAACCAGCTATTCATGAATTTCTATTGGGGGAGGCGTTTTGTACCGTTCCGCGTTTGGTAAAATTGATAAAGCAGTTTTATTCTTCGGGTCAGTACGATTACAGCGATACCTCATTTATATCATTTTTTTATGTTTTGGCGCTTTTATATGATAAAAACTATTTTACAGAAAAAATAATTATTTTTGCATCGCTTTATTCTCAGGACTATAACTTTTTTATTTTTTTGCTGATGATGCTGTATGGCAGCTCGTTTTTTGTGGGACAAGATGACGTTTTCAGCGGTACCATGGTTATTTATATCTGTCTTTTTGATCGCGTGTTATTCCACTTTTTGTTCGGCGGTATGATAATAAAGCGTTGTTTTTTGCCTCGTTTTTTTTTTCTTACGGTGTTTACTGAAGGGGTTAACTAGTGGGACAGTTTTATAGGTCGGGTCGTTACGGACGCGGCGATACTAAATATGTGCACTTTTATTGGTTTTTTTTTTTATTTAGATGAAGAAATGTATTTATGGGAATAATATTTTTTTTTTTTCATTATTTTGGAATATATATATTTTTTTGTTTTTACACATTTGGAATTTTTTTTTTTTACTTTTTTACTTTGTCCCAGGGGGGGACATCACAGATCAGTGATCTGACAGTTTGCATAGCACTCTGTCAGATCACTGATCTGACATGCAGCGCTGCAGGCTTCACAGTGCCTGCTCTGAGCAGGCTCTGTGAAGCCACCTCCCTCCCTGCAGGACCCGGATCCGTGGCCATCTTGGATCCGGGCCTGGAACAAGCAGGGAGGGAGGAAAGACCCTCGCAGCAACGCGATCACATCGCGTTGCTGCGGGGGGCTCAGGGAAGCCCGCAGGGAGCCCCCTCCCTGCGCGGTGCTTCCCTGCACCGCTGGCACATCGCGATCATGTTTGATTGCGGTGTGCCAGGGGTTAATGTGCCGGGGGTGGTCCGTGACCGCTCCTGGCACATAGTGCCGGATGTCAGCTGCGATAAGCAGCTGACACCCGGCCGCGATCGGCGGCGCTCCCCCCGTGAGCGCTGCCGATCGCTATGACGTACTATCCCGTCCAGGGTCAGATAAGCCCAGGGCACCTCGACGGGATAGTACGTCTAAGGTCACAGAGGGGTTAATGTACACTCTGCACCCCATCTTGACTGAAAAAAAACAGAAATGTAAACATTTTTGCAAATTTATTAAAAAAGAAAAACTGAAATATCACATGGTCATAAGTATTCAGACCCTTTGCTATGACACTCCTTTTTCTTCTTTTTTATTTTTACATAGCGCTAACATATTCCACAGCGCTTTACAGACATTATCATCACTGTCCCCAAAGGGGCTCACAATCTAAATTCCCTATCAGTATGTCTTTTGAATGTGGGAGGAAATCGGAGTGCCCGGAGGAAACCCACGCAAACACGGGGAGAACATACAAACTCTTTGCAAATGTTGTCCTTATATGCCCATATTTAAGTCACCTGCTGTCCATTTCCTTGTGATTCTCCTTGAGATGGTCCTACTCCTTCATTTGAGTCCAGCTGTGTTTAATTAAACTGATAGGACTTGATTTGGAAAGGCACACATCTGTCTATATAATAAGACCTCACAGCTCACAGTGCATATCAGACCAAATTAGAATCATGAGGTCAAAGGAACTGGCCAAGGAGCTCAGAGACAGAATTGTGGCAAGGCACAGATCTGGGCAAGGTTGCAAATGAATTTTTGCAGTACTCAAGGTTCCTAAGAGCAGATTGGCCTCCATAATCCTTAAATGGAAGAAGTTTGGGACCACCAGAAGTCTTCCTAGACACTGTGAAGGATTACCCCTTCCTACCACGTCACCAATCCGTGACGTCACTACACAGGCACAGCTCTCCGGCGCCCCCTTTGTCTCTCAGGCCAGTAAAGGGACTGCACCTAGAGCAAATGGCCGCCGGGGAGACTGCCCTGTTACCCACCCTGGGTATTCTAAGATTCGCAATCAGAGTAAAAGGATCAGCCCAAAATTAATTTATGATTTAATTGCCTTAAGGGCGCACTAGATAATTACAAGAAATATACAATCACAATATATCAAGAGTTACCGTCAGAGTACAATATAACAACAATAATACAAGGCTTAAAGGTATAAAGCTGGAGGTCAATTTACCAGGTCGAAGGTCGCTTGTGGAAGCCGGGGGCATAGCATTCCGCAGGTCCAAAAACTTAGTTGCCGGGCAGCCCCCAGAAAGCATGTGCTTGCTCCCCTCTGGCTGGCATACCCTGTTCCTTAAGATGTCATCATCATCATCTTCTTCTGTGGAGTGAGAGCCTCCCAGTGACCTCAGCTTCTTCTTGTACCTGGCTGAGCCCCCCTGCCTGCAGCTGGGTGGGCTTAGCAATCTCCACCCCCTCTGTCTCCCTGCAAGATTTATTCCAATATCTAATAAATGGGATAACTTCTCTCAGGATGATCGGATCAGCACACGTGCAGTACCAGCGCCTGTGGTTTGTTCTGCCGGTCGTACTGGGATCAAACCTGGACCCATTCGGTCCCTGTGGGAGGCTGATCCCTATATCTCGGGTTTCAGACCTCCCACCGCCACGGGAATCGCACTATTAGATGCACCATTTCTTTAGGGTAAGGAGAATATTTTTTATGAGCCTGTACCTCGGACGATGCGTCCATAATTCACAATTCCATGTTGGAGACGGTTTGGCTGGGCTGCCATAATAGATGTGTATCCAGTGGCCACTTGGCATGCGTGTTTTAATTAAGCCCCCAAGCATTTCCAAGCCCCCTGGTGGCGTGGTTTCCTCATGGGGCTTTGAACTACCGTCTACAGTTTACCCTGAGCTCAGCCCGTTAGCATACTAATAGGAACTCTATTCATTAGCAAAGGTGGGGGTCCAGGAGCACTCCTGTGTCCAGGAGACAAAATGGAGTCACGCCAATCTGATAGCATGCCTGTTCCAAGATGGCGGCTGTTCCCTCATCACACCTCCCTGCTTTAGAGGGCGCTAGGGGGCATCACATTCCTGTGTTCCCCCATGCGCCCTTCCACACCTTCTCCTTGCCGGGACAACCCATCAGCATTACCATGGTCTCTGCCACTTCTGTGGCGGATGCTGAAGTGATACTGCTGGAGAGCCAGGCTCCAGCGTA
The DNA here is from genome assembly GCF_032444005.1 of Ranitomeya imitator. Taxonomy (NCBI): domain Eukaryota; kingdom Metazoa; phylum Chordata; class Amphibia; order Anura; family Dendrobatidae; genus Ranitomeya; species Ranitomeya imitator. The sequence continues at coordinate 107,063,223 of NC_091282.1, read as the reverse complement.
GCAACCTCCCATTCGTCCCAGAGACCGAGTGTAACCAGCTGAGGGGGTTGTGGTCTGTTTCCACGGTGAAGTGGCGTCCGTACAAGTATGGCTGCAGACGTTGCAGGGCCCATACAATTGCCAGACATTCCTTCTCCATCGTGGAATAGGCCACTTCCCTCGGCAGGAGCTTCCGGCTCAGGTACAAAACGGGGTGTTCATGTCCCGTAGTGTCGACCTGGCTGAGCACAGCACCGAGGCCAAAGTCACTGGCGTCGGTCTGTACTACGAACGGCCGCGTGAAGTCGGCTGCCTGTAGTACAGGAGAGCTAGACAAGGCGGTTTTGAGCGCCTGGAAAGCTGTCTCGCAGGCGACTGTCCAGTCGACTGCGACGGGCAGCTTCTTCTTGGTGAGGTCCGTCAGGGGCTTGGCCAGGGTGCTATAGTGTGGAACAAACCTCCTATAGTACCCGGCCGTCCCCAAGAAGGACATCACCTGCTTCTTGGTCCTGGGGGAGGGCCAGGAGGTGATGGCATCCACCTTCCCGGGCTCTGGCTTCAGAGCTCCCCCACCTACCCGGTGTCCCAGGTACTGGACCTCACTCATACCCAGCTGGCACTTTTCCGGCTTAATGGTCAACCCTGCCCTCTGGATCCTCCCCAACACCTGCGCCAGGTGCTGTAGGTGATCTTCCCAGGTGGGACTGAAGATGGCAATGTCATCCAGGTACGCAGTCGCATACCCTTCCAGACCCTTGAGCAGCGTGTTGACCATCCGCTGAAAAGTGGCAGGGGCATTCTTCATGCCGAAGGGCATCACCGTGGACTCGTACAGTCCAAATGGGGTGATAAAGGCAGAGCGTTCCCGTGCCTTAGGGGTCAGGGGAATCTGCCAATATCCCCTGCTCAGATCCATGATGGTCAGGTACTTGGCCCCGGCCAGCTGATCGAGCAGGTCATCGATGCGCGGCATTGGGTACGCATCGGTGACCGTCACAGCGTTGAGCCCCCGGTAGTCCACGCAGAACCGCGTAGTCCGGTCCTTTTTAGGGACGAGGACTACCGGCGAAGCCCACGCGCTGTTGGATGCTTGGATCACCCCCAGCTTCAGCATCTCGTCTATCTCTTGGCGCATGTGCTGCTGCACCTCGAGAGAGACCCGATATGCTGAACGCCGGATCGGGGGGTGATTGCCGGTGTCCACATCGTGGACGGCTGCCTCAGTCCTTCCGGGCAGGCTGCTAAACAGCTCCCGAAAGGGGTGTAGGGTGACCCCCAGCTGGGAACGTTGGTCCTCCGAAAGCTGGTGGCCAACCTCCACATCCTCGATGGATCCACCCGCCTTGACTTGGGTAAGCAGATCCAGGAGGGTTTCTACCTCCCCTTCCTCCGGGAGGTTGCACACTGGGTGGGCACAAGCCTCCCGCTCATGATGTGCTTTCATCATGTTCACGTGGAAGGCCTTCCTCCTTCCACGGGCGTGGTCCAGGGTGACCAGATAGGTGACGGCGTTGAGCTGCTGGTGCACGAGGTATGGACCCTCCCAGGCTGCCTGAAGCTTGTTTTGTGGGACGGGGACCAGTACCCACACCTTTTGACCCACCTGGTAGGTCCTCTCACAAGCATTCTGGTCGTACCACCGCTTCTGGTCAGCTTGGGCCTGGGCCATATTGTCATGCACCAGCTGCGTCAAGGCCGTCATTCTGTCCCGGAAGCGCACAACATACTCAATGGCCGACACTCCAGGGGTGGCCAAATCTCCATCCCACCGCTGCCACCACTGTGAAGGATTACCCCTTCCTACCACGTCACCAATCCGTGACGTCACTACACAGGCACAGCTCTCCGGCGCCCCCTTTGTCTCTCAGGCCAGTAAAGGGACTGCACCTAGAGCAAATGGCCGCCGGGGAGACTGCCCTGTTACCCACCCTGGGTATTCTAAGATTCGCAATCAGAGTAAAAGGATCAGCCCAAAATTAATTTATGATTTAATTGCCTTAAGGGCGCACTAGATAATTACAAGAAATATACAATCACAATATATCAAGAGTTACCGTCAGAGTACAATATAACAACAATAATACAAGGCTTAAAGGTATAAAGCTGGAGGTCAATTTACCAGGTCGAAGGTCGCTTGTGGAAGCCGGGGGCATAGCATTCCGCAGGTCCAAAAACTTAGTTGCCGGGCAGCCCCCAGAAAGCATGTGCTTGCTCCCCTCTGGCTGGCATACCCTGTTCCTTAAGATGTCATCATCATCATCTTCTTCTGTGGAGTGAGAGCCTCCCAGTGACCTCAGCTTCTTCTTGTACCTGGCTGAGCCCCCCTGCCTGCAGCTGGGTGGGCTTAGCAATCTCCACCCCCTCTGTCTCCCTGCAAGATTTATTCCAATATCTAATAAATGGGATAACTTCTCTCAGGATGATCGGATCAGCACACGTGCAGTACCAGCGCCTGTGGTTTGTTCTGCCGGTCGTACTGGGATCAAACCTGGACCCATTCGGTCCCTGTGGGAGGCTGATCCCTATATCTCGGGTTTCAGACCTCCCACCGCCACGGGAATCGCACTATTAGATGCACCATTTCTTTAGGGTAAGGAGAATATTTTTTATGAGCCTGTACCTCGGACGATGCGTCCATAATTCACAATTCCATGTTGGAGACGGTTTGGCTGGGCTGCCATAATAGATGTGTATCCAGTGGCCACTTGGCATGCGTGTTTTAATTAAGCCCCCAAGCATTTCCAAGCCCCCTGGTGGCGTGGTTTCCTCATGGGGCTTTGAACTACCGTCTACAGTTTACCCTGAGCTCAGCCCGTTAGCATACTAATAGGAACTCTATTCATTAGCAAAGGTGGGGGTCCAGGAGCACTCCTGTGTCCAGGAGACAAAATGGAGTCACGCCAATCTGATAGCATGCCTGTTCCAAGATGGCGGCTGTTCCCTCATCACACACCTGCTGTCCATTTCCTTGTGATTCTCCTTGAGATGGTCCTACTCCTTCATTTGAGTCCAGCTGTGTTTAATTAAACTGATAGGACTTGATTTGGAAAGGCACACATCTGTCTATATAATAAGACCTCACAGCTCACAGTGCATATCAGACCAAATTAGAATCATGAGGTCAAAGGAACTGGCCAAGGAGCTCAGAGACAGAATTGTGGCAAGGCACAGATCTGGGCAAGGTTGCAAATGAATTTTTGCAGTACTCAAGGTTCCTAAGAGCAGATTGGCCTCCATAATCCTTAAATGGAAGAAGTTTGGGACCACCAGAAGTCTTCCTAGACCTGGCTGTCCAGCCAAACTGATCAATCGTGGAGGAAGAGCCTTGGTGAGAGAGGTAAAGAAGAACCCCAAGATCAATGTGGCTGAGCTCCAGAGATGCAGTAGGGAGAAGGAAGAAAGTTCCACAAAGTCAACTATCACTGCAGCCCTCCGCCAGTCAGGCCTTTATGGCAGAGTGGCCCGACGGAAGCCTCTCCTCAGTGCAAGACATATGAAAGCCCGCATATAGAGTTTGCAACAAAAAAAAACACATGAAGGACTGTCAGACTTTGAGAAATACGATTCTTTGGTCTGATGAGATGACAATAGACTTTTTTGGTGATAACTCTAAGCAGTATGTGTGGAGAAAATCAGGCACTGCTCATCACCTGCCCAATACAATCCCAACAGTGAAACATGGTGGTGGCAGCATTGTGCTATGGGGGTGTTTTTCAGCTGCAGGGATAGGACGACTGGTTGCCATTGAAGGAAACATGAATCTGGCCAAGTACAAAGATATCCTGGATGAAAACCTCTTCAAGAGTGCTCTGGACCTCAGACTTGGCTGAAGGTTTACCTTCCAACAAGACAATGACCCTAAGCCAGAGGCGTAGCTAGGGTTTTGGTTCGGGGGGAGGGGGGAGGGCGAAACTCCTGAGTGGGCCCCTAACTAGGTAACCTTGATTACAACTCGGTGACGTGCCCTAATAGTGGAGGAGAACCTCAGCAGATGACCACGCTGTTACTGAACATAATCTCTATATAAAGACCAACATAGATATTACCGCCATATGGTCAGTGGTAGATACCAGTCCTACAGAACATATAAGACATCACAGCACAGTTACAGATGGTGACAAAGACACATTTCACTTCTCACATTCCAGCTATCACCATCTATTCCCAACCTGCACAAACTCCTCATCCTGCTGATGTCCAAATACTGAGCCGCTGCTGCCATATGTGACCCTATTACTGCACCTGTTATGTGATTCTCTGTGCCCTCTAAATTCAAAAGTAACCCTCCATAATATAGTAATGCCAGGTGCAAGTGCCCTAGAAAACAGTGCAAACATTTTGCCCCCTAGAAAGTAATATTGCCCTGTGTGCCCCTTTGACAGTCACAGTAACCTGAGTTCCCCTATAACAATAAGTGCCTACTTTACATTTAATAATGTCCTGAGGCTCCCCCCATGTATAGCTCCCCTATACACAGTATGATGCTCTACTATACATAACATGATACCTCCGCACTGTAAGGTACCCCCACACAGTATACTGACCCCCATAGGCAGACTATAGCACAAGGCAGACTGTAGTATAAAGCAGCACCTCTATAGACAGTCCCTGTAGTATAAGGCAGCACCCCACAGGCAGACCCTGTAGTATAAAGCAGCATCCCTATAGGCAGACCCTGTAGTATAAGGCAACCCCACAGGCAGACCCTGTAGTATAAGGCAGCACCCCCATAAGCAGACCCTGTAGTATAAGGCAGCACCCCCAAGGCAGACCCTGTAGTATAAGACAGCATCCCCATAGGCAGACCCTGTTTTATAAGGCAGCACCCCACAGGCAGACCCTGTAGTATAAGGCAGCACCCCCATAGGCAGACCCTTTAGTATAAGCCAGCACCCCATAAGCAGACCCTGTAGTATAAGGCAGCACCCCTATAGGCAAACCCTGTAGTATAAGGCAGCACCCCTATAGGCAGACCCTGTAGTATAAGGCAGCCCCCCAAATAAATAAATAAATATTCATCTCTCTTCTTCCTGGTTCCTCCGCTGCTCTGAGCGCCCGCTTATCTCCTGACAGCAGGCTCCGGGTAGTGACATCATCTCGCCCGCTGTCAGTGTCAGCATCAGTGACGTCAGATGCTGGCAGGGGGATGATGGGAGAAGGGGCATAGCGGTCAGCTGTATCTGCTAATTGCCGGTACAGCTGACCTTGCGATGACGGGCGGGGGGCCCACTGCTAGCACTGGGCCCTCGCCTGCTGAGGGGCCCCATAGCGGCCGGGCGGCAGAGCAGGGAGATCGATTCTCCCTGCTCTGCCACAGAATGTAACTGTATCGGCGAGCTATAGCGTAGCTCCGGGTGGGCCCCCTCAGAGAGCGGGGCTGTGGACAACCGCAACCTCTGCGCCGGTAGCTATGCTACTGCCATATGCACACAGCTAAAATAACAATGGAGTGGCTTCAGAACAACTCTGTGACCATTCTTAAATGGCCAAGCCAGAGCCCTGACCTAAACCCAATCTCCGAAGAGACCTGAAAATGGCTGTCCACCAACGTTCACCATCCAACCTGATGAAACTGTAGAGGATAGAGGATCTGCAAGTAAGAATGGCAAAGGATCCCCAAATCCAGGTGTGAAAACTTGTTGCATCATTCCCAAGAAGACTCATGGCTGCACTAGCTCAAAAGGTGCTTCTATTCAATACTGAGCAAAGGGTCTGAATTACTTACGACCATGTGATATTTCAGTTTTTCTCTTTAAATAAATTTGCAATAATTTCTAAATTTCTGGGTTTTTTTCAGTCAAGATGTGGTGCAGAGTGTACATTAATGAGAAAAAAATGAACTTTTTTGAATTTACCAAATGGCTGCAATGAAACAAAGATTGAAAAATTTAAAGGGGTCTGAATACTTTCCGTACCCACTGTACTATAATGGTTAATTATATTATCCCTTCCATCTTACTTTCAGGAAAATGATGAAACACATTTTGGCGCTACTGTTCGCCGTCCACCTTGTGACAGGTAAGATGATATTGTTTGTCTTCCACCCTATGAGAACTTGGCAATTTAGAATTTACAATGATTATGGTGAGTCACATTTTGACACAGGTGTGCAGTTAATTAAAAACATATTTTTTGTCTAAAATATAGATATAATAATGTTAGTAATAATTTGTTACAATCATTACTTACAGCCACACTCTATTCATAGCATGATGTACCCTGCCCAATCCTCCAGAACCTAGGAGAGAAACAAATGAGCAAATACCTTGCAGTAAGTAAATAAATAGTAATATTATACGTAAATAGCATAGTGTACTTAGTTGACATTATTTTGATCAAAACAGTGTAAAAGCCATCCCACTGCAACAAGGTGACCCAATCAGGATGGTACTTGACACTGGTGGGATCTGGGTCCTGCTCTGCCTCTGTCTATTTTGAAGCCTGCTGGCACATAGCGAGGTGATCTACTAGAGTTAGGGTCTATCCTGATTGGGTATGAAGGGGGGCATAGGGCAGGAACTGAGATCTCTTTGCCCTGAAACCCCTCTTCTAAGCAGGAATCAGAGTTGAGTGTGATGTGCTGTGGCGAGGTGCTTTCTTACTCACTTGTTCGTAGTCCTTGTTATTTCCCCATCCATGGGACCGGTTACAGCTACTGTGCAATTCGGATACATGCGGTTGCGGCACACAGAGTGAGACAGAATCCCCTGCAGATGATGTTCCCTCTTGTCCAGTGAATTATCAGTCCTTAACTCCATTCTACTCGACTTGCCTCCACCTCAACATCTCCTGTTGGTACCGGGGACCTTCTAACTGACATGATTATTTACTTACTGCAGGGTATTTGCTCATTTATTTTAACCTACGTTCTGTCTGTTAATGACCACAATGTGAATGTACTCCTAAGCATTGTACTTATACCAACAGGTACCATTTCTTCAATTTTTCAATAATACTCCATACACAGTGCCAGTGTTGTGTCTCTGTAATCGTAGGTTGATTTGCCGTGCACAATACAATTGGGCTTCCTGTGTGTCCTGCCTTGCTTGTTGGATACAATAGGTTGTTGTTGACGTCATTGCTGGTTGACATACCTTCCAACCGGCTGTGAGAAATAACTGGGTATGTGGATCCACTCTGACCTGCAGTTGAGTGAGCCTGACAATATCCATCTGATGACAGAAGGGTAGTTTCAGGATGGAAATATAGGGATCTTTAGGGTACTTTCACACTAGCGTTTTTTAAATCTGTCACAATGCGTGGTTTTGCAGAAAAAACGCATCCTGCAAAAGTGCTTGCAGGATGCGTTTTTTCCCCATAGACTTCTATTGACGACGCATTTGCGACGGATTGCCACACTTCGCATCTGTCTTGCGACGGATGCGTCGTGCTTTGGCGGACCGTCGGGAGAAAAAACCCTACATGTAACGTTTTTTTCTCCTGACGGACCGCTTTTTCCGACCACGCATGCGCGGCCGGAACTCCGCCCCCACCTCCCCGCACCTCACAATGGGGCAGCGGATGCGCCGGAAAAATGCATCCGCTGCACCCCTTGTGCAATGCAGCAAACGCTAGCGTCGGAATCTCTCCCCGACGCATTGCGACGGGGAGATTCCGACGCTAGTGTGAAAGGAGCCTTAATTGAGAAATAGCAGAATTTTTACTGCTGTGAGAACAGGGTGAAGGAATTTGGCACAAGTGTTTTGGATCTGTGTTATGGGCTCAGTTGGGAAGGTAAATTCTCTAAGCCGTAGGTCAGAATAAGCAACACAGATCAGAGGCGATGGTGTAGCGGAATTATTCATGACACATGGATCAGTGAGTCCCAGGACAGCAGACCAACAGGTTAATCGCAGATTATGTGGACACACACAGGAATAGAAAATGAGTATGTTCCAGCAGGGAAACGGTTTATCACAGGAATACAGTCTGGTTTCTTCTGCAGGAAAATAGTTAAACACAGGAGTAACCGAGAAGTAAATGTTTCAGAAAACTGGATAGTTTTGAGCAGGTGACATGCTTTCTTCTAATAATGACAGTGCTCTTATTCTCATAGGAATCACAGAAAGCTGTGGTGATATCTTAGATTGTCATGTGTCTCCAGGTAAGTTAGGCTATAATTTAATGAATGTCAATGATCTGTTCTGTATTGTCAATGCTTCCTGTAATGCACGGTAACCGTGTCCTGATTCATTATTTTTAACTATTTAACCAATTAGAGCAATGGTTTTCAAATGTTTCTCAAATCTGGGCTTTAAATATGGCAAATTTTTAGGATTTCCCTATGGGAAAACCAATCTCTGTGTATATACATATATTAACAAAAAAAGGAACAGCACAAATCCTTTGCTTATCTTCGGGTGCAAAGCCCTCAAACAGCCTGTCCACTGGTTGTCCTTAGTCCATACAGTTCAAAAAAGTAGGCAGCACTCCATATTAGGCCATTTAGCTCTTATGCTTTAAAAAAACATTTTAATCTATTAATAATTATTAGAATCCACATCACCGCATTGTTCAATAAAGGGCATAATATACTTCTACCGCCGGTGATGTGGATTCTAATTATTATTAAAAGATTAAAACTTTTTTTTAAAAGCATAAGAGCTAAATGCCACACTATAGATGGCGATATTTGCTGCCATCACGCATGCGCCATGCAATACACAGATGGGTTTGTGGGCTATCATGAAGGATGCGCCCAGAGATGTATGGTGTATGAACATGCCACAAACAAAATGGCAAAAATAGGCGCTTTTGCGCATGCGCCTATTTACAGATGCCAGATACAGGCTTCTGATTGGCCTCCAATCCAACACATGCGTGTGACGTGTTTAGAAGCGCTCGGACATGCGCAGTAAAAACAGTAGGACGCCAAACAGCGTGTATGTTGTCCTCCATGACGAGCGTGTCCCTCCGGGGGTAAGAAGTAATATATAAATGAACAAATGATTAGATGGACAGTTGATAACTTGACAGAAAGATGTAAGAATCTATTTATAAGTACATAAGCACAGGACTCTATTGGCACTTAAGCACTTTATGAAAATTGCAAAGATTTGTAATACATATGATGTTGTTATATTGCACTTTAATTGGCTATGATTAGGGGATGGTTAAAAGGTCTATATATATGTAATATGGGGATACACTCACTGCTTGAGAAAGGCTCATTTGGAGCCGAAACGTTGCCCAGACATGTGGGTCTGAATAAATCCTGCATATCACTAAAAAGAATATGGAGTGCTGCTATATATATATATATATATATATATATATATATACACAGTGGAAGCCAGAAGTTTACATACATTATATGAAAAGACACATATGCCTGTTTTTCTGAATATCTGACATGAAATCAGAATAAACCTTTACCGTTTTAAGTCAATTAGGATTACCATAATTATTAATATTTGCCAAATGCCAGAATAATGAGAGAGATAATGTTTTAAGACATTTTTATTACCTACTGCAAAGTCAAAAGTTTACATACAGTGGGGAAAAACGTATTTAGTTATCCACCAATTGTGCAAGTTCTCCCACTTAAAAAGATGAGAGAGGCCTGTAAATGACATCATAGGTAGACCACAACTATGAGAGTCAACTTGAGAAAATAAATCCAGAAAATCACCTTGTCTGATTTGGCGAGATTTATTTTGCAAATTATGGTGGAAAATAAGTATTTGGTCACCTAAAAACATGCAAGATTTCTGGCTCTCACAGATCTGTAACTTATTCTTTAAGAGGCTCCTCTGTCCTCCACTCATTACCTGTAGTAATGGCACCTGTTTGAACTTGTTATCAGTATAAAAGACACCTGTCCCCAACCTCAAACAGTCACACTCCAAACTCTGCTATGGTGAAGACCAAAGAGCTGTCGAAGGACACCAGAAACAAAATTGTAGCCCTGCACCAGGCTGGGAAGACTGAATCTGCAATAGGCAAGCAGCTAGGTGTGATGAAACCAACTGTGGGAACAATAATAAGAAAATGGAAGACATACAAGACCACTGATAATCTCCCTTGATCTGGGGCTTCAAGCAAGATCTCACCCTGTGGGGTAAAAATGATCACAAGAACGGTGAGCAAAAATCCTAGAACCACACGGGGGACCTAGTGAATGAACTGCATAGAGCTGGGACCACCATAACAAAGGCTACCATCAGTAACACACTACGCCGCAAGGGACTCAGATCCTGCAGTGCCAGACATGTCCCCCTGCTTAAGCCAGTACATGTCCGGGCCCATCTGAAGTTTGCTAGAGAGCATTTGGATTATTCAGAAGAGTATTGGGAAAATGTCATATAGTCTGATGAAACCAAAGTAGAACTGTTTGGTAGAAACAAAACTTGCATCCAAAGAATTGCATCCAAAGAACACCATACCTACTGTAAAGCATGGGGGTGGCAACATCATGCTTTGGGGCTGTTTCTCTGCAATGGGACCAGGACGACTCATCTGTGTACATGAAAGAATGAATGGGGCCATGTATCATGAGATTTTGAGTGCAAACCTCCTTCCATCAGCAAGGGCATTGAAGATGAAACGTGGAAGGGTCTTTTAGCATGATAATGATCCCAAGCACACCGCCAGAGCAACAAAGGAGTGGCTTCGTAAGAAGCATATGAAGGTCCTGGAGTGGCCTAGAAAACCTTTGGAGGGAGTTGAAAGTCACTGTTGCCCAGCGACAGGCCCAAAATATCACTGCTCTAGAGGAGATCTGCATGGAGGAATGGGCCACCATACCACCAACAGTGTGCGCCAACCTTGTCAAGACTTTGTATCGACCAATACCTTACTATTTTTGAATGTTATTTGTAAGCTAAAACTTGGAGTAAAACAATCAGAGGAAAAGTATATTAGAAACAGATCACCACTTCTGTATTTTTTTCCCACTCCTGGATTTTGGCTTATAAATACTGAGCTTGCTGGGGCATGCATGGAGCGGCAAAATATTTCAAAGGAGGTAAGTCAAGAAGGGGGGACTCAGCTGAAAAAAGGGGAGACGCCAGTTAAGTTAGACGCGATGGAGGTTTTTTTTGGCTAGATACCCAGATGCATCAGCAGCTGACTTGTTGATAGAGGGTTTTAGAGATGGTTTTAAAATCCCGCTCATTGAGCAAAAAGTTTGTTTGTCCAAAAATAATCTAAAATCAGCTTTACAGTTTCATGGGGTGGTATCAGAGAAATTACAGAAGGAAGTCGCGTTGGGTAGAAGCTATAGCTTGCTGAATAATCCCTGACCCAATCAAATTCGTTCATCTCTACTTTCAGCTTACTATTCATGAGGGGAATGTCTGCATATTATTATAACTATTTGTTGTCGTCCTGATTTCCAGTCTATTGGGTTGCAAGCACCAGCAGATCAGACACACTTCCAACTAGCTTCTAAGTATACCCCATAAAACACTGCCACATAATCATTGAATGGCATTGGGGTCTATGTGTATATTGTTGGGAAGCTTAAAAAGTTGCTCCTCTACTTTTACATTGATCTATCCCAAAGATGGGTCAGAAATATCAGATAGACGTCGGTCAGACACCAAGCACCCCCTACTGATAAGCTGTTATCACTGCCAAGGACTGCACATCCGCCCCTATTCAAGTGAATAGAAGACAGTAGATCTGCAGTACCCGGCAGCGGCCACACACAATTGATGAAGATGTGCTGTTCAACTCTGCAACTGCTAACATCCGAACCCCTCCAATCTGATATTGATGATCAATCCTTGGAATAGGTCATCATGATAAAAGTATTGGAGCAAACCTTTATCCCACTTTGTATCATGTACATATGGACTTTTTCCAAAGTAAAGGGAGCCACATAGTTCACAACTCTCCCAGCAAATGTCACTTGGCTTCTCACCCCGCTTTGTACACGATCTGATAGAGATAGAAAATCTTCCTTTTCTTCGATAAAGTGAGAAATGGAAATCTAAACACCCACAAGCCTCAGATTCTCAGTCTCACTTTCAAGAAAGCAATAAAGCAATTTCCTTTTCGGGTCTGTCACTGGGAAGTAAGGTGATACAGATATCGCTAATGTCTGGTTAGGTACATTATAAGTAGTAGCAAGATAATAATCCAAATTGTAAAAGAAAAAAACATGAATTATATCAATAGGGTGAATGACTTTCCTGTATATGCTGATCTACAGTATAGGCACATGTATGTATAGAGTCTGGATAACTTAGAGGATAACTTTCTTCTTATGAGAATATGATGTTTGAAACAATACCAAGAAGGGATGAGGCCGAACAGTAAGAATGGTTTAGGTGAAATGATCTGCTAATGCGAAATATAACTAGGGTACACTCCCGTAGTAGTAAAGTCATCTAAGCTCCTGCTTAGGCTGGTTTCACAGATCGGTGGTCCGAACCCAGACTCACGGCCGGTCAATGCATAGCAGACAGTGCTGGAATCGCAATGCACAGATTTGTGAATCCAACCTTAAACAGGGCTTACATAGTACAAATAAGTGTTGTCTTGTCAGTCTCTTACAGCCTCTTTAAGCTGAGAATCACGCTTGAGACCCCCAGCGAAAAGCTGATTTTGACTAAGGAATAATCCTGGTTATGCAGGCAGTATTAGAAGAATAGCTTTACATATTTGGCACTAGTCCATCAGTCGCTCTCTGCTATAGCTCAAAATGGGGCATGGCCCCTAAAATGTCCAAATAGGGTGTATAGAACCGGAGGTCAATGCCCATGAGGAATTGGCTAAGATTCCTCAGGTTGCAGCTAGAAACTCATGTCTGGCTATGCATCACATTCCCAGCAGGTCATAACAGCTAAAGGTGCTCTACTAATACTAAAAATGCTTATCATCAAGGGTGTAAATAATTCGTAGACTGAGATGAATATTGAGAAACCACCTTGTCATATTTACATTGCTCTTGTTTCATTGCTGTGTTGCAAATGGCAGAAAGTTTGTACATTTTACCAATAAACCTAATTTGCAACGGGGTGATGATGATTAATTTTGATTACAATTGCACATGTGAAAGGTACAAGTTGACAATTATGTGTATCTAATATATAATTGCCTAGAATACTACTTCCTGCAATTTGTGCCAACTTCCGTGGCTTTGTCCGGAGCTAATGTCCGGAGCTAATGTCCGGAGCTAATGTCCGGAGCTAATGTCCAGAGATTAATTGCCTAGAATACTACTTCCTGCAATTTGTGCCAACTTCCGTGGCTTTGTCCGGAGCTAATGTCCGGAGCTAATGTCCGGAGCTAATGTCCGGAGCTAATGTCCGGAGCTAATGTCCGGAGATAAGTGACGTCAACAGTGTCCAGTGTCTGATTGGTTGCCGCCTGCTGCGAGCGACCAATCAGAAACGTGCCGTACTGTGACACACTGCGCCCGCCATTTTGGTGTGATTTTTGAATTTTTACCTCACAGCAAGTTTCTACTGCGTGGAGGCGGGCCCAGTGACGTTGCTCTTCAAGCTCCTGCCGAATTTCGTCAAAAAAATGATAATACCATTTACCAAAACTATATATATTTAGTTGTGAAGTGGTTCAGTGACATTTTCACACCAATTTTGAACTTTTGTTTGGTGTTTTCTCCATATACTGCCTATTATTTTTGTTCTTTCTTACTATTATTTATATAATTGTATTATTCTTACATTTGAATAAATAAAGTATATATGGATTCTAGACTCCCGATTCTTTAGAATCGGGCTGCCATCTAGTAAAACATAAATGTGTATCAGTTGTAAGAGGAACATCTTCTTGTAGATACCGACTGGAACAATGGGATCTTTTGTCACTCCGTTTTCAGCAAAAGGGGATATCTAACAAGTGTCAATTGTTCTTGGCTACCACATGAATCTTCTCTATCATCGCAAACCACAACATACAAGTTACACCTGGTGTGGTAAGTTGATTGAATATTAGACTAATGGGACCTTCTAAAATAAAGGAGGATTTGCTCTGGATCCAAAACCAGTAAAATTTGGTGCATTGAAGACTCTGCTGAAATTTTTTTTTCAGATGCCTCAGTGCCCCCATGACAGTAATAGCCGCCACAATAAGTTATTTACTGCACGTATTTCGTTGCCATGCCTTCATCATAGCTGATTGTACCCTCCTCCTTCTTCCTCTGTGTTGAAGTCAGGGAGTGAAACCACAAGTGGAGGAGACTCATAAATCCCTTTATGATTCATCAATGAGTATTTCATTAGAAAAGAAGGTGACAGGCTCTGAAACATGAACCTACAAGAATGCAATTTTCGGTAGATGAAAATTCTAGTGGTCAGAAATTAAGATCTACTGATTTCTACTATTTGGTCTAATGTTAGTTTGCTGGTAACTATTTAGTTAATGCTGTTCTAGAACTTTGTGATTTTTTTGCAAATTTAAAGGAGTATCCTGGTCTAAAAAAAGTAATTACCTCGCCACTGGAAAGCTGAAAATTGATAAATCGGAATGGGGGCCACCAGCACCCACACCGATCACCACATCGGGGAAATTATTGCTCTTCCATGGCCGCAAAGCCACAGCCAGGAGTAATTAGATGGAGTGGCTAGTTACACGTGCGCCATGCTACGTTATTAAACCTCAGTGGCACTTACACTTCATTTAGGTTTTTTTGACAGTGGTCTTGGAGTCAGGGAAAAACTAAAAGATAGATCACATGTTCCTTCCCCATTTTGGCAAATGGCGGGAGTCTTAGTGTTGAGTACCTCTCCGGTCTAGCAATTATCACCTATCCAAACCCCTATCTACACTTGCAGTCATAGATGTTGACAGACTTCGATTTGAACTTTCGTATTATTTTGATACCCCCCCCCAACATTCAAGAGCTTTAACTTTTTAATTATTCTTATGAGTCATTGTTTGTTTTTTGCAGGAACAAGATGTATTTTGGCAATCATTATTTCATTTACCATTTCCTGTAAAGTGGAATGTGAAAAAAAATCACCAATTCTGCTATTGTTTATTGGTTTGGCTTTTAGAACAATTCATTCTGCGGGAAGATGTACATGTTTAGTGCTATCACAGCAATACCAAATGTATATAATTTATTAATGTTTTTACAACTTAAAAAAAAATAAAAAAATATAAATTTGCTTCGTGTTTTCATTTTTTGAAACCCATAATAGTGATTACCGTATATACTCGAGTATAAGCCGACCCAAGTATAAGCCGAGACCCCTCATTTTGCTACAAAAAACTGGGAAAACTTAATGACTCGAGTATAAGCCTAGGGTAGGAAATGCAGCAGCTACTGGTAAATTTCAAAAATAAAAATAGATACCAATAAAAGTAAAATTAATTGAGACGTCAGTAGGTTGTGTTTTTGAATATCCATATTGAATCAGGAGCCCCATATAATGCTCCATACAGTTCATGATGGGCCTCATAAGATGCTCCATATTAAAATATGCCCCATATAATGCTGCATAAAGGTTAATAATGGCCCCATAAGATGCTCCATAGAAACATTTGCCCCATATAATGCTGCACAAATGTTGATTATGGCCCCTTAAGATGCTCCATAGAAACATGTGCCCCATATAACGCGGCATAAAGGTTGATTATGGCCCCATAAGATGCTCCATAGAGTAATTTGCCCCATATGTGGTTGCTGCGATTAAAAAAAATGGCATACTCACCTCTCGTCGCTCAGGCCCCACGGCACTTGTGATATTCACCTGTTCCAGTTCCAACGCCGAGCACCGCTGTGTCTTCCGGCTCTCTGGCTGTGACTGTTCAGGCAGAGGGCGCGCACTAAACACATCATCGCGCCCTCTGACCTGAACGTCACAGGCAGAGGAAGCGGAAGACGGAGCAACACCCGGCGGTGGAACGGGGACAGGTGGATATCGTGCAATGCTCACCTCCCCGTTATACTCACCTGCTCCCAGCATGGTCTCTGCTTCTCACTGACAGATGGTCTCTGACGCCGGCAACTTTTTTCCGGTGTTGAGCGGTCACTGTACCGCTCATTAAAGTAATGAATATGTGGCTCCACCCCTATGGGAGTGGAGGCGCATCCATATTCATTACTTTAATGAGCGGTACCACGTGACCGCTGAACACAGGAAGAGCTGCCGGAGCACTGAGACCATCGGAGATGCAGGGAACGCACCAGGAGCAGGTGAGTAGGTGACAGCTGTCGGTCCCCCTCCCCTGCCGACCCCCCTGGGACAATGACTCGAGTATAAGCCGAGATGGGCACTTTCAGCCTAAAAGAATGGACTGAAAGTCTCAGTTTATACTTGAGTATATACTGTACTTGCTTTTTTGAGAGACGAACTGTTGATTTTATTGGTACCACTCTATGACACGCCCAATCTTCTTAATAGATTTTTATTGGATTTTTTGGAGAGAAGGGAGATGATCAATCGCAAATTTAGTTATTTTTTCATTTGGGATAGATAAAATAGCAAAATCTTTAAATGGTTTGGGCATTTACAGACACAACAATTGCTATTAACTTTTTTTAATCATATATTTTAAACATTTAAATAGTTTGGATTTTACACGGACACCGCAATGCTATTTACCATTTTTTCCCTCTCTATTTTATTAAATTTTGCAATATATAAGTGAGGAAAATATATTTGATCATTCGGATGCAATAGTCGCTAATGACAGTGACAGGTAAGGGGTGAGACTGACCATTAGAATTATTTAGGCAACCGTCTGTTAGGTCTCGAGTTCCCGCTTCTGCACAGGGGGAATCTCGAGCCATCTCCGCTGCGGTCTCCCATTCTTGTCCAGCCGCAGTGGAGTCTGCTCAGCAGGGACGTCGGTCCCAGCGTCTTGCTCGGTCTCACTCTGTACAGAGAGTTACTGCTGCTTCTTCAGCTTCTGCCATTAAAGTCAGTGCTGGTCAGCAGCGCGCGGACTTCTCTGGGACTAAGTCCTTGTCTGCACACACTGAGCATGCCCAGGGCAAGATCTCCCGTTGGAGATCGAGGGTCATGTGCTCAGGCTCTGCAGCACATTCCATTGGTCCTCTTGGCAGGTCTTGGAAGGGCAAAGTTTCTGTGGCCACTTCCTGTGCTGCAACTATATAAACTGCGCATGACCGCACGGCCATGCGCTAGTGTACAATTGTTAATGTGTGTATGTTGTGAGTGCAAGTCGTCCTTGGATACCCCTACCCTATTGAATGTCTGTTCGCGGAAGGTGTATGGTTGCTATCTAGCGCCCGACTTATCCTACAGCACGAATCACACATTACAGCGTCCAGTTGCTGTGACCGCCAGTACGGCGCCATGCACTTCCTCTGTGCTTTCCTTACCCAAGCCTGGGTGGTTAGTGGCGTTCGTCAGTGCGGCACCGCATGCACTCTTGTGCCTTAATATGGTTATTTAGTTTCCTTACACACCCAGTTGCGGTGTTGTGCCAGCAAGGGTCTAATCGGACTTCAATCCTAGTTGGGGTTGAGTTCGCTGACTACTTGCTCGCGCTCTATGTGCAGTACCGCGGTCCTGTGACGCAACAGGATCGCTTGCTTCACGCTGGGTGAAGTTTAACCCACGTGTGTATACTTTAGTGTACCGCCATATAGTCCGTCATTACTTGGCAGCAGGTTCCATCTCTGCACGGTGGACCCCGGGCTGCGAACGGACCATACTCTATCTGTCTTATTATTTGGTGCGTTCCGCTAGCCCTAACATTACACTAGCGCCAGGGTCTGGCTAGTAATGACGGACAAACAGCAATCCTTGCGGTATATCCAGCAGCTGGAGGGTAGGTTGGCGGCTCTTGAGAGTGCAACCTCAGCTGTGGATGTTACCGCAGTTGCTGTACAGGCTGCTAGCGTGGCTGCAGCTACCCTGTCCATTGCCACCCCTGCTCCGACATTTTCTCGCCTCCCGCTGCCAGAAAAATTTTCTGGTGATAGCAAGTTTTGTAGGGGATTTGTGAGTCAGTGCTCTATTCACCTCGAGCTCCTGGCTGCACGTTTTCCCACAGAGCGGGCTAAGGTGGGATTTATAGTGTCTCTCTTGTCGGACAGGGTGTTGGAATGGGCTACGCCGCTGTGGGAGCGTGGTGATCATGTGGTGCAGAGTGCTCCGCTGTTTCTGAGCACTCTGAAACAGGTCTTTTTAGGACCTCAAGTCACCCATGATACTGCGCTCCAACTGCTGGCATTAACTCAGGGTGAGTCCTTGGTCAGTCATTTTGCCGTCCAATTCCGCACTTTAGCTTCTGAGCTGGATTGGTCGGATAAAGCTCTTATCCCCATATTTTGGAGGGGCCTGGCTGACCACGTTAAGGACGCTCTGGCCACTAGGGAGATTCCTGCCACACTGGAGGAGTTAATAACTGTCTCCACTCGAATTGACCTCCGTTTTAACGAGCGGAGGTTAGGCTACGTTCACATTGGCGTTCCGCCAATGTGCGTCGCTGTTGCGCCGGCGACGCAGCGGCGATGCGCCCCTATGTTTAACATAGGGGACGCGTGCGTCGTTTTGGTGGCGTTTTTCGCCACGTGCGTCGTTTCCGACGCTAGCGTCGGACGCAAGGAAACGCTACATGTAGCATTTTCTGTGCGTCCGATTTTCGTCGGAAAACGACGCACGCGTCGCAAAACGCGCGCGTTTTTGCGCGCGTTTGCGTGCGTTTTAGCGTGCGTCGCGCGTTGCGTCGCTGACGCACGGCGGGCGCAACGCTAATGTGAACGTAGCCTTAGAGCGAGCCCAGTGTAGGCAGAGGTTGCGGCTGGCTCCTACCTTCGCCAAACCTCTGGAATCTCCGGTCCTGGTTCCTGAGTCACATGAGGCCAGGGAAGTGTCACAAGCGGGATCTAAGTCCCGGACCGCTTGTGCACTCAAGGTCTGTCATGTTTGCCAGCAGTCAGGACATCTAGCCACCAGATGTTCTCAGCGGTCGAGGAAACGTCAGCGTCTAGTGGTAGTAGGTGGAGGTACACTAGACACGGCGACGTTTGCCTCTAAATTGTCCTTTAAGGGGACAATTACTATAGGCTCATTCTCCCACTCGGTAGAGCTCTGCGTGGATTCTGGGGCGGAGGGCAATTTTATGTCTTCTGCCTTCGCCCAACGTCACGCAATACCCCTGGTTATGCTAGCTCAACCAGTAACGGTACGAGTGGTGAATGGGTCAGCACTGCCCTCACAGATAACACACCAGACCATCCCTTTTACTCTGTCCATGTCGCCATCTCATCAGGAGATTATATCTCTGCTCGTCATTCCTGAGGGAATTGATGAGGTCCTGTTGGGAATACCTTGGCTACGGTACTACTCTCCTCATATCGAGTGGTCCTCTGGCAGAATCCTGGGATGGGGCGAATCTTGTGGGGGTAGGTGTCAGAGGGAGTGCGTTCAGGTTGCTACTACAGAGGTACCCGCAGATCTTTCCTCTCTCCCCAAGCAGTATTGGTCTTATGCAGACGTGTTCTCCAAAAAGGCGGCGGAGATCCTTCCGCCCCATCGCCCCTATGACTGTCCTGTTGATCTCTTGCCTGGTGCTGAGCCTCCCCGGGGTCGAGTCTATCCGCTATCTCTCCCGGAGACGGAGGCAATGTCACAGTACATCCAGGAAAATCTGGCAAGAGGATTCATTAGGAAGTCAGTGTCACCTGCTGGGGCAGGGTTCTTCTTCGTGCAGAAGAAGAATGGGGAATTGCGTCCATGCATAGACTACAGGGGTCTTAACGCCATCACCTTTAAGAACAAGTATCCTTTGCCCTTGATATCTGAGCTCTTCGATCGGCTTCGGGGAGCAAGGGTATTTACTAAACTAGATCTGCGGGGTGCTTACAACCTGATTCGCATCCGTGAGGGGGACGAATGGAAGACGGCTTTTAACACCAGGGATGGGCACTATGAATATCTGGTGATGCCCTTCGGGCTCTGTAATGCCCCAGCCGTTTTCCAAGACTTTGTGAACGATATCTTCCGGGATATGCTTTCCACCTCGGTCGTAGTCTATCTGGATGATATTCTCATCTACTCTCCAGATATTGACTCCCACCGGAGAGATGTTTGCAAAGTCTTCGACCTCCTACGGGCAAATTCCCTCTATGCCAAGTTGGAGAAGTGTATGTTTGAGCAGGAGTCCTTACCTTTCCTAGGCTACATCATCTCTGCCCAGGGATTGGCTATGGATCCTGCCAAACTACAGGCTGTGATGGACTGGCAGGAACCCCATTCTCTTAAAGCGGTGCAGCGCTTTATGGGGTTCATTAATTATTATCGCCAGTTCATTCCGCACTTCTCAACTTTGGTAGCTCCCTTGGTTGCCCTCACCAAGAAAGGGGCGAATCCCAAATTGTGGTCTGAGGAGGTCTCCAAGGCCTTTAACTCTATAAAGTCACACTTCGCTAGCGCTCCCATCCTACATCGCCCCGATGTTGATAAGCCATTTATCATGGAGGTGGATGCCTCTTCTGTTGGTGCTGGAGCAGTCCTCTTCCAAAAGGATGCTCAAGGTCGGAAGCATCCTTGCTTCTTTTTCTCCAAGACCTTCTCACCAGCAGAGAGGAATTATTCCATCGGGGACAGGGAGTTGCTAGCCATGAAGTTGGCTTTCTCGGAGTGGAGACATCTCTTGGAGGGAGCACGTTTTCCCTTCCAAGTCTTCATAGACCATAAAAATTTGGTGTACCTGCAGACAGCCCAGCGGTTGAATTCTTGCCAGGCCAGATGGTCCTTATTCTTCTCCCGGTTTCATTTCACCCTCCATTTTCTTTCTGGGGAGAAGAACATTCGGGCCGACGCTCTCTCTCGCTCCGTTGTGTCATCTGCGGAGGAGGAGGAGGAGCCTCGGCTTATTGTCCCCACCGAGAGCTTGAGAACTGTGGCTCCGGTTTCGCTAGAGTCTGTGAACCCGGGCAAGACTTTTGTTCCATCCAATTTGCGACCGGAGGTTCTCTCTTGGGCACACTCGTCCAGGGTGGGTGGACATTTTGGTACCAAAAGGACATCTGAATTACTGGCGAGGACGTACTGGTGGCCGCATATGGCTCGTGATGTCGCAGAGTATGTTCGGGCGTGTGTCTCTTGCGCCAAGAACAAGACTCCTCGGCAACGGCCAGCTGGTTTGCTTTATCCTCTGCCGGTGGCGGACAGGCCCTGGGAGATGGTCGGGATGGACTTTGTGGTGGGCTTACCCAAGTCTCGTAACTGCACCATTATCTGGGTGATCACCGACCATTTTTCCAAAATGGTGCACTTGGTGCCTCTTCCACGGCTACCTTCTGCACGGGCGTTGGCTGTCTTGTTCGTCAAGCATATCTTTCGCCTACACGGTATGCCAGACAAAATTGTTAGTGACCGGGGTTCCCAGTTTGCGTCTCGATTCTGGAGAGAGCTTTGTCGTCTACTCAGTATTGAGTTGAATCTCTCTTCGGCATATCATCCCGAGACGAATGGGTTGGTAGAGAGGGCCAACCAGACCTTGGTCACATATTTACGACATTTTGTTTCTGCCAGGGAGGATGACTGGGCATCCTTGCTACCGTGGGCAGAGTTTGCACTTAACAATGCCGTAGCCGACTCCACCGGTCAGACTCCATTCCTCCTAAATTACGGCCAGCATCCGCGTGTTCCTGTGCCCATGCCTGTGTCTTCTGCTGACTCCAGGGTGGCAGACTGGGCTGTGGAGGCACGGGACATTTGGGACCGCACGCAGGATGCCATTCGGGCCTCCAAGGAGAGAATGAGGTCCTCCGCTGATGTTCATCGGCGCCCCGCTCCGACCTTTGCTCCTGGCGACTTGGTGTGGCTCTTCGCTCGTAACATCAGGCTGCGAGTTGAGTCCACTAAGTTTGCTCCTCGCTACTTGGGTCCCTTCAAGGTTCTCGAACAGGTTAATCCTGTGGTCTACCGTTTGGCTCTTCCTCCACGCTTGGGTATCACCGACACCTTTCATGTGTCCCTCTTGAAACCCGTATACATGTCCCGGTCTTCCGAGTCATCTGCCGGGACATCGGGTTCGTCTACGGACGATTACGAGGTGAACGCTATTTTGGGGTGCAAGGTGGTACGCGGCAAAAAGTTCTATCTGGTGGATTGGAAGGGTTATGGCCCAGAGGACAGGTCATGGGAGCCTGCTGAAAACATTCGGGCCCCACAGCTCATTGCTGCCTTCGAGCGTAGCGAGGCCCAAGGAGGGGGGGGCCCTAGGAGGAGGGGTAATGTTAGGTCTCGAGTTCCCGCTTCTGCACAGGGGGAATCTCGAGCCATCTCCGCTGCGGTCTCCCATTCTTGTCCAGCCGCAGTGGAGTCTGCTCAGCAGGGACGTCGGTCCCAGCGTCTTGCTCGGTCTCACTCTGTACAGAGAGTTACTGCTGCTTCTTCAGCTTCTGCCATTAAAGTCAGTGCTGGTCAGCAGTGAGCGGACTTCTCTGGGACTAAGTCCTTGTCTGCACACACTGAGCATGCCCAGGGCAAGATCTCCCGTTGGAGATCGAGGGTCATGTGCTCAGGCTCTGCAGCACATTCCATTGGTCCTCTTGGCAGGTCTTGGAAGGGCAAAGTTTCTGTGGCCACTTCCTGTGCTGCAACTATATAAACTGCGCATGACCGCACGGCCATGCGCTAGTGTACAATTGTTAATGTGTGTATGTTGTGAGTGCAAGTCGTCCTTGGATACCCCTACCCTATTGAATGTCTGTTCGCGGAAGGTGTATGGTTGCTATCTAGCGCCCGACTTATCCTACAGCACGAATCACACATTACAGCGTCCAGTTGCTGTGACCGCCAGTACGGCGCCGTGCACTTCCTCTGTGCTTTCCTTACCCAAGCCTGGGTGGTTAGTGGCGTTCGACAGTGCGGCACCGCATGCACTCTTGTGCCTTAATATGGTTATTTAGTTTCCTTACACACCCAGTTGCGGTGTTGTGCCAGCAAGGGTCTAATCGGACTTCAATCCTAGTTGGGGTTGAGTTCGCTGACTACTTGCTCGCGCTCTATGTGCGGTACCGCGGTCCTGTGACGCAACAGGATCACTTCCTTCACGCTGGGTGAAGTTTAACCCACGTGTGTATACTTATGAGTACCGCCATATAGTCCGTCATTACTTGGCAGCCGGTTCCATCTCTGCACGGTGGACCCCGGGCTGCGAACGCACCATACTCTATCTGTCTTATTATTTGGTGCGTTCCGCTAACCCTAACACCGTCAGCCTGTTCCATAGACCTCGTCTGAAAAAATATATGTTTTTGTGCTTCCTTTTGGGGAAAAGGGGTTAAAAAGTTTTTGTGTATAAAAAAAACTCTTTGATTGTATAATGGGATGTGATGCAATTTTTCTAATCTGCTTTTGATTAATTGTAACTACTCTTCAGCAAAGAGTCATTCTATGTAATTATCACTCAAACAATAATCACATCCTAGTGTCAATCATTCTAGTGACATTAAAATTATTGCTGCTGCAAACAATGCACCGGTCTCTCAGGTTTTTTTTTATACATGAGAAGGATCACTAGAGTTCAAGCTATGAACTGCTTATACAATTAAATACATCTCTTAGAGCACATAAGATTCCACGCACTATGTCCCGGAAGTACTTAGCTGTGCTCTGGGACATAGTGCGCGGGCGCATGCGCAGTAATGCTTTTCGGCTTTGCCCACAGTTGGGCAAAGCATACTGCACATGCGCGAGCGAAGATTGCACAAGTACTCTATTTCACAAACATTGCGGACAACAGGGATGAATGGGGTGGAGAAATGAAGACGAAACACCGCCCATCGGACCGGAAAAAAGGCATTTATATATCCCGAGAATTTGAGGTGACAGGTTCACTTTAAAGGGGTGAGACCCCTACTTTAAATTTTCTTATAAATGATACTGACAGATAGTAAATTCTTCTCTTTGTCTAATACATATTTTTCATATTCCAAGGCTTAAGCACGATGATTGTGTGATTGATACAAGCGACACCTCTATAATCCTCTGGAAGAGAGATCTTGAAGTTGACCAGGTGACAACTATTTGGGTGTCATATGAGATTTCCGGTGAGCCGTGCGTGAAAACAAATAATTTCTCGATTTTACCCGAAGGTTAGTCTATAAGATTTAGCAAAAAAATGTTGCTTCCAAATAAATATAAAATGAACAGAGTTACAGCTGATAGTAACAAACTCCAGTCTTCAGACAGGGACATAACTGGTAGTGATGCCAAGGGCGGACATGGAGGGAGGAGGGCCCCTGTGCACAGACAGTATTGGGGCAATTTACACTTCAGTAGCTCATCATAATACACCATTCCACCTGCTTCAGAAGTGGGGATGACCCCATTATCTCGTGAGCCCCTGTTCGGTTGCACAGGCTGCACCAAGAAGGGTAAACAAAGACAGTTGAAACCGTATTTAGACTGGGAAGAACAGGCAATAGATAAGCAGGCGGGAACAGACCAAAAACCAATAGGTCATCAGATCAAACCCCCAAAATGAAGCATGACATGAACATATCCTTTACTGGTGGTTCTGCTTTTCTCTTTTTCTTTTTAATTGTCCTAATAAAGGAATTGCTTTAAATATAGTTTTTTTTCTCCCTGTACTATGACATCACTGTATAAATTATCCCTTCATTGTAACATTACTAGTTTTATTCTACTTTATAACATTACTGTGTACAATATCCCTGCACGAGACATAATATGTTTATTCTACATATACTGTGACACCACTGTGTGCATTATCCCTGCACTGAGATATTATTTGTTTTATTCTACATGTGCTGTGACATCACTGTGTGTATTATACCTTCACTGTATTATTCCTGTGTCCATTCCGGTATCATTCTGTCCATTATCTAGAGACTCTTAAATAAATCTTAAATAAATACTGAAGTATTGTCATTGGCATTGTCATGTTGGAAGTGTTACACTTATTTAAAATGACACCTGGGGTGAAGAAATCTGTCTTGTGGTTCTTGTGTAATTAGTGTTAGAAGTTTTCAGTTAATGAGATGCTTGTGCTTCGGAGCGGCCTGTAGGGAAGGTCTCTTTTTGGTTTCTCTGGCCTAGACTACCAAGATAAGACCCTGCCTACACATGCAGCTCCAATCAGAACCAGTTACTGTATGTCTGCAATTTTCAGACATGAGTGGCCTAAATTTTAATACAGTTGCCTGGCCTTACATTGCGGTTTTGCTAATTAATTTGCCAAATTATGTCAAATTTTAGGGGTTTCTTACACATGACATATTCACAAGATAGGTGATAATTGTCTAACTGTTGGGGTTATGATTACTAGAACAGAGGCATTATTGTATTATCGTAATTAAGAGGAGTTTGAGTGGAGCAGAGGTTGAGCATGTGTATTTCTACATTAGTAAGTATGTATGTCGCTGCATATATTTGTTTCATTGATTGTCAGTGTTTGCAGCTCACCCATTTTTTTTAAATGTTTGTTATTTGGTCATTGTGATTAGTGAGCAGAGGCTCGTTTATCTATAATGTGAGAATTAGAATCATAGTCCATGTCTGGTTATTTATTTTTTATACTTATTTTTTTCTTCTAGAGAATTGTCAGGCTCCCAAGATTGTGCATGCAGTTCACTCGGGAAACTTCTTACGAATTCAGCTGGATATAATTGCACAAGTGAGATATCGAGAAATCACGTCAGCTCAGTGGCACATAGTAAGTGATGGGAACAGTCATTGTTTTTTATTTGGGAGCATGAAAACCAGTGAAATTCTGGAACTGAGAGATATGGCAGCTGCCATTTTCCATGTTCCAATAAAATACATTTCATGACATCTAAAGATTCTAAGAAAAAATACATTTGTTTTGAACAGGTCTGGATATTTTGTTCAGCTCCTAAACCCCTTGATAACTGTGCTACCTTGATTTTTCGCTCTGCTCTTTCACATTTTTTTCCCCTTTTTTCTAGAGCCATACATTTTCTATTTTGTTTTATTTTTTATTGTTTTATTTTAATAGTAGTGATTATGTAGTAAAACATAATTTGCGATATAATTCTTGAGGTCAGAATAATTAATGTGAGTTTGCAACCCCAAAGTAAATTTAACCTAGCTGTACAGTGATTTAGGGGACTTAACCCCTATAAAAATCAGACTAGCACTGGACATTTTAGTGGTACAGTGCCTGAGAAAATAACTTTTAGCTCAAATGCAAATGTGGGGGCTTCGTTGCACCGTGTCCAAGAGCTCATTGCACCATTGTACACACTAAATTTGCACTTTGAGGACTTTTCCTACTTTTGATTGACAGAGCTCATTTGCCCAGAGTAAGAGCTACCTGAACTTAGACCACATGTCTACGCTTGCATATGGCACTGCTTGAGCCTGGCCACACTCAAAACCGTGTCAATGCAGTAGGGCAGACCATGGGAGAGGCCGCGCTATCCTCCTTCCCCTGATTTATTTATTTTTTTTACATTTAACATACGGATTAAGTAATTTTTATTTTGATAGATTGGACTTTTATGGATACTATGTTACTAGTTATGTTTATTTTTTTTTATTTTAATTTTTAAAATCTGGGGCAAGGGAGGTGATTTAAACTTGATGATGTTTAAATCTTTAAAAAATGTTTTAAAACATTTTTATATTAATTTTTATTCTCTCTAAGGAAGTTTGAACCCGTGATCAGGCCCATATTTGCCACTAGGTACCAGAGGTCCGGTGCCTAGGGTGGCAGGTTGCAGGTCGCACGACGGTTGCGACGTGTGGCAAAGTGTCGCAATGCGTCGCTAATGTTAATCTATGGGGCAAAAACGCCTTCTGCAAACAACTTTGCAGGATGTGTTTTTTGCCATAAACAACGCATTGCGACGTCTGGCAAAAAACGCCAGTGTGAAAGTAGCCTTACTCTTTCCCTGGTTCACCACTTTATTAAATAAGCAAGGTACTACTTAGTCCAGGGAATCTGACGTAGTCCACAAATGGAAACCTGAAATACATAAAAAGAGAGAAATTAAAACAAGACACTGTCCCTCAATCACCAGTTTAAAAAATAGAGGTCCTACGCAGGTCTGACATAGTCCAGCGATTCCCACGACGTTCCCTTGATTCCATTGTTAAAAGTCTATGGAAACTTGTTCTGAGGCTCAATAGACTTTTAGCAGTAGCCAGTTCACACTGCGCTCCGCAAGACCCGGCGGCTCTGAACAGAGGTGATGTGAGTGGTGATAATGCTCATAAAGTTCCTGAGTCACGCGATGCTCTGCATGTGTGTGTGTGTTTTTACTTTTTATTACTCGGCTAGTAATGGGGTGTCTGATAGATTTCTATGGACTTTGCAAAGGCATTTGATACTATTCCACGTAACAGCCTTATACTGAAGCTACAGAAGCAGGGACTGGGGGAAACTATTTGCAGATGGGTAACGAATTGGCTAAATGACAGGAAAAAAAATGGTACGTTCTCTAAATGGGATATAGCCAGCAATGAGGACCGCAGAGATCTGTACTGGGAGGAGTGTAGTACCGCAGGAATCTGTGCTAGGACTGATTCTTTTTAACATCTTTATTAATGACCTTGTGGATGAGGTTGAGAGTAAAGTGTCAGTCTTTGTTGATGACACCAAACTATGTAGGACTCTAAAATCTGACCTTCACATTACAATATTGCAAAATGATCTGGATAAGATGCCTGAATGGGCAAACACTTGTCAAATGAGATTTAATGTAAATAAATGTAAAATAATGCACCTAAGACGGAGTAATCCTATTGCTGCATATACATTAAATGGCAGTATACTTGGGACAACAGAGCAGGAGAAAAGTTGGATATTCTGGTTACAAGTAAGCTGAGCAGCAGTGCTCAATGTCAAGCAGCAGCCGCAAAAGCAAACAAGATATTATGGTGTATATAAAGAGCGGTAAAATCCCGCTATCCCAACGTATTATTACCGCTTTTTAAATCACTGGTGAGGCCACATCAAGAATAAGGGATCCAGTTTTTGGCTCCACATTTTAAAAAGGATATTCAGAAGTTAGAATCAGTTCAACGATGGGCAACTAGATTATTACAATGGATGGAAGGCCTCTCATATGAGAGAGGTTGGAAAATTTGGGCTTGTTTAGCTTAGAAAAAAGATGCCTCAGAGGAGAGCTCATTTACATGTATGTGTGGCCAGTACAAAGGACTGGCACATGACTTATTCCTTCCAAAGACCATACTAAGGATCAGGGGACACTTATTACGGGTGGAAGAAAGGCGATTCCTACAGCTAAATAGGAAAGGGTTCTTTACAGTTAAAGATGTCAGACTGTGGAATGCCCGACCACAAGAAGTAGTAATGGCAGATACTATAACAGCTTTTAAAAAAGGGCTGGATGATTTCCCCGATACACATAACATTGTCGGTTATAGTTAATTTAGTGACAAAATGAACAATTGGTGGAGAAAGGTTGAACTTGATGGACATTGGTCTTTTTTTAACTTAGGTAACTATGTACATACACCTCTTCATTACTAAAACCAGGGCTTGATGTCAGTTGTGTTTTTGTATAATTCATAGCTCACATCAACCCCAAACCC
Organism: Ranitomeya imitator; assembly: GCF_032444005.1. Classification (NCBI taxonomy): domain Eukaryota; kingdom Metazoa; phylum Chordata; class Amphibia; order Anura; family Dendrobatidae; genus Ranitomeya; species Ranitomeya imitator. The sequence goes on along the minus strand of NC_091282.1, from coordinate 107,034,796 downwards.
CATTACTTCGATTGCCAATGCACCAGGGCAATCGGGAAGAGACAAGGCAATGCGCCAGAATTGATGCTCCACTTCTGGGGCAGCTGCGGTCTGGTATATTTGGGAAGAGCCCAATAACCAGGTACCTTCCCAGCCTGATATTATCAGCTCACAGCTGTCTGCTCTACCTTTGCTGGTTTCATAAAATAGGGGAGACCCTATGTAATTTTTCTCATTTGTTTGGCTAAACAAGCCTAAAAAAACTGTAGAATAAACTCCATATGAAAGGCACCAAAGGGTGAAACGCGACATAGCGCCACCATTGATTCCAGCCAATCTTGAGTTCAAAAAGTCAAACAGTGCTCCCTCCCTTCTGTGGAGGGAACAGTGGTTTGCTCAAACATATGGAGCATAAGTGTACTCAGGAAAAATTGCTTTGGGGGTCTAATTTAACCTTGGGAAAATAATAAAATGGGGGCTAAAAATTTATTTTTGTGGGAAAAAAATGATTTTTTATTTTCACGGCTCTGCATTATAAATTTCTGTGAAGCACTTCAGGGTTCAAAGTGCTCACCACACATCTAGATAAGTTCCTTGGGGGGTCTAGTTTCCAATATAACTTGTGGGGGGCTTCTACTGTTTAGGCACATCAGGGGCTCTGCAAACATAACATGATGCCCGTAGACCATTCCATCAAAGTCTGCATTCCAAAATGTCACTACTTCCCTTCCGAGCCCTGACGTGTGCCCAACCAGTGGTTTACCCCCACATATGGGGTATCAGCGTACTTAGGACAAACTGGACAACCACTTTTGGGGTCCAATTTCTCCTGTTACCCTTGTGAAAATAAAAAATTGCGGGCTAAAAAATAATTTTTGAGGAAAGAAAAATGATTTTTTATTTTCACGGCTCTGCGTTATAAACTTCTGTGAAGCACTTGGGCGTTCAAAGTGCTCATCGCACATCTAGATAAGTTCCTTGGGAGGTCTAGTTTCCAAAATGGGGTCACTTATGGGGGAGCTCCAATGTTTAGGCACACAGGGGCTCTCCAAACGCGAAATGGTGTCCGCTGACGATTGGAGCCAATTTTTCATTCAAAAAGTCAAATGGCGCTCCTTTCCTTCAGAGCCCTGCCATGCACCCAAACAGTGGTTTACCCCCACATATGAGGTATCGCTGTACTCAGGAGAAATTGCCCAACAAATTTTATGATCCATTTTATCCTCTTGCCCATGTGAAAATAAAAAAATTGAGGCTAAAAGAAATTTTTTTGTGAAAAAAAGTACTTTTTCATTTTTACGGATCAATTTGTGAAGCACCTTGGGGTTCAAAGTGCTCTTTGCACATCTAGATAAGTTCCTTGGGGGGTCTAGTTTCCAAAATGGGGTCACTTGTGGGGGAGCTCCAATGTTTAGTCTCACAGGAGCTCTCCAAACGCGACATGATGTCCGCTAACGACTGGAGCAAATTTTTCATTCAAAAGTCAAATGGCGCTCCTTCCCTTCCGAGCCTTGCTGTGTGCCCAAACAGTGGTTTACCCCCACATATGAGGTATCAATGTACTCAGGAGAAATTGCCCAACACATTTTAGGATCCATTTTATCCTGTTACCCATGTGAAAATGAAAAAGTTGAGGCTAAAAGAAATTTTTGTGAAAAAAAGTACTTTTTCATGTTTACATATCAATTTGTAAAGCAACTGGGGGATCAAAGTGCTCACTATGCATCTAGATAAGTACCTTGGGGGTCTAGTTTCCAAAATGGGGTCACATGTGGGGGAGCTCCAATATTTAGGCACACAGGGGCTCTCCAAACTCGACATGGTGTCCGCTAAAGATTGGAGCCAATTTTTCATTCAAAAAGTCAAATTGCGCTCTTTCCCTTCTGAGCCCTGTCGTGCACCCAAACAGGGGTTCCCACCTACATATGGGATATCAGCGTACTCAGGACAGATTGTACAATAACTTGCGGGGTCCAGTTTCTCCTTTTACCCTTGGGAAAATAAAAAAATTGTTGCTAAAAGATCATTTTTGTGACTAAAAAGTTAAATGTTCATTTTTTTCCTTCCATGTTGCTTCTGTTGCTGTGAATCACCTGAAGGGTTAATAAACTTCTTGTATGTGGTTTTGAGCACCTTGAGGGGTGCAGTTTTTAGAATGGTGTAACTTTTGGGTATTTTCAGCCATATAGACCCATCAAACTAACTTCAAATGTGAGGTGGTCCCTAAAAAAATGGTTTTGTAAATTATGTTGTAAAAATGAGAAATCACTGGTCAAATTTTAACCCTTATAACTTCATAGCAAAAAAAAATTGTTTCCAAAATTGTGCTGATGTAAAGTAGACATGTGGGTAATGTTATTTATTAACTATTTTGTGTCACATAACTCCCTGGTTTGACAGAATAAAAATAAAAAATCTGAAAATGGCGAAATTTTCAAAATTTTCACCAAATTTCCGATTTTTTTCCCAAATAAATGCAAAAATTATCAACCTAAATTTACTACTAACATAAAGTCCAATATGTCACAAAAAAACATTCTCAGAATCGCTAGGATCCGTTGAAGCGTTCCTGAGTTATTACCTCATAAAGGGACACTGGTCAGAATTGCAAAAAATGGCCAGGTCATTAAGGTCAAAATAGGCTGGGTCATGAAGGGGTTAAAGCTGTATTAGGCCTCCTTCACAACTCCTTATAATTCTGGGAAAACCTCTACTGAAGATATTCATGTCCGTGTGTTTCATACGTGTGGCATATGTGTGGCAACCGTGTGCCGCTCGTGTAATTTTACAAGCAGGAGCCTGCTAATGCAGCCGCCCCTGCCTGTAAAAACTGGGGAATGAATGGAAAGCAAGGGAACGTAGCTACCTAGACTTGCGGTGCTGCGCCCCCTGCTGGTATAACCTCAGATGAACTCGAGCGTGAGAAAATATTCAGAAAAATTCCCACGCTCGAGTTCATCTGAGTTTATACCAGCAGGGGGCGCAACACCACAAGTCTAGGTAGCTACGTTCCCTTGCTTTCCATTCATTCCCCAGTTTTTACAGGCAGGGGCGGCTGCATTAGCAGGCTCCTGCTTGTAAAATGATTTAACCCCTTCAGATGGATTTACAGCGTGGGACAAGACTGAAAGATGGAAGGTATGGGATATTGTTGATTTTTTATTTTAACTTTGTTTCAAGTGACAAGGGTCTTCAATTGGATTGAGAGTATAATAAACTATTACAACACCATGTGTCTTTATTTCAATAAAATACTTTTTTCCTAATGTGTGTGTGTTTTATTAACCTTTTACTACTATTGGATTAATAATGGATAGGTGTCTTATTGACGCCTCTCCATTATTAACCTGGCTTAATGTCACCTTACAATAGCAAGGTGACATTAACCCTTTATTACCCCATATCCCACTGCTACACGGGAGTGGGAAGAGAGTGGTTAAGTACCAGAATAGGCGCATCTTACAGATGTGCCTTTTCTGGGGTGGCTGGGGGCAGATGTTTTTAGCCAGGGGGGGGGGGCAATAACCATGGTCCTTCTATAGGCTATTAATATCTGCCCTGTTATGATACGGTGGTTTAGGAGCAACATGGAACGAGCTCTGAAGGAAGTGGTAACTGTACTGACCGCAGTCCCTAAGCTCAACACATCACTAGAAGCAGCCGTGGAATGCTCCTAACTCTCCCTAGGCATCTCGTCACAGCCTAAGAGCTAACTACCCCAAAAGATAGAAGCAGGAATGCTATCTTGCCTCAGAGAAAATCCCCAAAGGATAGATTAGCCCCCCACAAATAATGACTGTGAGTGGAGAGGGAAAAGACATACACAGAAACCAGGATGAGCACAGGAGGCCAGTCTAGCTTGATAGATAGGACAGGATGGAATACTGTGCGGTCAGTATAAAACACTACAAAAATCCACGCAGAATTTACTAAAAATCTCCACACCTGACTAAAGGTGTGGAGGGTAAATCTGCTTTCCAGAGCTTCCAGCAAGACAGAATTAATTCATACTGATAACGCTGGACAAACATATAAGCACAGAACGGATAAGTCCACAAATTGTGAACAGAAAAGAGCAAGCAAAAACTTAGCTTTGCAGAACTGGTCAGGAAAACAGGGAACTCCAAAGAGATGTGAATCCAACCAGGAACATTTACAAGTGGCACTGGCTGAAGGACAGAACCAGGCATAAATAGTCGAGCAGAAAAGACGATCAGTGGAAGCAGCTGAAGACAGCTAACTCCAAGGAGCAGCCATACCACTTGAAACCACAAGAGGAAGCCCAAGAGCAGAACTCACAAAAGTGCCACTTACAACCACCGGAGGGAGCCCAAGAGCGGAATTCACAACACTGCCCTCAGTCACTGGCTTTCCCACTCTGGCGGAGAAAATTGCGCGGGAGCCCACGCCAATTTTTTCCGTGATTTAACCCTTTATTTTAACAGCGAGAGCCCCCAAATTTGGCACCCAGACACTTGGAACATTATTAGTGATGAATATGTTAAAAAATAAGGGATATGAAATGGTTTACTGTATGTAAACCATGTCTAATATCCTGTCATGTTTGGGAAGAAGATAGCAAAAGCCGGCAATTGAATTACCGGCTTTTCTGCTATTTAACGCTGTATTAAATATATATATACAGTGTATATATATATATGTGTGTCTCACTGACATATATATATATATATATATATACATATATATATATATGTATATATATATATATATATATATACTGTATATACACCTATTCTATGTGTAGACATATATTTTAGCTAATCTATTCTAACCTGTCAGGTTGATTTTCCTGTACACCGCGCTGAATTACTGGCTTTTCTATAGAACACCGGTGCGTATTTCTCGCAAGTCACACTGTTGGTCCGTGTGTAATCCGTATTTTTCTCGCCCCCATAGACTTTCATTGGCGGATTTTTTGCGCAATATGCTGGCAAACACAGCATGCTGCGATTTTCTACGCCTGTAAAATATGGCAGAGAAAAATACGGCAGATAGGAGCTGCCCCATAGAGAATCATTGGTCTGCTATTGTGACCCCGGCCTCATAGTTGTGGTCTACTTATGATGTCAATTACAGGCCTCTCTCATATTTTTAAGTGGGAGAAATTGCACAATTGGTGGCTGACTAAATACTTTTTCCCCCACTGTATAGTATGCCCCCCAACCTGGTATGTGTGTTTCATATCCTGGGCCTCTTCCTGGTATGTATGTCTCCCATCCTAGTATATATGTCTCCTATCCTGGGCCCATCCTGTTATATATAGTATGTCCTCCATCCTGGTATATATGTTTCCTATCCTGGGCCCCTTCCTGGTATGTATGTCCCCCATCCTGGTATATTTGTCTCCATCCTTGTATATATATATTCCCCATCCAGGTATACAGTGGGGCAAAAAAGTATTTAGTCAGTCAGCAATAGTGCAAGTTCCACCACTTAAAAAGATGAGAGGCGTCTGTAATTTACATCATAGGTAGACCTCAACTATGGGAGACAAACTGAGAAAAAAAAATCCAGAAAATCACATTCTCTGTTTTTTTAACATTTTTTTTGCATATTATGGTTGAAAATAAGTATTTGGTCAAAAACAAACAATCAAGATTTCTGGCTCTCACAGACCTGTAACTTCTTCTTTAAGAGTCTCCTCTTTCCTCCACTCATTACCTGTAGTAATGGCACCTGTTTAAACTTGTTATCAGTATAAAAAGACACCTGTGCACACCCTCAAACAGTCTGACTCCAAACTCCACTATGGTGAAGACCAAAGAGCTGTCAAAGGACACCAGAAACAAAATTGTAGCCCTGCACCAGGCTGGGAAGACTGAATCTGCAATAGCCAACCAGCTTGGAGTGAAAAAATCAACAGTGGGAGCAATAATTAGAAAATGGAAGACATACAATACCACTGATAATCTCCCTCGATCTGGGGCTCCACGCAAAATCCCACCCCGTGGGGTCAGAATGATCACAAGAACGGTGAGCAAAAATCCCAGAACCATGCGGGGGGACCTAGTGAATGAACTGCAGAGAGCTGGGACCAATGTAACAAGGCCTACCATAAGTAACACACTACTCCACCATGGACTCAGATCCTGCAGTGCCAGACGTGTCCCACTGCTTAAGCCAGTACATGTCCGGGCCCGTCTGAAGTTTGCTAGAGAGCATTTGGATGATCCAGAGGAGTTTTGGGAGAATGTCCTATGGTCTGATGAAACCAAACTGGAACTGTTTGGTAGAAACACAACTTGTCGTGTTTGGAGGAAAAAGAATACTGAGTTGCATCCATCAAACACCATACCTACTGTAAAGCATGGTGGTGGAAGCATCATGCTTTTGGGCTGTTTCTCTGCAAAGGGTCCAGGACGACTGATCCGGGTACATGAAAGAATGAATGGGGCCATGTATCGTGAGATTTTGAGTGCAAACCTCCTTCCATCAGCAAGGGCATTGAAGATGAAACGTGGCTGGGTCTTTCAACATGACAATGATCCAAAGCACACCACCAGGGCAACGAAGGAGTGGCTTCGTAAGAAGCATTTCAAGGTCCTGGAGTGGCCTAGCCAGTCTCCAGATCTCAACCCTATAGAAAACCTTTGGAGGGAGTTGAAAGTCCGTGTTGCCAAGCGAAAAGCCAAAAACATCACTGCTCTAGAGGAGATCTGCATGGAGGAATGGGCCAACATACCAACAACAGGGTGTGGCAACCTTGTGAAGACTTACAGAAAACGTTTGACCTCTGTCATTGCCAACAAAGGATATATTACAAAGTATTGAGGTGAAATTTTGTTTCTGACCAAATACTTATTTTCCACCATAATATGCAAATAAAATGTTAAAAAAACAGACAATGTGATTTTCTGGATTTTTTTCTCTCAGTTTGTCTCCCATAGTTGAGGTCTACCTATGATGTAAATTACAGACGCCTCTCATCTTTTTAAGTGGTGGAACTTGCACTATTGCTGACTGACTAAATACTTTTTTGCCCCACTGTAGATGGCCTCCATTCTTCCTCTTTAACGTACGTACAAGTGATAGGCAGTGCAAGACGCCACTGCAATGTGCCCCCATTCACCGACATGCCAACATCAGCTGCCAGTCTCTGGCTTATATTGCAGGCCAGGGGCCAGTCTCTGCACCACAATGCATTTCAGCTGAGTATCCTTGGACGTACATCCAGGTGAAATAGATCCCGGTATCGGTGGGTCGCATCCAGCACGAGCCTGGTTGGGTAGCACCCTCAGTAACCACGACCATGATCGTTATACCTCTGAGCATCCCCTTTAAGTCAGTTTTGGTGTTGATCTTTTGCCCCATGGGCAGATGCTGGACAAATCAATTAAATAAAGCTGTCGTCCTGCGACAGATCCGTAATAAAAGTGTCTAGGGCAATGTATGTTTACTGTCAATATAGTGACACTGATGAACAATGATTCAAAATAACTTTTCCTGCCAACAGATTAATGTAACAGACATGGCGGCCAATGTATCATTATCGGGTTCACTATTACACGAGACGTATGTAATGCAGCAAAGATGTTTCAAGGAATTTTGTTTTCATTGCAAATGGGAAGCTGAGACAATCGTTCCACGTGGTGAGTGTCGTCCTCCCTACATATATGATTGCTTCCACCTGCACTCTCCGGATAGCTCCATTATTGGGGGTCATATATAAGAATTAATGAGTTTGGGAAAAACAGGTCAAATTGGTTTGTTTAGTATTATTTTAGAAACTGTACCAGTTGGTATGGGTGGAATTGCTGGTCCTCACAGAAAAAAAGCAGCCATGCTTACTAATACCTGGTCACAGCACTAACGCACTCCAGGATGTAGCAGGCCCCCATTGTAACAGGCCGAGGCTGCACAGGTGCTGATAAAACAACCACTCATACACCGACCTCCCATGGGGGTTGCCTAGCTTTCTAAATGCACATGGGCAAGGCTTGTCTAGGGCATCAGTCACACAGGGCAACCACCCCCTCATAATTGGTAGGTGTGTGAGTTGTTATTTTATCAGTATTTTGCACCTGCGCTGCCTCTTAGCATCTAGAGTCACCAAACAGACGTTATTAATGGAGAGACTGGAATGTAGTTGCCAGACACCTGTTATCATTCTCCAAAACAAAAGATTGGGCATATTGTACTCCAACATGCCTGATCTTTCTTTCCCTTCATGTTAGGAATTTGGGGATAACAGTACATACTAGATGGTCAGCCAGTCCAACATCAGCTGCACTTACCACTGTTCATTTAATGTGTAGGGGGCCTTAAGATTCTTTTATGTGAAAATTAACTTCACTTTACAATTAGCGTTACTTTATTATTTGTTTTTACTCATTTTAGAACTATTAGAAGCCCCGGATATCACTGTCACCATTGACAAGTTATCACCAGGAAAGCAAAGACTTACTATTGAGTGGAAGGTACTAAGAGTTCATTGGTTTCCATGTTTTCTTACATATTTTATAGCCTACAAGAAGTTCTGGAGAGCCAGAGACATTGACAAATGTGAATTAGGCTAGGGTAACACGAACGTATATTCTCTTATCCAAGAGAATCGGGGCAATTATGCAAATCACACTGATCAGAGTATGACCAGAGTGTGATCCGATTTTCTTGGATGAGGAGAAGATGGAGAAAAAAAAATGTCTCCATCTTCTCCATTTTGTCATTTCATTGAAATCGGACTGCACTCAGATGTCATCCGAGGGCATTGACTTCCTATTGCGCTCATCTTTATATGTCGCAGGAGACCCACCAAAACAAAAAAGCACTTTATAGACAGGCCAAGTCAAATATAAGAATGTAATTTTTATTCCATCAATTGATAAAATCAAGCCATAAAATGGCAATCATACATAATACAAGGAAGGCTCACAGATAAGGCAAATTAGTGGACAAATCCGGACATATCATTTGTACAAATAGAATTAACATAAATAAGATGAAAACAGAAGCAACAAGAACAAACCTACAAGGCTATTCAATGCAGGAACAATGTATGCAAAACAGCACATCTCTGTGTCTGTATGGAATATAAGTAAACAAACAAAAAATGTATATAAAGTACTCCGTAGTTAATACATGAACATCCCAGGGTGAATACGTAAGAAATCTGGCAAATTAATATAGTGTACAACTAAAGTTAATCACTAGGGATTAGCGATGAGTGAGAGTGCTCGGATAAGTTGTTATCTGAGCACGCTCGTGTCCTAATCGAGTATTTTCGTTGTGCTCGAGTCGCCGCCGCTGCATGTCTCACGGCTGTTTGACAACCACAATGCCTTCAGGGATTGCCTAACAAACTGGAAATAGCCCAGTGATTACCTATAGCAGTCATGTGTGCTCTTGACGGGACCTCTCCATCACAATCAGCATGGACCGGAGCAGCAAAAGAAAAGAGTGCTGGCAAGGAGGAGTTTATTACCCCTTTGATAACTTATATGGCAGGTTTTCCCATGACCATGGTTCAAATTCATTTTTACCTCGGTGTTACGGCGGGTGAATTTACATAGTGGTAAATACAATCACAGTGGATGGAATTTCTATAAATCCTACCCACAGTGCTTATAAGGTAGAGCACAATGTCCAAAACGCTACAATTCCTGATCGTGGGCATATGGAGAATAACTAACCTTGGGAATGTGAATGCTTTATGAAACCATTATCCATATATGTTTAGCTATGTGTTCACACTGTTCCTTTTCTTTTTGTCAGTACGCTGGTCACGACTATGTGGATGGATACTTAGTTGTGGTACAGCGGCTCCCAGACAGCTGTCGTTACACCATCGCCTTTAACACCAAAAATACTAAGGAACGTCTAAACCTTCCTGTGTCTTTCTTCAATGTCTCAGTAACGGCTTACAATAAAGCCGGGAGGTCCAGGTCCGCGAGCACCGTGGGTCCTCCTTTGGATGCACCAGGTAACGTCTCACCAGCAGTTACATTGTCTGTGTAATTTGTGACCTAATTAAATATATATGTAAAAATCTAACCCATCTATTACCGGAATGGCTCCAATACAACACACTGCTAAATAACCTCAGGGGCCATTAACAAGAATTATTGTAATAGGAGGACGGTGTAGAGGAAGATATCCAGATACAGGTAATGTGCTATATCCAAACATCTTGTTTCTTTATGTAACCAGTAACTTCCCAGATATTGGGACAGATTCCATGATGCCAGTAGACAGCTGTGGGGACATTTTCTTGATACATGTTCTCATACTGGGTGAAAGGAGGCATCGTTAGCAACAGCAGAAAGAGTTAATTATAAAGGTGTAGTCATTTTGCTGATACATTATTTTTTTGACAGTAGACTCAATACATGAGCTCACTTGTTTTCATTCTTTAAAGAAGTTATCTGAGAGTAGAAAAGTAAAAAAAATAAAGTAATGTCATTATAAATACTTTTCCAAATTAGCAAATGACAATCCTTTTATCTAATAAGGTAATCTTTATAGAATTAAAATGTCCAGGGGAACACATTGTTACAGCAAAAGAAACCTGTCCTAGAATATTAAGAAAACAAGAGGCTGTGAGCATATCAGTATGAAGGTCCATTCCTCCTTCCCTCCTTAATGTGTACGTAGATGTGCTGCCAGTGGATATTTTGATTTAATACTTAAGATACAAGGGGCGCTCAGGTAAGAAGAGGCTGCTCACACTGCTGTCCACCCTGTCTATCTCATCTAATACTGGAGACACCAGGAGTGCCGAGGTAAGAAGAGACTGCTCACACTGGTGTCCACCCTGTCTATATGATCTAATACTGGAGATACCAGGAGTGCCGAGGTAAGAAGAGACTGTTCACACTGGTGTCCACCCTGTCTATATGATCTAATACTGGAGATACCAGGAGTGCCGAGGTAAGAAGAGACTGTTCACACTGCTGTCTACCCTGGCTATATGATCTAGTACTGGAGATACCAGGAGTGCGGAGGTAAGAAGAGACTGCTCATACTGCTGTCCACTCTGTCTATATGAACTAGTACTGGAGATACCAGGAGTGCCAAGATAAGAAGAGACTGTTCACACTGCTGTCTACCCTGTCTATATAATCTAGTACTGGAGATACCAGGAGTGCAGAGGTAAGAAGAGACTGCTCATACTGCTGTCCACTCTGTCTATATGAACTAGTACTGGAGATACCAGGAGTGCTAAGGTAAGATGAGACTGCTCATACTGCTGTCCATTCTGTGTATATGATCTAGTACTGGAGATACCAGGAGTGCTCAGATAAGAAGAGACTGCTGTCATGATCCGTTCCAGGGTTTAATCTTGTCTGCCCTTTTTCCGCGAGGATCATGTCAAGGGTTAACTTTGCTCTGCCTCATTCTGGGTTCAGGTTTGCTATTTAGCTCTCATGCATCCTGCTGGCGGTGTCAGCTATAGTTCTGCCTTCGGCATGTGATCCTGACTCTGGTAGCTCTTGATTTGTCCTGCTGTGATCCCTGACTTGCCCCGTGTCTGTTGACTCCCTCTGTCTGCCCTTTTTCCAGCATTTCCCTGTTTGTCTGTTTGATTCTCTGGTTCCTGACTTGGCTCGTATTCGGATTCGCTTCTGCCTTCTGACTTTGTCTTACCTGCTTCTGACTATTGCTGAAACTCCTGGCTTGTTCTTGACCACGTGTATTGCTGATCCCTTTAGTACTTCTGCCTATTGTTGTTTTTTGACTCGGCTTGTTTGACCACTCTCTCGCCACTTGGTGGCGCCTATGCTGCTGCTCTGTGGTGCTTCTCTGTGTACGCAGTCTCACTTCCCTCTCAAGCTCCCTCTGGTGGAGGTTGTGTCATACTGCACTGCAGCAGCATGACATTATAGCTGACCATATACATTTAAAGGGATTTCTGCATTTTTTTTATCTGCTCTGTTTGCTATGGATCCGCTCCATACCTTGGCGGATCAAATGGACGGTTTGACAGTGATGATACAGGACCTGTTTGTGGAGCAGAGGGCCTTGTCCTCATCTCATAACCACCTGCAAAGGGAGCTTTCTGACACAGTTAAATCATTGCAGACTGACTGTAAGCACTCTAACACTGTTGATGTCTCATTGCACTCTCCTAAACCTACAGTCAAGCTCCGAGATACCTTCTCTGGGGAGAGGGAGAGATTCCATACTTTTAAGGAGAGTTGCAAGCTTTTTTTTCTCTTAGACCCCGATCTTCTGGAGATGACAGTCAGCGGGTGGGGATAATCATTTCCTTACTGTGGGAGGGACCTCAGTCGTTGGGTTTCTCTTTACCTGTTTCTGCCCCTGAATGTGTGTCTGTGGACAGATTCTTTGAGGCTTTGGGACTCATTTATGATGAACCAGACTGGGTCATGGTGGCAGAGGACATGATCATGAGTCTCTCCCAGAATGAACTCACTGCTGAACAGTATTCTGAGTTTATGCGGTGGTCCGTTGAGGTGTCTTGGGGTGACTCTGCTCTGAAATGCCTGTTTGAGAGAGGGCTTTCTGATAATCTCAAGGACGTGCTGGCCCTTCATACGCCACCCAGTACCCTGGAGGAGGCCATGACCCAGGCCATTCGTATGGACCGGAGGTTACGCGAGAGAAGAATTATCCAGCGTGAGATTCCTGTATTGCCTGCCAAGTCTGAGGTGATTTCATTCAAGGAGACTATGGAAGTTGATGCCACCAACTTCAAGGAGAAAGAGAGGAAACGACGATGTGATGGGAAATTATGTTTTTATTGTGGAGATCCGGGACATTGGAAGAAGGACTGCCCCTCTTGTCCATCGAGTAACAAGCTGTCGAGTCTGGGTGATGGTCTAGGAGGTCATCCTGACTCTCAGATACCATTTTCATAATTTCAAAAAGTTTTGTTAGAGGTGAAACTGTGTTATGGAGGTGGTTTTGCATCCACTTCAGTGTTTGTGAACTGTGGATCTTCCATGAACCTCATTGACTCCGGGTATTCCGGTTTTCTCCAACATTCCAAAGACATACTGATAGGGAATTTAGATTGTGAGCCCCGTCGGGGACAGCAATGATAATGTGTGCAAACTGTGAAGCGCTGCGGAATATGTTAGCGCTATATAAAAATAAAGATTATTATAAAAAAAATAAAGATTATTATATTGACTCTAGTCTGGTGTCCAAGTTAAAGTTAGGGACAGTTAGGCTAGAGACTACCATCCATATCGTTGCCATTGAAAAGAAACCATTGGCTCAAAATGTCCTTAAATTTGTCTCTGAGGAGTTCCTCCTAAAGGTGGGTTCCTTGCTCCAGGAACAAATTTCATGTTTTGTTCTCAAAAATCTTCCTGTGGGACTGGTGCTGGGATTCCCATGGTTGCAAAGGCATAATCCTGTTACAGACTGGGGATCTCGTGATATTGTTAAATGGGGTCCTAATTGTTCCAAAGTTTGTCTTTCTGCTGTTTTTGTGTCTGCCATTAGTCCAGAGGGTATTCCAGAGTACCTAAAGGACTTTGGGGACGTATTCTCTGAAAAAGAGGCTGAGGTTTTTCCACCCCATCGTCATAATAATTGTACCATCAATCTTATTCCGGGTTCTAAATTGCCTAAAGCCCGTTTATACAATCTTCCTGGCCCGGTACATACTGCTATGAAAAACTATATCTCTGATAGAATACGCAAAGGTCGCATCCGTCCCTCTGTCTCACCTGTGGCCGCGGGATTTTTTTTTTTTTCAAGAAAAAAGATAGTGGTTCACCCCCTTGCCTCGATTTCCGGGAACTAAATAAAATTACAGTGAGAAATACCTACCCTCTCCCACTCATTCCTGATCTCTATAACCAATTATCTCGGGCTAAGTGGTTTTCCAAACTTGATTTCAGGGGAGCATATAACCTTATCCGCATTCAGGAAGGGGATGAGTGGAAAACGGCATTTCTCACCTCCAAGGGTCTGTTTGAAAATATGGTCATGCCCTTCGGTCTCACAAATGCGTCCGCAGTATTTGAGAACTTCATGAATGATGTTTTTTCTGATTTTATTGGGCGCTTTATGATTGTCTACCTTGATGATATCCTTGTTTTCTCGCCTGAATAGGAATCCTACATTGGTCATTTACGTGCTGTTCTTCACATGTTACGGGGAAATTCTCTGTTCGCTAAACCCGAGAAATGTTTGTTTTGGGTCCAGGAGCTTTCTTTTCTGCGGTTCATCCTTTCTGCCAATGGGTTTCAGATGGATCCTGGAAAGGTACAGGCGATTGTTGATTGGGTGCAACCCAGAGACCTCAAGGGGTTGCAGCGTTTTCTGGGTTTCGCCAATTATTATCGAAAATTTATCAAGGGGTTTTCTCAGGTGGTCAAGCCACTCACCGATCTCACTCGCAAGGGGGCTGATCTCAAAGTTTGGTCACCCTTGGCAGTTGAAGCATTTGTTACATTAAAAAAAGTGTTTTGATCTGCTTCTGTATTGGTTCAGCTCAATCCATCTGAACCGTTCATTGTAGAGGTGGATGGATGCATCAGAGGTGGGAGTAGGAGCGGTGTTGTCTCAGGGACCCATTACTTTGACCAATTTAAGACGATGTGCCTTTTTCTCCAGGAAGTTTCCCTCTGCAGAGAAGAACTATGATGTTGGTAACCGGGAGTTATTGACCATAAAATTGGCTTTTGAAGAATGGATGCATTTTTTGGAGGGGGTGGTTCATCGGATTACGGTGATTACGGACCACAAGAACTTGTCGTATATTGAATCTGCCAGATGGTTAACTCCTAGACAGGCTAGGCGGTCGCTTTTTTGTCTCATTTTTATTTTTCAATCACTTTTCGGCCTGGTTCCAAGAATGTCAAGGCGGATGCCTTATCTCGCAGTTTTGATCCGATATCACCCTCCGAACCTCCTTCCTCCATTCTTCAGCATGGGGTGGTTGTTGCGGGGGTATCCTCTGAATTTGAGCAGGAGATACGGAAGGCTGTGTCTTGCTCGTTCCTCTTTGCCTGACAATAAGCTCTTTGTCACGGTTCAGTACCGGTTGAGGGTTCTCCGAGAGTTCCACGATTCTGCTCTCAGTGGACACCTGGGGATCTCAGCCACCTGGAAAGCCATTGCTAGGCTGTTTTGGTGGCCCTCCATGACCTCTGATATCACTGTGTTTGTGTCTGCTTGTGATACCTGTGCCCGTGCTAAGAGCTCCCATAACCAGCGGGCCGGGGAATTGGTGCCATTGCCAATTCCGGATAGACCTTGGACTCATTTGTCCATGGATTTCATTACTGATCTCCCTCCTTCTAATGGCAAAACTGTAATCTGGGTAGTGGTTGACAGATTCAGTAAACAAGCGCATTTTGTACCTCTGGCAGGATTGCCTAATGCTGAAACACTATCTAAGCTGTTTGTTGAGCACGTTGTATGGCTGCATGGACAGCCTTTGAATGTGGTTTCTGATAGAGGGGTACAATTTGTGTCCAAATTTTGGAGGGCATTTTGTAAAAGATTGGGTGCTTCCTTCTCCTCTGCTTACCTTCCTGAGACCAACAGTCAGACGGAGAGGACCAATCAGTCACTTGAACAGATTTTGAGGTGTCTTGCTATGTCTCAGCAGGATGATTGTTGTTCTTCATTGCCCGTGGCTGAGTTTGCATTTAACAATCGGATTAACCAGTCCACGGGCACTTCTCCCTTCTTCTGTAACTATGGTTTTCACCTCCATTTTGGCAAATTTTCTAGGCTGGATTCTGGATGTCCAGGGGCTGATACGGTGGTGCAACGATTGGGGGAGGTGTGGAGGGAGGTCCAGAAGAACATTGGGGAGGCTCAGGTCAAACATAAACTTTTTGCGGATAAGCGACGGTCTGTAGGACCTATATTCCTGGTAGGAGATAAAGTGTGGTTGGCTACCAGGAACATTCATCTTAAGGTTCCTTCTGCTAAGCTAGGTCCAAGGTTTATTGGTCCTTACAAGATCATTGAGGTGGTCAATCCAGTTGCCTTTCGCATACGGCTTCCTCCTTCGCTTTGGAACCCCAATGTGTTCCATAAGTCACTTCTTAAGTCATTTGTTCCATTCTCTGCTGGGCCTTCATCCCCTCCGCCTCCTGTCCCTGTGGATGGACAGACTGAGTATGAAGTGGAACGGATTTTGGATTCTAGCATGGTACGTAGTTCACTTCAGTATTTGGTCCATTGGAGGGGTTACGGTCCTGAGGATCAATCTTGGGTCCCGGCGCAATCTGTCTATGCTGATTGATTGGTCCGGGCATTTCACGCACGCTATCCTGGGAAACCTGGGGGTCCGGTGGCCCCCCTTGAGAGGAGGGTGCTGTCATGATCCGTTCCAGGGTTTAATCCTGTCTGCTCTTTTTCCGGGTGGATCATGTCAAGGGTTAACTTTGCTCTGCCTCATTCTGGGTTCAGGTTTGCTATTTAGCTCCCATGCATCCTGCTGGCGGTGTCAGCTATAGTTCTGCCCTTCGTCGTGTGAACCTGACTCTGGTAGCTCTTGATTTGTCCTGCTGTGGTCCCTGATTTGCCCCGTGTCTGTTGACTCCCTCTGTCTGCCCTTTTCCCAGCATTTCCCTGTTTGATTCTCTGGTTCCTGACTTGGCTCGTATTCGGACTCGCTTCTGCCTTCTGACTTTATCTTATCCACTTCTGATCCTTGCTGAACCTCCTGGCTTGTTCCTGGCCACGTGTATTGCTGATCCCTTTAGTACTTCTGCCTATTGTTGTTTTTTGACTCGGCTTGTTTGACCACTCTCTCGCCGCTCGGTGGCGCCTATGCTGCTGCTCTGTGGTGCTTCTCTGTGTCCGCAGTCTCACTTCCCTCTCAAGCTCCCTCTGGTGGAGGTTGCGTTATACTGTACACTGTAGCAGCATGACAATTGCTCATACTGCTGTCCACTCTGTCTATATGATCTAATACTGGAGATACCAGGAGTGCCGAGGTAAGAAAAGACTGCTCACACTGCTGTCCATCCTTGTTTTCTGAATGCTAAGAAGCTACTGTGACCAACCTACAAATAGCTTGACAGTACATAGTATAGATTACCACAAGGTCAAAGCAGCAGAGCTTCTATTAACATTGTAGGACTGGTTATTGTCTGTGTAACAAGACAATGGCCATTTTAATTATATAGTGATTACTTCTCTAGACAAAACAGCTGGTCTTTGCTAATAAATGGTAATTTGTAATTTATTTAAAATTTCCTTTAACTTTCTTTTTTATTTTTGGACAGCCCTTTTAATGACTGTACAGCAATCTGAACTTCGCTTTGTAGACCCCTAACTAGCTGCTGCAGAGTAGCTGCTAATTGATGCAATAAGCTGGCAGAATGAACCAACTGGGTGGGAAACAGAGAAACAGGGGCAAGATAAAATTAGACAGAACCTGTCACCAAGATTCTGCTACCTCATATAGAACAGAAAGGAACTGTACCCGTGTTTGCGTTGGTTTCCTCTGGGTACTCCAGTTTCCTCCCACATTCCAAAGACATACTGATAGGGAGTTTAGATAGTGAGCCCCATTGGGGACAGCGATTACAATGTGTGCAAACTGTAAAGCGCTGCGGAATATGTTAGCACTATAAAAAAAAAAAATATTATTATTAATAATTCCAGCGCTGGGTCACCTGCTAAGCTACTTGGTGTAGTTTTGATATTATCACTGTTTTACCTGCTGCATCTCTGCTAGTCCTCTCAATGCTGAATCCATATAACCCCACTCACACTATTGTCAGCTTTCTGTGAACCCAGTGCAAAGGAAGAATGCTGCCAATCAGTGTTGGGGGCGGGGTTTCACAGAGCTCATAAATATGGAGGACTACATGACAGGAGGTTTACTAGCCCGCTAATGATAAACTTCTGCTGATAACACAGTGCTTTGGCAAAACTACAGAAAGTAGCTTAGTGAGACTGCATATACACTTGCTGATTTTAGTGTATGAGCAATGGTAGAAGTACTTGTTCTCTGATAATCAGGCAGTGTAATCAGGCTGCCAACCACCCGAATAATGACCAAGTGCCTACAAAATGTACTGCTGAGCCTAATAACAGAGTATGCACACAAAAGAATTTATTACCGATTGCTCTGTGCACATGGGAATTGTGGTCAGCCTGTCTAAATAGGCTATTAAATGACTTACCAATCAGCAAACATGGAGCCGAGTGGAGTGACCATCAACTAGTGAGTGACACAGCACTGGAATAAGAGTCTCTGCCCCTACATTATGCTGCTCTTTGGTGAGGAAGCAAAAACCTGGTAATTTAGTCTGTTTAGGTCCCAATATGTAGTCAGGGTAGGTTGAAACAGATTTCATCAGGTCATTCACAATCAAAAATTGAGCAAGGAGTTAGACTACAGTGGCACGTAAAAGTTTGGTAAAAATTACTGTTATTGTGAACAATTAAGCAAGTTGAAGATAAAATGATCTCTAAAGGACCTAAAGGTAAAGATGACACATTTATTCGGTCTCCCATGACAGCACCATGAGAGAGGGGATCCGCCCTTCAAGGACAGGAAACTTACAGACATAAAAGTGTGGCACCTCTCCCACCCATCAGTGGTGGTAAGTGATCTTAGTGAAAGCTTACTCGGTAATGTAGTCTTCCCCTTATTTTTTTCTCCTGATCCTGTCAGGGAAAGAAGTGTGCAGGGAAATTAAGGCATAAGGAGTGTGCACTGTGTAGGTTCCCCTTGCTGGATTCCTATCTAAAGAGGTTATGTCAGTCATGTATCCAGTAGAAAGTAGCAGATGAGACACCTAATTTCGATACAAGTCTTAGGGAAATTATTAGGACTGAAGTAAAGGTATCCATGATGTCCCTGTACCAAGGAGAGACCCAAAGGGGGAGGAAGAAAAAAGGAAGACTAGGTCCCCGGGATGGGACACTTCCAGTGACTTTGTCAGGGGCAATTATTCTTCCGGGTCATCTTCATCAGTGTCTTCTTCTTTGGAAGATGACTCTGGTCGCTTCTGTTTCCCCATAGACCAGGTGGATAAATTGGTGAAGGCGGTCAGGAATACTATGGGGATAATAGAGACAAAGTCTGAGCGGTCAGTTCAGGATGTCATGCTTGGGTGTTGTGAATTCTGTGGCAGAGCTCCCTCCTGTGGTCACAAGTGGTACTTCGGCTGGTTCTCTCTGTGAGCTTCCGTTGGTGGAGGAAAGTGGTACTGCGGCTTCTGAGTTTCCTTCCTCAGGTGATGTGGTGAAGTCGTTAGGTGCTGCTCTATTTAACTCCACCTAGTGCTTTGATCCTGGCCTCCAGTCAATGTTCTAGTATTGGACCTGTTTCCTCCTGGATCGTTCCTGTGGCCTGCTGCTATGCATAGCTTAGTTCCTCTTTGCTATTTGTTTGCTGGTTTTTTTCTGTCCAGCTTGTCAATTTGTTTTTTTCTGCTTGCTGGAAGCTCTGGGATGCAGAGGGTGTACCTCCGTGCCGTTAGTTTGGTACGGAGGGTCTTTTTGCCCCCTTTGCGTGGTCTTTGTAGGGTTTTGTGTTGACCGCAAAGTTACCTTTCCTATCCTCGCTCTGTTCAGAAAGTTGGGCCTCACTTTGCTAAATCTATTTAATCTCTACATTTGTCTTTTCATCTTAACTCACAGTCATTATATGTGGGGGCTGCCTTTTCCTTTGGGGTATTTCTCTGAGGCAAGGTAGGCTTATTTTCTATCTTCAGGCTAGCTAGTTTCTCAGGCCGTGCCGAGTTGCATAGGGAGCGTCAGGCGCAATCCACGGCTGCCTTTAGTGTGGTTGGAGAGGATTAGGAATTGTGGTCAACAGAGTTCCCACGTCTCAGAGCTCGTTCTTGTTTTTTGGGTTATTGCCAGGTCACTGTGTGTGCGCTGACCTCTATGTCCATTGTGGTACTGAATTACCTTTCAGAACAGTACTGAAGGCCAAAAGTACTAATGATTCTCAATAGAGGGAAAAAAGAAGTTCTGAGACCATTTTTTTTTTCTTTGCACTGTGTTTTGCCTTTTTTTTCCCCTAGACATTTGGGTGGTTCAGGACACAGGTGTAGCAATGGACATTAAAGGTCTGTCTTCATGTGTGGATCAGCTCACGGCAAGAGTACAAAGTATTCAAGACTTTGTGGTTCAGAATTCTATGTTAGAACCGAGAATTCCTATTCCTGATTTGTTTTTTGGAGATAGAACTAAATTTCTGAGTTTCAAAAATAATTGTAAACTATTTCTGGCTTTGAAACCTCGCTCCTCTGGTGACCCAGTTCAACAAGTTAGGATTGTTATTTCTTTTTTGCGTGGCGACCCTCAGGACTGGGCATTTTCTCTTGCGTCAGGAGATCCTGCATTAAGTAATATCGATGCATTTTTCCTGGCGCTCGGATTGCTGTACGATGAGCCTAATTCTGTGGATCAGGCAGAGAAGAATTTGCTGGCTCTGTGTCAGGGTCAGGATGAAATAGAGGTATATTGTCAGAAATTTAGAAAGTGGTCCGTACTCGCTCAGTGGAATGAAGGTGCGCTCGCAGCTATTTTCAGAAAAGGTCTCTCTGAAGCCCTTAAGGATGTCATGGTGGGATTTCCTATGCCTGCTGGTCTGAATGAGTCTATGTCTTTGGCCATTCAGATCGGTCGACGCTTGCGCGAGCGTAAATCTGTGCACCATTTGGCGGTATTACCTGAGCTTAAACCTGAGCCTATGCAGTGCGATAGGACTTTGACCAGAGTTGAACGGCAAGAACACAGACGTCTGAATGGGCTGTGTTTCTACTGTGGTGATTCCACTCATGCTATCTCTGATTGTCCTAAGCGCACTAAGCGGTTCGCTAGGTCTGCCACCATTGGTATGGTACAGTCAAAATTTCTTCTGTCTGTTACCTTGATCTGCTCTTTGTCATCGTATTCTGTCATGGCATTTGTGGACTCAGGCGCTGCTCTGAATTTGATGGACTTGGAGTATGCTAGGCGTTGTGGGTTTTTCTTGGAGCCCTTGCAGTGTCCTATTCCATTGAGAGGAATTGATGCTACGCCTTTGGCCAAGAATAAGCCTCAGTACTGGACCCAGCTGACCATGTGCATGGCTCCTGCACATCAGGAGGTTATTCGCTTTCTGGTGTTGCATAATCTGCATGATGTGGTCGTGTTGGGGTTGCCATGGCTACAAGTCCATAATCCAGTATTAGATTGGAAATCCATGTCTGTGTCCAGCTGGGGTTGTCAGGGAGTACATGGTGATGTCCCATTTCTGACTATTTCGTCATCCACCCCTTCTGAGGTTCCTGAGTTCTTGTCTGATTACCGGGATTTATTTGATGAGCCCAAGTCCGATACCCTACCTCCGCATAGGGATTGTGATTGTGCTATCGATTTGATTCCTGGTAGTAAATTCCCAAAAGGTCGACTGTTTAATTTATCTGTGCCTGAGCACGCCGCTATGCGGAGTTATGTGAAGGAGTCTTTGGAGAAGGGGCATATTCGCCCGTCATCGTCGCCATTAGGAGCAGGGTTCTTTTTTGTAGCCAAGAAGGATGGTTCACTGAGACCTTGTATAGATTACCGCCTTCTAAATAAGATCACGGTTAAATTTCAGTACCCCTTGCCGCTGTTATCTGATTTGTTTGCTCGGATTAAGGGGGCTAGTTGGTTCACCAAGATAGATCTTCGTGGTGCGTATAATCTTGTGCGTATTAAGCGAGGCGATGAGTGGAAAACTGCATTTAATATGCCCAAGGGCCATTTTGAGTATCTAGTAATGCCATTCGGACTTGCCAATGCTCCATCAGTGTTTCAGTCCTTTATGCATGACATCTTCCGAGAGTACCTGGATAAATTCCTGATTGTGTACTTAGATGACATTTTGATCTTCTCGGATGATTGGGAGTCTCATGTGAAGCAGGTCAGAACGGTGTTTCAGGTCCTGCGTGCTAATTCTTTGTTTGTGAAGGGATCAAAGTGTCTCTTTGGTGTTCAGAAGGTTTCATTTTTGGGGTTCATCTTTTCCCCTTCTACTATCGAGATGGACCCTGTTAAGGTCCAAGCCATCCATAATTGGACTCAGCCGACATCTCTGAAAAGTCTGCAAAAGTTCCTGGGCTTTGCTAATTTTTATCGTCGCTTCATCTGCAATTTTTCTAGTATTGCTAAACCATTGACCGATTTGACCAAGAAAGGTGCTGATTTGGTCAATTGGTCTTCTGCTGCGGTGGAAGCTTTTCAAGAGTTGAAGCGTCGTTTTTCTTCTGCCCCTGTGTTGTGTCAACCAGATGTTTCGCTTCCGTTCCAGGTCGAGTTTGATGCTTCTGAGATTGGAGCAGGGGCTGTTTTGTCGCAGAGAAGTTCTGATTGCTCGGTGATGAAACCATGCGCCTTCTTTTCCAGGAAGTTTTCGCCTGCTGAGCGAAATTATGATGTGGGCAATCGAGAGTTGCTGGCCATGAAGTGGGCATTCGAGGAGTGGCATCATTGGCTTGAAGGAGCTAAGCATCGCGTGGTGGTCTTGACTGATCATAAGGACTTGACTTATCTCGAGTCCGCCAAGCAGTTGAATCCTAGACAAGCTCGTTGGTCGTTGTTTTTTGCCCGTTTTGACTTTGTGATTTCATACCTTCCGGGCTCTAAAAATGTGAAGGCGGATGCTCTGTCTAGGAGTTTTGTGCCCGACTCTCCGGGTGTATCTGAGCCGGCGGGTATCCTCAAAGAGGGAGTAATTGTGTCTGCCATCTCCCCTGATTTGCGGCGGGTGCTGCAAAAATTTCAGGCTAATAAACCTGATCGTTGCCCAGCGGAGAAACTGTTTGTCCCTGATAGGTGGACGAATAAAGTTGTCTCTGAGGTTCATTGTTCGGTGTTGGCTGGTCATCCTGGAATCTTTGGTACCAGAGAGTTAGTGGCTAGATCCTTTTGGTGGCCATCTCTGTCGCGGGATGTGCGTATTTTTGTGCAGTCCTGTGGGATTTGTGCTCGGGCTAAGCCCTGCTGTTCTCGTGCCAGTGGGTTGCTTTTGCCCTTGCCGGTCCCGAAGAGGCCTTGGACACATATCTCTATGGATTTCATTTCAGATCTTCCCGTCTCTCAAAAGATGTCAGTCATTTGGGTGGTCTGTGATCGCTTCTCTAAGATGGTCCATTTGGTACCCTTGCCTAAATTGCCTTCCTCCTCTGATTTGGTGCCATTGTTTTTCCAGCATGTGGTTCGTTTACATGGCATTCCAGAGAATATCGTTTCTGACAGAGGTTCCCAGTTTGTTTCGAGGTTTTGGCGAGCCTTTTGTGGTAGGATGGGCATTGACTTGTCTTTTTCCTCGGCTTTCCATCCTCAGACTAATGGCCAGACCGAACGAACCAATCAGACCTTGGAAACATATCTGAGATGCTTTGTTTCTGCTGATCAGGATGACTGGGTGTCATTTTTGCCTTTGGCTAAGTTCGCCCTTAATAATCGGTCCAGCTCGGCTACCTTGGTTTCACTGTTTTTCTGCAACTCTGGGTTCCATCCTCGTTTCTCTTCAGGACAGGTTGAGTCTTCGGACTGTCCTGGTGTGGATACTGTGGTGGACAGGTTGCAGCAGATTTGGACTCATGTAGTGGACAATTTGACTTTGTCCCAGGAGAAGGCTCAACGTTTCGCTAATCGCAGACGCTGTGTGGGTCCCCGACTTCGGGTTGGGGACTTGGTTTGGTTATCTTCTCGTCATATTCCTATGAAGGTTTCCTCTCCTAAGTTTAAACCTCATTTTATTGGTCTGTATAGGATTTCTGAGGTTCTTAATCCTGTGTCTTTTCGTCTGACCCTTCCAGATTCTTTTTCCATACATAACGTATTCCATAGGTCATTGTTGCGGAGATACGTGGCACCTATGGTTCCATCTGTTGATCCTCCTGCCCCGGTTTTGGTGGAGGGGGAGTTGGAGTATATTGTGGAGAAGATTTTGGATTCTCGTGTTTCAAGGCGGAAACTCCTGGTTAAGTGGAAGGGTTATGCTCAGGAAGATAATTCCTGGGTCTTTGCCTCTGATGTCCATGCTCCCGATCTTGTTCGTGCCTTTCATATGGCTCATCCTGGTCGTCCTGGGAGCTCTGGTGAGGGTTCGGTGACCCCTCCTCAAGGGGGGGGTACTGTTGTGAATTCTGTGGCAGAGCTCCCTCCTGTGGTCACAAGTGGTACTTCGGCTAGTTCTCTCTGTGAGCTTCCGTTGGTGGAGGAAAGTGGTACTGCGGCTTCTGAGTTTCCTTCCTCAGGTGATGTGGTGAAGTCGTTAGGTGCTGCTCTATTTAACTCCACCTAGTGCTTTGATCCTGGCCTCCAGTCAATGTTCTAGTATTGGACCTGTTTCCTCCTGGATCGTTCCTGTGGCCTGTTGCTCTGCATAGCTAAGTTCCTCTTTGCTATTTGTTTGCTGTTTTTTTCTGTCCAGCTTGTCAATTTGTTTTTTTCTGCTTGCTGGAAGCTCTGGGACGCAGAGGGTGTACCTCCGTGCCATTAGTTCGGTACGGAGGGTCTTTTTGCCCCCTTTGCGTGGTCTTTGTAGGGTTTTGTGTTGACCGCAAAGTTACCTTTCCTATCCTCGCTCTGTTCAGAAAGTTGGGCCTCACTTTGCTAAATCTATTTCATATCTACATTTGTCTTTTCATCTTAACTCACAGTCATTATATGTGGGGGCTGCCTTTTCCTTTGGAGTATTTCTCTGAGGCAAGGTAGGCTTATTTTCTATCTTCAGGCTAGCTAGTTTCTCAGGCCGTGCCGAGTTGCATAGGGAGCGTCAGGCGCAATCCACGGCTGCCTTTAGTGTGGTTGGAGAGGATTAGGAATTGCGGTCAACAGAGTTCCCACGTCTCAGAGCTCGTTCTTGTTTTTTGGGTTATTGCCAGGTCACTGTGTGTGCGCTGACCTCTATGTCCATTGTGGTACTGAATTACCTTTCAGAACACTTGGGGTACTGGACCAGAGGAAGCGCAGGTCCTTCCCCTTGAATTATATGATCCACTCTCTCATATGCTGAGAGTGGAAAAGATCAGAGAGGTTCCCTTCCCCCAGCATTTAAAAGGAGGTATCCTTTTGGCAATCCGGTGTCAAGTTCTTGGGATAAGTCCACGAAACTTGATGCGGCTGTAGCAAAGCATCAAAAAAATCCTTTTTGCCCTTTGAGGACATGGGGACTTTAAAAGACCCACTAGATAAGCAGGGAGATATCTTCCTTTAGGGCACCTGGGGGATGTTGGCAAGAGCTCTAAGGCCAGCGGTAGTGTCTACATGTACTGCCTGGTCTATGATGATCTGGTTAGACTGACTAGAGACTCAACTGAAGGAGAGGGCTTCTAGAGAGACTATTCTAGAGTCGTTACCAATGATACAGGGTGCTTTAGTGTTCTTATCAGATGCCTCAGCGGACTCGGTCAGGTTGGCAGCAAAAGCTGCGGCCCTCTCAAATGCAGCCCGGAGAGCATGGCTGAAATGCTGGCCTGGGGATAGTCAGGCCAGGTCTAAACTTTGTGCTATTCCATGCGAGGGTGAGTACCTATTTGGGCCGGTTCTAGATGAGTGTCAGGAGAAAGCAGGGCACGATTGTTGTGAATTCTGTTGTCAAGCTCTCTCCTGTGGTCATGAATGGTACTTCGGCTGGTTCTGTCCATGGGCTTCCTCTGGTGGTTGTGAGTGGGGCTGCGGCTTCTGAGTTTCCTTCCACAGGTGACGAGGTTAATTCGTTAGCTGGCTGCTCTATTTAACTCCACTTAGATCATTGCTCCATGCCACCTGTCAATGTTCCAGTATTGGTCTAGTTCACTCCTCGATCGTTTTGGTGACCTGTCTGCTCCAGCAGAAGCTAAGTTCCTGCTTGTTTTTCTCTTGTTTGCTATTTTTCTGTCCAGCTTGCTATTTTGATTTTTGTCTTGCTTGCTGGAAGCTCTGGGATGCAGAGGGGCGCCTCCGCACCGTGAGTCGGTGCGGAGGGTCTTTTTGCGTCCTCTGCGTGGTTTTTGTAGTTTTTGTGCTGACCGCAAAGTTACCTTTCCTATCCTCTGTCTGTTCAGTAAGTCGGGCCTCTCTTTGCTAAAATCTATTTCATCTCTATGTTTGTGATTTTCATCTTAACTCACAGTCATTATATGTGGGGGGCTGCCTTTTCCATTGGGGAATTTCTCTGAGGCAAGGTAGGCTTTATTTTTCTATCTTTAGGGCTAGCTAGTTCCTTAGGCTGTGACGAGTTGCATAGGGAGCGTTAGGAGCAATCCACGGCTACTTCTAGTGTGTATGATAGGATTAGGGATTGCGGTCAGCAGAGTTCCCACGTCCCAGAGCTTGTCCTGTATTATTAATAACTATCAGGTCTTTCCGTGTGCTCTTAACCACCAGGTCCATTATTGTCCTAACCACCAGGTCATAACACACGATAAGAAGTTTCCCAGTTTGACGGTTCCCTCTTACAGGCATTCCTTCAGTAGGAGAAAATTTAACTGTGGAAAGTCTTCCAGGGACTGAGCCAAGTGGGATGATAGAAGAAGGAAAGGTAGAGGGTTCATGTTTTTGGGAGCGCCTCTCGAAAACATAAAAAAAACCACCCAAATGAATGCCTGCCCAGGTACGGGGTAGGCTGTCAGCCTTCTAGAAGGCAACAGTGACTGGATTCATAGCCTGATAACATTAGGGCTGAAGTTAGAGTTTCTTTCAATCCCACTGGACAGGTTCATGGTAGCCCTTTCCTGGCCTTCCTCCACAGAACAACAAGCCCTGGAAACAGAGGTCCTGGAGCTGCTGTGTAAGGCTGTTCTGGTGTAGGTTCCTGTGCCAGAAAGGGGAAAAGGGTTTTATTCCCCCCTCTTTCTGATTTGGAAGCCGGACTGCTCCTTTTGAGCTATTATTAACCTAAAAGTTCTAAATCAGTTCTTCAAAGTGCACCCCTTCAAAATGGAATCAATTAGATCAGCAATAAAGCTATTCTTTAATAACTGTTTCATGGCAGTGTTGGATCTCAAGGATGTGTAATATCATGTGCTTAATACTTGTGGACCACCAGCGGTTCCTCAGGGTGGCGGTGATCATAGAGGGCACAATTAAGAAATTTTCAATTTAAAGCTCTCCCCTTTGGTCTCGCCATTGCCCCTCAGGTCTTCACGAAGGGTGGTGGCAGAAGTCATTGCTCATCTACGTGAAACCAGAGCCTTGGTTATTCCCTACCTGGATGATTTTCTTATTGATGATCATTGCTTGACGCAAGTAAGAGAAATAATGGCCACCTTGGAATGCTTGGAGTGGCTATTGAACATTAAGAAGTCGCGCCTAGAGCCTTTAAAGGTGCAAGAGTTCCTAGGGCTAATTCTAGACTGAGAAATTCAGGAGTGTTGACTACCAGCTATTAAACTAGATAACATTCAACATCAGGTTGTGAGAGCGTTAAACAGTACCTCTATGACCCTTAGAAAGGTGATGTCCCTTTTAGGATCACTAAACTCCTGCATCCCAGCAGTCCGGTGGGCTCAATTTCATATGAGAGCCTTACAGTGGGACATCTTGCTTAATGACAGATCCCTCAGGGGGTACCTGTATGGGCTAATGAATTTATCCCCATCTTCTTTGCAATCTCTGACGTGGTAGTTAGACCGGGCTAATCTATCCAGTGGGGTTTACTGGGTAAATCAGATATCTCGGGTAGTCACTACCAACGCTAGCCCTACAGATTGGGGGGCTCATCTGGGTGGGGTCATGATCCAGGGAATTTGGAGAGGAGAACAGCTAGATAGCTCATCTAACCTGAAAGAACTGATGGCGGTGAAGCTAGTTATGAGAAGGCTCTTTATATCCCTACAGGATCATCATGTCAGGATCCTATCCGACAATCAGGTGATGGTGGCCTACATCAACCACCAAGGGGGAACCCAGTCCAGACTCTTGATGGAGGTGGCAGATTGATTACTTCAAGATGTGGAGAACCATTTTCTATCACTGAATGTGTGACGCCCCAGGGTCCTGGTGGTCACAGTGGCATTGCTTTCCCCATGGGGAGAGTGATGTCACGCTTGGAAGCGATGAAGGATATCTTTCACCAGGTAATCACATATACACAACACTCCAGGCCAGAAGGGGGAGCTCTAAACCTGGTTTAGGGTGAACTCCCCTAGGGAGGGAAAGGGTGAGTTAATGAGCAGACTGTCAGAGGACAGAGAAGAGGGCAGACAGACAGAGTGTCAGAAGGTCTGAAGGGGCCATGTAGTCTGAGGTACTACAGCTCCTGGAGAAAACTGAACTTAGAAAGAACGAACAGCTTGTGGAAAGTGTGCAGGAGAGAAAAGGCACAGGAGAGTGATACCAGTGGAGAAGAGCAGTGAATCAGCTACCTCCCTGGCTGGCGCAGATTCCGGTAGCCGGAAGACCGTGGCCGTGCTGAACTCTAAGTGGCATAGCTGAAACCGGCAGGACAGCTGAACTTCAAGTTACCTGTCCACCTTTACACCCAGGAGACACAGTGATACTTATAGGGCCCGGGTCATGATAGAGACCCTGTAAAAAGGCCTGCTTCACCTGTCATATGGGTTGTGTCCTAACCTATATGGGGGGACAGAGAAGAACTGTGAGGACCTTATCAGAAGCCATAGGCAGTAAGGGACTACAACACCACTGTGCTTTGAGGAAGGCTTTCAACTCCACCTGGTGAAGGGACTCTGAACTCGCTTCCAAGCCGGCCAAACCTGCCTGTCCTGTGATGTGGTGCCCTGGACTGTGGTTGCCTGAAACTTCAGTAAATCAGGTAATAAGACTGAAAACCAGTATCCTCATTCTTCACTGCACTTCTCCCCATCTTCACTTACTCATCGAGAGCTCTGGGGACATGCTTCACCTGTGGGAATTTATACCATCTAGCTGCCATACCATCACCCCAGTGGCCACGCCCCCTTAAGTACTGGACCCGGTAACGAGAGCCCCACGTCCCTTATGGGCGACTCAACTGCTCTTCGCATAAGAGGAAAAGAAAACATCAGAGCAGACTTTTTAAGCTGCAACCTACTGAGACAGGGAGAGTGGATACTGAATGGTTCCATCTTCAAGCAGATTGTACGGATGTGTGGTTGTCCGGACATAGACCTCTTCGCCACCAAAAGGAACAGAAAAGTGAAGTTCTGTTCTATCAACCCCAGGGAACAGCCACTGGCAGTGGATGCCTTCCTGACCAGGTGGAACTTCAAGCTAGCTTATGCTTTTCCCCCTTATCACTATTGCCACTGGTAGTGGAAAACGTCAGAGAAGACAGGGCAAGCATTAATGTGGTTGCCACATTTTGGCATGGTTTTCGTGGATGAGGACCATGTCGGTCACCGAACATAGGTGCTGCCTGATTTCCTCTCCCAGGGGCCAGTCTACCATACACAAGTGCCTGGGCTTCACCTGACGGCATGGAATTTGAATGGTCATTGTTGAGGGAAAGAGGTTTTTCTAAGCCATAATCATCAACATTAACAGAAATAAACACTTGAAATACATCACTCTGTTTGTAATGACTATGTAATATATGAGTTTCACTTTTTGTATTGAAGAGCTGAAACAAATTAACTTTTTGATGATGTTCTAATTTTGTGAGATGCACCTGTATATCAAGTGGCAAGACGGCGCCAGAAGGTCTGAGGCTCACTCCACACGGGCCATAGCAGCCTCCTATGTGGAAAAAGTCGGAGGAGTCGATCGAGCAGATATGTAAGGCAGCTACATGGTCTTCTCCTTCCACCTTTTATAAACATTATAGGCTGGATATGGGTGCCTTTTCCGATTACCCAACTCCGATTGGAATAAGGGTACTTCAGGCTGTAGTCCCCTCTACAATGCTTACCTCTCTGTAATTCTCTTGTGGTGCTGTCATGGGAGATTGAATAAATTCTTAGTTACTTACCAGTAATGTTATTTTTCAGAGCCCATGACAGCACCCTTATATTCCCTTCCTTCATGTATGGGTGAGCACTTCTTCCACTTGTAAGTATTCATGGTTGTGAAATCATCTGGTGTTAAGTGTATTATATGTTTCTGCCATTAACCATGGGAGGTGCTCTCATTCTGTGTAATCCAACTGATGCGTGGTAGAGGTGGCGCCTTTTTATGTCTGTAGGTTTCTTGTCCTTGAAGGGCGGATCCCCTCTCTCGTGGTGCTGTCATGGCCTCCGAAAAATACAGTTACTGGTAAGCAACTAAAACTTTCTTTTGTATTTTAGGCAAATATATATAGTAATTTTTAAATTTTAAAAGTTACAAAAATGTAAAGTAAAAAAGGAAAATGGGCCGATGCAAATGTTTGAGCACCTTTGAGATTTGTGTGCTCAGATACCGTAACTTTGACCAAGGTTCCAGACTTAATTAGCCTGTTAGGGTTTTGGATTGTTCACTATTATCATTAGGAAAGGACAGATGATGCAAATTCAACAGGTTTATAAAAATCCAAAATTGTCTAATCTTGTGCCAAAAAATAGCAGCTGCTTAGCACTCTGAAAATGAAAATGTTGGCAGCCCACAGAGCAGGAGAAGGCTTTAAGAAGATTGCAAAGCATTTTCAAGTTGCCCTTTCCTCAGTTTGAAGTGTAGTTAAGAAGTGGCAGTTAACAGGAACAGTGGAGGTCAAGATAAGGTCTTGAAGTCCTAGCAAAATTTCAGTGAGAGCTGCTCGTAGGATTGCTAAAGAGGCAAATCAGAGACCCACTTGACTGCAAAAGACCTTCAGAAAGATTTATCAGACTCGAGTTTTGGTACATTGCTCTACTATTCAGAGATACCTGCATAATTATGGACTTCATGGAAGAGTCATCAGTAGAAAATCTCTCCTGCATCCTCACCATAAAATTCAGCATCAGAGGTATGCAAAAGAACATCTAAACAAGTCTGATGCATTTTGGAAAGAAGTCATGTGGACTGATGAGGTTAAAATAGAATTATTTGGCCACAATGATCAAACGTACTTGTAGAGTAAAAGGGCACAGAATTTCAGGAAAAGAACATGTCGCCAACCATAAAGCATGGGGGGTGGATCATTGATTGCGGTTTTGTTGAGGCCAATGACATGGTGAACATTTTATGGGTAGCAGGATGCAATTCTTGATGCAAGCATAACACCATCTGTAAAAAATGCTGAAGTTGAAAAGAGGATGGCATCTTCAAATGGATAATGATCCTAAACACTCGTCAAAATTCACAATAGACTAAACCAAAAGCCGCAAGCTGAAGGTTTTACAATGGCCCTCACAGTCCCCTGATCTGAACATCATTGAAAATGTGTGGCTAGACCTCAAAATAGCAGTGCATGCAAGACGCCCCAGGATTCTCACAGAACTGGAAGAATTTTCCAAGGAAGAATGGATGAAAATCCATCAAACGAGAATTGAAAGACTCTTGTCTGGCTACAAAAAGTGTCTACAAGCTTTGAAACTTACAAAAGGGAGTGCTACTAGATACTAACAATGCAGGGTGCCCAAACTTTAGCATGGGCCCATTCTCCTATTGTAATTTTTAAAATGAAAAACATGAAAAAATATAGCCTAAAATACAAAGGAAATGTGTCATCTTTAACTTTAGGCCTTTTAGAGATAATTTCATCTTCAACTTTCTTAACTGTTCACAATAACAGTAATTTTGACCAAGGGTGTCCAAATTTTTACATGCCACTGTATACAAGGGTCAAACCAGTGAGGGTATTCAGAGGTTAATTGGGGAAAGAACAAATAACGCATAAAAGTACCCATACATACAAGACATAAAATAGCTATCACAGGAGACAGGACGCAAGGATCTACATAGAGCAAGGGAAGACTATGGGTTTCTTGACTGTTCCTCCTCTCACTAGTGAAATGATTGTTCAGAGATCACTAAAATGGCCCATTAAACAGTCCATTATAGACCCATATTTGCATCTTGTATTCTTAGTGTCAGGATTAGGGTTGAGCGAAACGGGTCGTTCATTTTCAAAAGTCGCCGACTTTTGGCAAAGTCGGGTTTCATGAAACCCGATCCGACCCTTGTGCGGGGTCGGCCATGCGGTACGCGACTTTTGCGCCAAAGTCGCGTTTCAATGACGCGAAAAGCGCCATTTCTCAGCCAATGAAGGTGAACGCAGAGTGTGGGCAGCGTGATGACATAGGTCCTGGTCCCCACCATCTTAGAGAAGGGCATTGCAGTGATTGGCTTGCTGTCTGCGGCGTCACAGGGGCTATAAAGGGGCGTTCCCGCCGACCGCCATCTTACTGCTGCTGATCTGAGCTTAGGGAGAGGTTGCTGCCGCTTCGTCAGAAGCAGGGATAGCGTTAGGCAGGGTCCATTAACCCCCAAACCGCTTGTGCTGTAGCGATTTCCACTGTCCAACACCACCTTCGGTGTGCAGGGATAGTGGAAGCTACATTTTTTTTTTTCCTCAGCGCTGTAGCTCATTGGGCTGCCCTAGAAGGCTCCCTGATAGCTGCATTGCTGTGTGTACGCCGCTGTGCAAACCAACTGCTTTTTTCAAAGCACAAATCCTCTTGTTCCTTCCTTTCTGCACAGCTATCTTTTTTGTTTGTCCACACTTTTTATTTAATTTGTGCATCAGTCCACTCCTTATTGCTGCCTGCCATACCTGGCTGAGATTACTGCAGGGAGATAGTAATTGTAGGACAGTCCCTGTTTTTTGTTTTTTTTTGTGGGAAATTAAGATTGGCATTTCTGCTAGAGTGCCATCCCTGTGTGTGCCATCTCTCACTCAGTGGGCCATAGAAAGCCTATTTATTTTTTTGGTTGATTTGGGTTCTAAATTCTACCTGAAAAAATCAATAAATCAATCAGTGGGAGAAAAATATTGGCCTCTGGGCTTGTGTGCCACTCCTGACTCCTGTGTGTGCCATCTCTCACTCAGTGGGCCATAGAAAGCCTATTTATTTTTTTGGTTGATTTGGGTTCTAAATTCTACCTGAAAAAAATCACTAAATCAATCAGTGGGAGAAAAATATTGGCCTCTGGGCTTGTGTGCCACTCCTGACTCCTGTGTGTGCCATCTCTCACTCAGTGGGCCATAGAAAGCCTATTTATTTTTTTTGCTTGATTTGGGTTCTAAATTCTACCTGAAAAAATCAATAAATCAATCAGTGGGAGAAAAATATTGGCCTCTGGGCTTGTGTGCCACTCCTGACTCCTGTGTGTGCCATCTCTCACTCAGTGGGCCATAGAAAGCCTATTTATTTTTTTGCTTGATTTGGGTTCTAAATTCTACCTGAAAAAATCACTAAATCAATCAGTGGGAGAAAAATATTGGCCTCTGGGCTTGTGTGCCACTCCTGACTCCTGTGTGTGCCATCTCTCACTCAGTGGGCCATAGAAAGCCTATTTATTTTTTGGGTTGATTTGGGTTCTAAATTCTACCTGAAAAAATCACTAAATCAATCAGTGGGAGAAAAATATTGGCCTCTGGGCTTGTGTGCCACTCCTGACTCCTGTGTGTGCCATCTCTCACTCAGTGGGCCATAGAAAGCCTATTTATTTTTTTGCTTGATTTGGGTTCTAAATTCTACCTGAAAAAATCAATAAATCAATCAGTGGGAGAAAAATATTGGCCTCTGGGCTTGTGTGCCACTCCTGACTCCTGTGTGTGCCATCTCTCACTCAGTGGGCCATAGAAAGCCTATTTATTTTTTTGCTTGATTTGGGTTCTAAATTCTACCTGAAAAAATCACTAAATCAATCCGTGGGAGATAAATATTGGCCTCTGGGCTTGTGTGCCACTCCTGACTCCTGTGTGTGCCATCTCTCACTCAGTGGGCCATAGAAAGCCTATTTTTTTTATTTGGTTTCTAAATTCTCCCTGAAAAAAATCATTTTATTTTTTTTTGGTTTCTAAATTGTTCCTGAAAAAATCATTTTATTTTATTTTGTTTCTAAAGTCTCCCTGAAAAAAAAAAATCAGTGGGAGATTAATATTGCCCTTTCTGCTTGTGTGCCAGTCTTGACTCCTGGGTGTGCCATCTCTCTCTCTCAAATAGTGGGCCATAGAAAGCCTATTTATTTTTTTGCTTGATTTGGGTTCTAAATTCTACCTGAAAAAATCAATAAATCAATCAGTGGGAGATAAATATTGGCCTCTGGGCTTGTGTGCCACTCCTGACTCTTGTGTGTGCCATCTCTCACTCAGTGGGCCATAGAAAGCCTATTTTTTTAAATTTGGTTTCTAAATTCTTCCTGAAAAAAATCATTTTATTTTATTTGGTTTCTAAATTCTTCCTGAAAAAATCAATTTATTTTATTTTGTTTCTAAAGTCTCCCTGAAAAAAAACAACAAAAAACAGTGGGAGATTAATATTGCCCTTTTTGCTTGTGTGCCAGTCTTGACTCCTGGGTGTGCCATCTCTCTCTCTCTCTCTCTCAAATAGTGGGCCATAGAAAGCCTATTTATTTTTTTGCTTGATTTGGGTTCTAAATTCTACCTGAAAAAATCACTAAATCAATCAGTGGGAGAAAAATATTGGCCTCTGGGCTTGTGTGCCACTCCTGACTCCTGTGTGTGCCATCTCTCACTCAGTGGGCCATAGAAAGCCTATTTATTTTTTTGCTTGATTTGGGTTCTAAATTCTACCTGAAAAAATCACTAAATCAATCCGTGGGAGATAAATATTGGCCTCTGGGCTTGTGTGCCACTCCTGACTCCTGTGTGTGCCATCTCTCACTCAGTGGGCCATAGAAAGCCTATTTTTTTTATTTGGTTTCTAAATTCTCCCTGAAAAAAATCATTTTATTTTTTTTGGTTTCTAAATTGTTCCTGAAAAAATCATTTTATTTTATTTTGTTTCTAAAGTCTCCCTGAAAAAAAAAAATCAGTGGGAGATTAATATTGCCCTTTCTGCTTGTGTGCCAGTCTTGACTCCTGGGTGTGCCATCTCTCTCTCTCAAATAGTGGGCCATAGAAAGCCTATTTATTTTTTTGCTTGATTTGGGTTCTAAATTCTACCTGAAAAAATCAATAAATCAATCAGTGGGAGATAAATATTGGCCTCTGGGCTTGTGTGCCACTCCTGACTCTTGTGTGTGCCATCTCTCACTCAGTGGGCCATAGAAAGCCTTTTTTTTTTAATTTGGTTTCTAAATTCTTCCTGAAAAAAATCATTTTATTTTATTTGGTTTCTAAATTCTTCCTGAAAAAATCATTTTATTTTATTTTGTTTCTAAAGTCTCCCTGAAAAAAAACAACAAAAAACAGTGGGAGATTAATATTGCCCTTTTTGCTTGTGTGCCAGTCTTGACTCCTGGGTGTGCCATCTCTCTCTCTCTCTCTCAAATAGTGGGCCATAGAAAGCCTATTTATTTTTTTGCTTGATTTGGGTTCTAAATTCTACCTGAAAAAATCACTAAATCAATCAGTGGGAGAAAAATATTGGCCTCTGGGCTTGTGTGCCACTCCTGACTCCTGTGTGTGCCATCTCTCACTCAGTGGGCCATAGAAAGCCTATTTATTTTTTTTATTTGGTTTCTAAATTCTCCCTGAAAAAATCATTTTATTTTATTTGGTTTCTAAATTCTTCCTGAAAAAAATCATTTTATTTTATTTTGTTTCTAAAGTCTCCCTGAAAAAAATAAAAAAAATGGGAGATTAATATTGACATTTGTGCTTGAGTGACAGTCCTGCGTGTGTGGCATCTCTGTGATTTGGTGCCACAGAAAACAGAGTGTGTAACATTGTGCCTGATTTTCCTTGCGGTCTCACCAACCTGTAAAGGGATATCGAAATCATACTGAAGTTATAGCTCACCGTGTAAGTTGTTTGACAGCAACAAATAAAGTTACTTTGGTTAAGTTTTTAAAACAATGAGGAAGTCTGGTGCAAAAGGTCGTGGCCATGGGCGTTCATTGTCAGCTGGTAATGATGGTAGTGGTAGTGGAGCATCAGGTGGTCGTGGGAAAAAAAATATTCCACCTAAGTCTGGAGCTGTCGAGCCAGGTTCGTCGTCTGGCTACACAAGGCCTTGAACGCTCTCTTTTCTGGGAGTAGGAAAACCGCTTTTAAAGCCGGAGCAGCAACAGCAAGTTTTGGCTTACCTTGCAGACTCAGCCTCTAGCTCTTTTGCCTCCTCTTCTGAAACTGGTAAATGTAAAAGCAGCGCGTCGTTTGTGGATGTTCACGGTCAGGGACAAGTAGCTTCCTTGTCCTCTTCAGCAAAAACAACAACAAGAGAGAAGGATGCAGCAGGCGACACAACGGGTTACTCCATGGAGCTCTTTACACATACCGTCCCTGGCTTAGAAAGTGAAACAGTTAACAGGCCATGCCCATTACAAGTAGATTCTGACATGGAGTGCACTGATGCACAGCCACAGCCAGACTACTATGCTGGTCCTTTGACTCAGACCACAACATTGCCCTCTCAGGGTACTGATCCACAATCAGACCCTGATGAGACTATGTTGCCCCGTCACGAACGCTATACCACCGACCGACACCGTGACACAGACGAAGTTGCACACGAGCTAGAAGAGGAGGTAATAGATGACCCAGTTGTTGACCCCGATTGGCAGCCATTGGGGGAACAGGGTGCAGGCGGCAGTAGTTCTGAAGCAGAGGTGGAGGAGGGGCCGCAGCAGGCATCAACATCGCAACAGGTTCCATCTGCCGGGCCCGTATCTGGCCCAAAACGCGTGGCAAAGCCAAAACCTGTTGGAGGACAGCGTGGCCATCCGGTTAAAGCTCAGTCTGCAATCCCTGAAAAGGGATCCGATGCTAGGAAGAGTGCAGTCTGGCATTTTTTTAAACAACATCCAATTGATCAGCGCAAAGTCATCTGTTAAAAATGTTCAACTAGCTTAAGCAGAGGTCAGAATCTGAAAAGTCTCAATACAAGTTGCATGCATAGACATTTAACCACCATGCATTTTCAAGCCTGGACTAACTACCAAACATCCCTTAAGGTTATAGCACCCTCGGCCAATAAAGCTAGTCAGCAACGCAACATCCCTTCCGTCACTGTAAGGCCACCATTTTCCGCACCACCGGCAGTATCTGTGCAGGTTTCTTTGCCAGCCAAAAGCAGTCAGGGTCAGGGAATCACCAGTTTTGTAGGAGGAAATATTGCATCTAGGGCACCGGCGGAAACAATACCGTCTCCAACCGTCTCTCAGTCTGCCATGTCCCCCGGCACACCCGCTAGTTCCACGATCTCCAGCTCTCCAGTCCAGCTCACCCTACATGAGACTCTGGTTAGAAAAAGGAAGTACTTATCCTCGCATCTGCATACACAGGGTTTGAACGCCCACATAGCTAGACTAATCTCGTTAGAGATGATGCCCTACCGGTTAGTTGAAAGCGAAGCTTTCAAAGCCCTGATGGAGTACGCTGAACCACGCTACGAGCTACCCAGTCGACACTTTTTTTCCAGAAAAGCCATCCCAGCACTGCACCAGCATGTTAAACAGCGCATCGTCCATGCACTCAGGCAATCTGTGAGTACAAAGGTGCACCTGACTACAGATGCATGGACCAGTAGGCATGGCCAGGGACGTTACGTGTCCATCACGGCACACTGGGTGAATGTGGTGGATGCAGGGTCCACAGGGGACATCAATTTCGGGACAGTTGTGCCTAGCCCACGGTCTAGGAAACAGTTGGCTGTAGGCGTTCGCACCCCCTCCTCCTCCTCCTCCTCGTCCTCCTGCAGAAGCGAGAGCTCTTCCACAGACCGCAGTCGCCCAACCACTCCATCGGCAGCTGACACTGTTGCACACCAGTTGTCCCATTATGGGCCAGCTACTGGCAAGCGTCAGCAGGCTGTATTGGCTATGAAGTGTTTGGGCGACAACAGACACACCGCGGACGTTCTGTCCGAGTTCTTGCAGCAAGAAACGCAGTCGTGGCTGGGCACAGTAGATCTTGAGGCAGGCAAGGTAGTGAGTGATAACGGAAGGAATTTCATGGCTGCCATCTCCCTTTCCCAACTGAAACACATTCCTTGCCTGGCTCACACCTTAAACCTGGTGGTGCAGTGCTTATTGAAAACTTATCCTGGGTTCTCCGACCTGCTCCTCAAAGTGCGTGGACTTTGCTCACATATCCGCCGTTCGCCTGTACACTCCAGCCGTATGCAGACCTATCAGCGGTCTTTGAACCTTCCCCAGCATCGCCTAATCAGAGACGTTGCAACAAGGTGGAACTCAACACTGCACATGCTTCAGAGATTGTGCGAACAGAGGCGGGCTGTTATGTTTTTGTGGGAGGATACACATACACGGGCAGGCAGAATGATGGCAGACATGGAGTTGTCAGGTGTGCAGTGGTCGAAGATACAAGACATGTGTCAAGTCCTTCAGTGTTTTGAGGAATGCACACGGCTGGTTAGTGCAGACAATGCCATAATAAGCATGAGCATCGCCCTAATGTGTCTGCTGATGCAAAGTTTGATGCACATAAAGGATCAGGCGTCTGCACCAGAGGAAGAGGAAAGCCTTGATGACAGTCAGCCATTGTCTGGTCAAGGCAGTGTACAGGACGAGGTAGCGGGCGAAGAGGAGGTGGAGGACGAGGAGGATGATGGGGATGAGTATATTTTTAATGAGGAAGCTTTCCCGGGGGCACTGGAAATTGGTTGCGTGGCAAGGCCGGGTTCTGGTTTTTTGAGGGACACAAGTGACGTAGATTCGCCTGAAACTGCCCCTCAACCAATCACAACCGCAGATTTGACAACTGGAACTTTGGCCCACATGGCGGATTATGCCTTACGTATCCTCAAAAGGGACACACGCATTACGAAAATGATGAACGATGACGATTACTGGTTGGCCTGCCTCCTTGATCCTCGCTATAAAGGCAAATTGCAAAATATTATGCCACATGAGAACTTGGAACTAATATTAGCAACCAAACAATCAACTCTTGTTGACCGTTTGCTTCAGGCATTCCCAGCACACAGCGCCCGTGATCGTTCTCACACGAGCTCCAGGGGGCAGCAGACCAGGAGTGTTTTAGAGGTGCACACATCAGAAGTGGCGTTGGACAGAGGGGTTTTCTGACCAGGTTGTGGAGTGATTTTGCTATGACCGCAGACAGGACAGGTACTGCTGCATCAATTGAAAGTGACAGGAGATAACATTAGTCCAGTATGGTTACAAACTATTTTTCATCCCTTATCGATGTTCTCCCTCAACCGTCATTCCCATTTGATTAATGGGCATCAAAATTAGACACCTGGCCAGAATTGGCAGAATATGCATTGCAGGAGCTTGCTTGCCCGGCAGCTAGTGTCCTATCAGAAAGAGTATTCAGTGCTGCAGGTTCAATATTAACCGAAAAAAGGACTCGTCTGGCTACCCAAAATGTTGATGATCTAACATTCATTAAAATGAACCACAACTGGATTTCGAATTCTTTTGCCCCACCTTGCCCGGCCGACACCTAGCTTTCCTATGAAAAGCTCTTGCCTGTGGACTACTGTGAATTACTTTTCTAATGTCTAATTTGCTGCAGCTGATTGTCCAGCATACGACATGTTTACACCTCCCTAAATGGCCAAACTCCCCACACGGGGCCGTGGTATCGCGACTTGGCGCAAGCACCCGTGAGGGTGCTGTTTGTCTGAAGAGGTGGGTGTGCCCGCTTTTGGTCGACAGCACTGCCACTGGGTCCCTCATAGTACAATAAAGTGTCTCTGGCGGTGGTGGTGCGCACCCAACGTCAGACACACTGTTGTAACATGAGGGGCCCTGGGCCTGTACCGCCGGCCACAAGAGAGTTCACCCACCCCCAGGTCAAACATTGCTCTACCACTTCCACAGTTATCTCTCACACTTCCACCAATGTTTAGTCTATGCGCTGACATCCTTCCATTCCTGCCACTGACAATACCATTGTGTTGACATGTATGATGGTACTTAACATAGTCAGGGGCAGTGTCCTCTATTTACCACAGTAAATACTTTGCGCTAAATTAGTAGGTCTGAAACTACGCAGAGGATCCCACCCCTGTACCTAATGATTGCACCCTTTAGTGTTTTCGTTTTGCTTTAATGCGAGACATTCACATTTATTTATTGTTTTGGACTACTAACTGGCAGACACTCATTACAATCGGCCTCCGCTGACCAGACCACTGCTGCCCGTGTACCCCTGGAACCAATTTTAAATTGCCTACAGCCAGCCCAATTTTATTATGTTAGGCCTTCGAAGCCTGTCTGCGGTCCCTCCTTCCACTAGGCCTCCACTGACCAGACCACTGCTGCCCGTGTATCCCTGGAACCAATTATAAAGTGCCTACAGCCTGTCCAATTTTATTATGTTAGGCCTTCGAAGCCTGTCTGCGGTCCCTCCTTCCACTAGGCCTCCACTGACCAGACCACTGCTGCCCGTGTAACCCTGGAACCAATTATAAAGTGCCTACAGCCTGTCCAATTTTATTATGTTAGGCCTTCGAAGCCTGTCTGCGGTCCCTCCTTCCACTAGGCCTCCACTGACCAGACCACTGCTGCCCGTGTACCCCTGGAACCAATTATAAAGTGCCTACAGCCTGTCCAATTTTATTATGTTAGGCCTTCGAAGCCTGTCTGCGGTCCCTCCTTCCACTAGGCCTCCACTGACCAGACCACTGCTGCCCGTGTACCCCTGGAACCAATTATAAAGTGCCTACAGCCTGTCCAATTTTATTATGTTAGGCCTTCGAAGCCTGTCTGCGGTCCCTCCTTCCACTAGGCCTCCACTGACCAGACCACTGCTGCCCGTGTACCCCTGGAACCAATTATAAAGTGCCTACAGCCTGTCCAATTTTATTATGTCAGGCCTTCGAAGCCTGTCTGCGGTCCCTCCTTCCACTAGGCCTCCACTGACCAGACCACTGCTGCCCGTGTACCCCTGGAACCAATTATAAAGTGCCTACAGACAAAGAAAGTCAGAAAAGAAGATATTATACCCAATATTCTCACCATACTCAATCCCAAATGGGAGAGTCACTATGGGAGATATTATATTAAGTCAGGATGGACACTCCTCACAATAGCAATAAACAAAAAACAAATGGAGTTGAAGTCCATAAATATATTTTATTGATTATAAAAATGGCATCCATAGCCAAAAATACATACAAAAAATCATAATTCAAATATATGTAACATATAAATCAACAACAAAAAGGGGGGTAGATGGTAGCAAAAGGATGGAAAAAAGGCACCGTGTGGGTACTCCTGATACCAAGTTATATATTCGTAAGGTGCATCATGCAACAAAATGTCAGCAATACCTGGGAAAAAGGATCAAACATCTAAGGTTCCTATATAATT
This sequence comes from Ranitomeya imitator, assembly GCF_032444005.1. Classification (NCBI taxonomy): domain Eukaryota; kingdom Metazoa; phylum Chordata; class Amphibia; order Anura; family Dendrobatidae; genus Ranitomeya; species Ranitomeya imitator. The sequence continues at coordinate 106,993,669 of NC_091282.1, read as the reverse complement.
TGTGCATATGGCTCTCATCTAATTACAATACGCCCTGCGCACAGGCTAAAGGTGCTCATGGATCTCCCAAGGCCAAAACCCAAAAAATGGAAAAAGTACTATGCATAAACCTTATCAATCCTTACCCAGGTGTCGGTAATCAGGAAGGAAGCCCACACGGTGGCCCCAACGCGCGTTTCGCGTCAGCTTCGTCAGGGGGCTGTGCTGCTAACAGTCCGGGATGTGCCTTATAAACGTGTTTAGTCCTAATGAAAAAATAATCCACCTGGTGCGGCGCATGTCACCGCACGTCCGGCCGGGAATTGCATCCCGGGCGGCATCCAAGATGGCGCCGCGGCCAGTTCCGTCGCGCTGACGTCACTGAACCGCACGCGTCACCAATAGGCGCCGCCCACAATGCCCCAGATACCAGACGCCGGCCGACATGCGCACAATGGAGCGGTGTTTGGCTGCGTGGGAGGTGCCGCAACTAGATGTGGGAGGGACACAACTCCCAAACAAAAACATAGGGGCAGAGAATCCCTAATTCCTCATATAAGGACCAAAATAAGGGGAAATCAACTCCACAATGATTCAATCTACTCCAATATGCATCAATGAATAAGGGTGAAACATATAGTGCAAATAACATATAAATGTACATTCCACATCAAGGGGAATGTCATAACAACGGCATATATACAAAAAGTTAGAATGAACAATAAATTTACAGAGGCATATTACAAAGTGTGCGCAGGGCGTATTGTAATTAGATGAGAGCCATATGCACAAATTATATAGGAACCTTAGATGTTTGATCCTTTTTCCCAGGTATTGCTGACATTTTGTTGCATGATGCACCTTACGAATATATAACTTGGTATCAGGAGTACCCACACGGTGCCTTTTTTCCATCCTTTTGCTACCATCTACCCCCCTTTTTGTTGTTGATTTATATGTTACATATATTTGAATTATGATTTTTTTGTATGTATTTTTGGCTATGGATGCCATTTTTATAATCAATAAAATATATTTATGGACTTCAACTCCATTTGTTTTTTGTTTATTTATAAAGTGCCTACAGCCTGTCCAATTTTATTATGTTAGGCCTTCGAAGCCTGTCTGCGGCCCGTTCTTTCTACTACTACTACACTGACCAGACCACTGCTGCCTGTGTACCCCTGGAACCTATTTAAAAGTGCCTACAGCCCAATATTTTTTTATGTTAGGCCTTCGAAGCCTGTCTGCGGCCCGTTCTTTCTACTACTACTACACTGACCAGTCTACTGCTGCCCGTGTACCCCTGGAACCTATTTAAAAGTGCCTACAGCCCAATATTTTTTTATGTTAGGCCTTCGAAGCCTGTCTGCGGCCCGTTCTTTCTACTACTCCTACACTGACCAGTCTACTGCTGCCCGTGTACCCCTGGAACCAATGTTAAAGTGCCTACAGCCCAATATTTTTTATGTTAGGCCTTCAAAGCCTGTCTGCGGCCCGTTCTTTCTACTACTACTACACTGACCAGTCTACTGCTGCCCGTGTACCCCTGGAACCAATGTTAAAGTGCCTACAGCCCAATATTTTTTTATGTTAGGCCTTCGAAGCCTGTCTGCGGCCCGTTCTTTCTACTACTACTACACTGACCAGTCTACTGCTGCCCGTGTACCCCTGGAACCAATGTTAAAGTGCCTACATCCCAATATTTTTTTATGTTAGGCCTTCGAAGCCTGTCTGCGGCCCGTTCTTTCTACTACTCCTCCACTGACCAGACCACTGCTGCCCGTGTACCCCTGGAACCTATTTTTAATTGCATAGAGCATCCTTTTTTTAATAGTAGGCGTACAAAGTCTGTCTGCGGTCCACTATTGAAATTGTCCTCCACTGCCCAGAGCAATGCTGCCTGTATACCCCTGTAACCTTTTTTAAGCTGCAGTGAGCCACATTTTTGGTTTAAGGCCTACTACCTGTGTCTGTCTGCGCCACTCAATACAGCTGTGTTCCTTTGAAAAAAGCTGAGCGTCAATAGTCTTGTTTTCAGCCTCTAGGAATTTTAAAACTGCATTGGGGCTACAACTTTGGTAGGGCCTACTAACGGTGTCTGCCGCCCCAAGGTGTGCCCCAGGTTTCGTCCACATTGCTTCGATCTTCCTACTCTCGTTTAATAGTTGTTGCAAACTACACTGCATTAGGCCTACAAATTGGGTATGGGGTGTAGAGAGACAGTGTGTTCCACTCCAAGGTGTTCCCCAGGTTTCCTCTCCATTGCTTCAATCTTAATGCTCTCGTTTAGTAGTTGTTGGAAACTACACTGCATTAGGCCTACAAATTTGGTATGGGGTGTAGAGACGGTGTGTTCCACTCCAAGGTGTTCCCCAGGTTTCCTCTCCATTGCTTCAATCTTAATGCTCTCGTTTAGTAGTTGTTGGAAACTACACTGCATTAGGTCTACAAATTGGGTATGGGGTGTAGAGACGGTGTGTTCCACTCCAAGGTGTTCCCCAGGTTTCCTCTCCATTGCTTCAATCTTAATGCTCTCGTTTAGTAATTGTTGGAAACTACACTGCATTAGGCCTACAAATTGGGTATGGGGTGTAGAGATGGTGTGTTCCACTCCAAGGTGTTCCCCAGGTTTCCTCTCCATTGCTTCAATCTTAATGCTCTCGTTTAGTAGTTGTTGGAAACTACACTGCATTAGGCCTACAAATTGGGTATGGGGTGTAGAGAGACGATGTGTTACACTCCAAGGTGTTCCCCAGGTTTCCTCTCCATTGCTTCAGTCTTAATGCTCTCGTTTAGTAGTTGTTGGAAACTACACTGCATTAGGCCTACAAATTGGGTATGGGGTGTGGAGACGGTGTCTTCCACTCCAAGGTGTTCTCCAGGTTGCATTCCTGAGCTTCTATCTTCAGGCTCTTGTTAAATAGTGGTTAAATGGAACAACTGCATTTGGCGTACTAGTTGGTTTGGGGCCTACTAACAGTGTCTTCCGCTCCTTGCTGTTCTCCTGGTTTCCTGTCCTGAAATTCCATTTTCAGGCTCTCGTTAAGTAGTTGTTAATGTTAGACTGCATTTGGCCTACTAGTTGGGTTGGGGCCTACTATCGGTGTCTGCCACTCCTTGCTGTTCTCCTCCACTGAACAAAGCTGTGCCGCCTGTTTACTACGGTTGCCAATTTTGAACTGCATTTCGACTACTTACTGATTTGGGCCTACTCTCTGTGTCAGCCTCTCATTCCAGTTGTCCTCCACTGCAATGCCCCCTGGTTAGTCCTGTGTTACCAATTTTGAACTGCATTTAGCCAACTTTATTCTTTGGGCCTATATCTGTGTTTCCTCCTCATCCTGCCCAGCCAGTGATAGATGAGTCTGCTGGTACATTGACCCATAACGCAACATTCCCCGTGCACGCTACACAACAAGATTGTGACCCTGCTGAAAGTCAGGTTCCTCTTCCCGCATACCATACCACCTTACACGGGGACAAAGAGGAAGGTGTAGATGAAAGTGCAGGTTCCTTCATCAGGTGGGTGGAGGAATACTAGTTGGCGACGTCACTGGCCCAGGGCCTCTCATAGTACGCAAAAGTGTTGCTGCCGGTGGGAGGCGCCCCCGCTGTGCAAACACACCGCTGTACTTTGAGGGGCCCAGTGCCAATGCCAACGAGTGGGCCCCCCCTGCTTGCTCAGGATCACAGCACTTGCAAAGTTGAAATACTTACCTCTCCCTGCTCCACTGCCGTGACGTGGTCCAGATTTCCTGGGCCCACTAATTACTTGAACCAGCCCTACCCCCCACAACTTTAGCCAAATGACCCCCAATTTCAAATGCCTTCCAATTATTATAAGGCAAATTACGATTGACAAGCTTCTGTAACAAGAATGGATGTTTTTGCCATTAAAATGGGCAGTGTAGGTGTTTTCCTGGCCTCCACTCACTGCCGACTATGCTCCCCCATTGACTTGCATTGGGTTTCGTGTTTCGGTCGATACCCGACTTTTCGCGATAATCGGCCGATTCCACTCGACTCGACTTCTAAGATAGTCGGGTTTCGCGAAACACGGCTCGACTCTAAAAAGGTCAAGGTCGCTCAACCCTAGTCAGGATGAATAATAATGACTGTACGTTATACTGGATGCCTACTTTTCAAATGCTTTGTTCTTGTAGAGTTCCCGGGGAAGATAATTGCTACTTATAAAAACAACACAATATTCCTCAGTTGGAGTCCATTGTTTGAATGTGATTTTGTTGTTATAAACTGGGGCACAAGCTACTTGCAAATGGAATCAAAAATCATCATGGACAAAACAGAAAATTATTCCATTCCAGGTAATACCTGTTTTTCTTCCTTTTTTCCTGAGTACTTTGTCTCAATTATTGTTACAAACCTATACTGACATTTCGAAAACATGAGCTTTGTATGCACCACAATGTCCTATATACATAGGAAATATTAATGGGTTTATCAGCTGTTGGTTTTCTATGTGGTAAGAAAACAAACGATATTGTCCAAAATATCAGTTCAGTGTGAGTGTTCGCCTTTGAAATAGATTTTGTTTTTTTTCTAAATATGAAGAAAATCAGAATTTCCTAATCTGGTTCATAATCTGTCCAGGGTGTAGTCTCGGGATAGATATTGTATTAGTAGTATATCTCTAGGATATGCCATCGATGTCAGTTTGGTAGAGATCCAGTCCCTGCAACAGCCAGAGATCACTGGAATGAAGTGGCGACTGTAAGAGGGAATATCAAATCAGGGAGCATGAAATCAGAAAATCCGGCTTCCTGCAATCACCAATAGAGGGCGCTAATGAGCTTAAAGGGGTTGTCTACTTTCAGGAAAGTGAGTTCCAAACTCTAAAATATCCAAAATAAACTGAGCAGCAGCAAGTACTCGCATGCCGATAACCTGGGCACAGTCGTTGAGTTTATTGATTAGCTGAAGCGGCGACGCGCGTTGTTGATGTGACGTCACCACTGCAGCAAAAACACTGAAACTGGCTTAGCAGCAGGGAGACGGCACTGGACCCGGGGAGAGTGAGTACCTTTTGAGTGATTTGGGGTATTTCAGAATTAAGGGTCCACTTTCTTGAAAGTTGACAACCAATTTGATGTATAAAAAGCATATGCATCGGATCTCGGCTCAGAGGTATTCTCTAAATTTCAGATTTTCTCATTGTTCTTATTTGACAAGCATACAGTACCTAAAGTGTGTCAGCAGGTTATTGCTTTTCAGAGAAACACTTCCATGTTTTTTATGACATGTGCATGTATGTGTATTAATATACTCGCCTACCGCTGATTTCTCCAGTGTCCAGCGCTTCTCTGATTCCTAGTGACGATCCTGAAGTGGCTTTTACAATGTAAGCCTATGGAGCGTCAGAACAAGGCTTTGTGGACTTTTATTGTAAAAAAAAAAAGACTTCCAACTCACACATAGCACAGAGTGAGCCGGGTAGCCAGAATTACACACTGATAAGCAAAGAAGAATGGTGCTGGACACCGGAGAGATCAGGTGACTATAATAATACACTTACACTACATTACATGCATATATACACATTTAATAAAAAAATATAGATGGGAGTGCTTCTTTAACCCCTCTGTGACCTTAGACGTACTATCCCGTCGAGGTGCCCTGGGCTTATCTGACCCTGGACGGGATAGTACGTCATAGCCGATCGGCCGCGCTCACGGGGGGAGCGCGGCCGATCGCGGCCGGGTGTCAGCTGCTTATCGCAGCTGACATCCGGCACTATGTGCCAGGAGCGGTCACGGACCGCCCCCGGCACATTAACCCCTGGCACACCGCGATCAAAGATGATCGCGATGTGCCGGCGGTGCAGGGAAGCACCGCGCAGGGAGGGGGCTCCCTGCGGGCTTCCCTGAGCCCCCCGCAGCAACGCGATGTGATCGCGTTGCTGCGAGGGTCTCCTCACCTCCCTCCCTGCTCGAGCCCCGGATCCAAGATGGCCGCGGATCCGGGTCCTGCAGGGAGGGAGGTGGCTTCATAGAGCCTGCTCAGAGCAGGCACTGTGAAGCAGCCTGCACTCCTATCAGATCAGTGATCTGACAGAGTGCTGTGCAAACTGTCAGATCACTGATCTGTGATGTCCCCCCCTGGGACAAAGTAAAAAAAAAATTTTCCAAATGTGTAAAAAAAATAAAAAAAAATATTCCAAAATAATGAAAAAAAAAAAAAATATTATTCCCATAAATACATTTCTTCATCTAAATAAAAAAAAAACCCAATAAAAGTACACATATTTAGTATCGCCGCGTCCGTAGCGGCCCGACCTATAAAACTGGCCCACTAGTTAACCCCTTCAGTAAACACCGTAAGAAAAAAAAAAAAAAAACGAGGCAAAAAACAACGCTTTATTATCATACCGCCGAACAAAAAGTGGAATAACACGCGATCAAAAGGACAGATATAAATAACCATGGTACCGCTGAAAGCATCATATTGTCCCGCAAAAAAAGAGCCGCCATACAGCATCATCAGCAAAAAAATAAAAAAGTTATAGTCCTGAGAATAAAGCGATGCAAAAATAATTATTTTTTCTGTAAAATAGTTTTTATCGTATAAAAGCACCAAACCATAAAAAAATGATATAAATGAGGTATCGCTGTAATCGTACTGACCCGAAGAATAAAACTGATTTATCAATTTTACCAAACGCGGAACGGTATAAACGCCTCCCCCAATAGAAATTCATGAATAGCTGGCTTTTGGTCATTCTTCCTCACAAAAATCGGAATAAAAAGCGATAAAAAAATGTCACGTGCCCAAAAATGTTTTCAATAAAAACGTCAACTCGTCCCGCAAAAAACAAGACCTCACATGACTCTGTGGACCAAAATATGGAAAAATTATAGCTCTCAAAATGTGGTATTGCAAAAAATATTTTTTGCAATAAAAAGGGTCTTTCAGTGTGTGACGGCTGCCAATCATAAAAATCCGCTAAAAAACTCGCTATAAAAGTAAATCAAACCCCCCTTCATCACCCCCTTAGTTAGGGAAAAATAAAAAAAAATGTATTTATTTCCATTTTCCCATTAGGGCTAGGGTTAGGGCTAGGGTTAGGGCTAGGGCTAGGGTTAGGGCTAGGGTTAGGGCTAGGGTTAGGGTTAGGGTTAGGGCTAGGGTTAGGGCTAGGGCTAGGGTTAGGGTTAGGGCTAGGGTTAGGGCTAGGGTTAGGGCTAGGGTTAGGGCTAGGGTTAGGGCTAGGGCTAGGGTTAGGGCTAGGGTTAGGGCTAGGGTTAGGGCTAGGGTTAGGGCTAGGGTTAGGGCTAGGGTTAGGGCTAGGATTAGGGTTAGGGTTAGGGTTGGGGCTACAGTTAGGGTTGGGGCTAAAGTTAGGGTTAGGGTTTAGATTACATTTACAGTTGGGAATAGGGTTGGGATTAGGGTTAGGGGTGTTTCAGGGTTAGAGGTGTGGTTAGGGTTACCGTTGGAATTAGGGTTAGGGGTGTGTTTAGATTAGGGTTTCAGTTATAATTGGGGGGTTTCCACTGTTTCGGCACATCAGGGGCTCTCCAAACACGACATGGCGTCCGATCTCAATTCCAGCCAATTCTGCGTTGAAAAAGTAAAACAGTGCTCCTTCCCTTCCGAGCTCTCCTGTGTGCCCAAACAGGGGTTTACCCCAACATATGGGGTATCAGCGTACTCAGGACAAATTGGACAACAACTTTTGTGGACCAATTTCTCCTGTTACCCTTGGGAAAATACAAAACTGGGGGCTAAAAAATAATTTTTGTGGGAAAACAAAAAGATTTTTTATTTTCACGGCTCTGCGTTATAAACTGTAGTGAAACACTTGGGGGTTCAAAGTTCTCACAACACATCTAGATAAGTTCATTGAGGGGTCTAGTTTCCAATATGGGGTCACTTGTGGGGGGTTTCTACTGTTTAGGTACATTAGGGGCTCTGCAAACGCAATGTGACGCCTGCAGACCAATCCATCTAAGTCTGCATTCCAAATGATGCTCCTTCCCTTCCGAGCCCTCCCATGCGCCCAAACGGTGGTTCCCCCCCACATATCGGGTATCAGCGTACTCAGGACAAATTGGACAACAACATTTAGGGTCCAATTTCTCCTGCTAACCTTGGAAAAATACAAAACTGGGGGCTAAAATATAATTTTTGTGGAAAAAAAAATATTTTTTATTTGCATGGCTCTGCGTTATAAACTGTAGTGAAATACTTGGGGGTTCAAAGCTCTCACAACACATCAAGATGAGTTCCTTAGGGGGTCTACTTTCCAAAATGGTGTCACTTGTGGGGGGTTTCTACTGTTTAGGTACATTAGGGGCTCTGCAAACGCAATGTGACGCCTGCAGACCATTCCATCTAAGTCTGCATTCCAAATGGCGCTCCTTCCCTTCCGAACCCTCCCATGCGCCCAAACGGTGGTTCCCCCCCACATATGGGGTATCAGCGTACTCAGGACAAATTGGACAACAACTTTTGTGGTCCAATTTCTCCTGTTACCCTAGGGAAAATACAAAACTGGGGGCTAAAAAATAATTTTTGTGGGAAAAAAATTTTGTTTTATTTTTATGGCTCTGCATTATAAACTTCTGTGAAGCCCTTGGTGGGTCAAAGTGCTCACCACACATCCAGATAAGTTCCTTAGGGGGTTTACTTTCCAAAATGGTGTCACTTGTGGGGGTTTCAATGTTTAGGCACATCAGTGGCTCTCCAAACGCAACATGGCGTCCCATCTCAATTTCTGTCAATTTTGCATTGAAAAGTCAAACTGCGCTCCTTCCCTTCCGAGCTCTCCCATGCGCCCAAACAGTGGTTTACTGCCACATATGGGGTATCAGCGTACTCAGGACAAATTGGACAACAACTTTTGAGGTCCAATTTCTTCTCTTACCCTTGGAAAAATAAAAAATTGGGGGCAAAAATATAATTTTTGTGAAAAAATATGATTTTTTATTTTTACGGTTCTGCATTATAAACTTCTGTGAAGCACTTGGTGGGTCAAAGTGCTCACCACACCTCTAGATAAGTTCCTTAGGGGGTCTACTTTCCAAAATGGTGTCACTTGTGGGGGGTTTCAATGTTTAGGCACATCAGTGGCTCTCCAAACGCAACATGGCGTCCCATCTCAATTTCTGTCAATTTTGCATTGAAAAGTCAAACTGCGCTCCTTCCCTTCCGAGCTCTCCCATGCGCCCAAACAGTGGTTTACTGCCACATATGGGGTATCAGCGTACTCAGGACAAATTGGACAACAACTTTTGAGGTCCAATTTCTTCTCTTACCCTTGGAAAAATAAAAAATTGGGGGCAAAAATATAATTTTTGTGAAAAAATATGATTTTTTATTTTTACGGTTTTGCATTATAAACTTCTGTGAAGCACTTGGTGGGTCAAAGTGCTCACCACACATCCAGATAAGTTCCTTAGGGGGTCTACTTTCCAAAATGGTGTCACTTGTGGGGGGTTTCAATGTTTAGGCACATCAGTGGCTCTCCAAACGCAACATGGCGTCCCATCTCAATTCCTGTCAATTTTGCATTGAAAAGTCAAATAGCGCTCCTTCCCTTCCGAGCTCTCCCATGCGCCCAAACAGTGGTTTACTGCCACATATGGGGTATCAGCGTACTCAGGACAAATTGGACAACAACTTTTTGGGTCCAATTTCTCCTGTTACCCTTGGTAAAATAAAACAAATTGGAGCTGAAATAAATTTTTTGTGTAAAAAAGTTAAATGTTCATTTTTATTTAAACATTCCAAAAATTCCTATTAAACACCTGAAGGGTTAATAAACTTCTTGAATGTGGTTTTGAGCACCTTGAGGGGTGCAGTTTTTAGAATGGTGTCACACTTGGGCATTTTCTATCATATAGACCCCTCAAAATGACTTCAAATGAGACGTGGTCCCTAAAAAAAAATGGTGTTGTAAAAATGAGAAATTGCTGGTCAACTTTTAACCCTTATAACTCCCTAACAAAAAAAAAAATTGGTTCCAAAATTATGCTGATGTAAAGGAGACATGTGGGAAATGTTACTTATTAAGTATTTTGTGTGACATATCTCTGTGATTTAATTGCATAAAAATTCAAAGTTTGAAAATTGCGAAATTTTCAAAATTTTCGCCAAATTTCCGTTTTTTTCACAAATAAACGCAGGTACTATCAAAGAAATTTTACCACTATCATGAAGTACAATATGTCACGAGAAAACAATGTCAGAATCACCAGGATCCGTTGAAGCGTTTCGGAGTTATAACCTCATAAAGGGACAGTGGTCAGAATTGTAAAAATTGGCCTGGTCATTAACGTGCAAACCACCCTTGGGGGTAAAGGGGTTAATCTGAGAGAAGCATTATGTAGGGGCAGAGACCCTGATTGCAGTGATGTATCACGCATTGGAATGCGTTGTTTCATTAAAATCAGTGTTTTATCAGGAGGATATTATCACTATAGGACAAGTCGTCTTGTGCCATGTAGTCCTGCTGCTGTGTGTAACCCCGCCCCCACCACTGATAAACAACTTTCTGTCCAAGTACAATGTACATACTGAGCCGCCAATCAGTGATGTGGGCAGGGTTATACAGAGCTCAGCATATAGAGAACTGCTAGATCTGCAGAACAGAAAGTAGACCAGTAAGTGACACATCGCTGGAATTAGGGTCTCTGCCTCTACAGATAACATAGCAAAAACTTACTGACAGATTCCTTTAAAAAAATGCACCATATTATTAATTAATCTAGGTCTGGTGTTCTATTTATTTCCAGGGCCATTTGTAGCAATGAAACGTTACATGATCATGATTGTATTGTATGACCATTGTCAATGTAAGGATTCAACTGAAGAAACAACCTTTGGACTGACTTATACATATACAGAAGAAGGAGGTATGGACATCATGAAATCACTCACAGCATAAAGAATGTCGTGTCCTCAAACGTAATAAGAACAAAAGTGAAAAATCAGCTTGAAATATGGCCAGGGGGACATTACAGTCTAGGGTAGAAGACATGGGATGACCCTACTGCCGGGTACAATGATTGTGCCAAGAATAGCCCATTTAGTAGGAAGTACAAAAATTATTCAGATGGTTCTAAACACTCAGGGGATTTTCCAACATGTCTCCAAAAATTTTGTACATTGAACATAAACCTTCATTTTTCCAGTAAGACAAGACTCAGGGTTAATGAACATATTTCTGGGCTATATATTACATTCATTGATACTAGTGATTAGCACAAAGTTGTACAGAACCCTGGCTCATCATCCACATCGGTACTCCATGGCAGTCAGACCAGGGCCCTGCGAAATTCTTCAGTTGGCACTTGAATGCCTACATCCTGTGCTCCTCTGGTATTTACACCGTGTTCCAAATTATTATGCAAATTGGATTCAAGTGTCATAAAGATTTAATTGTTTTGTTTTTCAAATAAACTTGTGGATGGTATTGTGTCTCAGGGCTCAATGGATCACTGAAATCAATCTTAAACACATGTGATAATTAATTTTCCAGGTGATTCTAATTAAAGGAAAACTACTTAAAAATGATGTTCCACATTATTAAGCAGGCCAAAGGTTTCAAGCAATATGGGCAATAAAAAGGATCTCTCTGCTGCTGAAAACCGTTAAGTAGTGCAATGCCCTGGACAAGGTATGAAAACATTAGATATTTCACGAAAACTTAAGAGTGATCATCATACTGTGAAGAGATTTGTGACTGAAACAGAGCACAGACAGATAAAGGCATAATGAGGAAGGTTTCTGCCAGACAAATTCATTGGATTAACGCCGGTTTCACACGTCAGTGGCTCCGGTATGTGTGGTGACAGTTTCCTCACGTACCGGAGACACTGACTCACGTAGACACATTAAAGTAAATGTGTCTCTGCACACGTCAGCGTGTTTTCATGGACAGGTGTGTCTGTTTGCAAAACACGGAGACATGTCAGTGTTCGTGGGAACGCACGGATAACGCGGACCCATTAAAGTCATTGGGTTTGTGTAAACATGTACCGCACACGGATGCTGTCCGTGTGCTGTCCGTGTGCATTTTTCCTGTCATAGGGTTAAAATTGTAAAAATTGTTGCAAGACATGGACAGCACACGGACCCTAAAAACGTACTCACGGACATCACACGGATCCCACACGGATGGCCTACGTGAGCACACGGACACGGAAAACTCCAGTACCGGAATTATCTGGACGTGTGAGACTGGCCGAAGAGAGCAGCTGCCAAAATACCATTACAAAGCAGCACACTTATTTGAAGCTGCTGGTGCCTAATAATTTTGAACAGTGCATTTTGAGTTATTATTCATTTTGGAGATTATACTGTTATCATTGGGAGATTTTTTCAATAAAATTCGATGTATAATCTAACGGGTGATGACTTTTATTAGACTGACTGTCATTTGCACCGACCATTTAGGAAAATCCGAGAAAAATATAATTTGCATAATAATTTGGAACACAGTGTACAAGGGCCCCATGACTTCAAGAAAAAGATGCAATGACGTCATGTGGACCTTGTAAGTGCCAGAGGTGCCTAGATGCCAGCATACAAATGACGAGGAAATTTTCAGGACCTTGTTCTGCCTGCTGTGGAATACCTATGTGAATGCTGCACCACAGTCTGATAGTCATTATTATTATTATTATTTATATAGCACCATTAATTCCATGGTATAGATATCGTTTACAGTAAACAAGTTTACAGTGACAGACTGGTACAGAGAGGAGAGGACCCTGTCCTTGCGGACTTACATTCTATGGGCCAGTGGGGAAGAGACAGAAGGTAGGGGTGAGGCGGCAGCTCTGGTGGCGGACAGCCGTGTCTCTGGTGGCGGTGAGGCAGCGGCTCTGGCGGCGGTGAGGCGGTGGCTCTGGCAGCGGTAAGGCGGCTGCTCAATTATTGTAGACTGTAGGCTTTCCTGAAGAGATGGTTTTTCAGGTTCCGTCTGAAGGATCCGAGGGTGGTGGATAATCGGAGGTGCTGAGGCATGGAATTCCAGAGGATGGGGGATATTCGGGAGAAATCTTGGAGGCGGTTGTGTGAGGAATGAATAAGTGTGGAGGAGAGTTGGAGGCCTTGGGAGGATCGAAGATTACGTGAGGGAAGATATTGAGAGAATAGTTCAGAGATATAGGGAGGGGACAGGTTGTGGATGGCTTTGTAGATCAGTGTTAGTAGTTTGAACTGGATTCGTTGGGGAATTGGGAGCCAGTGGAGGGATTTGCAGAGGGGAGAAGCAGGGGAGTAGCGAGGAGAGAGGTGGATTAGCCGGGCAGCAGAGTTGAGGACAGACTGGAGTGGTGCAAGAGAGTTAGCTGGGAGGCCACAGAGGAGGGTGTTGCAGTAATCTAGGCGGGAGATGATGAGGGTATGCACAAGTGTTTTGGTAGATTGTGGGCTGAGGAAGGAACGGATTCTGGAGATATTTTTGAGTTGGAGGCAACAGGCGGTGGCAAGAGCTTGGACGTGAGGTTTGAAGGACAGGGCAGAGTTGAGAGTTAGAATCATCTCTAACATTCAGTCAATGCAAACATTTATTACTAAAAACATACAGTATAACGTTGTGATTGCTGAGAAAATTGCAAAGTCTTTACTGCACTGTAGAAATTACATTCCTTATCATTGAAACTGAAGCACCAAGAAGGAAAAATGTACAAAATTATGGTAATCACACAACAATAGACATGTTAATGATATGCAAATTTTGAAAATATATAAACAATATTTTCTAAAACTCTCAATTTATTCAGTTTTAAGTATGAGTTGCACATGCAGAAATCCCCACACTTTTAGGCCTTGGCTGCTATCAACGAGGTTATTAATGGTTGTCTGAGGAACATTCTGCCACGCTGACTGCACTTGAGCATGGAAATCTTCAAGATTCGCTGCTGGCAGCTCCCTTTGCAATAACTAATCAATGACATCCCAGAGGTGCACAATGGGAACCAAGTCTGGAGACACTGCAGGCCATGGTAGAACATTTAGGTCATACAGGCCCACCAAGGACAACATCTGCAAGGAGTTTGTATTTTCTCCCCGTTTTAGCGTGGGTTTCCTCCAGGTGATCTGGTTTCCACGCTCCAAAGACATACTGATAGGGAATGTAGATTGTGAGCCATAATGGGGACAGTGACGATAATGTCTGTAAAGTGCTGTCAAATTAATGGCGCTATATAAGAGAGTAAAATAAATACAGGCTGCTCTCGGTAGCACAAGCAGCATGTGGCCTGAAGTTGTGTTGACTGAAGCTGTTGTGTCATTGCAGATTGCTGAATTGTGACAGTGTGGAAAGTGCACATTGTCAGACATCTCCTCTATTTCAAGCTCGAGCAGGCAGTAATATGACAGGCAGTTTATGATTTCCATACTTTCACACTCACAGACTGACTAGCTTCCAATCTACGTTTCTCAATATTCTGTTGAAAGAAGCAAAATGGCATGTGATTGCCAATCACATACTTGTAGTCAAGTGACCCCAACTCAAGCTGCAAATGGAGGGGAAGCCTGTTCCACACTATCAGTATTTGGCAATCTGCAGTCACATACAGTACCAGTCAAGAGTTTGGACACAACTTTTCATATAATGGCATTCCTTCTAATTGGAATTTTCACATTGTAGATTCAGACTGAAGACATCAAAACCATGATGCAATACATAGTGGAAACAAGGACTAAAGAAAAATGTGTGAAACAAAGCAGTGTTAAATCTTAGATTCCACAAAGTACCACCACTCATAGTCTCATAGTCTCATCACAGATTTACACCCTCCCTTGGCATTCCCTCAATCAGTTCCTTTGAGTAGTTACCAGGAATGACTTCCACTGAACAAATAAGCTTTGTCAACAGTTCATTTGTAGAATCACCGGCCTTCAGAAAGTGTCATCGGGTTTGTTTCGCAGAGGCAGAATTGTAACATAGTTCCATACAGTGCTGAGCTCTAGTCCAAAACTCTTCTAAGCCAAAATATGGCAAGAACCACTCAACTAAGTAAAGAGAGATTAGAGTCTATCATTACTTTAAGACATGGAGGTCAGTTAATTTGAACAATTCCTAGAGCTTTGAATATATCCTCAAGTGAAGTCATGAAAACCATCAATCGGTGTGATAAAACTGAGGATCTCATGAGGATCACCCCAAGAAAGAAAAACTAATAACTATCTCCGCTGCAGAACAAGTTCATCGAGTAATCAACCTCAGAAACTGAAAATTTGCAGCACCTCACGTAACAGCACTCATAAATGATGCACAGACATCAAGTAGCAGATGCATGTCAACATTAACTGTCCAGAGGAGACTTTGAAAAGCCAGCCTTTATGGTCAAATTACTGCAAAGAAGTGACTACTGAAGACCACAAACAGGAAGACACTAGTTTAGGCCAAGCAACTGGACATTAGATTAGTGGAAATTTATACTGTTGTCTCAGGAGTCAAAATTGTAGATTTTTTGGTACCAGCTGCCATATCATTGTGAGATGCAGAAAAAAATGAGTGGATGATATCTTCATGTACTGTACTTCCCCATGAAGCATGGAGGGGGAGGTGTGGAGTTGTGGAGGTGTTTTGCTGGTGACAATGTTATTGACTTGTTCAACATTCAAGGCACACTTGCCCAACATGTAGACCACAGCACTCCGCCGCTACATGGCACCCCATCTGGTTTACACCTGGAGGGACAATCATTTGTGTTGCAACAGGACAAAGACTCAAAACACAACTCCAAGCTATGTAAGACCAAGAAGGAGAGGGATGGAGTGCTGTGTCAAATGACATGGCCTCCACAAACACTCAAACTCAACTCAATTGAGACAGTTTGGGATGAGTTGGACCACAGAGTGAATGCAAAGGTTTTGCTGCCTTCGGTCTGGATCTACAAGGTGCACATTCCAATAAGAACAAGGAAAACCATTCCATGAACAGATATTGCTAACCTTATTGCCAGTACGGTATAGACTGCAGAAATGTATGTTTAGACAGGAAAATCCCTTTAAATGCTACTAGCAACCTCTAGCTATATCTTGACATTTAGCCTCAAATTAATTATATAGATGAGACACAAAAAGCTGTTAATGGCCTTTTCAACATTTTTATTGTTTTCCTTTTTACCTGCATTAGCTCATTACTAACAGACATTTTTGGTCGCTTTTTTACAGTTCCAAGAACAGGTCCATCTAATGTCACTGTGAAAAATGTCACCAAGACCTCAGCTGTTGTTGTGTGGGGGGAGATCCCTGAAGATGACTGCCAGGGCTTTTTATTAGGCTACATAATTTCCTTTGACGATATTTTAGGAAACAGCAGAATAGGTATGTCTTGTAAAACAATATTCTACCCTGTATACTTGATTGCAAATTTATAAACAAAAATCAAAATTTGTTGCTGTGACAACACAGCATTCATTTTTAATTATCTAGATGTAATATTTCAGTAGGTCCAGGGACATGAGCCATTGTTCATATGAGACTGAACGTTGACTCTTATTGTCAATTGAATTGATGTTTGTTGAATGCGGTTTACCTTTTGTGAAGATCTATCTCTGTTTTGTGAAACTCTACATGACAGTAGCCACGGCATCATACCTCCAACTGAAGGAATACAGAGCTGCTCCATTGACCATAACTGAGCCCTCAAAGGCATTTGGAGAATCCAGGTTGGGTCAATCAGTTCACCTTGAGACGTACCTTAATGGACTGGCAGCTTTCTAGGCTTGTTGTTACCTCCTCTCTGTGGGTGACCATCAAAAGCGTGTTGCCACTGGTGGGAGTAGTTGGCCCTGGAAGCTACGAAGCTGTTGCTGCTCTCATCCCAGTGAGTCAGCAGAAGGGTGAGACTTTGTAATTTTGCACCATCTTGGATATTTTGCTGGGACTCTACTATGTTATTGTCTGCTGGTAGTTCAATAAAGTATTGCCACACTGTTTTACTCTCACCCTGTGTTGTCTGAGTAGTATTCTGCCCATGAGAAGGAGCGCAGGCATTCAGTGGGATGAGCCCTGATCCATGCAGTCTCGGGCCAGCCGACAAGAGCACCCACTGACTCCCCATTTCTCCGCACATGGCAGCGGTGGGAAACTACTCAACCCGATGGTTCCGGGGGAGCTGCAGGGGACTGAGGTTCATAGACACCATCC
The DNA here is from genome assembly GCF_032444005.1 of Ranitomeya imitator. Taxonomy (NCBI): domain Eukaryota; kingdom Metazoa; phylum Chordata; class Amphibia; order Anura; family Dendrobatidae; genus Ranitomeya; species Ranitomeya imitator. The sequence continues at coordinate 106,976,557 of NC_091282.1, read as the reverse complement.
AAGTGCTTCACATCCAGGGGAAATATAGACAGTCTAGCAGACGATAGGTGAAGCATACACAGCAGGGTTCAGACGACACTATGTCCAACCCAACCAGCTCAGCCTTGGAAAAAGGACCAGGAGAATGATAATCAGAATCCTATCACATCTGGCTAATTAAAATGGGGGAGCAAGTGATGATAGCATTCAATCTTAATTATACCAGACATATAGGCAGTAGAAAAATAAATGTTGCATATCCATCCGTATGTAATATTAAAAGTTGTTTTATTTAAGATCCATTAAAAAGTGACAAAACACATACATTGGGTTACAAAAAACCAAAGCGTTTCGAGCACTACACCGCTCTTAATCATAGCATGATAACTTAACAAACAGGCTCTCCATGCATGTGTGGGCATGTCACACAGCACCAAACAAAAATTATAAGTTAAACCGCACCTCATATAGGCAGGGTCCTACAGGACACTATTTAGGACGCATGTCACAACCAGGGAGTTCATCCCGGAAAAAAGTCCATACCTAGTAGTAGAAAAGACAGCGCCTCAAACGTTGGTGAAGAAAAATCAAATTTTATTCCGCCTCCTGTGGCAACGTTTCAATCCATAAGATCTTTCTTAAGTGCTTGAGAAAGATCTTTTGGATCAAAACGTTGCCACAGGAGGCATAATAAAATTAGATTTTTTTCACCAACGTTTGAGGCGCTGTGTTTTCTACTACTTTGTCACACAGGACCGACACATGCGGCTGTGGCACCAGACAGTTGATTAGCCGACGCAATCCATGAAGCTGCGATCCCTCTGCAGCTTATTCGGTAAGTACTATAGCTTGCCGAATAAGCAAAGACCCGATCAAATTCGCTCATCTCTAGTGGCAATGCTTTGTTGAACCACCAACAGACAATAACATATAGAATAGTATGTAAAAGAAGTTATGCGGCAGTCGTAGCGCAGCCGAACAGCTGATCGGCCGGAGCGATCCATGAAGCCGGGTTCCCTCTGTAGCTTATTTGGAAAGCTCTATAGCTTGCCGAATAAGCAGGGACCCGATCAAATTTGCACATCTTTAACCCTTTTAGGCTAGTTTCATATTTGCATTACAATCTGCAGTGTTTAACCCCTTCCCGACCCATGACGCCACGTAGGCGTCATGAAAGTCGGTGCCAATCCGACCCATGACGACTATGTGGCGTCATGGAAAGATCGCGTCCCTGCAGATCGGGTGAAAGGGTTAATTTCAATTTCACCCGATCTGCAGGGACAGGGGGAGTGGTAGTTTAGCCCAGGGGGGGTGGCTTCACCCCCCCGTGGCTACGATCGCTCTGATTGGCTGTTGAAAGTGAAACTGCCAATCAGAGCGATTTGTAATATTTCACCTATTATAACGGGTGAAATATTACAATCCAGCCATGGCCGATGCTGCAATATCATCGGCCATGGCTGGAAACACTAATGTGCCCCCACCCCACCCCACCGATCACACCCCCAGCCCCCCGATCTGTCGGGTACACTGCTCCGGCTCCCCTCCGTCCTGTGCGCCGCTCCCCCCGTGCTCTTGTCCGCTCCCCCCGTGCTCCAATCACCCTCCCCGTGCTCCAATCACCCCCCCTGCACTCCGATCCACCCCCCCTGCAGTCCGATCCACCCCCCCTGCAGTCCGATCCACCCCCCGATGCTACAATGCACCCCCCCGTGCTCCGTTCCACCCCTCCCGCGCTCCGATCCACCCCCCCATGCTCCGATCCCCCCCCCCCCGTGCTCCCCCCCCACCCCATCATACTTACCGATCCTGCCGGGGTCCATCCGTCTTCTCCCTGGGCGCCGCCATCTTCCAAAATGGCGGGCGCATGCGCAGTGCGCCCGCCGAATCTGCCGGCTGGCAGATTCGTTCCAAAGTGCATTTTGATCACTGAGATAGATTATATCTCAGTGATCAAAATAAAAAAAATAATAAATGACCCCCCCCCTTTGTCACCCCCATAGGTAGGGACAATAAAAAACTAAAGAATTTTTTTTTTCCCACTAATGTTAGAATAGGGTTAGGGGTAGGGCTAGGGTTAGGGTTTTGGTATGTGCACACGTATTCTGGTCCTCTGCGGATTTTTCCGCTGCGGATTTGATAAACCGCTGCGGATTCATGGCGGATTTACCGCGTTTTTTTCCTGCGCATTTCACTGCGGTTTTACAACTGCGATTTTCTATTTGAGCAGTTGTAAAACCGCTGCGGAATCCGCAGAAAGAAGTGACATGCTGCGGAATGTAAACCCCTGCGTTTCCGTGCAGTTTTTCCGCAGCATGTGTACAGCGATTTTTGTTTCCCATAGGTTTACATTGAACTGTAAACTCATGGGAAACTGCTGCGGATCCGCAGCGTTTTCTGCAGCGTGTGCACATACCTTTAGAATTAGGCTATGTGCACACGGTGCGGATTTGGCTGCGGATCCGCAGCGGATTGGCCGCTGCGGATTCGCAGCAGTGTTCCATCAGGTTTACAGTACCATGGAAAACCAAATCCGCTGTGCCCATGGTGCGGAAAATACAGCGCGGAAACGCTGCGTTGTAGTTTCCGCAGCATGTCAATTCTTTGTGCGGATTCCGCAGCGTTTTACACCTGTTCCTCAATAGGAATCCGCAGGTGAAATCCGCACAAAAAACACTGGAAATCCGCGGAAAATCCGCAGGTAAAACGCAGTGCCTTTTACCCGTGGATTTTTCAAAAATGATGCTGAAAAATCTCACACGAATCTGCAACGTGGGCACATAGCCTTAGGGTTAGGGTTGGAATTAGGGTTGTGATTAGGGTTATGGCTACATTTGGGATAAGGGTTAGGGGTGTGTTGGAGGTAGAATTGAGGGGTTACCACTGTTTAGGCACATCAGGGGTCTCCAAACGCAACATGGCGCCACCATTGATTCCAGCCAATCTCGTATTCAAAAAGTCAAATGGTGCTCCCTCAATTCCGAGCCCCGACGTGTGCCCAAACAGTGGTTTACCCCCACATATGGGGTACCAGCATACTCAGGATAAACTGTGCAACAATTACTGGGGTCCAATTTCTCCTGTTACCCTTGAGAAAATAAAAAAATGCTTGCTAAAACATCATTTTTGAGGAAAGAAAAATGATTTTTTATTTTCACGGCTCTGCGTTGTAAACGTCTGTGAAGCACTTGGGGGTTCAAAGTGCTCACCACATATCTAGATAAGTTCCTTGGGGGGTCTAGTTTCTAAAATGGGGTCACTTGAGGGGGGTTTCTACTGTTTAGGCACACCAGGGGCTCTGCAAACGCAACGTGACGCCCGCAGACCATTTCATCAAAGTCTGCATTTCAAAAGTCACTACTTCCCTTCCGAGCCCCGGCATGTGCCCAAACAGTGGTTTACCTCCACACATGGGGTATCAGCGTACTCAGGAGAAACTGGACAACAACTTTTGGGGTCTAATTTCTCCTGTAACCCTTGGGAAAATAAAAAATTCTGGGCTAAATAATTATTTTTGAGGAAAGAAAACGTATTTATTATTTTCACGGTTCTGCATTATAAACTTCTATGAAGCACTTGGGGGTTCAAAGTGCTCACCACACATCTAGATAAGTTCCTTTCGGGGTCTAGTTTCCAAAATGGGGTCACTTGTGGGGGTTTCTACTGTTTAGCCACATCAGGGGGTCTGCAAACGCAACGTGACGCCCGCAGAGCATTCCATCAAAGTCTGCATTTCAAAACGTCACTACTTCAATTCCGAGCCCCGGCATGTGCCCAAACAGTAGTTTACCCCCACATATGGGGTATCAACGTACTCAGGAAAAACTGGACAACAACTTTTGGGGTCAAATTTCTCCTGATACCCTTGGGAAAATAAAAAATTGCAGGCTAAAAGATCATTTTTGAGAAAATATTTTTTTATTTTTTATTTTCAATGGCTCTGTGTTATAAACTTCTGTGAAGCACTTGGGGGTTCAAAGTCCTCACCACACATCTAGATTAGTTCCTTTGGGGGTCTAGTTTCCAAAATGGAGTCATTTCTGGGGGATCTCCAATGTTTAGGCACACAGGGGCTCTCCAAACGTGACATGGTGTCCGCTAATGATTGGAGCTAATTTTCCATTTAAAAAGCCAAATGGCGTGCCTTCCCTTCCGAGCCCTGCCGTGCGCCCAAACAGTGGTTTACCCCCACATATGGGGTATCAGCGTACTCAGGACAAACTGGACAACAACATTTGGGGTCCAATTTCTCCTATTACCATTGGCAAAATAGGAAATTCCAGGCTAAAAAATCATTTTTGAGGAAAGAAAAATTATTTTTTATTTTCATGGCTCTGCGTTATAAACGTCTGTGAAGCACCTGGGGGGTTAAAGTGCTCAATATGCATCTAGATAAGTTCCTTGGGGGGTCTAGTTTCCAAAATGGGGTCACTTGTGGGGAAGCTCCAATGTTTAGGCACACAGGGGCTCTCCAAACGCGACATGGTGTCCGCTAACAATTGGAGCTAATTTTCCATTCAAAAAGTCAAATGGCGCGCCTTCCCTTCCGAGCCCTGCCGAGTGCCTAAACAGTGGTTTACCCCCACATATGAGGTATCGGCGTACTTGGGAGAAATTGCCCAACAAATTTTATGATCCATTTTATCCTATTGCCCATGTGAAAATGAAAAAATTGAGGCGAAAAGAATTTTTTGTGTGAAAAAAAAGTACTTTTTCATTTTTACAGATCAATTTGTGAAGCACCTGAGGGTTTAAAGTGCTCACTAGGCATTTAGATAGGATCCTTGGGGGGTCTAGTTTCCAAAATGGGGTCACTTTTGGGGGAGCTCCAATGTTTAGGCACACAGGGTCTCTCCAAACGCGACATGGTGTCCGCTAACGATGGAGATAATTTTTCATTTAAAAAGTCAAATGGCGCTCCTTCCCTTCCGAGCCTTACCATGTGCCCAAACAGTGGTTTACCCCCACATGTGAGGTATTGGTGTACTCAGGAGAAATTGCCCAACAAATTTTAGGATCCATTTTATCCTGTTGCCCATGTGAAAATTAAAAAATTGAGGCTAAAAGAATTTTTTTGTGAAAAAAAAAGTACTTTTTCATTTTTACGGATCAATTTGTGAAGCACCTGGGGGTTTAAAGTGCTCACTATGCATCTAGATAAGTTTCTTGGGGCGTCTACTTTCCAAAATGGGGTCACTTGTGGGGGAGCTCCAATTTTTAGGCACACGGGGGCTCTCCAAACGTGACATGGTGTCCGCTAAAGAGTGGAGCCAATTTTTCATTCAAAAAGTCAAATGGCGCTCCTTCCCTTCCAAGCCCTGCCGTGCGCCCAAACAGTGGTTTACCCCCACATATGAGGTATCAGCGTACTCAGGGCAAATTGGACAACAACTTTCGTGGTTCAGTTTCTCCTTTTACCATTGGGAAAATAAAAAAATTGTTGCTAAAAGATAATTTTTGTGACTAAAAAGTTAAATGTTCATTTTTTCCTTCCATGTTGCTTCTGCTGCTGTGAAGCACCTGAAGGATTAATAAACTTCTTGAATGTGGTTTTGAGTACCTTGAGGGGTGCAGTTTTTAGAATGTTGTCACTTTTGGGTATTTTCAGCCATATAGACCCCTCAAACTGACTTCAAATGTGAGGTGGTCCCTAAAAAAAATGGTTTTGTAAATTTCGTTGTAAAAATGAGAAATCGCTGGTCAAATTTTAACCCTTATAACTTCCTAGCAAAAAAAAATTTTGTTTCCAAAATTGTGCTGATGTAAAGTATACATGTGGGAAATGTTATTTATTAACTATTTTGTGTCACATAACTGTCTGGTTTAACAAAATAAAAATTCAAAATGTAAAAATTGCGAAATTTTCAAAATTTTCGCCAAATTTCCGTTTTTATCACAAATAAACGCAGAATTTATTGACCTAAATTTACCACTACCATGAAGCCCAATATGTCACGAAAAAACAATCTCAGAACCGCTAGGATCCGTTGAAGT